>NC_051177.1:22707813-23307813 GCF_013339695.2 Rhipicephalus sanguineus | reverse complement strand
GCACTTTAGAGGCACATTTGCAGTAAGGGCAACTTCCTACTTTTGTGCATGTGAGAATGCACCGTGACTCTACTAAGTCCATGCTCCATCCTGCTGATGTGCCAAGACGTTAAAGCAAGACAACAATCAATGTTACAGTGATATCTACACTGTTAGTGCCCTAATAGATAGATCAAATGAGCAGGGACATCTACAATTCAGTTCATATTAAATAATCACACAACTGCTACTGTTAATCACACATCACAATGTCTCATAAATTCCTCAGTTGTATAAAAGTGTATTCACTAAGTGATGTATTGTGTTTCTTTTTTTCTACTTAATGGTTTCATTTCTAGAAACCACAAATTTGTGTGTGTTGTTACAACCCACTAACGAGCAACCCTGCAGTAATATGTCGTTCAACGATTGCACTTATGAATAGAGCAAGTTCGAATGCATTCAAGCATCCCAGATGCACATTATTGTTTTGTTCTTATTTGTACATAATTAACTGCTTCAATAGAACATAAAAAGAGAGAGAGAGAAAGAGAAAAGGCTCAATTGAGCTCTACCAGCTGCAGAATTATTAAAATAAACATGCAAAGCTTCCTGAATTCTGTTATTAAGGAATTACAGAATCAACTTGAATGAAGTTTGTTTAAAGGGGCCATACATGGTCCCCCAACAATTTGCAGTTTTCAGCAAAAAACAGAAGTAGAGGGTCTATTATGCCTATACATATATGAATAATAGCCTGTAAAAGAATACTTTAGTGCGAAATAAGCCCTAGAACTCGCCGGCTATAAACCCCACCGACCACCGGCGAATGCAATTTTGACATGGCGTGTGTGACGTCATGTGCTGCATGGAGCGGAGCTGTCATCTTATACCAAAGCTTCAGCCACTGCAAATTGTTCAATTTCACCGCCAAGCTGAAGAAAGCTGAAATAGCTCAACTGCATGCGCAGCTGACCACGGAACAAAATAGTTTGCCAGAATGCAGATGCTCGCACAGCAAGTAGCTTGTTATGTCACGGCTCGCGACTGCACCAGTGTTGCCTGACTCTCAGGCTGCTTGCATGTTCATAAAAATATTCAATTATAAATCAAGTTCTCGACCAAATGTGCTAACATTTTGTCAGCTTATTTGTGAACGAACAAGGACTAACCCACCTAACACAGATTATGTTGGAAAATTGGGTGTCATGGCCTCTTTAAAACTCTCAGTTACTAGGAGGAAAATACAGCATCTAGGTTTCATACCCTTCCTTTGCGATCATCAGTATTTGCATGTTCAATGTTCAGCTGATCCAGCATCTGGTGTAGGGTCACTAACTGTTGCTGAGCCATCTATATGTTAGGCAGGAAGGGAAAAAGCATGCATCTCAGTGAATAGGCCAAACAGCTTTGTGCATTTCATGAACTACTGAACAGGCTTATGTACTAGACACGAAACATTACCTGCAGACACAGGCACACGCTGCTGACAAGAAATACCACACAGAAATGTGAACAATGGAGCAAATTGCCTTGAATGCATCCAAAGCTAGCTGGAAACAAAGCACAGGCTGACATGTCAACCAAGTGATAGATTGAAGCGATACGCTGAGCCTTTGTAACCTTATTTTGACCATCTGGGTTTCTTACCACGCATTTATATTCTGGGGCACCGAGATTATATGATTAACTTTCATCCAAATGCAGTTACCACATCTGAGCTCAACAATGCAATTTGGTAACACTCAGCTGCTGCGGCAGCCACTACTAATCCAGCCAATAATTTGCTTTGTGCATGCATGCATGCATTTGATCCATGTGGGAATGATATTCATTGCAACTTGTTCCTTTTTCTGCATTACTACTTGATATCAATTGCCCCAACTACATTCATTAATGAACTCAGACAGTGGTACACAAAATGAAATCTCTGCCACCTTGTAAAACCAACCGAAACTGTTGATTCATCAAGTAAGTCTTGGAATGCATGCCACAAATCCTCTGGTTCAAATTTCTTTGCCCGTATGCACTGTATTGACATATATATGCTCCATTATTCACAGTTCAATGTAGTGTAGTAGTGTAGTTAGTCACAAAATGAACGGTTAGTTACGTCTTTAGGCATACAAAACAGACAAAGTGTGGTTTCAAGAGTCACTAAGCCACACCTGGTCCAAAAGGGACTGCATTGAGTCGGACTTGTCCGCCAAGTCACTATAAAGTCTCTGCAAACGACACAGTTCTTCTTGAGCACGCTGCAGTAGCAGGAACAAAAGTGAAAATAAGAAAATACAAATACATAAAAGGCATTTTAAACAATGTCATCTAAGTTGGCATCAAATAATGTCGACACAGTGAAACTTGCAATTTCTAACATGATTTTTCAACCATGATATACAACTCTGCTATGGTTACATTGGCTACTCTGCCTCACGCATCGTGCAAAATAACTTAATGCAAACAATGCAATGGCACAGCTCACTTCTGGTCACTCAAACAAAGCAGTTCTGGTCACTCAAACAAAGCAGGACATAAAAATTTTGCTTAAAATGAACAATGCTGCACATGTTGTGAGCATCATTGACAGCTTTTAAAAACAATGAGATTAAACAGCAATACTAGTTATTTTCTGGCAAACGAGCAGAAGCTGACTAGTATGTTAATATCCCAAATTCTCACTGTATCTTGTCCGTTGTCCATTAGCACTGTTTACCATAGCTCACCATAGTCAACAGTTAAGTTTCTATTTTTTTTCCTTTTTTGTACACATATATCAACATATTCCCTTCAGCGGCAGTGTGTACAATAGGTGGATAGCAAAAACGTGGCTCTCGCAAAGGATTGTGGGCTACGGCGCCCGTCTGCATCGACTTCCGGTTCGAGACTCCGTGCCGCCGAAGAGGCACAGTTGCTAGCGCCGTCGCTTTCTGTGTGTTCCATCTAGCAGTCACGGTCCTCTTTTCTCACAATTCACTGCATAATACTTTGGAGCGCTGTGCAGCTTACTTGAATAACAAATGCAATAAGTGTGGGATTGTTATAAAGGTGCAAATGGTAATTTCTTCATTTAAGTGGCATGCACCTCCGGAAACATGCACGTTGTTTTGCAGCAAAGGGTGTTTTCGCACGTTTTGTGACCTATAAAGATTTGTTGCACATCATAGTGTCATAAAATACCCACCCAATCTGTTTTCATTTTGCGAACTAAAAAATTATTTATTTACTTTTGTGTAAATTTTTACTTTTGTGTAAATTATTTATTTCCTTTACGTGAGATGTCGTTCCCTCGCGCACTCGAACACTGTGTTTCAATGCATGCGAAATTCTGCGCACTCAACACACGTTTGTCTTTCAAGTTGCACTAAAAGGTATACCGGCACTTCCCACTTGCAAGTCTCTGAAATACTAGAGACGTCATACCATATGCAACTTGTTGCTTGAAAAGTGACTTAGATCATTTTTCGTCCTATGACACCAGTAACTGAGCTGCGGTTTTGTTCCGTTGGCCTTTTATACGCTCAGCAGTTTCCATACATTTCGCAGGAAGTTCGCAATGTAGCTTATGCAATGCAAATATACTATATGGGTGTACTTGATTGGGCAGAGTACGCGTACTTATGTTGAAGTCTTTATGTAACTTTGGAACGTACAGTCGTCAGCATGCTTAACTCGAACGCTCCGCAGCATGTCCTGAAATGGTTTTATTGACTCCAGCGTCGCGTAGCTTTGGGTTCTGTTGGCGAGATGTTACCAATGCATGCCGACCTACTATCCAAGCATACCGAAGTGTCGTCTCAGCAACAGCGCTCAGCACTTCGCAGCTGGCATCAGTCAAACTAGTACTGGCCAAACTGCAGAGTGTTCGAGTTAAGCTTTCTGACAACCAGGGCCATAACTAAGAGGGGGAACCCCCTCAACAAAAGTTGAGGGGGTTCTGACACCCCCCCGAAATTTTTTCGTGCGTTAACTTTTCGGGTGACACTAAAATACTTGCGCACCTTCACAGTGACCACAAGTTGCTAAGGTTAGCTGCTCTACACAAAAACACCCTCCGAAAAAAATTCCTGGGTACGGTCCTGCTGACGACTGTACGTATGTTGACATTTGGTACCATGTGCTCATATCTGTGAGACATTCTGAGGTAGCCACCGTTTTTGGTCTAAAATACTAAATCAAGCTAATTCTGCAAACTATTACTGCGTGTTTTAAAGCATAACACTCGCATGCTGCGCTCGAGACCCACCTCTCACCGTTCTGCATGTCTGCCCGTTTCTACTTCTTGCTTAGTCCTCTAAACTGCGAAATACCTTGTATACATTCGCAAAAGAATTCAAGAACACAATCACTGGACAATCGGTAACAAACGTGTCGCAGAATTGCACGTGTTTTCTCCCCGATTACACTGAACAGCAGGCACCTTGAAGGAGCAAAGAGCTAGGCCTTGAGCCGGAATTACCGTAGTGGACTACGCGCCGTTTCGCTATCCACCTATTGTACACATCAACTCCGGACGCGCGTCAAGCACCGTGCATGTCTTGAAATGATTTGAAATGGCGTGTGCATATTTGTGCACGCTTCCCGAGTCGATAACTAGCGGTCATTTAACTTCATTGTGCTGCGTACTGCTGTAGAGGATCACTTTGCTGGAGACAGTACCGTGTTCGACGATCGTTCGACGTGCCGTGTTCCAGGACAAACGTCAAGAGTATTATTTTTCTTTGTTCGAAACGAATACAACCAAAAAACAAACTGGGCATGCATTTTGGGCCTAATATTTTATTCTTTTTATGCAAGAATTGAAGCTGACTGATTGCAGAATAATAAATTATTTAATTACATGCTAATTAAATATATAAATATTTACATGCTAATTAAACAAATAATAATATTAATTACTGGAACTCACACAAAACAACACATTCCTTCATTTTATTTCTTGGAATGCAATATAGTGTGTCTTGGAATTATGCTATGCAAATTAGACACATTTGCAGACAGTGCATCATAATTCGCGCCTAACTATGGGATACTATTGGAGCATTGCTGCAGTACACCCAAGTCATCTGGGAGCATGCTGAGTCAAGTGGACAGGAGAGCACCTTTTACCACAACTCTAAGTAATTTGTACCCTAAGTTCAACAAAATTTTTAAAAGATGAGTTTCTTAACATTATCCTAACACTACAGCAGGTGCTTCAGTTACCAAAAGAACCTGTGCGAACGCCATTTGGGAATGTATAGGAAAGCTTTTAATGAGAACAGAATGAAGTTAATACGCCGATATGAACGTGGCCAGCTTTTCATATGCCATTGTGTATTATCAACACCACAGACAATTAATTTATGGGGTTTAACATCCGGGTACAATTTTGGGCTCATGGGAGACATTGCAGTGGTGGGCTCTGGATAAATTTTGACCCAACCCCCCCCCCCCCCACCCCCATTCCCCAGTGTACCTAAGTCCAAGTATGAGAGTGCTTTTGCTTTTCAGCTCTGTCAAAATTTGGCAGGCATGGCCACAAACCTAACATGTGCCATTGTGTTCAGCAACAGAATGCCATAACCATGGTGCGCCCAGAGTGGGGAACATCACAGCTAAAACTGCACTTCAACATGCAGAAAAGATCTTGAAACTCTGCTCAACTTGCCATATTCTGCACTTGTTCATGATCTGCCCTCCCGAACTTCATGATTTGGGGGCAGATCATTTGAGCCATTGCTCAGTTGCATGAAATATATGCTTGTGCTTAATTTTAAAGAAAGTTCGGCATATAGGCATGGACACTAAAGAAGGGAAATAGAAAACACAAACACCCCTACATTTCCCTCCACGTCTGTCCCATGTCTGCACATGTCACTTTCTTCTCAAATGAATCCCTACCAAATACAGCTAAAACTCCATCTAACGAAACCAGATGTCACAAAGTTCCCAATCTAACAAAGATATTTAGATTCACCAGCAAGTAGCCATAGGGATCAGTGTGATCATCAACCCGAATTAACGAACTAGCTTGGCCACCAAACCCAATTTAACAAAGTTTTTGCAGAAATAACTGAGTAAGAAAGCGGTGACTTCCTTCCAATTTTGCAGCAATGGGTTTTCCTTTGAGCATGCGCTCTAATGCTCTCACATTAAAACGTCTAGGCGCCCTACTCACGGCCCAATAGCTTTAGTCTGACGAGGCTGCACGCTGCGCCCATGCATGGAGCACCTTACTCGGCAGTCTGTAGAGCTCTTATGTTCCGTATAGTGCTATGCGTGGCAGTGGTTGGTTTTGCGATTTCATGGCACTAATTGTCTCCTTGCAACTTTCCGGCTCAGCCTCCACGCTCAATACCTCATTCGTTCCCCGCGTCTCCGCATAATGTTTGCCCACCACTGCTTCACGTAACACAGACATGGTGCCCCCTATGTCTGGGTGACATGGCAGGCTCCGTGTCAAGGACACCCTCGGGACGCCCTCACAGACTTTTCACATATGCGGGAGTAGAGTGGTGGCAAGGACAATGACCTGGTAGCTTTTGGATGTCGCTACATTACGATTTTGGATTTTGAAGAGCCGAAAAATCCCTTTCTTGATTTTACAAACTTCCCAATTTAACTAAATAATTTGAGTGTCCTTATTACTTCGTTAGATTGAGTTTCAACTTCCTATCATTCCAAGTAGAATATGCCAAAGATGCTTTGCCATGGTAAAGAAGAAGGAAGCAAAAGATTTATGCTACTCACAGGATCTTCAGACTTCTCAAGGTTTTTCATCAGGCTTTTCACCTGTCGCATGCAATCATCCAGATGTTTCAATCGGCTGGTCAAGGCACTTGTGTCATGCTGAAAAGGATGAATTCAAAATGAAAAAACATTCCCAGTCCCAAGCTCATGCAACTGACTTTTTTATGTGCAAGACCATATGCAGGATTTCCCAACTCCACAACTCTGCATATAAGTGAATTCAATGTAACAGGTCCTGTTGACAGGTAACCAATGGCAAACTCATGCAAGGCGAATTCCACCCACAAATAAGAATGATATCAAAAGAGTGGTAAGGTGGGCTAGTGTGTATGGATGCATAGTAATGAACAGCGCGAAATAAAAGCAAGAGTCAAAAGAAAAATCAACAAGGGATGGGCGCTGATTTTCAACTGAAAAATTTCATCTTATGTGTTGACCATCCTTTTGTCGCCCTTTATTTCGTGCTGTTAATTACTATGAATGACATCAACTTTTTTTTTTGTATCTGTAAATGGTGCATTTGCTTTCTGTTCAATATTTACAGTGCCTCATTGCTACTGCATTTGTTATCAGAGTTGATGTAGTGTATATATGTATAATATAGTTTGCACATGGAGGATTTGATTATATAAATTTATGTTCCTGAAAGCTGGTCAACAGTCTTTTAAGCAAGTAAACAACAACAAAAAGACAGCTGGTAAAGAAATTTGGAAAATCAATCAAAACCCAAATATGCAGGATCTGTCAATATTAAAGGGGCCCACATCCTCTTTGAAGTTACCATAGAACCCTACAGTTGAACTTTATTGCTTCACAAATCTCCCAGAGCAAAATGTTTTGTTAGAATCAGTTTAGTATGAGCAGAGTTATTGCACGAAACGAGCACTTTGTTTCTCTTCTTAGGGCCATGAGTGCACTGGAAGCTTCAAATGGGAGGATGGCAAGAGGGCAATGTGCTGTCCAAAAGTTATGTCCCCGTACATCAATGCCTTGAGCATTTCGTCTTCTTTTTCTTTATATTCATCATTACTTCTGGTTCAGACGGGTGCAGCACAGGCACGTGGCAGCACCCCGCGAGCAGCAGCAGTACCTACACAATGCAGCACGTGGCCTCCGAAATCAGCCACTGGCACACCCACTTGCTCCTGCATACCGTGCAGTTAATGACGACATTGCTGACAACACAGTATGAGATTTGTGGCTGTTTTAAGCACAAAATTATAAATTCCCGATGTGTACATGTGCAATATCTGGCTCACATGTTCAAAAGAGCTTGACAGCATTTTCTGACTACATTCAAAAAGTGTCACAAGGCACCTTTGACGTTTTAGCCATCAAGGACATATGAAAACCATTAATACAGACACTAAAAATTGCATCTTAGTTGCTGTGCCTCAGCGTTACCTTTAACGACTATAGCAACGCAAAGTATGAAGAAATGTAGATGTCACGACTAGCTTTGTTTGAACAGCCAATGACACTTCTCAACAAAGAGGACGTAGAAGATTCCTTCCACAAGAACAGCTTAGCTTGCAAGTGAGAATGGAAACAGAATTTCCTTGTGCATACAGTACATCGTAATTTAGGGCATAATTTTTATGTACGACACAGACTGAACTAACTGTGCACGATTAGGTGGACTGCAATAATGAGCATGTATCCGTAAGCTCATTGGTGCTCTAAAGATGTATATATATATTTTTTTCCTGAGTTGCATAGCACTGAGTTTCGTATTTTTCATAACTGTGTTCCAAGCTACAGTTTTGGTTTCATGACACAATGAAATCGAAAGCTCAACAAATGTTGTTCTAAAGATGCGTCTTTTTTTTCCTATGCTGCATAGCACTTCAGTGTAAATTTTTCATAATGGTTTTTCAGCCTACAGCTTTGGTTTCATGACACAATGAGACCGAAAGCCCAATAAATGATGCCAACTTCGCTTTTAATAGTACAAGCAAAAAACATTAAAGGATCCTGCCCTCTTTTATTCAATGGCCCCCTTCATGAAGCCTTTTGCCAGGAATTAAAATAGAAGCTATAACTTACAGCACGATTAGTGTTTTTACTGGCGGACGATGCGCTGCCAACTGAGGCAGTGCTCGGAGATGCCCTGTCTGCCCTTGCATTTCGTCGGGCCTGATCAGGGTCGGTGTTGCGTCGTTGCATGTTTAGTAGAAGTTGTCCAGCATCACCCCTGCATGGAAAACTGAAGCATCGCATGTACATGTGGTGAAAAAACAGCTTCAATAACATGACAGCTTCATGTTTACATGCTGTGGCCAATGTAGTGCCTAACAAACACGAGCCAAGATTTAGTTAACTTCTGGTTATAGAGAAACTCAATTTTAAAAATCTACTTGTGTCGGCAGGAAATTTGTAGGTTGACAACATCGCAATGCCTGCCTTTCCCTTGGCATCCCTCACATCTGACACAAATCACCTTAGCGCATTTTTGCTTTTCCTGCTCGAGCTGTTTGGTTACAAAGCGCCACATAAGCTAAAAAGACCTCTCTGCTTGCCACAATGCTTTGCTTTAAATACCGCACACTTCTGCTTAATGCTACCAGAATTGAATCTTACATGTTCCTTTTAGGCTTCTCACCTGCTGCAGATAACAAAATTGTAACCCTTTTTTTCTACAACTAAAGGTTGCTGGTTAGTAAAACCTTAAGGCATGAAATTTCTTGTACTTCTTTTTGTCAGGTGTAATTACAATTAGCAGCTTCCATTCTGCTGGACAAAACACATATTCAAGCAAAGGGAAACACACATATAGCGACCACACCTCTATTTTTTTCAATAAATGTCTACACTTCCGGTTCTGATTCGGTTTTAAATGCATCACTAAAGCATGTGTTTATTGCAGCAGCGTAACTAGCTCGCAACATGCACAGTGCAAGCATGATAAGCGGCACTGAATGTGTTTTGAATGACAGGTGACAGCTGCGAAAGCGCTGACGTGCGAATTTGCCAGCACAAGTTTAAATGCAGCGATTCGAAAAAACAAAACACTTTCAGCCTTGAACTTCTGAGATGATGAGGCTTTGTGCAAGCATTACGTATCCGCTGGCACGATGCAATTCTTTAGAACCAGACACAGAACAATCGACAACACGTACTAAAAGGTCAGTACAACCTCATTACATCCAGTGCACGGGGAGGCTTCGACATTGCGATCGCGGCACACGCGTGTTCCAAGCACAGAACGAGCTGTTGTATCATCGCTAAAGATCGACCGCTGTGCACGCTCAAAGATGTGGTTCAGTGCAAGCGAGAGCGCTTGGAATTGGTCTTATATGCATGTTATTGGTACCGGTCACTAAGATGACACTGGCTACTAGTGCCTGAGCAAACAGGGTAACGTATAACTGAGAGGCATAACAGTGGTCGATTTTGAAGACTAAGTAATACCTAGGCAGGCTCACTGCAGATAACCTCATGTGAGAACTACATTAGGTGTAAATGCCACATAAACTTTGTTGGACGTTGACCGGAGACCTACGTACCGACTGGAGCCCGGTTAGGCGCGGCGCAGATATCACTAAGGCGGCGCCGTCACTTTGACTTGAAGAAAAGCAAAAACGTAAGTGCTAAAGACGGATGCCAATCCGTGTCCGCGAGTTCATGCGTCAAAACACACAGGGCACGCCGGCATATCGCAGGGTCCGGCAGACAAGCAGCGATGCTCAGGCAAAATCCGGATCATGTTTCTTCAGAGCGTACAAATATAGCCACAGTATGCACAACGCTTAGTTTCGCATACGTTTGACTGGCAGTAATGTGCTTCAATAATAAAAGCAAGTAGTGCAACGCCCATTAAAATAGTATATGTTTTAGCAAAATGCAAGCTTAGATTTTTACAGGTCAACTTGCTCGGACTTACAAAATCAGAAAAAAAAATCATAAAACATTACTTTCGCTTTCGGTCTTTGACGGTCTGATTGAGCGCTTTACCGCGCGCTTTTACCGCCTCAAGGCTGGTGCTGGCGGCAATTTGAAAATAATGCCCGCAGATACATACTTAATACACCGACTTTAGAGCGATGCGCAGTCGAAATGTTTACTGCATGGAGGATTCTCTTTGTTTAGAAATGCAGAACACCTTACAAAGGACAATTTTTTTTCACGGTAAGCCGACAATTGGCAGTTACACCAACATTTTGATTAGGTAAACATTTAGAATATTTGAAACAAGGTGACCTGCTTTACAGGGCTTTATTTATGTTTTTTTTTTTCAGGTAAAATGGGTGATGAGACGGGTGTAGGATGATGGTCATTTGTGAATAAATCGATCTTTGTGTATACGTGTTTTCCTGCAAAACCGATGGCATCATATCTGCTCAAAGTTTGCACAATGCTACCAAAGCTTAGCCGCTCACATGGCGACATTGACACAGCGAAAAGGAGTGTAGCTCGATGAAGTAAGCTACCAAGGGTCATACGGCGTGCACCAGGTATAAAAGGTATAAGTTTAAGTGGCTACAATGTCACATAAGAAGGAATATTTTACGTTTAAGTGGCTA
Source organism: Rhipicephalus sanguineus (assembly GCF_013339695.2). Classification (NCBI taxonomy): domain Eukaryota; kingdom Metazoa; phylum Arthropoda; class Arachnida; order Ixodida; family Ixodidae; genus Rhipicephalus; species Rhipicephalus sanguineus. The sequence continues at coordinate 23,296,582 of NC_051177.1, read as the reverse complement.
CAATGTCACATAAGAAGGAATATTTTACGAATGTTTTCAACGTGTTTACGTAAATATAAATTTGTCAATGACAGTATCCGCACCCTGCGCTTGCACTGCAGGGCGCACATGCATGTATGTATTGCATTGGCTTCGGAAAATGATGTTAATAAAATTTGTCCTGCGGTATATTTTCTTGTGTCGTCGTATTTTATATTCCACCTCACATTCCTTTCAAAATGAGCCCCTAGTTTCCAACTAGGCCAACAACACGACCTGCAACCCCAGCTGCAGGCATGAATGACAGGTGGTGTAACTGGGAACAGGTGTGTAACTACAGGTGTGTAACTGGGTGGTGTAACTGGAACAGGTGTGTAACTGGGAATCCAACGTTGGTTTCAACATGGTTCCACATCAACTGGTTTAAGGAACAATTTCCAGTTGGTAACTGGGAGCAGTTGGGAATGCATTCCCAGGTGGCAACTGGGACCAGTTGGCAATGCATTACCATTGCTACTGGCACCAGCTGGGAACGCATTCCCAGTTGGAACAGGTCCCAGTCCCCGTTGGTACCCAAATGTACTACATGTACTCATAAGAATGGAAGCTTGAGCGAGTTGGTATATGCGTTCATCTTTGTAGAAACAGCGCTCACTAGACGACGACGAAGTAAAAGAAGGCACAGGACAGGCGCTGTCCTGTGCCTTCTTTTACTTCGTCGTCGTCTAGTGAACGCTGTTTCTACAAAGATGAATACATGTACTCAGGCTAGCTCAAATAATCTTGAACGTGCAAATAATGATCATACTAAGCACATCAAAGTTAACGCTGCAAAGGATTCCATGTTAAGTGTAGAAAATGATCATGATTTATTAATATTACAAAAAAAATATTACACAGCCCCAGGCATTTGATGCTGCAGCTGACTTGAACCAGCCCTGTGGTTACGCATTCAGTGCAAAGCTTTCCTCCGCTAGGCTTTTATGCAGTCCTGTATTTTCTCAGTCAATGTACTGGTCAAGTTTCGTGCTGCAGCTGTTGAATCTGCGCCATTCACCCGCGACCAATGGGAGAGCGTTGCTGCAGAATAAGAGGTAACGTGTTACATGCATGCCTCAGAATAGTCATATCAGTTTAATATACATATACACAGCAGACCAAACTTCTAAAAATTCACACTACGAACATTATCTGCGCACAAACGTCAAATATGTGAAGCATGGTAAAGCGATAGTAGGATTCGATATACCCAAAGAGAGCTGCCGCGTGATGCAGCCTTAAATGGCACCGCCGAACAACGCGAGGTCAGTACCGACACAAAATTTTGAAGGCGAGATAACAGTGGTGGGATAGATTTTCGTGGACACACACGCATCATCTACGAAATATCAACAGATAATATAGCCTAGAACACATTTAAAATTTATTTTAAAGTGCATGTCGCGCCACTGCACGCGAAACAATTAAGCCTTTGGTTTTCGTGTAAACAACCAACCGACCCCCGCGTCACGAGTTTGCGTTGGCTGCCACGATTTTTGCGAGCGCTCTCTCCTAGCAGACCTTTTCAACGGAGAGAAGGGGCAGATTTGCACGGGAGCATAGAGGCTGATGTCCTTGCCTCGGCAGTGCACTTTTAGCGGTCACGCATGTTGCCACGCCCGCTTCTTGTTGTATTTTGACGTATTCGGGTTTGACCAGCAAATACGGTTAGCAACGCTCGACGCTGACCGCGCCGCAGTGTTCGAGAAGCTTCGCGATCGTAGTAGATCGCTGTGTTAAGGTTGCGCGCAGGACGCGAATAGTCTAGGTTATTCCAGAGCTTGACCTCCAGTGATAAGACTGGAAAGTTCGATGCGTGATGTATAAAAGACGGCGCGTCCCAGCCCTGAGCAGATTATCGACGGCCGACGCTCTGTTCGCCGCTATCAGTGTACTGTGTGTATCGCTGTAGTTTGAGTTTTCGTTTCACGGCCACAAGTTCGGCCAAAAAATAAAGAGTCTCATTTTGGACCTGCCGACTGCTGCCTTCGTCAGCGTCACGACCACGTGACAATATTTATAACGCCTCAGAGGGGATTATAGCAGCACGCATGCTCACGTGCACGCGGTTTTGTGTGCTCACGTAGCCAGAACACGAAAATCACTCTGGGTACCTAAACATTCGGCGCTCTCTGAAACCGAATATATGCGACTGAGCGCTACAAAACCGTCTCCAAATAACTGACCGTCGCGCGCTCGAGCAAGCGAACTTTCCAACCTTGATAAGTGGGTGGTTAGCTACCTATAGCAAAAAAAAAAAAAAAAGACAAGATGCAAAATTGTTTTGTCAGTGCTCCTTTAACAGCCTTAATTAGCGTCTGCATTTTGTTTAAGACATGTAGGATACTGTTGAAATGAATCGCCCATAAACAAAATTCCATATTTTTATCGCAACGAGGACATATGTATTAATGTACCTCCCGCAATCCAAAAGCCCTGGCGAGTGGAAAACTGCCACCTCTACCCGCATACACTTTCTTTACAAGCCCAGTAAGCTTAGTCTATTCGATGGGCATTTGGCACAGCGTTTTTCTACGCTGTCAGTTGTCATCAAGGCAAACTGCAAAACTAGAGCCTGATAGTCCAAAGCCACTGAAACTACTAAGCTCATTTCTACTGCATATTTAACCTTATCCTTGCCGTCATTGTCCTCAGGTGACCTTCCACAGCCATGGAAAGTCCCCATATACATACCGGAGTCTTTCCATCACTGTAGAAGGTCACACACTGTCATTGACATACAGTATAAGTACACGGAAAGATCGTATATACCAGGGGTCTCAAACACACGGCCCGCGGCCCGTATACGTGACTCTCTTCGTCCTATATATATATATATATATTTCTAATTCAGTATCTTCATGAGGTGTACTTGCATGGCTGGTTTCAAGCATTTCTTTTTTTTCGTGAGGCACCCCATGTGGCCACCAAGCTTTGAAACATAACCGTAAAACAAGATCACTATGTTTTAGAATCGGCGTCCAGATCTTATTCTGGAGAGCGGTATCGATATGTTGGAATCCTGACGACAAATCCTCTACAGAAATGTCTCATACATGAGATACAGGAAAGGCTGTGTTTCAAATGACGACGTTAGCTGACATTTTGTACCCCCCCCCCCCCTCTTCACTTTCCCGGCCCTTGCGGGCATCAATTTCGCGACTGCGGCCGCTAGCTGAGGCGAGTTTGACACCCCTGCCATATACGCACTGTAGTGTCCCTCAAAAAACTACGAAACCTCATCATCTCGCACACGATAAACTTAAGTTTTTACAGCACCAACGTTTTCCTTCCATCCCAGCCCATATTTTGAAAAAGATTCTCGCCACATCTTTTTAAAAGTTACGTTATGTTCAGTATTGTTACGAACGCACAGAATGGTGTTCTGGTATTATCTTCCTTGATTCTGCCAAAACCTTTGGTAACGTACATACGTAGCCCATAAAAATTATATTCCAAATCATTTTCACTCGGTCTTATGCCATTGCGTCATAACATGGCAGATAATTGATCTGTAATCGCTCACACTATGTGCACGTTAATAATGCAGCTTCTAACCCATTGGCAGGACCCCATACACAAAAGATTCAGTGCCATGAAAAAAAAAGAGAGAGGGAAAGGGCGGGGGGCTCTTTTATTGCGATAGCAATTATATGGACAGTCTCGGCTGGATTTTGCCGTCGCCGTCGCCGCCGTCATGCACCGTATATGTATACGTATGTATATATATATAAAGGCCCCAAAGAAAAATAACTCAGAAAAATGCTTTCCGAAGCGCGGAATCGAACCAGGGACCTCTTGTTCCGCAGCGAGCGGCGCTATCCACTACGCCACGAAACGCAGATCCTCCACGTAGCTAACGGCGAGCCTTATATACACACCATTTAGCGCTGGACGGACTCAGAGACAGGAGGCGATAATAAGCGTTTCTTCATTACCAGCGAGGTGGCGCTAGGAGCCCGACGGGCGCATTTAAAAGTCGTCGGCGAGCTCGCTCGCTTCTTCTTATATTTGCGCATGGGAGAAGCTTGCCCTTCCGCTGTCTGCTCGCGCGGTTTTCTCGTGGCGAGGGGTAGAGGAATGTTTCACGCTTTCACCGTGATGTCCGCGCTCATGTTACGGCGCCTACGAATGTCACTCGAGCTCAGGGACGCCGCCAAACGAACAAACAGAAGATGATCGCGAACTATCAAGTGTCACAGCTCGACACTTGAAGCACGCTAGTTTCCTTCGCTGCTTCGGCCGCCTTTGCAACAGAAGCGCTGTTCAAACTGAGAGTATCCATTGGCGAGCCTCACTTCGTATCCCTAGCAAAAATGCCAATAGGATTTCCTATTGGTCCAATAGGAAATCACTATTGGTTCTATAGGACATCTATTGGAGCTGTATTGGTTGTATAAGACTTCTATGGGTACCAATAGACACCAACAGCCACCACCTATTGGTGTCTTATTAGACCAATAGAAGTTGTATTGGTCAAATAGGGGCTGCCTTTTGGTGTCTTATTGGACCAATAGGAGTTGTATTGGTCAAATCGGTGCTGCCTATCGGTGACTTATTGGGCCAATAGGAGTTGTATTGGTCAAATAAGTACTCCTATTGGTTTCTTAATGTACTAACAGAAGATGTATAAGGCCAACAGGAGTTTTATTGTTCAAACAGCTACCGCCTATTGGTAGCTGTTTATAACATCTTATGACTGATTGAGCGCGTCGGACCCGATCCCGATCAAATTTCTTGATCATGATTGGCTATACGCAAGCTGCAGACGGGATCAATTCACTTTTGATAAGTCTGATCCCGATTGAGCTTAATCGTACACCGTGAGACACCGTGTGCAGTTAGCAACTCACGCGACTAAAAGAGTTATATAAAAAGGCTGCGTGTCGACCACGGCGGTACGGTGTCTCCGTACATGCCGTGCGGTAAACGGGCACTATAGTAAAACACGCTAAAGAAGAACTTGCGAAGGAATCGACAACAGAGACACCACAGAATAATAATAAAGAAACCGCCATGAGATCACAGCCGGCATAGAACCAGCCAGTTGACGAACAAAAAAAAAAAAAGTGAGACGGTGCGCGGCGTGGCGACGCTGCATGTGTGAACATTTTTTTTACACGTTCCTTGGTTAAGCAGGCTAAGCAATGTGCTAAGCTTTAAGATAAGCTTTGGATTTATGCTAAGCAATATAAGTAGTGCTGTAAAGATACAGGAGAAAGAATTGTGGATCTGCAAACGCGACCGACCGTGCGTTTGGCGCGCCATCCGCGCTCGGCCGATACGAAGACAAGCCCAGCCTGCGGCCAAGCTAAGCCAAAACGTTGTGTCTGTCGCCATAGCGCGCGCTTTGTGTGATCTCGATGCTTCACGTAAGCCTGCTTACACGATGTTTGCTTTAGTGTGCTTCCGCGACGATAACGTGAAGGCTGTGTTCAGCGTGCACCAGATGGAGACGTTCTGAGCCATAAATGTCTTGGATTTCGACCGATTTCGACCGATTTCGACTCTACAAAGTGGCACCAAGAATAATGGCAAGACGAGCAACAAGGCCCATGTGCTCCGATTGTTTGGTGAGTTGAGTGGGCATGGTAGTTACTCCTATTTAGTATTTATTTGATATCACCTTTTTTTTGTATTCAAACTTGGGACGAAGCTGAAAGGTCGGGGAAAGAAGTCCCTCGTCCTTTGTCTCCGGTATTTGATGACAGCGAGACCAGCAACGCCTCGATTGCAAGTCCACACGCTCTCAGAAGTTGAATGATTGAGCGCATATATTATTGCAGTTTGTTTTTGTGTTTGTCAGTATGCACAAAAAAACGTAGCATAGATTAGAGGTAAAGGACAGGCGCCCTGCTCGTGAGTGTAGTTGGAGTCTCGCAAGCCCTTTGTAAGTATTTACAACGTGCGTGTTAAGCCGAAAACGCGTTTATCGCCTCATAGTAAAACGCTCTAGTCGATGCTGTTTGTCTGTTGTAGTGCGCGCCAATCGGCTTATCATACTTGTTCGACATAATGTCACAAGAACCACAGAAGGCCACATGATAATTCATTATACAAAATGTGCATAGCATATGTACTGCACTGGTGCGATTTTTTATTTCATATTTTTTTATTTTTTACATACTGCAGCCCAATTAAGGCTATCGCAGGAGTGGGTTTATTAATGTTGTTGGCTTAATTGCATAAGCACGTAACATGCAGCACGTGTGTTATATCCAGCTCATTGCAGCCTGACTGCTGTGTTGGGCTTGCAACGATATGGAATCTAGGCTGCCTTTACTACTGTCTTACATATTACCGTTGCCTCATCGTGAATCTACCCTAGCTTAATTTATTTCATGCCATCTTTAAGTTGAGATTTAGTGGCATGCTCTAGTATGATAGTCGCACCACCATCGTGAAAAAGAGCACGTCACAGATAGTAAGTGATTATTGAGTTTGCTGTAATTTAAGGACGAGTTTGCAGTTCATTCTTGGGTACAGCTCAAAAAACACAGGACGCAAGCGTGTAAACGGGATAAGGTGCTGCTTAATTTTAAAAAAATTTTGCCCCTTTCTTTTCCTTCCTTTTTTGCCGCAAAATTTTGCCGATATACTGTTTTCTTCCACGCAATAAGCCACAGTTGGGTGTGTAATATTTCACTCAGTTTTTTGCTATAGTTCAGCTCCCAACATTGTGAACATGTGCAGTGAATTAAGGTCTAGATAATTTCTCACTGTGCCGTCTACTTTCTATACATTGCTTTGAAGGTAAACTTTAATAAACATGTGTTACTGTTTTCTGATTTCATGGCTCTGTTTATTTACAGAATCTTTCAGGCACTTCCTCGAGTGCGGATGAGGCCCGCAAGATCGCCAACATCATCAAGGGCCAGAAGAAGCACTTGTAGTTTTGATTATGAGAATATATTTGAACATATGTCTCATTCATCCACTGTGATTATCATTGCAGGGGCGCTGCCACAGTGTGGGCCTTCTGCATGACGACAAGACACCCATAAAACACTTGCGCAAGACTAATTCTAATGGGGCTGAGAAGTGGGCAAATACAAAGCTAATACAATGCCAGCAGGCAAATACAGAACCAATAGGCCAATATAATTCCAATTGGCTAATAGAGAACCAATACACCAATATAGGTCCAGTAGGCTGATATAGAACCAATAGACCAATAGCCAAATACAGTTCCAATAGACCTATAGAACCAATAGACCAATAGGTGTCAATAACCCAATAGGCTATTGGTTTTTTATTGGGAATTTTTGCTAGGGATAGCATTAGTTCCTTGCTATCGCATTCATTGCTTCGCCCTTGCGGCGAAACTGTGACTTTTTTTTTTATTAATGAAGGTACATAATCACATATTTCTGCACGTGGCGCATAGCTGTCGAATCCGTATGCTTCACGACGAGTTTTTTTTTTTTTTTTTTACCGATAAGTTACTAACCAGATCTCATATTTCAGATAGTATGACCTAAGCAGTATGCAAAATTGGTGCAATCTGAAAAAAGTATATTAATGCGGGTTTGCTGGTACATACAGAAATTTGAAAACTGCGCTAGGACGGGACACAGAATAGCAGCGACAAGACAGGGCGCTAACAACAACGGGTTTATTTCGCAGAAGCGGAATATATACCCTCGTATATAAAAAAAAAAACACGCAAGAATAGATTTTGAAGACAAGCACTGCATTACCTCGATTTTTCTTTTATTATCTTCGAGTGATCTGCGTCTTCCGAAAGACGAGAACAAGTGCAAAGCATCCTTAAGGCTTCACATCGACGACTGCTGTAATCGTTGGCCGATATTTATAAACCCAATAAATGCGAGTAACGCCAAGTTCACGTCGTCGTAACCTCCATTTTTTTTTTTCCCTGCACTGTTGCTGATATGTCGATATAGAAGCAATTAACACAAGTACCGTGACGACCTCTATTGGTCATGACTGATATGTGTGACCTTACCCCCAAACAGATCTTCAGGGTTTCAGGAACGCCATTTTTTTAAAAGCTTATGCAAATTTCTACGCAAATTTCTTAGCTTACAGTATTTTTACCAGGGCCAAACTCGATCGATCTACTCAGCAGCAATCTGGAACTTTCTCCAATAGGTTATCTATTATGATTGATCAAGCACTATGACGTTAGTGTGTCTTCATAAAACTTGCAGGCTCTTTTTTTCTCGCCATCGTAGTGCATGCCTGTCGTTATCGCACAAGTTTTTCTTAAAGGGGCCCTGCAACACTTTTCCAAGTAATCGTAGAATACCTTCATTAAAAAAGCTTATTGCCTCATGAATCGACCGCCGCAAAAAGTTTTAGAATTTGTCGAGTACGAGTGGAGTTACAATGATTTGTCGTACGCTTTAAGCACTTTCTCTCTCCTTTCGTACCAGTGAGCGCGCTGAAATCTACGCATGGGGGGAGGGGGGGGGGGGGTCTACGTCCGTTCCTCGGCGCACGTCATGATCATGCGCAGTTTTTGACAGCCCAGCTGTTTAAGCCGGCAGTAAAAACTGTGATGTGTATAAGTGTGTACAAAAATATAATCATCATGAACGGATATGTGCCACAGAAATTGGGTAAATCCGACTACTCACCATTGCTCCACTAAAAATGAAGAAGACAACAGACGGGCGGCAAACGCCAATTAAGATTTCTAGACAGACGTAACCAGTAATTGAGAAAATCTTTAATAAACCGTCGGGATTACCCCAGCGATAAACACCATGGCCGCACGTTTCAGCATCGCAGCAGCATCTGTACGGAGTGATTCAGCGGTACGTACAAAGAGATAATACTAGGGAACAAGAAAGGCAACGGCGGCTGCGAGAAGACCTCTAAGCGATGGAAGGCCAGGGCTTAAAGTCTCCCTTCATTTGAGGGGGGGCCCTCAGAGGGCGGCGACCTATATACACACATGCATACAGCCCCTCTTTAAGAAATGGAAGGGGACCCCCCCCCCCGAGCACCCCCTCCCCCCACCGACTTTAAGCTCTGTGAAAGGCCTACGCGAACGATGGAAGGCCTACCCGTAGATCTATGAGAGATGCGAACGCTTGGTTTCAGCGCGAGTTTCTGTCTCTAGAGTTTGGACATCCGTGTCATGTCTGCGACTGCCTGTGGTTTAACTTGAACCTCTATGCGCCGAGAAGCAACCTAGAAACTACCCAGCATCCCCTAGCTAAGCCTAGCAACAACCTAGTAGCAACCTAGCACCATCTAGCTAAATTTAAGCCTATAGCAATCAGTGATCGCGAGCGAGCGGGCGGGCAAGTGGCGGCATCCCGCGGCGGCCGCGGTAACTATGCAGCTCACGATGCTCAAATCAGCCAATGGCCGTGGACTTTGGGTTTATGGCGCGCTCATTTGGGTTTATGACATCATTTGCAGAGAAAAGAGCGAGAGATTTCTAGCTGACTTTGATAGTTCATTGTAAATTCCAGGCCACGTGCTACGCTATAATGTTTGGCTCACGTGTTTTCAGGAACTTCGGCTGCCGATCGGCGGCTGTTTCTGACCATGCTGATAAAGTTTCGCAGGGCCCCTTTAAACCCCGGCCTTACATTTCTCCCGCTGCATGCGTATAATTTCGCAAATGTCATTCTTCAAACAACTGCTTGCCGTCGTGACCCTGTGTTGACCTTTTCGTCGTTCTTCTCTCGTAATGCAACCGACAGCGATAGTCTTTGAGTACAGCATCACAGTCATCACCAGACCACCAGTCACTGAAGAAGTCGTAACGTTCTCTACAACGTAGCCATTATCATGAGTTTTTTTGTATTATTCCTGTCCCTCTTGTGCCGAAAGTATATGGGGTCCCATAGAAAGAAAGCGATAGTGAAAGATGGATCATATAATTCAAGCACGAGAATTTCCCCAAGATTTTAAGATTAGATATACTTGGTCGATAATAATGTGCATATTCTTTTCCAATGCTATCCTTCTTGGAGCTTTGTCAGTGGTCAAAGCAGCGCTCTGCTCGCGTTATCGCAGGTATCGGCTGGGTGCGAAGGGTGGACGGGCTTACTTTGTAGGCCATTTCATTCACGACCCTGTACAACCGAAAATTCAGATCCCTTGTATGCAGTACAGGCCATACATAATACCACCGAGTGTGTCAGTGCGGTACCGAACGTTTAATATGTACACGGGCTCGCTCGGTGCGTTGAAGGAACTGAAGAAAGTTACCAATAAACTCAAAACCTGCTAAACAAATGCATGCATATATGCTTGAAAGTCGTTCTCCTTCACCCTTACTGGGTACTCGATTAAGGACCGTTTAGCAATCTGGCACAGCAAATGGCTCGCCCACTATCTTTACATGATAACCCAACAGCCTCTCGCTTCCGTTGTCTCCTCCAAACCTAGAAATGCGTCCTCCCCCGAAAGGACACTTGTGCACCGGTGCGCAAGTTTTCCCTCCTCACAACCCTGACGCTGAACCGTGCTCCTAGATGGCCATGGTCCTCCTGGCGGAGGAATATCCATAGGCCTTATCTCTATTAAAGTTGTCTCTCTCCCTCCTAACGAAACAGCGTATTTTTCTTTCCCCAACCTCTCCTCTCGCAATCTTTCAAGGGTGGCGGCCGGGAGATTGTCTTTTGACGCTCTGGACCGATGTGGCCCTGACGCGTATACCTGCTGTCACGTTTGCCTGGGGATTTGCAACATGCAAGTGACCGGCATCTTTGGCTGATATCTGTAGCCTTGCATGGCTGTGCCCTGGCCCCTGGTGCTAACATTATGTACAGTATATATGCTCATGAAGGCATGAACAACAAAAGCAACATTTTCCAGGTGGCTTTACTCGCTGGATAATAGACGACAACTTTGCTAATTCATTGCTGCAGTACGTGTATCAGAGCTACACGTATTTACGTGATCCCTTTCTGGAAATGTTTGGTTCATGCGCCTTGAGGGATGGTTCTCACATAATAATAATACAAAGAAATAGATCTCACTTTTTACTGCCCTCCTTCTCCAAATTAGTTTTCTCCCTCTTTTCCGGGTCACCACAATTTTGCTGCAGGTTTGCTTCTTTGCTGATCGGTGTAAACGCGCTTTAGCCAGTGTCAGAGGCGCAGGTTTCCTGTTCGGCCAGGTGTGTGAGCGTAAGTTTTGGGGGGAGGGGTGAGGGGAGTCAGGCCGGACTAGCTGTGCATTGCAAATGAGGTAAACAGAATAAATCTGTCATTGCTCTGATCAAAAGTTGGAAGTTTGTGTTGGAAGCATTAAACCGCTGGCGTAGCCAGGAGGGGGTGGGGGGGGGTCAATTTTTAAAAATTTTCAAAGTTTTCAATTTCGAATGTGTGCATATACGGGCACACATGCAAACGAACACACGAACATACATAAACGGTGGTTGGCCACATTCCCCTTTCCAATCCTCCCCCCCCCCCCCCCCCAGGCCTCTGGAAAAAAATTTCTGGCTATCGCTAATAATCTTATCGAAGCGTACTTGAACGAAAAATGAAGCAGGCCCCTGCATTATACTACATGTCTACAACAAAATGCAGCCGCTAAATTTCCCGTAACTGACGCATTTGGCCAGTGCATATACCTACATGAATCTGACAAGCGCTTTGCAATCAGAATCGCAGCCACCAAAGCCAAACCGAGGCCCCCGTTCTTTATGAACCACGTGAATGCCACTTTAAGGAATGATAGCATTCGTAGACGAACTATCAAGCACCGTCTTACCTCATCGCCAGCTCGAAGAATGTAGCTCGTTCAAGCAAGCCAGACTGGGGTCGTTTCACTGTGGCGTGTACGGCCGCTGACTTTGAATAAAGAATGGGTGCACAACGCCACGCCACGCGCCACATTTATTCGTACTAATGTATAGTACAATGACATTTATTGTCACGCGTACATCTCTGAATACAAAAGTAACGGAATGACTCCACTTTTATTCTTTTTTATACCGTGTGTTTTCTCATTCTGCTCGTCACATGTATGTATGTGGTTAGACATGACATCCTAGGGTACATATCGCCGGACTCTTCGAAAGCACGAGGCGGAAACACACGCAGTACATAGGAAGCAAAGGTCAACCTGGACGCATGTTCAAACAAACTCAGTAAAATTATACGCGCGCACAAGCAACAACTCGCATTTTAATATGGACAGATAAACCATAACGAAGCTCAGGAATACAGACTGAGCATGGGAGTGACATAGGGATGAGACAGTGAAAAAAGTTTGTACGTGCAATGCCCAAGGACCCTCCATTTAGGAGAGATTGCTTCTCTACATCTCTCTATGTCGGACGAAAATGCCCAAAAAAACAACTGCGGCGATGTAGACTCCAAAATTGCCGTTTCGAGCAAGTGGCGAACCATGTGTAATGCCCTAGTGTATCAGTGCTTTCACACATCAAAATTACCCACTGATTGCATATCGGCCTCTTAAACGAAATTGTTCATGTATTGTACGTGCTTCTCAAGATTTACACCGTGCTTATTCATGCAAATGAAGTGAAACAAGGAAAATGTGAATTTGAATAAAAATATTAACGATTCTAAAGCACTTCGGACAAAAATAAAAATAAAAATATTGTAAACTGCGCACTAAATATAAGCACGCCATCACTGGAGGATATTCAGGCCTGCGTATAAGACCGAAAATATGAAGAAAAGTTACATAAAAATACTTGTGGTAACGTGGTAATTCAACACTAATCATAACTGCGGCGCACGATGCGGGTGGAAGGGTCTGTGAAAAGAAATATGCAAATATTCTCCGGTGTCACTCCATTGACAAGGAGAAAACTAAAGCAGGATGCCGTAAAATACCGAGCAAGCGACCACGCAGAATTTGAATTTAAAAGAAGTTTAGTTGTGAGTAAAAAAAGGAAAGCTTCCTTGTCAGAACACACCCCAATTTTTTGTGTTCCGATGGAGACATCGTGACTCCTTTCGATGGCAATTTCTTTTTTTTTATTTTTAATATATGGTGTTCCGGATATGTCGGCTCCTTTTTATGATGCCGGCTACTCCTTTTCACAGAAAATTTAAAATCGTGAAGTCTAGAGACATTAAAAAACCCAAAGTACCGCACTTAAAGACATCTCGTACAATTTAAACACGAATTCCTAAAGGTCGTATCACCCACAACGCGGGATTGGTCTATTGATTTGATAGTGTATGCAGACCTTTGACGAAGCACAAGAAGACCAAGGACACACACAAACAAAAAATTGAAATGGACTTGTGTTATCATTCCTGCTTAGGTTGACAGCTGCCCACAAATGCTGCCCGAAACGCTGGCTCATTTTCAGAGATTATAGGGTCCTGGAGGCGTGCTCGGCATTCCACGGACAACCACAAAATCGGAGGGTCGCACACCGCATACATATTCAGGCTCTGATGGTCTAAGACTGGCCAATACGGTACTACTAGAAACATTTTAAGCGTTTCCTTTGCCACAACAGTTGCTTTGTCTGCGCTGAACTGACCCCCCTGGATGACATTTTGCAATTTAGTGAATATACAACTTTAGCTGAAGTTGCAGAATACTGTGGCGCATGCTAGAAGCACGCCTCCTTTGCCAAGTCAGTGCAGGGAGAGCTGTGTTTTTCCAATTTATTCCACTGATCGTGTCATATTCCTAGCGATCGATGGGGCAAATGAATTTGGCCAAACTACAACATACTTTTCGATTATTCTTGATAACGAGTAAATGCGCTTTTTGAAAAAAAAAAGGAAAGATTTTGGTTTGGACAGGAGAAACATAACGTATTCCATATTACCGGTGCCGTACCTGCTACGTGAAAGTTCACCGGCTAAATAGTGCTCACAGTTCTGTCAGAGAGTGATTTCAACAAGCGCTGGCATATACAGAATCACTCAAGTACCACGGCTATACACTCACGGAGAGTTGGAAGTACTAGGGGACACGCAACACCAAACCCACAGACTACCAATAATCAAGGCCTCTGACTGCGAGTGGCAGGGAGTTAGCTTTACTTTCTTCCACTTCTGAGGCCATTTATTTACCGAGACATATCAAACAACGCGCTCGCCATCGCCAGTCGGGACCGTGGAGACACCACCGTACTAAGGACAAAGTCGACTGTTTTACACGTTGCCTATAAGTACGCGCTCTTGGCCAAGCTGTAAGCATCTAGCGACGAACAAAAAACTAGAACATACTCATCCATATGCTATGTCTTGTAAATAGAAACGACTTAAAAATATGAAACCAAAGCAAATTAGGAAAAGCCTGACTAAAAGGCGGCCTCGGGCAAAAAAGAACACGTTTACACAACAGCGCAAGCTGTCGGACACTTTCAGTATGCTTGACAGCCGTGTGTAATGTATAGGCCCCAAACAGGAGACAACACGCCTTCATCTATGCTGGCCCAAGTTGGCGACGTGTCAAGGATCAGATCGCTGCGAGACTTTCTTATCATCGCATTCCATTTTCACCCAAGTTCCTTCCTAAAGCACAACCTCTCGTTGACGCGCACATTATAGTCCCGGCTTGTGCCACGTCATAGCAAACCTGGCTTCGGCTCGCGACACAACAGTTACCGCAGCCTTTAGCCATAGCGAGCCTACTTCTTTCCACACTCGCGGCGAACACCCTCAAGGTGAAAAAGCAGGAGCCGCCAGTCCGTGAAGCCCGCATCCGACGGCCTGCGGCACAAAGTTCGTCTTCAGGTCCACGCAGTAGGCTCGAACTTTCCGACAGAATGACAGTGTGGAACAGAGCGCGCAGGTCTTCAGCCCTTGGACTTCCTGCGGTCTACCAAGTAGATGGGATTGTCGACTCCCTGCCGGCGACCCGAGTCCCTCCGGGCTAGGCGTTCGGTCGACGTGGACAGTGCGCCGTTTCCCCTGAGTGAGGACTCGTCGTCGTCTTCCTCTTCTGCTCGGGTGGCGCTCCTGCGGGCCACCTTGAGGCCGTTGGCAGGTGACGCCTTGGTGGGCTTGCCACCGAACGTCATCAGTGGCTCGGTCCTCCAGCCTTCCGCAGGTCGTCTGGGCGGCGGGCATGGCGGCGCGGGCACGGTGGGCGCTGGAGGTGGCATGACGTCCTCCAGCGGTACCACGCACGTGTCGAAGGCCTGCACCACGCCCAGCTCCTGGTCGGGCGTGCGCAGGTGGTCGGCGTACACTGTATGCGGACGCGGTATGCGCGTCAGCGTGTAGTCTTCCAGGCGAAGGTTGAGGCGCGGCGTGTCGAGGAAGTCGAGTGTCTTCGACGGCTGTCGGCGGCAGCAGCGGATGCTGCATACCACGCAGGCGATGATAAGAACAATGCCGAAGAGCACCGCCACGGCGACGTAGATGATGAGCTCTTCACGTGTCGGCACCCAGCGGGAGCGCACCGTGCGCGCTCCATCGGTGGAGACTTGCTCCTTGACCGAGAAGTCGGTCAGCAGGAAGTGCCTGTCGCCGCCGCCACCCAGCTGCAGGGTGCCGGCCAGACTGAGGTTGCGCAGCAGCTGCTTCAGCTGCAGCTCGCCGGCCTTGAACGTCACGTTCACGTCTAACAGCGTGGTGCAGCGGATGTCGGTCACGCTGATGTTCTCGGCGGCACTGGTCAGGTTTCGGAAAGCGCCCTCGACGTCGCTCTTGAGGCTGTCGTGGCTGCAGTTGCCGCGAAGCACCAGCAGCAGTCGCCGCTGGGTGGGCGTTGATTTCATTACAACGTCTTCCTCGGTGACCTCGGGCACCCGGTGCTTGGTCGTAGTCGGTAATAGTGTCGTCGGAGCCACCGTCGTTATAGTCACCGCCGCTGACGGTGTCGGTTCGGTTCCGCTGGTGGCGTTCGGCTGGTGACCATCGATATCCGTGCTCGTTGTCACGGTTGCCTCGTCTGAATGATTGACAGCGGGTGTTGTTACAGTTTCTGTTGTGGTGACAGCAGAAGTATGGTCTGTTTTCGAATCCCCCTTCCCTGTCGTCGTTTCAGAGCTTACGGTGCTTGTTTGGTGACCATGGGAAGGAGAAGTTTGCTCGGATGTGTGCGCCGACGCGGTGGTTTGTGCAGAGGACGCCGTGGGCGTTGCTGTTACATTGTCCAGCGGTGCCTCTGGAGTCGTAGTTGGCAAACTGCTTGCGACATTTTTCACCGTCTGCTCGGTGGCTGGCGAAGGAGTCTCTCCCGTTGACGTGCCAGCGCTGGCCCCTGCAAGCAGACAGAACAGAAGGCACATAAGACACGTCAGTAGTGTTTACGTCACACTTCCGAGGAGGAGGAGGAAAAGAAAAACGGAAGGACGGGGAGGTTAGCCAGTTCTCAGACCGGCTGGCTACCCTGTGCTAGCGTTATTCACTGCCATTTCGTTCTCTTTATGGTTCAGGACACCCTTACCAATAATATTTTCTTGTATCTCAGAAGCCGTACCATGCAGTCAGCTAAGAAGTTTACATGCACAAGAAACTTGCAAACGACTTGCAATTTTTTAGGGCCTTAACGAGTGCACACATATATGCACACGCACACATACACACACACGCACACACACGCGCGCGCACTCCTGAGAATGTTGCATATGCCTTCAGAGAGAGAGATAGAAAGAGAGGGAGTGTGTGTGCGTGTGTGTGTGCGTGCGTGCGTGCGTGCGTGCGTGTTGCCTTTCTTCTTTTACATTAACACACTGAATTTATTTCCTTACTCTTGCTAGCTGCATAAAACGTTCAAAGGCAACAAGTTTGGCAGTATAGTGCTTGGTAGCGTAATATGATATCAAGGGCGTTAAGTGCTTTACTCCACCTTTTTCAGCGCGCTTACACGAGAAATAAAGTATATGCGTTCGTTTTTAACTTTCGGTAAAAAGGAATCACTTATATCGCTGTTCAATTACACGATAAACATTTTGTACTGATCTGGAATTGGCAGTTCTCTCTCTCTCTGTTTTTTGGCCGGGTTCAGAACTTATTTAAGAAATGTGATTGCTTGAACGGGACCAAGGATCGCTGGTACCGCGGCTTGTGATGTTTTGGATGACCTATTGGTGTAGCACCAATATGAGCCCCAAAATTGCTAAACACAGCAGAAAGCTTAGCGAAACAATTAGCGAGCGGTGACACAAAACCAGGGGCGTAGGCAGAAATTTTTTTCGGAGGGGGGAGGGGCACCTCCTTTATTTGAAGTGGGGGCCGCGCAGGCAGATGTGGTCAAGTGTCATTTTGGGCTCTGTATGCCATAGAAAAAAACATTTCGGGAGGAGGGGGGGGGGGCACGGGCCCGGTGTGCCTCCCTCCCCCCCCAACCCCTGGCTACGCCACTGCACAGAACATTTTAAAGTGTGAAGCCACCCGAGAACTGCAGGACGTGGGCATACGTAGAAAGGTTCCATAGATTGTGCTAAATTACGACGCCATCTATGTGCTGCTTCATGCAGTTTCAATAAAGCTACAGTTTAGTTAAACGGCTGCACCAGGAGTGTCGACAAACAGGCCAACTTTTACTCAGTGGTTTCACCGTTTGCGTACCGGAGGCAGCTAAGTGTTTTAACGGCGTGGCTCTCCGTTGTGAGCGATAGAGGAAGTTATCGCCAAAAGTTGTGGCGAACTATCTTCGAATACTGCAGCATTCATCACAGGTTATGGCATGGTTGGTAGTTCTCCTCTGGCTCGCATCTTTCTCTTCACAATAATAATAAAGAAGACAGGGTAGGAGAAACCTGCAGCGGTCCATTCTGAAGTAAAGTCGACAGCCTATAGCTTTTCTGTACGCACTGCAGCGATGGACCCTCATTACGGCCGATTGCCAACCAAAGATGACGCAAGGGATCGGCCATTTCCTGGCGATGATGGCACCCAAAGGAGTGGGCGCGGATTTCATGTCGTGATATATAGGGCGATATACGTCTGATAGCGGCTCCAAAGTATATTCCACGCGATAGTCGTTCAGGCCCAGATGCGCATTGGTGGGAGGAGTTAGAGATGACGTACGGTGGAGAGGCCGACGTAAGCAGCTCGCGAGGATGCGAAAGCACCTCTTCTGTACCAGTTCACTGTGACAACGTTCTGCGCTATTTTAGGAGTTAAGCATAAATTAAAAAAAAAACAAAGTTATATGCCATGCAGCTTACGATGCGTACGAAAAGTATTTTTTAGAAACTGTCAGACATTTTATTGAAGTAGGTAAGGAGGCGGAAGAGGAGTGTTGTTGGCTGCAGGCGGATCCGGGCTTACAAAGGTTGTTGGCAAATGCTGCAATATGTAACGTTCAACGTTACCAAGGTATAGACAGGGCACACAGGACGATGATGTGCTAAGTCCTGTATCGCACCGCCAAGCTGAAATGAGTTGAGGCACTTACAGGTACAAAATTAAACGGTTGATAACTGAATCGTCGATCTCAGAGTTGCAGATTGCTCTAGGCAGACCACTTCCGCGAAGAACCGCAAGGTGGATGTTTTATTTGTAGCTTTGCACTTTAAAGAAGACACACGTAGTGGTTGCGGGAAAGCTAGGGAAGCGACGGAGTACGTTTTGTTGAAATGTTAAGATGTTTACCGGGGTGTTTGGGCACTAGCCTCCGTGAAGCCCGGAGTTTTAGGTATAGCCGAGGAAATGCGAACATATCTGCGACAGAGACCAGTAAAAAGTGATTGGAGGTTTGGTGGTGGAAATATGGACAGAAAGAACAAAAACAAAATACCTTAAAAGCTGAATCTACTCTACCGCCGAGCACAAAAGGCAAGCTATGAATTTATGGTTTCTTCTTCTAAGGTCAAATTGGAAATTGAGCTTTATCGCTCACAGGCGACCACCCCATCACAAAGAAGATGCCCAGGCTTTCCATTCATCCTTAGTATAGTCCAGTGTACGGCAATTATTTTCTTTCACATTTCTATAGATGCAAGCTTCTATTAAAAAGTCGTTGTGTCTTTCGTGCTATATAGTGCAACATAGTGTATATTTGTTTAGTTGTTCATCAATTATTCTTATATGACCACCTTGAGTGCATCGAGTTCCTAATGCTCGGTCGCCTAGCTATATAATCATATAATTAAGTATCAAATCGTGCTGTCTGCTGCTGGATGAACGGGGAAGCGGGGCCAGTCAAGCTGATGTATGTGCAGATTTTTGTCCCCGCCTTCCGCATCGCAATTTGTGCCACTTGTGACATTATTTTGCAAACTATGTACATAGCAAAAATATATTCGGCTCACATACGGTAATCATAGTCATCCTTCTTGGGAATACATACGCATATCCGTGCTTTTACGTACGTATGAGAGTAATACAATCAAACGAAAGAAAAAAAAAGAAAAGGAAAGAAACTCGCTCCTCAGGAAGGAGCCGGAAGGTCAGTGGCGGCAGATGACGAAGTAAGAATCCCGCTGAGATACCCTAGTAGTGATGATGGTATGATGCGGGGCGCGGTGGGGGGGGGGGGGGGGCAATATCTTTATTTTTTTTCAGAAGTATGAAAAGAGAAATCACCGGTCCGAGTTTCGTATGCAGCAGACGTGACTGAAATGCGTGTGTTTGACGACCAGGCACCGCAAGCCCAGTTTCACGCAGAGCTACCGCTCTCTCGGGGTTATAAGATAGGCGTCAACTGTACGCACAGAGCACACATACAAAGCAAGAGGAAGGAATACGTAAAGGGTTAGAAGGCGAAGGTGTCCGGGTTAGAAGGTGGAATGAATACCGGCCAACGCACACGAGGCACAGCCCAGCAATATACCGCAAACAAATACGATAATACATCCTGCCCTCTGCGACCCGACTACATGCAGTGTGTGCAAGGTCAGCCAGGCCAGTAATAAGAAGCGCGGAGCGCACGGAATCAGGGGAGGTGAAAACGTTGCCATACACGCCATGAAGTGGAAGAGGGGTAACGTATAAAGACGAGACATGTTTTTCCAAAAGACGGGAAAAGATGGACGACGGAGAGAGAGAGAGATAGAAAAAGGAAGATCAGAGTGAGCGAGGCCGTACGCCACTGTAAAGAAAGAAGAAACGTTCGAAATAAACAAAAATACAAAATAAGATGGAAGGTTGATCCAAGAACGCAGACTTGGAGAAAGCGCGGTATTCTGCAAACCAAAGCGACATCTAGATCGCAATACAGGGCCGTCTTTAGGCTAAACGCTAGTGGGTGGGTGATCTGCGGGCGATACCAGCAGATATGTGCAAAGGCACGGTAGGTGGAGGCAGCTTCGTATATTATCAGGCGAGAGAAATTCTCCGTGCCGTGGGGTGCACAGGCCGCCTCGGGCGATTGAGATGAGAAGGAAGGAACGGGCGGCGTGTACCGCTGCCCCACTGGCTCGGGCGTACCAGATCGCTCTCGTCGCCACGTTAGGCTTAACAGCTGCCGCCGATTCGTCGTCGGCTTTACCACAACACGGATGCTTATCCTTTGCTTTTGTTCTTTTTTTCTTCCCATTTCTTTCAGATCGCTCGACGTCGGGCCGCGATTCGCAGTGGTTGATACCTTGATCGCTTTTTTGTTTCGTTTTTCCCTCGCTGCCGCGGCACGACGGGCACGTCTCATAGCTTGTATGAGACGTTGCAGACAACGGTACCACGCCACGGCAGCGAAAGTGCGTGCGTGAGTGTTGGGAGGAGAGTGGGCTGGGTGCGAGTTTGTATGTGTGTGTGTGTGTGTGCTCGCAGATGACGCCAGCGGCAGCCGGCGCCTCTTGTTCTTGTTTTAGCGATTGGGAACGACCTGGAAATTGCCCGTTTCCGTGCACCACTTCCATCGTTCGCGCGCGATCGAGGTTTCAGTCAAGCACGCAGGGCCCGAGCCGCAATAAGGCTCTGCCAAGCCGAAAAAGCACAAGGCGGAGGCGGTGTTATAAGGCTAACGCGTCGACCGGCAAGGTGATCAAAACAGCTCAGCGATCGCTCCTTCCGTCTCTCCTTTTCTATCTGTTTACGTGGATCACGAGTAATCGCGTTTAGAACAGCGGATGATTTGCTTTGCTTTCCCGGCTCCCAATAGAAACGAAAGCCTTATTAGGGCACCTGACGAAGTCTGGTAGGAAAGAAATAAAACGGCGCTGATGAAAACACATAATAATTGATGGGGTTTAACGTCCCAAAACCGCGATATAATTATGAGAGACGCCCGATGAAAACACAGTACATCATCCGTAGTGATCACACTATTTGCCGGAACAGGCTTCAAAGGCGCGACCTCTTGCTCGGTAAACGATCATTAGCGGATGAAGAACAAAACAAAAACAGAGGCTGACAACACACGTGCACTGAGACCATAGTCGTACTAATTTGTATCTGGCTTCTCTTAATGAGCCGTCCCACCTGATGACTTTTTGAATAAATCCTTTGCACCTTTTTATGCGTCTTGTTTAGGAATGAACTACTGGAACCCGAGAAGAACATATTCGTGTTCTTTTCTTCCGTTGAACTTCTTGTTTGGCGGGACAAATACTGTACCAAATACTAAAGCTTGCTTTCCGAGAAGCTTTCGGTACAAACATTAGTTGTGTGCTCGAGACTGAGGTTACTGCGTACAGCTTTGTATACATTTCTTTCTTGCTCTTCTTTATCGATCTTCGTTATTTCTAAAGTAATGCGTTGAACCTATAGGTACAGACGACTCTATGAGACACACAGCTTGCCCTTTTTCTGCATCACAAATAACAATAAAAAACGCGGAGGAACAGTTGGAGTAGAGATAGAGAGGAGTTGCGATGCGGGATCTAAGAAATCTGCAGATTCATCTCCTAATGTATGGTTGGAGCTATTCCGTATTCCCTAACTCGTTTGATCTGGAACTCGAATCTGGAATGCCTAAGAAGTCGTCAACGAGCGGAACAATAGGAAGCGGGGATAGAATCTCGAGATGGCTCAACCTTCAGGATATCGAAACTATATCCCCGCTTTGCAACCACTTCGCAGCTCATTCATTTGGAGCAAGCACGGCGAGAGGTCACCATATCGCGCCAACCTGTCGTAGATGGTGGGTCGCTGGCAGCGGCAGCACCGGCTGTTCCAAGTGCCAGCGGCACCAGTAGCACTGTCACCAGAGCCAGCAAGGCTGGGCGGTAAGGCCGCCCTTTCCTCGGCGTCAGTGACGTCATGGTCGATGTCATCACGTGGGGTCACGTTCCCCGTTCATGCCACGCTGCTCTGTAGGTACGGTGGCCGTTCGGCTTCATCTGCGAAGAAACACACGAAGGTTCAAGTGGTGCGAGAGAGATCAAAATGAGTACGATAACAATTCGACAGCCTGTGCTGCCAGTAAAAATTTAAGCTGAACATTTAAGGCCGGTTGAGTGTCGCGTAGTTAGCTGTACGATATCGCAGAGCAAGCTGCTTCCATATAACTATTATGTTCTAAATGAGATGCGCTATTCCAGAGGCATTACGTGCTAATTTACGAAGTTCATAGATGACTAAACACTTGTTTAAGCAATGCTGATCCTTAAAGCCAGCGAATGGGGGCCGTATGATCGGGCTGTGACGTGGGCTGAATGGCACGGAGGCTTCTCTCGTTCAGCCCCGCTCATTATTTCGGCCGTCATGCATGCCCGTACGCCTTGTGAATCAGCGGCAGACAGCGACGCATTCCGTGGACAACTATAAAGTCACAGCGTTCGGCATCTGACTCGTTTGAAGAGAGACGCACAATCAAAGCGGAGAAAGAATCACGCAGAACGAGACAAAGATAGGGATGTAAACGACATCAACGCTTCCTCTGCTTTCCTTGGTTCAGAGCTTTCTTTAATCTTATTTTTTTTAAATACGATAAAACAAGCGACACGCGCGAACTGTTCTTGTGGTTTAGATGTTTCCATGTGCTTTATTTGCATTAATTTACGCGCCACAAAGAAGCACAGACATCAGAAGACGCTTTAGTGCGATTAGTTGCCCGCTACGACCGCTGAGCCAAAAATCAAGCACAGTGGGAACAGACACTTGGCGCCGATTAGCCTCCACACTTATAGCTCGTTTTCTGCGGTAACGGCCCTGCGAGATAAGCTGGAGCTTCTTTCAAATTGACGCCAGAAGAAAAATGCATCTTGCGCAAGTTTACTTTCTTATGCACGTCGAATGACTGTGGTTACAAAAGATGTAGAGTTTCATAGTTCATGCTGTTAATATTATGTGACAATTTCTTGTATACGTTTGTGTTATATGATATCTTATATTGTATAACATTATATATATATATGATATATATATATATATATATATATATATATATATATATATATATATATATATATATATATATATATATATATATATATATATATATATATATATATATCGCTACCTGCGCCAGCGACATGCCCGGGCCTGGTCGGATAATCTCCTCAACCGAAAACACGAACGTGAAATTCTTCGGGTAGCCCTAGAGCAGTTGGGTTTCAGACGCGGCATCATACACTTCCTACAAAGTTGCGTCGTGAAGCCGTGACCGCGCTGGCCTCGGGCAGGAGGCGGGAACCAGAGGGCTGCGAATTGGCAGCGTGGGTCACGTGGTGCCTATATCATCGCAGCGTGAGGGTACAAAAGAGGGGGAGTAGCAAAGTCGACCTATAAATACTGCGGGGCCCGAAGGGCTGCATTCTCGCACCGCGAGCATCTGAAGATAGAAAGGACGGGGGCCAGCTGGTGCCTCCATTAGCAGCACACTCCCGCCGACGGCGCGTGCAGTGCGTGAGGCGCCACACATGTGGTGTAAACGGCGCACGGCGGACTGGCGCCTCCTGCTCGGACTATGAAACGGAGCACATTCAAGGGATGGACAAGGATGCGGCATTCATGGGGCGAGACGAAGTACGAGCATGGAGATCTTACGTTTCGCAACTTTGGAAAACTAAACACGCGATGGAGCCAAACCGGAAAAAGGAAGAATGAAAAAATCTAATCCGCCCCAAGTGCAAGCTGTACGATCTGAGGAGCATTGATCCGCCGGTTTTCCCCTTGTATTTATGTTGTGTCAGTTATCTGCTCTTTTGTGTTCTTTTCTTGAGTATATCTGCTTTTTTGTGCTATTCTCTGGTCTTTTCGTGTGACCATGTAATATTTTGACACAACCTTAATGAAAACCAGCAAATAACGAAAACAAGGAAGGTATAGGGGACGATAATTGTACTGTTTTAAGTGTATCGTAGTAATTGCGATAATAGATGTGAAGAAAGCAAAGTGGACGAAAAGATAACTTGCCGCCGGCAGGGACCGAACCTGCAACTTTGTCCGATGCTCTAACAATTGAGCTGCGGCGGTGGTCGTCGCCCCGTCCACTTTATCGGGTACTTATGTGCACGAAAACCCGGGAGTGTAAGTCAGCGCCGCTCGCAGCCATGGCGGCGAGTGTGGAACACTCTTCCTTTGCCAGCTGGCGAAACAAGCCCTCAAAGTTCCCTTCTTTGATTCACGTAATATTTCATATCAATGTCTATTCTTTTCTTCTGATTAAGTGATTTGTTTTGCGGTTATCTATTTTCGCTTTCTATGGTCTTATTTTTACCATTTTTTTAATGTTTCCTGCTCCGAGCGCGGTGCATCTAACTCCTTGCGCTGGCGTTTCCTCTCCGCTTCTCTCTTCAGAAGATCAGTGTCTAACTCCCGATGCTGGCGGTTCGCTGTCACTTCGCTGGCTCGGACAGACGAATCAGCCCTTCGGCGACGCTGGCGTTCACGGGAAAGCGCGCGCTGCTCATGCACATGCCGCCTGCTCGGCTTATGTATCAAACGTGGGACCTGCGTGACGCCAACGCGAGACATATGAGACGACGACAGGAAGGTGCCTTAAGCTCCTCCGCAGTTAAAAAGAAAGAAAAAGAAAGTAAGCTGACCAGCATCGTTCTTATGACCCTACAGAACTTACGAGCATCGCAAAGCCCAAGGTATTATGTATTGATACGCGTATATTGTTTATATTTTTCCGCAGATTATTTTTTAGCCTAATCACCATTACAAAGTTATCGCTGGTGATTATCGTCTCGCCTAGAATTTTTCTGAAGAAAGATTATTTCGATATATAATTGTTTACCAGGAGCTACGCTGTCTTGGTTCCTTCTAATTCTGATTTTAAAAAAAGACCGCAAGCGATCCGGACAGGCTATGTTGGTAGTTTCGAAGCGCTGGAACGAGTGCTCATGTGGACAGTTCAGCAAACCAACTAGTCAGTAATTTAGCACTTTACATTAGAAGCTATCATTCAATTCAATTAAAATTTCATTATTTTTGGAAAAATATACTTAGCATCCATGACCGTAAATAAGGTTGCAGGGGTTCTAACTTTGCTTAATGTGCAAATGGTGCTCGTATATTAAAGGGCTTTAAAAAACCTGGGGCCGAATTCACAAAACTTCTCTTTCGTGAGTGCGCTTTTCGATTGGTCAGCTGTCTTCGCTAACGATATGTCCGGCATCGCGATTGGCTGAAATATTCTGTTAGGAAAATTTTTAGCTTGTTTTTGTAAATGCGGGCGCTGAATTGTTACAGTGGCCCTTTGAAAACATGGTGACCATTCCTGTCTTCCCTTCGCAGAAAACGAACAAAGGAAAAATGAGTAGCTGCTCGCAGAAAAATTGGCCAATCGTGCATTGCCCAAGGCGAGCAAGAAAACGTGTATACGGATCGAGAGATGACGAGGAAGAAGAAACCAAACGGAACACATTAAAGAAGAAGACAAAAGTAACGCGGCCACGGTTGATGAAAGTAAGCAAACAGCCGAAGGATCGATTGCAATGCTCTCATTTTTTGGCTGGGCCATCAGAGGGATACCGAGCCGCAGCGGCAGCACTTAAAGTCTCCGGGAAGCGCGCGCAATCCCTTAAAGCTCGGGATCCAAACGAGTCGTCGTGGCTGGGAAACGCGATCTAGAAGAAGACGCCACCGACGGATCCCTTCAAAGCCCTCGGGCTGTGTACCGTATGTGCACGTATACAGTAACGACGCGACGGCCGTCGCAAGACGTTACGGGAGAATACGGCGCACTTCCACGCTCAAAGATGATGGGCGCGCTTACACCATCGCGATAATAACAGAACTTACACGCTGCGGAAGGCGACCTCAAAAGAAACGCGTAGAAAACCAAGGCTGGGAAAATGCAAGTATTCTTTTACAACGCGATTCATTTTTGTATTTAGCCAGTGATCCAAATGATGCTATCGCTTTGATCTCATGTACGTTTGACGATAACGAAGGAATTCATAGAATCCTGACGAAGGAATTAGGAGCCCACGTGGTCGAGGAAATCGCGCACGGTCACTTAGAGCAACTCGCGAGAGTTTCGACATATGTGCCAGGTTTTCGGAATAAGACAGCCGCTATATGAAAAAATGCGGACTTAGTAGCATGAGCTGTTCGTTAGTAACCAAGGACAGCATCCACGCCACTAGTGACTTTTTTATTGCTTTCCTTGCGTCATCCTTATTGACAGCTCAGGACGAATGATTCAACTCCAACATTAGACCCACGTATGCTGGCGGCAATAAAGAAAGATGAAGAAGAGCGGCTTGACGGTGACCAAAAAATTTAGAAATCTGTATCATCTACAAGCCACATTGGAGCTATGCGTCATGTTGACTAGACACCAAAACATGTCCTCTTCCCCAACCGCGTCAGCGTCATATGTTCGCGGAAAGGCTCAGCTGATACTCTATGGGTTCGTGATCTTCAAAAGCTGCATCGGTTCACAGCATACCATAGGAATTGGTACATTGAAGGAATCAAAGCAACCCGCGGTCGGTAGACTGCGAACATGCATGGCGCGATCTGCATATTTTCAAGCAGGAAATTGAATGGGCGAGGTTACGTTACACTTGCGGAAATGCGGTACCCAGCGGTAAAAGAGAGAAAGGCGGCAAGGGTTTGATCCCATTCAAAGCCGCACGCGTTTACGGCGGCGTAGCCCTCGATTGGCCGCCGCGCGGTGGCTTCCAATGTCCGAAATCAAAGCCAAGTCAAGCCAGAAACGCGCAGAATCGCTTTATATCGTATGCCGCGGCCGGAGCGGAAATGTCAAAATGAAAACGAATGCCCACGCTTAAAGGCCGGAAAAAGAACATAGAGAAGGAGGAAAGAGAAGCTGCGTCTGGTCTGCGCTCTTCTGTCCTGCCGACTCCGAGACGAGCGCACTCGGCTATTGACGAAACGTGTATCTTGCAGGCTGCAGACGCTGCAGGACTGCGGTGGGTGCCGCTGTACGCGAGATGGCTCTAGAATAGTGCATCTCTCGCATACATCGCTTCTTCCTTTTCTTTTTTTTTTCTTTTCTTTTCATTGATCTGACGTTTCACTTTAAACGGGTACGTCGCATTTCTTTAGCCATACCTGCTCGCCATTTGGACCAACCGACCGATCGACCAACCGGATCTGTAATCGCGAGTGACCTCATTTGACAGCGAGTGACGTCACACGCACGCACGCACACACACGCACGCACGCACGCAAACAAGCGAGTGACGTCAGCGCAGCGCATATCTACACCGGATAAACATCAACGTTAAAAATATTCCCACGGCTCGATTTGAACACTGGGCCTCTAGTGCCGAAGCCCGATAGTTTAACGAATGCGTGGCAGGAGCATACCTTATAAAGAGAAATAGAGCACCTTTAAAAAAGCCTGCTTGCGAGCAAACGCGTCTAGACGCTGCACAATGCTGATGGTTTCCTGAAGAATTTCCATCGTGCAAGATGCAGCGCATTTTCCCAACGCTGAAAGTGTCGTCGAGTCGTCAGATTAATCGAATGTTAGTGCAGATAAGTACTTTAGGAAACACTTCATCAACGGCAATGCTATGTGCACAACGATCATCGTTAAATGCTTTCCGATGTATTATTATTTCTCATGGAGGTATTCGAAGAAAAAGGCGGCGTTCAAAACCCGACGGCTGAAGCGCGCAAGGGTTGCGCGATAGGCAAAGAAAATGATGGTAATGCCAACATCATAACGTGTAGATGGGTTTGCACCAAATCTCTGAGGTAAACAGAGTTTGAAGGTGAAAGCAGCCTGCAAATTGAAGCACAAATTTGAATGTGAAAGAAAAGGGGATAAGTAATTAGATGCTATATTTCTAAAGTGCTTTAAGGAAAAATATGTGGAAACATTTTTCGCTGTCCTTCACTATACTGATATAAATGACAAGCGAGGAAACAATGAAAGCGAAAGCGCTAAACACGCAGAGACTAAGAAAGCTAAACAGAACGAGCGCGGAAGCTTGCTATATAAGGAGGCACGAATATGCCGCTCGCTTCCATGGAGTTCTCTAGCCTAATTCTAATAAGAGGGCTCTTAGGGATTGCAATGCGGGGTTTGCGGCGAGTATTCACATGCGCTTTCACGTTGCAGAGAGGCAAGGAAAGGAAAAAAAAAAGAAAAGAAAGAAAACGAGAGCTAGAGAAAGATATATACTCAGCACGCAAGACGACAAGGACGTAGAGCTTTGAAAAATGAGCCTTGCGTTCAAGTTATGTTTAGTCGGCGTGCAGTTTTCATATGGGTCATGTCATAAACTGGAGAACAGAGAGAGAGAAAGATAAAACGCCTGGTAGCAAAAAAAAAAAAGCAGAAAAAAATTTAGAAGGTCGTTTCTCTTTTTCACGAGTGAAGCCGAACAAACAGGCGCTGTCATTTAGCTAGGAGGAACTTAAGACTTTTACGACTGCCGTAAACAAAACATGGCTCCGCGTGTGGAATGCGGTGGTTTACTTTGACGCTGGAGCACGGCGACGTAAGTTAAACAAAGTATGCGCTTTGTTGTGACTTTTACTCTGGTTCTCTTAAACTCCAACAGCCCAAGGCAGTGCTGCAATGTCGCTTCCATATTTGCCTTCCGTGTAATTGGTATCACAACAGGCCTTGCGCTGCCAGTTCTCCCAAGTTGACAGAACGGTTAGTCACCGATTATCCATGAGCAATGAGGAAGAATGCTGGGAGTGAGTCCGGAAGGCAGAGCCGAATGACGAAAAGTCCCATTCCAAATCGTGTTGTCTGCGGCGCTCCAATTAGGTTATCACCGGCATTGGTCAGGCGTGGGCGGTGAAAAACAACGAAAAAGAAAGAAAGAATGCATTCAAGTAAGAGAGATTGTTACATTGTGCTGGCCCAGGGGCCGATTGTTAAAAACTTTTCGTTTATGAGTGATCTTCGTCACTGGCTGGTTCGCCTTCTCTAATAATATGACCAGCATTATAAATTGGCTGAAATTTTATTTTACGAAAAATTTTGGAGTAACAATTTTATTTTGTAAATACATACCCTAGGTCTTATACCGAAAAAAAAAGGTGCTAAAAAGATTACTTGGCACGTTTCTTTAATCGACACGGTATACAAGGTTTTCTCACCTAAAAATGGCACAGATCAAGACGGTAGCCCCAGAATAGTAAGCTCTAGTACACTATGGCCCCAGTGCGAACATTGCAAGCTCCTACGTCAAAATTCAGTCGAGAAGATTTAATCTAAGGGCAAATACTAAAAGCTTTCTTTTTTCTGTTGTTGTTCCCAATAGACCCTTTTCATAATCCGCAAGTGCGCTTCTCTGCGCTGCATATTTGAACAACTAATGGCGGCACCTCTCTTGCTTAGAGTGGAGACGAGGTCCTAGTTGCACGTGCTGAGCCTTGTCTATTATGCGTATTTATGTCAAGAGAGCCGAGTCTACATTTTCCACGTCATAGCGCAAGCAAAATGCGCTAGAACACGTTGTTTGCAGTAAGTGACTAGCCGCCATTACTTGGGCAAACTGCATGGCAGGAAAGCTAGCTTTACAATTATGAAAAGGGTCTATTGTTCTTTACCACTGGGTGGCTGCCTTTGCTAATATGTTCAGAATTTGCAGTGAGTGAAACTTCTTCGTGAGAGCAATCCAAGAAAAAAGAGCTTTAAGATCCCTGCAGTTTTCTGAAACCACTTATTAAGTGGCGACGGCAGATTACCCTACTCAATCTGTTCTTTTAATAAACTAAAGAAATAGAAGGCCGTTTGAAAATTGATACAGGCTACTGAGACTCTGACATCAAGAAAAAATGACGCAGCCACACTGTATAATAAGACTTTCCTTTTGTTGCTCGTCACTTGAGAAAACGAGCAAAAACGAAACAAAGAGAGCAAGAGAAAGGAACTGAAGCAAAATGGCAATGTGTATAAGTGGCCCCAAAATGCGTTTCTGTCAACGGGTTTTGAGAGGCCATTCAGGCTTGAACTGTTAAACAGAAGTGCAAGGAGCGGTATTGAAAGTGAAAAGGTAGAAGGAGCTAGCGAAGCCCTGCAAACACTGGACGTCAGCGATCAGCTAAGACACGTAAAAAGAGTGCACACGGACACACGAATCCAATGTGACCCTGTGGTGTATCGAGACAGCGGTGATGCAGTTCAGAAACAGGGAATATATATGCGTATGTGCGCCCCTGAACGAAGCTGCGGGCGATGTGCAAGAAGCGAGATTAGACAAAGTGAAAAAAAACAAGGCACGACCAAAAACGATACCGAGGAAATAAAATGAAAAAAAAAAACGAGACAATGCGCAAGCCGGGAAATGGCGCAAGCGAAAACGAGTTTGAATGAGCCACGGTCTAGCGAGCAATTACTGCAACGAAGGAAGAAGCGCGCACTTCTGAAAGAGACATTGATGACGTCTCGTGACGGCAAAGGAAGGAAGCGAAGGCCCCCCTGTGCCATTGTACAGCGGCGCGCCGATGGGTCTCTGTTTTGGAATCAATGAAAGAGAACGGCACGCCACGGGGCGCTGCTTTCGTGAAAAATAAAGGGGCTCCGAGATATACGGCCAGGAACAAAAGGAGAGAACCGAGAGAGAGGCGGATAAAAGTAAGTATTTACTAACTCGTTGTTGCTTATAGCGATAAAAGGAAGCGTAGAGCGAGGAACGAAACTAATAAAAGTGGATTAAAACCGATTCCTTTCCCCGGTCTTCAGTGTATTTCCTTTAGAGATATTTCGAGATTGAACCGGAGAAAGAAACGTGGACAATCGAAGGAGATACTTGGTTGTGATTATAGAAGATGTGGAACTCGGAAGGAGTAACAACAGGAAGGAAGATGACGAATGTGTGCTCGAAGGAAGGAATCGGGCGCTACGGGGAAAGAGAAGGCGGAAATGGGCGGCGGAATCGTGTGACTCGCACGAGGCTACCAACCGGAGCGTAATGAAAATCAAGAAGACCTTGAGGCAAGCTTGCAACTCGTCGATCAAACGTTAAGAACAACAATACAAGGCAACGATGCCTCCACCCCTCTTTCATCCTTCTTTGATCGAAGATGATACTTGCTTCTTCGACTTAAACGGAGGGGTGGGTGGGCAATGCCATTTTTATTTATAACTTTTTTGAAGAGCCAACGGTGCCCACAGGCTTAAAGAGGAAATCGATACAGGTTCTACACGAAGAGGAGGCTATCAGTGCGTAACCTATTTTGGCGTTTTATTAATCATTATCGCTTTGAAATGTTGGAATAAGCGAGGTGAGATGACCCGAATACTTACGGAAAAGGAAAAAAAAGAAAGAATAGAGAGGTCACACGTCACGTGGACGAATGAATGAGTACGAGGAATGAACCGCAGCAGACGTTAGTCAAAAATCGAGAATTCCCGTCGCGTTAATACCACGCAGTGCCCTGAAAGCTACAGCATGCGATAGCTGACTGATTACGTGACAACGGTAATCTCATGCTGACGTAGCTGCGGCCCTAGTAAACGTACTGTTCACAGGCAAGTAATCGGTCAAGCGCAGACAGTTGTCAAGGCCAGATGTTGCCACGAGTGTTGCCCCCAATGGGGCTCATGCCGGCGGTGCCTCCAAACATGCTGTACATTTTTAATACGAGGCACGGGCGAAACCCGAGATCGCGGCGACGACGCGTACTTCTTGCTCTCTTTCGCTTTTTGCTTGTACAAAAGCTGAATATTGAGGACTGCGTGGCATGCGCGATTTTGAATGTGCAGAAATGAGATATACTGGAGAAGCCAGGGCACGTGCGCGCGAGATCGGGAAATAGTAAAACTGGCTCAGAGGAAGAATTAAAAAAGAAAAGGAAAACCAAATGCGCGTGAAAGAAAAAGAAGCTTTCCAATCTTGGCCCTTTTGAAATCGCGCTGTTTCGACCGCTTTTGCTCGGCACGAGGCGGGGCACGGCCTTAGCCCTAAGTGACGAGGGAGGAGATAATTTACGGCTATAAACTTCACTGCACAGCCGAGAGAGGGGGACCAGAGAGAACGAGGAAGATTGGCACACGTCGAGCACACACGCACAAAGCAAACGCACCATCTTCCATTGTGTATAGCGTCTCTTCTCCTCGCTCATCCACGCTGTCTCGTGTATATATATATATATAAGCGCCGCCTTTTCGGTTCTGCTCGTTTTCATTGTTCATCCCGATTCAACCCACACAGCGTGGAGGAGGAGGAGGAGGAGGAGAGGTTGAGGAAAGGAAAAGGCGCAACTTCTGCAACCCTAATTGGGAGCACGGCTCAGCGCCTGTAGGGGAAAGGGGGAAAGGGAGATAAAGATGAGAAGAGGGAGGAGAAGGAGAGGAGGAATGCAGTCCAGTGTCCTCAAGGAAGCGAAGAACCGCCTTGAAAACCTGGGTGTGGTGCTTTGCAGGGAAGAGGAGGTCCCTCTGTGTAGCCGCGGGAATACCCTGGCGACGGAGTGCGGCGAGCAAGGCAGCTCAGCGTGGAGGAAGAAGAGGCGAGGAGGAAGTCGGGATGAGAGAGGAGAGTGCTCTCGAGCGCTCTGGTTCGAGGCACCGCACCGATCGTTGAACAGATAAAGGTCTTCTCTCCGCGAGCATTGTAGTAATCTGGCAGCGCGTCGCCGGCACCGAACTCTACACACCCACCCTCTCTCTTCTTTTCTCTCTCTCCCTCTGATTCTACCATCACTCTTCCTGTTGCTGCTTTAAAGTCCACCCGCTCTTCCCTCTGTGCACAGCGGAGAGTGCGCGGGAACGAAGGAGTTTAAAGTGCATCGCACATGCGGTGAGGCTGTCCCGCCACGTTCACGCACATGACTTTCAGCCACCCCATTCATCACCGAACGGGTTTAGCGTCCAAAATCCGCGCATCCCCGGTTTGTGAGGAATGCCGTATAGCAATAAAGGTCTTCGCATTAATCTAAGAGATGTTCAAATGCGCACAAAATTTCTGCACACGTGCGCTTTTTCGGGCTCAACAAATTGAAATGTGGTTGCCAAGACCGCGAGTGGAACCCCGCGACCTCTCGTTTGCGTAGCAGCAGAAATCCAAAGCCAGTGAGCTTTCGAACCGCGAGCGAATGCTCGAACCTCGATTCACTAAACCGGTTTAGTACGAAGCGTGCTCACGGTTCGCTTCGAGTGGCACCTTTACTGACTCCGCCTGCACACAAAAAGCGCAATTGCGTAAGCGCAGGCTCTTCGCGTGCAGCGAGCCATGCAGAACGAATGCTCCGTTCCGCTATACTGAGTTGGCCAAGTGGAACGCCGAGTGGAGCTCCCATCGCGTCTCTCGGTGCTTTCCAACAAAGTTCAGCCGTGCTCCGACAATAACTCCTCGATAAGCGTCCATCCAACGAGTGAAATCTCTGCACTTCTCTGCTGGGGTCTAGCGAGGAGATTGGGATAAATCCGACAAAAAAGTTAGGCGAGCCGCCATAGTGATATTATACCCTTGGCCTCACGTAAAAAAGCTGTCCAAAGTGCGCGGTGGGGGGAGGGGGGGGGGGGGTCCGCCTCCTTCACGAGAGATCAACTCGACCCCACCCGCTTGAAAATGCGCATCTGGGTGCAAGCGAATCGACAGATTTAATGATTTGGCAGCAAGCAACGAAGAATCAAACACCATCTCCGGTGAAGTCTATTGTACCGTCACGTTTCGGCCAAGCGGCATTTCAAAAATGGTTTTGTGTTAGGGCGCAATCGAGAATATATAGATACTTTATCCCAGCTTGGAAAGCAACCATTTCGAGTCGGAATCATGCAAAGCGAACCCAACATGCCTTGAAAGTTTTAGCCGATGATAGGACAGAATACTACCGTGTGGCTGCTGCGGCAGTATACACACGTTCGAAGCGCTCATTTGCAAGCGTCGCTTGAGCTCTTTAAAGCAAATAGCTTTCTTTAAAATACACAAGGTTGAGCTAATTGAAATGGGTTCAATAAAGGAAAAGTTTCGCGCGAAGACACGAACGCCCACCAAACGAATGCGTGGAAACAAACAGTGCAAATGCCGACATTAACTGAAATGTCACACTGTGGCGGATAATATAAACACGAAAATTTTAGCCACATGCGCAGTAACGGCAGCACCAACTGTCAATCAGCAACACGCGCGGACCTACGCGGAAGAGAACAGATTAAATATGACATTTCATCTTTGCGTAATATAATCGAAGACTGACTGACTTAATAGCGGAAGTATGCGCGTGTGCCGTATAGCCTTAGATTACTTCACGTAGAGATTAATAATGCATGCGCCGATAAGTACCATGTTTACTTTCTTTCCCGCCAGAGTGCGCCGTTTGATTTACTATATAGTCGGCGCGCGCGCTGTGAATTTACTTTCACCAGTGTTCGTGTTTTCCCGCCTAACATTTTCTGTAATGCGCACGTTTCGGCTTTTTCGTCGATTTTCTTGATGCTCAGACTTTCCCCATCGACACGAAGGTATCGATGCAAAGGGCGCGTGTTATCGCGGAAACAAGCTGCGGGGCTGATGTCACTGGCGTACTTATAACGCTGCTCAAAAACCAGCTTGCTTTATTCTCTGATAAATCGATATTTCATAGCGAAGTACAAAAATAAGAGGAGTATCAGCCACAATTTAAAGAAGAAAGCACTATGAACAAGAAAGGCATGAGTATGTCGATCATTAGCTTAGGGTAGTTACTACTCGACACATTTGCACCTGCAACCGTAGTACTTCCGCACCACATCTTTGCTTATCGCACTGCTTTTCGCAGCTCTTTTCAACAGAGCTGACGTACTTTAAAGAAACAGGATAAAAGACAAATAAAGAAATAGAAAAATACAGGAGGGAAAACGCGCACATCAAGAAAGGAGGAGAAAGCTCGTTAGGCTTGAACATGTCTTCTATCCAGCCGCGGAGGTATGCGGTTAAGACATTAAAGAATGGGGGAAAAAAAGAAACGAGAGAAAGCATGGCAGAGCAGTCTTTCTTCTTTCAGACAGGCTCGCTTTGAAGGCCTTAAAACCTTGACAGATTAATCTCATTGGCTCGTACTTTCGCTCGCAGCCTCTGGCCTTGGCGTTGTCTAAACATTCACCAGACGCCTACTTTGCTTGACGGCCTTTCGCAAAAGGTCAGTTCCCGGAACTAATTGCAACGTCCATGCTGAAGTGCTGCGCAAAGTTGAGCTCCTTAAGTGTTACACCTCGTGGCAAGTGCCATCTCAGTACCCGCGAAGTTAGAAAAAATGAGATAAATTTTTAAAAAGAGAAAAAAAAAGCAACAAAACAAGATTACTGGGCAACAATGTACAAAAAAATGAGGACAGGTCGACAGCGCAGAGACGTGGGACGCTGTCAAGACATCAACACAACGTGCGTAAGTGATGACCGGCTTGCCTCAGCGCCAGATAGCAAAAACAAACAAACCAACACAGGTTGAATGGGCTCCTGCAGTTCCTAGTTAATAATCACTCACAGAGTCATCACGTGTACATAATGTGTGCGTGTGCATGACTAAATTAACCATGTTATAACACTCGCAATTGCAATCTTAGAAAATGAAGATTACCTGTCAAGCTTCTTGGTGAGCCCTGACTTGCCACGTTTAAAGATACGCGTTAACTTTCTTTTCAAGGATCGTGCCTTCCACGACTCTTCGAATAGAGTAGAAAGATCTCCGAAAGAGAGTTATGGTGTATCTTCAAAGAGAGTCATATATGTGGCAGGTAAGGACTCAGAAGAAAGAGTCACAGGTAATCTTTCTTTTTTTCTTAGAGTGAATGAAGGGCGCAAAATTGCAGATAAAACAAAACAAAACAAAACAAAACAAAAAAGAACTGTGTATCACCCTCTTACTGAGTAAATATCTTGGTTGTGTTCTCAATCAAACAATATATGTTCAGGATTCTTTCGCACCAAGAAAACATACTTTTGAGCTAGTTGTTTAGGCACATCAAAAGTGCAAGCCCGCATCATCTAGATATGCGATTTCCTTTTCGCTCAGAGTAATCGAAGGGGCGCTGACTAATTTGGCATCTTCTTTTGCAATCAGACTGGCCTCTACTGTCTTCCGTGTATCTTATACAAAACTACACATTCATTAAACAGAGGTAGACAACCGGTAGCTGAGAGTAGCGCCCGTCCTGTCCTCTTCCTTGGTCCCTGTGTTTTCAGTGCTACGGCTTCATTGAATTTCACACCCAAACTGCGCCTTCGTGGGAAACCGCGGATTAATTTCGACCACCTGGGGTTCTTAAACGTGCGCCCAAATCTGTTTCTGCATTTCACCCCCATCGAAGTGCGGGTGCCATGGCCGTGAATCGAACCCGCGCCCTCGTGCTTGGCGGCTGAACAGCGAATAATTTCTCGGTTAATGCCAGCTGGAAGCAATCTCCATCCATCTGACAAAGATTTCAACCCTATCATCCCTACGAGAAATCTTAAATTTCTTCTAACAGCCTGAAGAGTGCGCATATAAACTTGGAACCAGTGACGTCTTTTCGAGAGCTGGGAAGTCTAGCACAGTTCCCTTTACAGCCTGCTGGCTGGGAAAATTGTGGAATAAACTCGCAAAATTGAGGTGGTAAACGGCGCTGTAATGGTAAACCCTCCCAAACGGGACGCAATTTCACGTTGTTCTCGCGCTGTCAGCCGTTATTTCGCGAGAAGCCATCGTGCGGAAAAAAGCCGAAGCACAACCTGAAGAACTTAAAAAAGGAAAACGATTGAAAAAACAAACAAGTCTTGCTTTTTCCTTACCGATACTAGTCTGCGAAGCACCTAACGTTGCATTTTGCTGTTCTCTGCGACCAACACTGTTGGGGCATTCTGGAAAACCGGTGAAACTTTTCTTTCTTGTTACAACGTCACCAGATATTGGGCGAGTACGGTATCACGCGAAGGCCAACTGTTGCGCAACTCAGAAAGGCGACTGCAAGTAAGAGAAATAATACAGAGTGAAGCAATGGAGGCAAAGGCGAGAAAGAAAGAGAGAAAAGGGGAAAATGAGAGGGGCAGGCATGTGTTGACTTG
The DNA here is from genome assembly GCF_013339695.2 of Rhipicephalus sanguineus. Taxonomy (NCBI): domain Eukaryota; kingdom Metazoa; phylum Arthropoda; class Arachnida; order Ixodida; family Ixodidae; genus Rhipicephalus; species Rhipicephalus sanguineus. The sequence goes on along the minus strand of NC_051177.1, from coordinate 23,259,442 downwards.
TATCAAGAATGATGGGACCCACCGGCACAAATAAGTGAGCGCGGGGCTTACAAATTGGTCGTAAACACACTGAGACGACCGAGCGCTGCCGACGAAGAGAGAATGCCCGCACACATTCAGTGCGCGTGTGGATGGGGGGCAGTTGCATGCGGCTGGCGGCACATCTTTCTGCTCTGCCGCCACATATATCGGCTCGACCCGGGATGGACCCTGCACGTACAGTTGCCTTCGCCTGGAGAGACGGTGGTCCGCGTCTCCTCTATTATTCCTGATTGCGAGTAGCTAGCGCGGCCCTCTCCCACGATCCTCAACAAGCATAGGCGACAGTTCTGTGCAGCAAGTGGCAGTTGCTTTAGCGGCTGACGATGACGCAGTTAGGAGATTGACTGCGATCAGACTCTGCTTCAGTTGGACGAAAAGAGAAGAAAAAGGCTCCGTGCAGCGATTTTGCCATCCATTAATGAAATCTAGTAGATTACACTACCGGTGATTCGATTACAGTGTACAAAATGCATGTATTGCTTTCGTCAGGTTCTTAAGTCCATATTAGCGAAGCAGTGGCCGAATTCACAAAACTACTCTTTCGTAAGTGCATTTTCCCATTTGTGAGACGGCTTTGTCAATTATATGTCCCACATCGTGAATGGCTGAAATATTCTCTTACGATTTCTTTTACCTTAAGACGTTTTTGACAATACTGGCCCAGTTCATTACGATGTATGTCGCAGGTACAAGCGAACGTAATGCTTACAGTCGGCAGTATAACAATAAAGGTAAGTAAACAATGACAGTTGTTCTTGGAACTACCATTCATTACTGAGTGACGAAGGTATATAGCATACCAAAATTTGCGATGCTGGACTAGTTTGTAGCCAAGTAGCATGGCATGAATGCAATCTAAAGTATATTGAACTGTCGCCTGAATAGACTTCACCTTTCGTAGAAGCTGCAAACGCCATGACGCCTGTCCCTCGCTCTAATGCATCTGTACTGTGCAACCGCTGCTTTGGTGTTGCTTTTGCGAAAGCATATGCATTTCTAGGTGGAATGACTGGCACATCCATGCGAAAAGATAGAAGCTCAGGTAAAGATAGAAGCTTGAAGTGATGAGAAATCGTTGAACAGGGAATGTAGTCAAGTCCACTTGTCGGAACATTGGCTCCAGCGACATTGACCATTACTCGATACATCCATGCATGACTCGTGCTACTCTGAAGAGACTATATGTCTTTTTGTCAACGTCATAACGCATAACGCAACGTGCTTCGGTCTGTGTAGATATCAGATCATGTTTCGATACAGAGATTGCTATACCGGAGGCTTTCAAAGCGGTGTGGGCATCCCTTTACTTCATGATGTCGACTCGAGTAGCCTCAGTAACCAACTATAGGCGTGATGGGCAGTCCCACGTAGTCTCTCTTCTAATAATCCTTATCTTGATGAAACATTTGGACGATACTCGTGACTGTAATGGAAACAGAAACACTTGTACGCGGCCGGTAAATGGATGAAGTAGGAGCATCTTCCTTCTTGTGTTAAGGTTTTCTGCTGGCTCCTATGCTGTTACAAAAATCAGGCGGGTGCACATAATGTATTGCGTCTGTGGCCGCAAAGGGACACCTTTATGACTTTAGGATTTACCCATGTTTCTGGGGCTTTTTTTAGAACTCCTCTGTCAGCGCAAATGACTTATCTGACACTGCCCCTGAGCCCGTGTCAGGCTCGACGCATATCTATTCGTATCATGCTACGAGAGGTACAAAAGGCATCATTCATTTTGTTCTATAATGATCAGCTGACAGAAGCTGTGTTAGTGTTGCACAGAAAGAGCGCGCCCTGCATTTGCACTGTGCGTTTCCCGCGTTTTTCTTTCTCTTGCGTTCTTTCTTTCTGAGGCGAGAGCCCTTGCGCAGCCACCGCCCACTGGCTGATGAGATTTTCCGGCGGCGAGCTTATCTCATCGCGCCGGATCGCATTGGCTGATTGGCCTCCAGACCGCTGGCGCCCGGCCAATGAGGTACGGTCATTCGTCTCGCTTATCCGTTTCGCCGCGGCAGCTACAGCTTCTGCCGAGCCACGCCGCTATACGCGTCCCAGATTTAATTATACGGCCCCTTCCGCAACTATGGTGAAGCTTTAAGCTCTGCAGCGCATGAATAACCGGCGTTCTTCTCCGCATTTTCTAGGCCGATGAGCATACATGCCCTCAAAGCACGTGCGTATACCTGTAAGGTAGCTATAACGCCGCGTGTTTGCACACAGCTGGGAGCACAAGCCAGAGGCCACGGTAATACGCCACCTATGTCTATATTTAAAGGGCCTGCCGCTTGCGCTTTTACCTCGTGGCTTCTTAATCCGAGGTGCTGGAGATACGTGCTATGTGAATACATTTTTATCCTTGTTGTTCGCAGCTTTGGGGTCGCACTCGAAAACCCCACACGGCCCTGAGTTCACAAGGATTTTCGGTATCAAGCTTCGGTTGCTCATTGGCCGGTCGCATTCTGAAATAATAGGATGTCCGACATCACAATTGGCTGGCATTATAGACTACATTACGGATGGCTTTCGGTTCCGCCATACTGATCTGTTAACTTTGCCGTTTTGTATCTTGAACAACTAAATGGACAGCGCTACGGTGGGCCTATGCACATAACTGTTGGGTTGGTGCATTCGGCGTTTCCTGACCACGTCACGAGGTGAAAAGCAAGAAAACGTTCGTCTAACAGCCCAAGTGGCGGCACCCATACGCTTTACGTAAAATAGTCTATAGAACAGAACAGAAGTTATAGAACACGTTCTTTGCCGTTGTCCTCGCTACAGCGCGCATAGGCTGCCGCAGCGGGCGTGTTGGCCCGCCTTGACAACAGGTCCTCGTCGGAACAAACTTATCATAGAATGTCGTCGCACCGGAAATCTATAGATACCTCACTGATTTTTCCACGCGGCAGTGGCCTACTGGAGAGGCTATAATACTTCCGCTCCTCACCTTTCCTGTTTTTCTTTTCTGCTTTTTCGCGCATGCCTTAAGCCTCCGCTCTTCTTTCCATCTTTCTTTCCCCTTCCCCCTAGTGTAGGGTAGCAAACCGGATGTTTAAATTCCAGGTTCACCCTCCTACCTTTCCCTCATCTGAATCTATCTCTCTCTATCTGTCTACATAACGTTTACTAAAAACCAATAGAATATGTGACAGATATGTCCGCTGTTCACGTCCCTCCCCCCTCCAACCCCTTGCCCACACATGGAAGCCAAAGTTCAGCTCTTTTCGACACACGTACCTACACTGTTCAGCCAGCGCGAGCGCAGAATAAGCCGCTTCCCATCCCCCATCTAAGCCCACGGAGGTGCCGGTAATGCGGCGAGGCTTTCAATTAAGACTCGCCGCGGCACGCGTGGGCCCGATCTGCACCGCACTTAAGGTGAAAGCCGCATTTCGACGCGATGTTGATGCTGCCGTCGGTGGCGCTAACGCTAAGCCCTTGATGCCAAACGACATCGAGCACGTAGGTTCTTTCTTGAGATCTCAATACTCGAAGAAATAAATAAGAGACACAGACCTCACCGTGGCTTCCCAATTTCACCTTTATTTTTTTTATTTTGTAGCGCCGCTATCGTCTTTGTAGGCGCACCTGGGAACTGTAAGCTGTCTGGGGACAACAAATACGAGCGCCTAAGTTTGAAATGGCCACTTCCCTTTCCTTACCTCCGCCTTTAGTGCTCGGCGTCACGCACGTAAGAGAAGGAAGAAACCAACAGTCGAAGCTACGGGAGTATCGATTTATTGTTATTTTCCCTAGCAATCTGCGGATTCGTTCTTTCATATTTTTTTAAGCGAGGCTTGGCACTCGAGAGAACCGTTTTTCAAAGGAAAACACGAAAGCTTGAGAGCGAGTTTGGTCCCGGCACGTGGGGACTATAGCGTGAAAGAAAATAAAATCTATGAAGAGAAGGCAGCCGAGAAAACGATCAGGTATTAAGATGAACGCGAGGTACTTCAGAAATGAAAACATGAGCGTAACAATGTTCTCTGTGGTGAAGGGGAATTACGACTTCGACGAAATGGATGCGTGGCGGTTCGGTGCAATTGGCGAGAGATAGAGAGAAAGGAAAAAAAAAACGGTACTATTTTTCGCGCATATTCCCGTTAAAGACAGGAGTCCACAGAAACTGTGTTCAGGAAAGTGGAGAAGAACTACTTCCTCAGCGAGTGGCAGACGAGTTTACAACAAAACCATGCAGAATAGAGAAAACAACTGAAAAGTGAAAGGAGGAGGATTGGGGAAGGAGAAATAAAACATCTGCGCTCACTTATTCAGTAAGAAAAGATGCACCTGCCATGGAAGCCACGCAGCCAGCTGCAGTTAAAACTGTTCTTAGGAGCGTAACTATTATTTTTTCAGCTCCGCGGTGGCTTTCTTGTACCAGCTGCAATATCCCCTAGCCACAAAAAGGTTTTCACAATAAACGTTGTTTTTTTTTTCTACTAGTGCGCTCTTCATTCCAACATGTACTATATCTACGAATAGATCGTCGTATGGTACATGAACGTTTTAATAGATATTCTCTACCTCCACTGCCGAAGAGAAGACATAACGAAATGTAATAAAAGTATCAGTTGCCCTACTATCAAGCCAATGTCAACGGAATTCAAAGTTAGTCTCGACTCGCGTGACACAACCCCCTACAATAACCAATGACATTGTAAGCAAAAAGTCTGAAATTGTAAGCCATTCTGCGAGTAAACACTGTTTTCTGAAGCGGGACTTCAAGACCAAGGTCGCCAAACAGGCACTGGTCCTAAAACCTGTTTTTATGTTAATGACACATTTTACCGATACATTCGCTGTCAGCCAACCCTACCCCCTTCTTTTCTTTCTTTCTTAGTCACAGGCACCCGTTCTTAAATACCGTGCTAACATACACGCATCTTTACGAATGGTCAGTCGGCCCTGATGCGTGAGGATATGCACTGTCGGCAGTCTTTTCACATTCCTGTTTTAATAGGAGCACAAAGCTTTTACGGTTGTAGGGCGAATAAAAGCACGATACTAGGCTATTCTGCGTATTATAAGTTCAACTTTGCACATCGTACGTCACAGCAAACACAATATGCGCAAGTGAGGTCTCTTAAGGCTATACGGTACTCACTTGTAGTTCACCCGTAATTCAGTGAAGCACTGTCTAGAGTCCAATACATGTATGATTACAGCACAGGCCAAAAAAGGTCAAGATCAAGGGACACTTCCCAGAAACCTTAAACTGCAGCACAGAAGTATTCTTACAAAACGTAGCCCACGCAGAACATGCTATGTCGCTCTGGTATAATCCGCAATTCCTGACGTTTTATACAAAAAAAAAGATTTAGGATGTTACGTGCAGACTTATGGCGGTTCAGTTGTTGCGCACGGCCCCAATATATGTTTCCTTTTTCAGTGAGAGCGACCCTTTGTTCAGAATACACAATATATCCCTTCTTCCTTCTTTCTTTTTGCTACATGGAGCATGAATAATGCAGTTTAACAAAAGGTGCTCAATATCTTTCGATGCCATGCACACCACACTTTCGATTCTACCTACGTTATGTAAAAATAGATTTTCTGTGCGGAGAGAGTTTGGACGGAGACGGCTTATTACTGCTTATATAAAACAGATGTCCTTTACAACCCTATTGAATTAATCTTTTGGATCGATCTGAAAAAGAACAGAGGTGCCACCAACGTTCTAAAACCATGTATCTCCCGAAATGTGGAGAGCCGTTTTGCGCAAGCTGATGTGCGCATAGTTTCGTGAAAGTGGTATTAGTTATGTCTCAGCGTGCGCGGCGCGTTTTACACTTTCAGCGACTGTGTTTGCCTGGAATGTCGTAGTTGACAGGGATTTTACTGAAATAAAATTTTACAGTGAAAGTGACTCGCTTTTGTGTGCACCTATTGTACTTCACATGGTAAAAAATGACAATTTTCGTTCATGCAGAGTCGTTCAGGAGGATAAATTTATGTGGGTGTGGTTGTAAGCTTATGAAGAAGAGACTTATCGAAGCCAGTGCAGACATTATGGCGTAAAATTCTATCGTAGAAGTGGTGATGATTGATAACTTAAACATATTCTGTTCACTTTTCGATTAATCGACTGATCGAAAACATCTTTATCCACACAGACCCTTCTTAAAGCATGTGGGTGGGCTGCCTAGACAGCATGCAGAGTGCAGACATTGAACTCTTTGTTTGATACTAAATATCTGCGTAAACGTGAATGTGGTCCCTCTTGGCGCAGTTGCGGTTTGTGCATTAACTACTTCACGGCTGTATATTGTAGTTAATGTACACGACAAATGCCCGGCGCATGGGTTCAAACCTCTGGATATGACAGAAACTATAGAAGATACTGAGCTTCTGCTGGCGAAATTTTATTCTCTGAGATAATGAACATCATTTGTTGTAGGGTCGTATGTAACCGTACGCCGGTAATATGATTCACACTAATGTTGCTTCATTTATTAAGGTGAAAGCCTAAAATGCCTCGTCAAACGCGAATATTGGCCGTCGGTGTCTTGCGTCGTCGGCGTCAACAGAAGTGAAGCAACAAATTATCATCACGTGATAACGTCAAAGATGGCCAAAATTTGTGACGTCATCATGACGTCACTATGGCGTCATCATGGCATCATCGTGACTTTACATAACGTGGCATCACGTGATGAAGTCGTCGCATTACATCGTCGCTTGATCAAAGGCGGGCCGATCACGGAGGCAGTGCAGAAACAGGTGAGGTGCAGAAAGCCGCAATGACTCCGATCCTGGAGGCTGTGCAAAACCACGTTAGGTGCAGAAAGCTTTCGGAGGGGGGCGAGGGAGGATCAATACATTGGCTGAGAAGAAAAAGAAGAAGAATATGGCTTTCGCCTACGAGTCGTCTTTTTATTGGAGAACAACTATCTTTTTTCATGCGAGCGAGTCACGCCTCGGGCAATAAATGCTCATTCAAAGCATTAAGGCCTTCTTGTAGATTCTGCCAGAACTTGAAGTTTAGATACACAGATGGCCTGCTCAAGTTAGATAGCTTGGGGAGGCAGGGAATGCAAAGAACAACGTAATCAGAAAAGCCTCTTACAGTAGACCTTGTCGTATACAACAGCAAATTTCGACCAGTCCTGACGCTGAAGAAATTATTATAGGTGGAGGCCAAACAACAGGAGAGGTCGCTTACGCTCGAGAAGTCTTGTGAATTCCACGCCTAGTCTGCGGTGCCCTTTCGCATCACTGCACAGATCTAGTGTTACGGAGTGTATGCAAAACACGTCTCCGCGTGGTTACACCGAACAGCCTTCAGGTACTCGCGAAATAGAGCGCCCGTTCGTCCATAGAAAGTCACTCTCTATTTCTTCTTCGCTAGCGAGTTTCTTGGTCACTTTATTTAATGACTTGGCGCTGCATATCCCCGCAAGGCTTTTGCCTCACCGGTACCCCACGAAGTGGAAAAAGTAAACGATGACAGTAAAGGAGTGGGTGAAAATGCAGTCTCGAAGTTGCATCTCTGAGCGATTTGCCTGAAGCTACGTCAAGCACCACATGAGGCGAAAGTCAGCGGAGTACGGAGCCGAAGAACGTGACCAGAAAGGCTTCGGGCCACAGGCAGTTTCTAGAGCATCCGTAAAGTTATAAAAAAAGGGGAAATGCTGCATAACCCAGGGACCGGAATTCAAGAGGCGAAAAAAAATTCGGCAGATCCCACGCATTGTGGGAATCGATGTAATGCGAAGCACCCAGCAAAGAGCTGCATACATCGCCTTGTTTGTCTTTGAGCCAAATGAAATCATTCATGCCATGGCATCTAGTCCACCATATATCGCATGTTTGCCATGCACTCATGCATGCACAATCTAGTGTACACCATGCCAATGAAACGCATATTCTGGTATATAAATGCATGACCTGTCGCTTATGTTCATCACGCACTCGTGTCATGCCATACCAATTATCGTGTATGTCACATTAACAAAACGGCCGGAAACGCACCATGACAGTGGCATGTAAATCATACCGTACATGACATGCATAACATGATTCGCATGTTAAGACCTCTCATTTATGTTCGTCATACAGTCACATCGCGCAAAACCAATTTTGGTGTATATCAAAGGAGCGAAATGGCCGCGAGTGCACCATGAGCTCGGCATGTAAATCATGACATACATAACCTGCATGTCATGATTTCCATGTTACCACCTCTCATTTACGTTCGTCATGCAGTCGCGTCGCGCAATACCAATTTTGGTGTATACCAAGCTACCGAAACGGCCGGGAATGCACCATGAGCGCGGCATGTAAAGCATGACATACATAACCTGCATGTCATGACTTCCATGTTACCACCTCTCATTTACGTTCGTCATGCAGTCGCGTCGCGCAATACCAATTTTGGTGTATGTCAAGCAAGCGAAACGGCACGAGTGCGTCATGAGCATGACATGTAAATCATGTCGTACATGTCATGCATGTCATGATTTTCATGTTACCACGTCTCATTTACCTTCGTCATACAGTCGCTTCGCGCAATACCAATTTTGGTTACATCAAGCTAGCGAAGCGGCCGCGAATGCGTCATGAGCGTGGCAAATAAATCATGACATACATGACATGCATGTCATGGTTTTCATCTTACCAACTGCTATTAATGTTCTTCATACAGTCACATCGCGCAATACCAATTTTGGTGTATATCAGTCTAGTGAAACGGCCGCTAGCGCATCATGAGCGTGGCATGTAAATCAGGTCGTACATGACTTGCATGTCATGATTATCATGTTACCACGTCTCACTTACGTTCGTCATACAGTCGTGTCGCGTAACACCAATTTTGGTGTATATCACGCAAGCGAAACGGACGCGAACGCACCACGAGCGTGGCATGTAAATCATGACATACATGTCATGGATGTCATGGTTTTCATGCTACCACCTGTTATTCATGTTCTTCATAAAGTCACATCGCACAATACCAATTTTGGTGTATATCAATCTAGCGAAACGGCCGTGAGTGCGCCATGAGCGTGGCATGTAAATCATGTCATACATGACATGCAAATCATGATTTTCATGTTACCACGTGTCAGTTATGTTCGTCATACAGAAATATCTCGTCATACCAGTTTTCGTATGTATCCCTTCATTTAAACGGCCGCGAGCGCCCCGAGACCATGTCATGTAAATCATGCTGCACATGACATGCGCGTCATGGTTTGCATGTTAGGACCTGTCATTATGTTCGTCATGAACTGTTGTCACGCCGTACCAATTTTGGTATATATGAAATTAACGGAACGGCCGCAAGAGCCCAAAGGCCGTGGAATGTAAATCATGCTGTCCATGACATGCGTATCATGATTTTCATGATATGACCTGTCATTTATGTTCGTGATAAGGCCATGTTATGACACACCAATTTTGGTATACATCCGATTAACGGAACGGCCAGGGAGCCCAAAGGCCGTGGAATGTAAATCATGCTGTTCATGACATGCGTGTCATGATTTTCATGATATGACCTGTCATTTATGTTCGTAATAAGACCAAGTTATGACACACCAATTTTGGTATACATCCGATTAACGAAACGGCCAGGAGAGCACAAAGTCGTAGGCGGCTAGATAGATAGATAGATAGATAGATAGATAGATAGATAGATAGATAGATAGATAGATAGATAGATAGATAGATAGATAGATAGATAGAGATAGATAGATAGATAGATAGATAGATAGATAGATAGATAGATAGATGATAGATATAGATAGATAGATAGATAGATAGATAGATAGATAGATAGATAGATAGATAGATAGATAGATAGATAGATAGATAGATAGATAGATAGATAGATAGATAGATAGATAGATAGATAGATAGATAGATAGATAGATAGATAGATAGATAGATAGATAGATATATAGATAGATAGATAGATAGATAGATAGATAGATACGCTCAAAGTCGCAGAAGTTCGCTAAGAAATGCTTCGCATTTAAAAAAACAAAAAAAGCTGTGGTGGATAGCGGATCGCCGGAAGAAGCATTAAACCGTGTGATGGACTTGCCCGCAGCCCATGAAATATACGAAATTACGGTTCTGAAAAACGGCGCTGTAAATCCAGCTAATAAATGAATACTCAGCCCAAAGGAAGCATAGGCTAGAGTGCCAAGTATTTTGGGAAGTGAACCAAGCTTTAAATGCCGAAGGTCCATGCAGGGAACACCTCCGTTTAAGACAACGCGCACATTATACGTCTCCGAACAATCAACTACGAATGTGGTTAAGATGGAGGCCCCAGAACCTGCAACTAGTGGCCAGTTTATTAAAGTGGACAGCATCTTACGAGTATTCGTTACATTGTGGACGCGTACATAAATTCTATGTTTAAAGAAAGAACAAATCTTTGACAAAAAAGAAATATGGGCGCGAGGGTAAGTAATATATCAATACGTATCAGTTTGCGCGATTGGTGTAACGTCTATGCAAAATTTTAATCGCTCCTTACTTCCTTATATGCGAAAACTGTTCGTTGCGACGGCCCTGTTGGGGAATAACGTAGCTGAAGGCCTCCGCTTTTCCGTATTAGCAGCTGCAGAGAAGCCGACGATGCTCGAACTGCAGTGAACGACGCTGGCAGCGAAGGCAAGTACATTGGTACCAGTGGCATCGATTTCGAACGCTCTGCCACCAACGCGAATTCCGATCAGATTAGCATCCCGTGCTGACACAAGCAACAGCGAGGCGCAGTGCGCCTACGCGCACACGCAGGTGGCAAATTGGCTCCGTCAGCCAACGCGGCGTGGCGGCGGGGTGAAGTGCGTTTGGGGTGGCTGGAACCGTGTGCGTTCCTGCGGCGGCCAGTGTATTGCTAGTGACCGTGGACCAAAGCGTAGGCAGGGCAGTGTAAACATTCAGAGAACGCACAGAGAGGCAAAATTTCGTATGCATGAATATAAAGCTCCCTTCTCTCCCTCGGCCAGCACCCCTCGCCCTCACAGAAATACATGCACGCACGCCGGCCTGAAATGGAGAGGAAGAGCGAGGCGCTATTTCTACTTTCATACGGGAAGCACGGCTCGGGCCTTCTTTTGGTGTTTTTTTCCTTGAAAGCGTGCTTCACTGCATACGTTGCCTTCTTGAGGCGAAGCGCAGCTAAGTCGTAAATAACAATGTGAATACGCTTGAGTCTGCGTATTTCACATTCTTATTAGGGGTGTGCGAATATCAAATTTTTCGAATACGAATCGAATACGAATATCCACCTTCGAATATCGAATCGAATATCGAATATCAAAGGAAAAATGCCTTCACAGTAACAATATTTTATTAACATGGAGCTTTTTTAAGAAAAGAAACATTAAACAGCCTGACTGGCAACACAACATACACTGCTATCTCCAGAACACAATGTCTAGGCTAGCACAATGCACATCACAACACAAACAAATATCACGGCACAATGAAAGTAATGACTAGATGTTATCATGAAGAAATATGAGTTGCTCCACATGATCAGGAGCAGGCGCTCCCTTCTAACAGAGACAACCCCCCCCCCCCCCCCCCCCCCCGCCACTGAAAAGGCACGCTCGCTTGGAACAGAAGTGGCTGGTATAGGAAGGTACATGGGGCAAAGCTTTGCTGCAGACTGGGGTATCTGAAGGTGCCTACAGTCCGCCACCAGTCACATGGGCCACTGTCTTACTGCAGAAGTGGTCCCGCATAGTGAACGAGTGGTAGTGCGGCACGTTACGGCCATATAATATTGAAAATGAACGATTACATGATTGCCAATAGCGCTGCACGTCGGAGATGCACCAGCAATAGATCATACGTATTGGGGCGCTCGTCGCAGGCAGATATCGTGCCTCCGTGTACTTACGATGTGTATCGCTCCTCTCTCTCGGCAACGTTTTTAGCTATACGAACGCAGCAGAAATGTGGAAGAGGAGTTATTTGATGCATGATAATCGAATCGCACATTCGAATTTTTCGAATATTCGAAGTTATCGAATATTCGAAACTTCTCGAATAAACGATTTTCGAATCGAATACGAATATTTCGAGTGTAATATTCGACGAATATTCGAAACTTTCGAATATTCGCACACCCCTAATTCTTATCCCTCACTGATCCCCAAGGTCAAGGAAAGCACTGTGAAAGGTCAGGAGGCTGCAAATGCAAGAAAGAGAGAGAAAGAGAGATAATCAAATGAGAGAAAAGCAGGGACGTCAATCAGAATTGTAGCATCAGGTTTGCTACCCTACACTAAGGGGAGGGGCCCGAGGGGGAGAGGGAAAGAAATATGGAAATGAAGGCGGAGAGAAGAGCAAGCGCGCGAAAAAAGAAGAAATAAACAAAAGGGAGGTGTATAGCGGGAGTACTATAGCCTATTCAGTAGGCCACTGCCATGAAAAAAGTTCAGTAAGGCCTTAACTTATTTGCGGTGTGAAGACAGTTCGGGTCGGCATTCTGTCGGCACTGTTCCGACAGGGGTCTGTCGTCAAGGCGGGCCAACACAGCAGCTAGCGACAGTCTTCATTGCAATTTTTCGAATTTTCATTGCAGCATCCGTTTTTGATAACGGGATGGATTCTTGTACGCCGCCTTCGTGTGCAGTTCGAGGAGCTGCGTCGGCATGTTCGTTGCCCAATATGCCGCAGTGACTTGGAAGCCACTGAAACGTGATGTCACGTCTTGGCACGAGGAGGTGATGGAGCCAGGCCCATAGCCAGGGGGGGGGGGTCTGGGACTCCGCCCCCCCCTGAAATTTAGGTGTTTTTAGGTGTTTTTAACAAAAATAAATATTGAAAATAGGTGTTTTTCTCAAATAGTCAAGGTTTTCAGCAAATGGGCCCCCTCCCCCTCGAAAAAAATTCCTCGCTACGGGCCTGGATGGAGCAGCTCTCGAATTTCCAACACTAGTTGCTCGTGAGGTGCCCGTGAACACGCTCCATTTCTTGCGTGGTTGGTCATGAATTACTGTAAGTGCGCTACGCAGAGCAGCAAGTTCCGCAGCTGTCGATGTCGTCTGGTGGGATAGCCTACTCTTCTCGGTGGTTGTTCTTGCAGGAAAGACCACCGACCCTGCACGCCCATCCACAGTGGTTGAGGCGTCAGCATATAGATGGCTATGCTCGCTGTACGTCTCGTACAACAAAAGAAGAGAAAGCTGCTTGAGCGCTGGAGACGAAAGCGGTGCTTTTGACCTTATACCTGGAACCGTGAGTCGAACTTGTGGATGAGCCATACATTATGGGGGAATTGGAACTCTTGGTGGAGCTGTATATCCTGTTGGTAGGCGTGTACGGTAGGACAGGACTGTCTGACAATATGAGGCACGAGGTCGGTCTTCTGCATTTTCTGTTCAGTGTGCGAGAGAGATAATAGACGATATATATTTGCCTCCTCATGTGCCTTCCGTCGTGCAGGCCGCTGCCTAGATTTGGAAATGGTATCCTTACGAAAGTGAGAGTTGGTAATTTATAAATTTACCAGTGGGTTTCTATAGTTCTCATTAAACCTTGCATAAAATCTATGCCGTTTTCATTCGTGCGTAAGGGCGTGTGATAACAGGGTGAGTCCCTACTTGGCAAGCTATTTTCGTTTTAATTTCTTACGTTGCATGCTACCTATTCTCGTATATGTATTTTAATGACTCAATTATATATACCTGAAAAGCTTTTTTTTTCTGCGAAATTTGTTGAACGTGGTAGAACGGACGTACAGAACGTCATCGTGCGGGAGGTCGTTCCAGTCATCTCTCTCTTTGTTATAAGAAACTGACATGTTTACTAAAGATGAATATTGTAACTGCGTCCAGAGATACAAAAGCACCACTGTTATAGCATGGCTTACGAATACGAAGCCGCCGCACTAAGCAAGCGAGTGCGAATGCTCACGCTAAAGAAGCAGTACGTGACTTAAAAAAAAAAGCTAATCTTGGGGCTGCCACAGCATCCTTTCTTCGTTAACCCTCGCATCTACTACACTTACGTCACTGATGCCGAAGAATAAACTGCTAAATTGTGCGGTCAAGCAGAAAACAAGATCCCCTGAGGTACGGCCACGCCGTCGCCTAGACTGAAGATCACGGCTGCCCAACCATATGGGAAAGGCAATAGACTATACCAGTCAACCGACGGGTAATATATCTTCAAATTTGCTTTTCACATAGATATAGTTGTAAGTAGGCAGTAAATAAATAAATTGAAATAAACGAACGAACAAAAGAAAGAAAGACAGAAAGAGAGAAAGAAAGAAAGAACGCTGTTAGTGATGGTAGGAGCACACGTTATTTCTCCACCTACTGCAACACATTTCTTTAGCTGTGTCTCTCGTTCTAGGCTCATCTGGCTGAGCAATAAAAACGCAAAAATTAAAAGGAAAAAATAAGAACCGCTTACATCAACGGCGCTGAAAAAAAGCGTAAGGAGAGAAGGAAGGAAAAAGCCGTATCGTAGAAAGGGTGCGCGCATGCTGGCTTCGAAGGGGCGACATGGCACAATAGAGATTCCAACCTCGACGAGCCGAAACACGGAAAAAGGACTGCTCTGTCCGCGAGCTGCGCGGAACTTCGCAAATGCTACGACAGCGGAAGGAACAAAGAAAAAAGAAGAGAATGATATTAAATATACAAACGTGGTGTAGACAACGGTAGAGATGGGTAGTGGAGAACAGAAAAATAAAGATGGCGAGTAGAACGGGATGGCACCGCAGAACGGGCGAAAATAAATAAATAAATAGGCGGGCGTGTCGGCATGTCAACGCCGGTCGTATAAGTGTTTAAGGAAGAGACTGACACGTCGCCGCTCGGAGGAGAAGAGACGCTCGGCTCCCGCATTCCTGCGTTGTTTTGCATTGAAAGAGATTTTCCTCTTGTGCTTCTTTGAAGAAGGCGGGCCCGAGATTTGCACCGTTGGTTTCGGGATCGCAACGAATGTTTCGCCGCCTCTTTTAAAATAGGGAATTTAAATGAGACGGCCCAGAAATGAATAGACGTAAAGGATCGAGAAGACAGTGACACCATGGAGGAGGCTGCTTCGGTGATAAGTTCTTGTTTCGAAAAGGCACCAAGGTGAAGTGCGTTTTGGCACCGACATTCCGGCCTTAGTGGTCATTGCGACGCACGATAAACAGTTTCTTTTTGTTATAAACAGTTTCTTTTTGTTTATTTAATTCTTTCTTTTTTTTGTATGACCTCACCCTCGGATGCTTCCAATGATTTGGACAGGCGTGCCCAGTTGGACAAAAACAAAAGTTTGGGAAGGAGAATACGGAGGAATCGATTATGAAAGCAAGAATAACTGTACTGGAGACAATGGGGGCGAGACAGAATTCTTCTTTTTTACATTTTCTGTCCCACTTCGACTTGAAGAAGTAACCAAGCATTATCAAGTACCTGTCCGTTTGCACGAACTTGACTCGTTTGCAAAACGCACGAGGCTGAGTGACCAGTTTTGTTCAATGTAAACGGATTATAATATCTTGTTTTCGCAAATTCTCTGCTCCAAGTATTCTCCAATTGTCAAGGTTGTTTTCTCAGCCTAGCTCTTAAGCTTTTCTCCTTTTTTTTCAGGGTAAGTTAATCTTGAGTTCACGGATTATTTCGTACATCAACTTTCCAAATGGCCTGCACCGATGGAGCAGGAAATTACAAAAATAATGGGGCAGTTTGCACTAAGTGGCGCAAAGCTTGGCACAGCAAAGCACGGACTCGTCGCCGCTCGTACTCCCCGTCGACCGACACGTCTTGCTTTGAGATGCGCGGCTTCCTCCTCGGGCGTACGCAGCCAGGCTATGCACTATGGAGCGGAGGTTGCGCGCGATGTCTCCGTCGATGGGCGTGGCCTAGCTACTGCGCATGCGCAGCTTGGCCAGGTGATGCGGTATCTGGTCGCTAGACGACGCGATGCTTGCTTTCTCTCTTTTTTTCTCTCTACTTTTTCTCTTTCGTTCTTTCTATCTTTTTTCTCCCTCTTTCATTGATGTTCTCTCTGTCGCTCTTTCTTTTTCTTAAGTAAGGTTGAGTGTTGGGCTAGTTGGTGCAGCATAATCCGAAGGTTTCACAGCGCATACAACGAGGACGAGCAAGCGCTGTGTGTGTCTCTTCTTTGCTCGTCCTCGTTATATGCGCTGTGAAACCTTCGGATTCTTTTTCTTTCTGCATTTCTGTCTCTCTCTTTATCACTCCCTCTGTGCTAAGCTTTACTCTATCCCATCCTCCTTTCCCTCCTCCTCACCATCACATAACTCCTCCTCACGCTATCTTCCCTTTCCCACCCCTTGCTACACTACACTATACAAGGCTATGCTGTGCTCTGCTAGCGTGCCTGGATAGCCAACTGGTTAGGACGCTCGCCTTCAGATCGAGGGCACGCGAGTTCGAATCCCGCCTCGTGACGGTTTTTCTTCGGCAAGAATTTCTCTTTCTGTTTCTTTTTTTTTTGTCTCTGTTTCCTTCTCTCTCTCTGTACTCGTTCTCAGGTAGCCGCACAGCGGCACATACCCGTTAAGATGATAATAGTTTTTTGCGATCGACTCACAAGGAACGATTCGCTAAAAAGCTTCGCTGTTAAAAGACAATATAAAAGCTGTGATCCCAATCCTTTGACACGAAGCAGTTTCAATGAGAGCGTACAGTTCAGACCATGTCGACTAAATCCCTATGATATTTCTAGCCAAAGTTACTGGAACAACTCAGTTTAAAAGCTCCGCCAGAGAGGCGGTCCGCGTGGCGGTCGTGAGAACTAGTGGCGCTGCAGTCACGTCTAGCTCCCGCGGCTGGCGCTTGCTGTGATCGGCGCCGCCGATGTACCAGCGCATGTGGGTTACAGCGACGTCTGCGCTTTGTTAGCTCGTCATTTTTGCGACTGTTCTTGACCAGGCTTAGCGTCTTGTACGAAGACACGTGCATGATGTACGAAGCGTAACGAGGGCGAACAGATTCACAGTGCGGTATGCCGACTTGCTTTGCGCCCGGCTGCAAGAGCGGCTACCGCAACGACGACTCCGTTACACGACACTTCCGCTTCACGACACTTCTTCGGACCTCCAAAAACCCTACGCCATTCAAGCCTTGCATCGCAGAGATAGAAAGCTTACTGCGAAATGCAAGGTCCGTGACGTTACTTTTGAGAGTGACGACATTGTAAAGCACTATCATCGTGTCGTTGCGGGACAAGAAGTTTTGATCCCACGTGGAAAGTGGGAACTCGCGCCCGCTGCCGTGCCGAACTTGTTCCCAGCACTTCCACCCCAGATTTCAAAGCCGGAATGTTCGGGACCAAAGCGCAACCCCCCCCCCCCCCCCCCCAAAAAAAAAAAAAAAAAACCGCACAGCGTCCCGCGAAAGCCCAGTGCCCAGTTTGGAGGAGCCGCCAGAAATAGAACAGCAAAACGAAAGGCAGGCGATTATACGCTACCGAGACTGAGAGTTGCATCACACTGACATTAGCATAGGCGTGCGCAGGGTTCCCCATTAGGGGGGCAAAGGTTCATCGCAGCGCCCCCCCCCCCCCTCTTAGGTGACTAGAAGGGTCAATGTACGGGGCAGATTTTGTGCCTCCCCTCTTAGGTGACCAGGGGGGGGCGCCCCCCCCCCCCCCCTGCCCCCCCTGTGCGCACGCCTATGGACATTCGATCAGTTGTCAACTGTCGCTATGCCTTCAAAGCTGTGGATTTTCTAGAGATTTTACGACGAGGTATCGGACAAGATGTGCGGACTATTTTACACTCGCCGGCTCGGTAACGGACTGCTCAGCGCAAAAATTTGACACGGTACACATAGAAAAGACGAGGACCAGCGCTGGTCCTCGTCTTTTCTATGTGTACCGTGTCAATTTTTTCGCACTGAGTAGTTTAATAATGGAATACCAACTAGCTCAATCCCACACTTTTCTTCGAGAACGGTGATTTACTTGTGCAAAAGATAATTGTAGTTGACGAGCAGTTTAACTGCGTAGTGAACGGCTACAGCTGTCGTAGGCTGACGGCTGTCGTAGAGTGTAAGAAGTGCTGCGGACATGGAACATCTGCTCGGTAAAGTTGAAAAACTGAAGTTGTGCGAAGGAGTCAGTACTGACGACTCTTCTAGCGACAGAGTACGCGCGAATAACTGCTTGGTGCTCATATCACGGCCGATCTGTTCGAATTGTTTAAGGCACAGTAGAAGGATGCGACGTAGAAAGATGAAACACCGAAAATACAACTATCCGCTGAAAAAAGTGCTCAAAGACGACATCTATTCGATGTAATCGCGCACTGAGATTTCGGTTACAGAGTTCTCGTAAATTTTTCGATTTTGGGTCAGTATTCCTTTAACCGTCGCGAAAACGTGTCTTGTAAACATTGCAAAGCATTGGTGATGTTTTTCGAGAAAGTTTTTTTCAATAAATTGTAGACAACATGAGTACTGTTCTTCTAGAACGTTTTTGTATCTGGAGTAAGTACGCTTCTTTGTACACGATAAAGGCTTTTACAAACGTGCTGGATTGTTCTTGGTCTAGATAAAACGGCAGCGGCTAAAATTGTGATGGTAGTTATAAACATTGCGCTGAAAACCCTCATTCGCTTAGAAACTCCTATGCTTGGAAGTTAAGCGCAATGTAGACAGCTCAAATATAGACCGAACATCGATTCTTAGCCAATCAATGAAGAACGCACGCGGGCCAATGCATACATACGACCTTATGCATATCCACCTAAGTAGTCCACAAATGAGATGCGCGAGCGTTGAATGAAAGAATGATAATTGTTTGAGTTTGCCACTAGTACAATAAGAAAGTTGCCGCGCAGTTGCCGCGAGCAACTGCGCAGTGGACCGCCGCTTTACGCCGTGGCAGCAGACGACGCGCCGATAGTGGCGCAAGACGGGACCGCAGCGCCGCTAGTTCTCGCGACCGCCGTTCGGACCACCCTCCTCCGCTGGCGGAGATACGAAGCTTTGAAACTGAGTTTGTTCTAGTAATGTTGATTTCTAGCTACAGTCCAAGCATGTATGAGCGGAATTCCTTTAAGAAAGTTCAGGCTGCATCATTGTCCTCGTGCTAGGACTGTTAGGTTTGTCTTACTCAGACTTACATCGCAAACTTGCATACAGCGCTCGTATTTGTCTGCGCTATATACGCATGTTTACAATGGAATACTAACCAGCCCGTACTCAAACCCTGCTTCAGACTTAGTGCTAGTTTGGGCGTGTTTTTCTAACGCATTCCGGACCTTGCAGCTAAAATTTTTGGGTAGCTATGAAGTAGGGTACAACTGAAATATTATAGGGAACCTCCTTGCCAAAAAAAGGAAGGCACTAGTATCAGCACTGAGGTATGATAGATGATCATACCTTCGGATGTGAGACACACTTGAGCTAAAGCTACAAACCAGCGACGCTTGTGTGCCTCGCGCTTCGTAGGTGTTTCTGCCAACTCTTAACAACCATGTGGTCGACACTGTGCCGGGATAATGTACCGATTTTATTAGGATTCGTTTTGCTTTCGTGTTCCGCAAGCAATCAGAACTGCGCTCTGCCTTCGTCATCGCAACGACCGGCCGGCCCTAAGCAACAGATGATAAGAAAAACATAAAATCAAAAGGGTTACCGGTACGCTCAACGAGATGCTCTGTCTAGTTTTGCGTGCGCGCAAATGTAGCGTGTGGTGTGAGTGCTGTGTACCCAAGGTATTCGTGTTGTTTCACTTGACATAGTGTCTAAGTGGAACAACATAGCAAAGAGCTGAGCTAGTTGGTAAGTATTCATGTTAAAGAGACGGGGCGTGCAAACACGGACATAAGAGAGAAGTCAATACACCACAAACGCGGACTAACAACTGAAAAGGCGCACAGCGGCGGAAAAGAAAGAAGGCACGAAAACTTATCTGCGCATGCACAAGCAATAGGCGAACCTATCAAACCTGCACGCGTGATGGTCTACGTGAGAGACCACCACGCGTGCCATGGTCCAATTTCGCATCGAAGATTCTTTCCCCAACCTACTCTTTTCCTCTCTCGGTATCTAGATTGCGCAGTTTCTGCGGTATGTGCTTATCACTTACTTTAATGCGTGAACGCCTTCAATTAAAGCGCAATTCCCTTTCTCTCTCTCTCTCTCTCTCCTTGCGCCCTTTCCAGCCCCTATACTCCCAACCGCAGTACAAGGCAGCAAACAGGAGGAAACTCGCATCTCGTTAATATTTCTGCCTTTCATTTCTCGTTTCCCCTTGCCTTTCAATGTGTAATTAGATTAAATGTATAACATTTTTGTGGTTGTTTTACCGAGTGCATACTTAGAGCTAACACGAATACTTCTATCTGGCATGCCTATACAAACGCTATTATTATTATTATTATTATTATTATTATTATTATTATTATTATTATTATTATTATTATTATTATTATTATTATTATTATTACGTTCGTTATTTGTAAAAACCATGACGATGCCGCCTACAACGAACCTACAGAACAACGATCCAGCTCCAAAATTTTGTACGTCGTTCAAGTCTCGCTTTTTGTTTTGAATTCGCGAGAAACAGTATAAACGGGACAATATCTTTATTCGTATTAGTTAATCGACTGGCAAATTACAAGCGGCCACAATTTTGAGTGATTCATCGAAAAGAAAAAAAGCGCGCACAGTTTAGGAAAGCATCTCGTAAACCGACGCGTACTACCGAAGAACAAATAAAAACGTACAACACTCCGCGATCCACAAAAGATACAGGGGGCTCGCTTTTGGAGAGCAGAGATATAATGACCTAACGTCGTCGTAATTAACGACTGTTACGCGATAATGAGCAACGGCATCGTTACGCGTGTTCGCGCCTAATTCCTCTCGCCCGAGTCCGCGTAACTCTGCTCTTATTTCTTTCTTCCTCTTCAATTTCACTTCTCCTCATGTTTCTTTTTTTTTTTTTTTCGCGTTGAGCTAACATAGTGGGTCAGGAATGCAAATAACCTTCCACTTTCTCAGCTTTTTCTTTCGTAGAGCCCGCGCTGGTTGATTCGAAACTTAAATAATTTTAGTTTTGGTTGATCATACACATTTATTTATTTTTTTTACCAGTTATTGCTTTCTCTCCTCTCCATTGCGCGACCCTCTCACGCATGCGCAAACCGGTGGTTGTCTCTCGGAGAGGACAACACGCGTTCAACCCCGAACTTCGCAGGCAAAGCGTGTTCAGGCGAGATAGTCGGGGGACATGCCATTTTCCGTGAAAGTTGGCGCGAGCGCGTTTGTTTATGTATGTATGCGTGAGGAAGGAACGTTGGGGCCAAAGTAGAGAGGAAAGAACACGAGTTTACACTAGCGAGAGGGGGAGAGAAGGGCCCAGGAGAGGGCGCGGTCGACGCGCCAAGGCGGTTATCTCGGACGCAATTTTCGCCTATCATTACTCCCTCGTCATAAAGGCAGTGCGCGCCCCGCTGGCACGACCCACAATATCGGACGGTGATGATGGTCGTTAGGCTGCAATGCTCGGAAGCAGCATGCACTGGAGTCCTTCCTCTTACTCGGCAGATGCGTGCAGCGGTGTAGATGCAGAGCGTCTCGTCACTGCATGCCGGAGGTCGCGTAAGCACACGGAGATTGGCACGTAAAAATTGTTAGTTCTTGTGCTGCGCGTACGAATTGCTAGAAGCGGTCGAACCACTGCAAATGTCATGTCATGAACGAACTATACGCCGTTATTCGAAGCTGCGGTTGGCTGAGTTCAATTAAGTCGACTCTAGCTCATTCGCAAGAGTGCACGCTTTTAGCAAGACCGAGTGCAGCTGTTTTCTCGCACGGACCATGACACTTGTTCCGCCTGTTCGCTTTTCATACCTATAGTGCTAGATCGTGTTGGCGCTAGTTTTCGCCCACCTGTTATTTCATTAACTTTTGAAAGTTAATTCAGATGTCAGTTGCAAAATAGAACCAGGGATTAATGTGCACGGTGTAGTCGCGCGAAAGCTGCAGCGAAAGAAACTCATAAAACGTTCGCACACGCGAACCTATACTATATCGCGACGTTCGTCAGTTCGGCAACTTCACCAGTTAGCACAATGCGGAAGTCAAGGAAGCCGGCGAATTTCCTGTTTCTGAGAACATATTCACCGACTCTATGTCAACCGGAAATCTGACGCAGCCTGTGCGTCCGCGTTCTTAATCGCTGCTCGGAACTAGGGAATTGTTTATGAGTGTGACGTTCTTCATCCAGGATTTACGCTGCACTGGTGTTTAAACATCGAAAAGAAAAAAAAAAGAAAGGAGCACGTCACACTATTCACGGAGCAATATGAACAGCGGAAACTTGATTTCTTCTCCTTACGAATCGAGGGTACGGTCGGAGCATAGAGATGAACCCGGTTAGCTAGAATTTCTGGCAAGTCGCCAAATTCAAAGCAGGAAGTTCAGGCTGGTAGCCAAATTCACGAAACAGGGAGGTTGTTTTTCCTTCTTGCAGATCCTAGCTCTAATATTCCTTTCTTTTTTAACTTTTCTTTCCTCCGCGCGGTGGAGTCGTAAAGACGCGTGCACAAACACAGGCATGCACCCACGGTCGCTGGATGAACCTTATCCACGAGCGCCGTATTCGTTACGGCGTTTCGGAGGCCCTTAGTTGGTGCGCGGTTATACAATATTTGTTCGGTATTACGAGGCATGTGGGTTGAGAAAGCAAAGAAGACTCCTTAGGGAGCCCGAGACAATGCGCGTACGTTTATTCAAGCCTTTTTTGGTAATTAAAACTTCAGCAGACTTGTCGTTTTATATTCCATACGCACACACACACGCCCGTAAACACACACACACACATACATACATACATACATACATACATACATACATACATACATACATACATACATACATACATACATACATACATACATACATACATACATACATACATACATACATACATACATACATACATACATACACAAAACGAACAAACAAAATTCTCTCTCTTACATTCACACGTATACGCAAGGTGCAAGGTTTTACCCACCTCATACGCGCAAGCGCACACAGGCACACGCAAGCAGCTAGCGAGGCGAGATAGTCCGAGGTCAGTGCGGCTTTCACCTTTTGTTACTGCTACGCTTCACGCGTTTGGAAAATACGAAGAAAGTGTGAAGCGCCGTACTGCGTGTGCTTTTCATTTCTCGACCGGGTATACTTGCCGCGGGCGAAGTTCTCACCCTCCCGCTCCTTCGCCCATACAGCGGCAGCCTACAGTTTTTTTTTTGTTTTGTTTTTCCCCGCTGCCCGCGAAGACATGAAGCAGAACAGAGAAGCGTCCCTGGGGTCGAATTCTTTGTCCGCTTACAGAGAGCAAACAGGGGCCGACGCAAGACGCGGCGCGCCAGCGGACGCCCGCCACAGTGTTTGCCCCGCGCGCTAAACTTCTCCCGTCCACGTTGCAACCACCCCCGGGGGCGCAACGAGCACTGTCAATTGACCGGCGCTCGCTGGGAGCAGAGACTGTGGCCCAACAAAAGAACAAGTTGAGGAAGAAAAAAAAGAAAGAAGAACGACGCCCAGCGATATGTATTTTTGATCGCCATGGCAGGTCTCTTGCACTACGCCTACGCGAATTTTCTCCCCGCAATTCGAAAGTGGTGCGCCCGCATCCTGAGGCGTTTTGTTCTTCGCTAAGTGAAAGGAGAGAAGAGGCAAGTATAGCGGCTGATGTCCTCATATGTGGGTGTTTACCATCCAAAGACTGTACAGTGGCGTATGAGGGACGTCATAGTAGGAAGAGATGTCAAAACTGGTTGAGTATTTACTTTCCGTGACCAAAAGTTGCTTGAGTAACACACATTCGCTCTAGTTTATGTGACTATAGGCACAAAAATTGGGCTCGGAATTATCATGGGGGGGTCATTTAAGCGCAATAACCACCTCAGCCGGGAGACGGCCGTCGACTTGCTCGAGTCGATGTCGAATGCCGAGTGAAGGAACATTCACTTCTACCACCAGTACACCGCCCGTATAACAACGGGCAGCAGCTGCGACCGGCGCGCCGTGGCAGCGGCAGCGAGACGGCAACCGTTATTTTTCTTAGTCTGCGTACTCGGTCTACGCACGCAGCGATTAGCTGGAAACTAGAGTATAGCAGCTCCTTTATAAAAACGCCAGGCCTGCGCGGAAAGCGCAGCACAGTCACAGCGAAAGCTGGAAGAGCGGCATTTCTAGAGCCCGTTATAAACTCTCCTGTGGCTACTAATACAGGTACATTAGCAACGTACCCACTACGCCACAAAGCGTAATTTTTGGGAAGTTGGGAAGCACCCAGCACGACATTATTCGATGTTCTGCGGAGAAGCGAGGTACCATATGCAAGCGATTATGTGCAGTTTGTTGATGCGGCGGTTGATGACGATGAAGAATTATGGTTGCGCACCATGAAGAATTATGGTTGCGCCCATTGTAATGGGTTGGAAGCTTTAAACGACCCACTAGTTACGTAATGCATATTGTGTGACGCCCGGTCGTTATTTAACTGTCCCACCACGCTTTATAACACACTTTAACCGGAGAAACGTAGAGCGAGAGAGAGAGAGAATTGACTTTATTGAGACCCCTGAGGAAATGGATCATGGGAGCCTTATGGGCTTCCTTGGCAACCAACAGAAGTGCACTTGCGAGGAACCCAATACGCTATAAATCATTGTAATTTTTTAGAAGTAGGGCAGTAGGCAGTGTGCCATTTTTCGTCATTCTACAGACAGCCGTGGTACCTGCTAAACGCATGTAAGGCATTATGAGCACTTTGTTGATGCTGTGCGTGATGACGATGAAGAATTATGGCAGAGCTCTTTGTAATGGGTTGGAAGCATTCAACAACCTACTCGTTGCGCAATTCGCATTGTGTGACGCCTGGTTACAGAATTCGCGTTGTGCGACGCTTGGTGCTTATCCTACTCTTTTACCACGCTATATTGCATATGCTAATGTGGTTCCTTCCCGACATGAAGCCTGTATAGGACCTTTTTGCAAAGCAGTTTCAAGCACCGGCATGGCTCAGAGGCTGAATACTGGGCTCCCACGCAGAGGGCCCAGGTTCGAACCTCGTTCCATCCTGGAATTTTTTTTCTTATTCGTTTTTTTTTATTTCGAGCGATACTGGTTACGGACACCGGCGGCGGCGGCGGCGGACAACTACGGCACCAAAAACGGCCGGTGAAATGATCTCATAACAGCTTTCGCTGTAAAAGAAACAACACGTATAAGATGGACTCCATCTTATTGATGCTGTGTATTGGTACCAGTAGTCGTTCTTACTGCGACTGTGGCTGATGTCGTCGTCGTCGTCACTGAGTGGCACAAACCAGGCAGAACGATCCCCAAATGATCGACAATGTTTCAATCGTAAGAAAAAAAAAAACCAACGCAGCTAAAAATATTTAAGCAAGACAGAGCAGAAGAACGCCATTTTTATTCTCTGTTTAGCGTTAGAGACACGATGCAAAATAACAGAACAGACATAAATACTGAAAAGTGCTGACTACTATACAGTCTGCTTTTGAAAAGCCGTTAAAATACAACTGAATTCACTGCTTTTGGACGAATACAATATTAATCCATTCGTTCGCAATTTAAAACCAAAAGGCTCGTCTCGTATGTCCTATAGCAAAGCTCTCAGCCGGTGCTCGGCGTATGTAAAATGTGTCGCCCGGAGAACCACTCAGGCGTGTGAGGGATGCGCGAGGTAGCGTTGGACGGCACAAAACCAGAATAAATTGGTTGCAGCCGGATGCTGCATACCATCAAAAATCGAGCAATCACAGTATGGTGAATGAAATAGGCAAACATGAAAATCTAATTGAATTGAAAACAACTTTATTTGACCCTGCGGAAGGCGACCACGGATAAGCTCCCAAAAATCCAACTGACAAATTTATAACCTAGAGGCACAGTACGGTGAGGACAATGTGGAAAGCGAAAATGGGACAGCCGAGGACACTATAGTCGGATACAACTTTAGAAGTCAGCGGCATTTCCTCCTCAAAGGCGGATGAACACAAGCCTGCACCAATGGGCCGGCACTCGGGACTGACGTCATGAGCGGGACGGCCGGTGGCTCCGCTTTTGGAGAACATCGGCGCGTGCATGAGCGGGACTATTTCTTTAGTCGCGGAGGCGAACGGCTGCTGCGCTTCGGTCGTCTAGGCGGGGCTTCTCCACACTTCTTAAGTTGTATCCGGATATAGCTGCTTACAGAGCGGTGCAGTGTTACAAGACGGGTGCACACTACGTTGACAAGCTGGAAATGCTCGCGGCGAGCATTTCCGGCTTGTCGAGCAGGCTGCGACGGCGGCTTGCGACCGATTTCGTTCATGCCACGAACGCAACTGCGAACACAGGCACGCAACGTGGTGACAACAACGCTAGGTGTTTCTGAGCGCCTTTGCTCCCCGTTCCAGCGATAGTGAAGCCTGTAAACAAGCATCAGCGACGGCGGCGTACAACGTACGGGCGGGCAAGTCTTGGAAAACCTTCCCGCTCGTGCTATAAAGCGTGTGGGTTGGGGGAGACGGCGGGGTTGAGGTGCGCTCTCCAATAAAAGCGATCTCCTCGCGCCCGACCCCAAGACGCCCAGGGAAAAATAAAGATGGAAGAAGAGAGTCTGTGGAAAAAGCGATGGCCGGCTGCCGAGTGCCGCCAGATTTCCCTCTCTCGTCGATACACCCTAGCAGCAAATAATGAAAAAAGTTCACGTATGTATACGAACGCCACTTTCAACAAATAAACACCGCTGGAAGAAGTGGGGGGACGGCCGCGGAGAGCTCGTAAGAATTTCCAATCTCCCTCGAAGAAGGCGCAGCAGCGGTATGGCGTTTGTGTTGTAGTGGCGGGCCCCTGTTTGTGAACGTAATGTACAACGGGTAGGGCCACACTTTTCCTTTGCTCAGCCTTTCCTCCCTCTTATCTGCCTCGCCTTTGTTGCTCTTCGCCATCTCTGCATCACGCGAAAGTGAAGCAACGGCACCCGCACCTTGTGCGCCTCGGGAATCGGCGCCATGGGCTCGTTGGCGCCTTCGACGGTTAGCCGCCAACATCGGGAAATGCGGCTCGTGTGCGTGCGCGCGTGTGTGTGTTGTGTGTGTGTGTGTGTGTGCGTGTGCGTGCGTGCATGCGTGTGTGTGTGTGCGCGCGCGTTGGTATCGCATTTTCAAACTCAACACCGCGGCAAAGCATGGAAAGAAACGGCCTAGCGACCAATATCGTATATTATCTCCTCCTTTACTAGTCCCTTGGCAGTTGAGCGTTGTAACAAGTTTGTAAACAACAGAAGCAGCTAGCCGGGAGCACCGCTACACCTTTTCAATAAACTCAAGATCTCTTTTCGATACCGAATGTCAGCCACCGCCAACGAGAACGACCAGCCAAGCTTTTCGAGGTTTAAAACCGCAGGATAGTTTATTTACCCTTTTCATAACGCAGACATTCAGCGTCAGATGGGATAAACTCGGCGAACATCATTCCCTGTAATCTTTTAGTTCAACGATGCGACAGCGCTGCGACGTTGGATAAAAAAGAGCGTATTCTTGTCTAAATACGTCGACAAGAGCCTGTCTTCCTAAGACATCGACAGAGACAGTTCTATTCGCCGAAATGGAGTTGAACGCCATTCTCAGAGGTGAAGTCATTCCATGTCAATTCGAGGTTCCACGAGTCAAGCTAAGAAAGAAAAGAAAGGCCAGGGAGAATAAAAACGCGAGTGACGCAGTCTCACGAGAAGTGGGAATTTCGCGTCTCGTTGACATCTTTCATTAAGCGCGAAGATACGATCGCTTGAGAGCGGGGAGGAGGTGCTATCGAAGGACGACCGCAGTTGGTCAGTATGGTGAGAAGTTCTGACACTTAGCCGGCAGGAAGGAATTCACGGCTTCTTTTACAGAATGCCAGTTCAAATAGAAGTAAAAGGAAGTGTTCAGAAATGTTGCAAGTCAGTGTGCTTAGCTAAGACTATATATACACGCAGACTGTCCCATCACGTTCTTTCTCAGACGCGCCAAGACACCCGGGCTGTTTTAGGGGCGAAGCTCCTTAAGGCGGCACCCGTTCGTCCCTCGTAGTCGTAGTCGTAGTAGTAGTGCGTAACCAGTCTTACGCTTTGACCTCCAAGGTGGTGCCGGTGGGAGATTTTTCCTGTGCGTTGTTGAACAATAAAAAATTCGCAGCGTGCGCGTTAACTAAAAGCCGAATTCTTCTGTCTCTCATTCCCCATTAGCAGCCATTGGCATGTTCCAGTAGGAAACGTTAGTAGAAGTACAAGTGTAAGTGTTAGCTAAAAGCCGACTTCTTCTGCCTCTCATTCCCATTAGCAGCCATTGTTTACCTCCAAGGTAGTGCCTGGTGAGATTTCTCCTGTGCGTGAATAAACAATAAAAATTTTGTTCAAAGCGCCGTTGATTGATGAAATAAACCAACGAAAGACGCCAGATGTTTTGTAAAAGCAAAACGAAAGAACGCCAGATGTTTCTAAAGCAAAACGAAAAGACGCCAGCTGCTTAACGAAAGACGCCAGATGTTTTCTAAAGCAATGGTTTTCTAAACAGTGAAAATTCACAGCGTACATGTAAAATTAAAGTGAGCTGCAAGTCGTCATAACTCATCGAACCTTTAGTATAAACGCGCCCGATCTCACGTCGGTGATGATGTACTGGGCAGAATTCACGGAATATTCACGGTTTACCGATGAACCTCCACAGCTTCGCCCACTCATCATCATTCACTCCGTGGATATGCTGTGATTTTTTTTTTTTTTTTGCGGCCAGTTGAAGAAACGTATCGATCGCTTCCGCTTGCGGTCCCACAGCCATTTCGAAACAGGCAGAAATTATCGAGAAAAGCGGGCACTTTCGATGGAAGAGCGCAGTATAAACTCCACAGAAAAAGGAAATCTTTGGCACGTCGCCATCAAAACAGTGCACGGGTACGTGCCAGATTGGAAGGCACCGCTCGGCTCTCGTCTTCTCTTACTTGCAACCATGGTCCGGAGTGTCTTCAAGTGCGTCGAAGAAAGCGCGGCTATGCGGTAGCTGGTAAAATATCCGCATATCTTTTACGGCGACAGCCTTAGATACCTCGTCAAACGCGAAAATTGACCGTCGGCGGCGTCAACACGAGTGATGCAAAAAATCCTGATCACGTGACGACGTCACCGTATGACGTTTTCACGACGTCACAGATTGCCAAAATTTGTGACGTAATCATGACGTCACTAGATTGTAATCACGAAGTGACGTCACATGATGACGTCATCACATGACATCGTCACTTGGTCAAAGGTGGGGCCGATCACGGGGGCAGCACCAGACGAGGTGCATAAAGCTTGCAATGCATCTGATCCTCGAGGCAGTATAAACCACGCTAGGTGCAGAAAGGGGGGAGGATCGATACATCGACTGAGAAGAAAAATAAGAAGATGGTTTTCGCCTTCGAGACGTCTTAGGCGAACGCACAAGGGACCCTGTGAGTTTTTTTTTTTTTTTTAAATTTCTGTTCGCCTGGTCGTACGCCACATCTACGCACAGAGACGATTCGCAAGTACTTAGCGATGAGCGCAATTCGAGTTGTCAGTTTGGTCGTTGGTAAAGAACTGAACCGTTCATAGGGGTATTGAGACTACGCCTACTTGAGTTATTCCGCAAACATTTCGGAGTATTGTGACGACTGAATATTTGCGTTTTTTACTTGGCCGCTGCACGTGGTTCCTTAGATAACCATTTCTCATTTCGATGAGTTTCAGTATACGAGCTTTTTTATTAACAGTATTAATGATGGCAGCCCATTGTTATAATCATACTGGACTCTAGAAACCAAAGTGATAACTCCCATAATGCTCGTCAGAATACGCAGGATTTCTTTTACATTTCAACAAAACCGGTCATTAACTGTAAGGCTTCGACAAATCTAAAATAACAATAATGCTTTCGAGTTGGTCTGGTTTCGTCTACATGTATTTCGTGACTCTTTAGTTCCATGATAAAAAAAAAGAAACAAATACAAGAAAAGGGATAAAAATTATCAATTAATCAATGTGTGCATATGACGACTACCACCTAAAAACCATTTGAAAAAAAAAAGTAACTTTCATATGGCCTCCGCGATTCCCTTAGATCAAGCGTTTTTATTGCAGCGGTTAAGCATAAAATAACTGCAAATTCAAAACCCGCGTTTCAGTCATCCTTTTTTTCGTTTAGAAACATAGGGTATTTTCTTGAGCCCCAACAAGCGCCACAGAGCTTACAATATTCTGGTTCCTACCGCATATATATCTACGTGTATATAAAAGAGATTCTATGTTGCTCCGACGTAATGCGGTGCATTCAACACGGTCCAACGAATAGCCGGCGCTTACGCAATCCACGTTTCTATTACATATATGTGCATCCCTTAGCAACTCGTTGCAACGTAGGCGAAAGTAACATCTACGAAACAACTCGCGAGGCATATGTCGTGCCAGAGCGAAGAAGCGAACC
The DNA here is from genome assembly GCF_013339695.2 of Rhipicephalus sanguineus. Taxonomy (NCBI): domain Eukaryota; kingdom Metazoa; phylum Arthropoda; class Arachnida; order Ixodida; family Ixodidae; genus Rhipicephalus; species Rhipicephalus sanguineus. Next base: position 23,228,943 of record NC_051177.1, on the reverse strand, counting down.
GCGTTTGCTTTTATGAGAACGTATGGCTCTCGCTTCGCCAACGTATTTGCCGGAGTGGCTCCGTACTGAGCTGCTCGAACGTGAGTACAGAATAAAAATTTCATCTCAAGCGTCTTCACTGCTCTATACGTGGGCAGGAAGGATCCCTACCTGCATATACGAATGGAGCACCGCGCGTACCTTTGCCCACGCTGCGGTATAGAGACAAATGTTCCGTGAAAGCGGTCAATGGACGTCCTTTTAAGGAGAGTACGTCTCAACGTGCGCATCACTGCCACCAAATTCACCTTCCCGTTTACTGCTTTTTTTTTTTTTTAGAGAAAACACAAAAGAGATTTAAAAACTTTCAGCCAGTTCCACGACCTGAAAACCGCCGGACAGCGAAGCTGTAAGCTCGCGAATGCATGTGATTGGCTTGCTAAATCACGTGAATCATCGTCATAATGATAGTTTAGCGTCACATCATTATCATCTTTATTCACTCCCCCTCTGGTCACGTGACCTTCTTGACTACTACTACTACTACGACGACGACGACGGCGGCGGCGGCGGCGCAGGGTAGACTAAGAGAGCCTCGCTGTAAAAAGAAAACAGCGAAAGCGGTGCTGAAGTTTCTATAGGCACCGTACACTGACCAGAGGGAGCTGCGTTGCTCGCACTGGCCCGTCCCAAGTTCGCTGGTATTGGCCGTTAGGGGCACGCAGAAAACAGATGCGCGAACGCGTCCCCCATGTATCCCGGCCGCAGTCCGCCCACTAATTCAGAGAGACGCGCACATCGCGTTCCATTTTGAGCAACCCCGTCTCATTATTGCGTTTTTTGTCCGCTAGGTTTTGCGTTCTGGCGCTGCAGTCGCACTGGAAAACTCGACTGTACGGTGCCTATACTCGCCGACAACTTTTCTTGGCATTGAAGCGAAGGCTACAGAGCCACAATGCACGTATCCTACCGCTAATGAATGTAGTCCCACAATTGCGTCCGTATTTTCTGCGTGAGATATATAAAATGCTCCTTCATTTTCTACATGTAGCTTTTTGTGACGGAACGCAGCGCACACAAGCGAGATATCTGCATTTCTTTTACTTTACACGTTGTCACTTCGCGTTTTTGCGTGCGTCCATACGTGCGTGAAAAAGTCGCGCCTTTTACCCGTACCTTAGACGCTAAGCAGCGTCTGCGTCGAAGTGCAACGCTAGCCATCACACTCCACGGCGTTACGAGACGCGCGCCAAACCGGACTACTTCGCGTAGCAGTACATGTGCAGACGCTCCGCCCCCGTAGCTTTCCCTTCAGTGCCAAGAAAAGTTGTCGGCGAATTTAGAAAGGGCGTTCTGCCGCGTCATTCATGCATACGAACAGGTCAAAGTCCCGAGAAACGATTCGTTGACGCCGAGTCCTTTCCTCAAAGAAGCGTTGAGAATGATTCCGCAAAACGCAGCGGCGCTCGACCATCTGCATCGGCATCCCGAACGCGCAGGTCCCCTCGTTTGTGCATGCGAATTCAAGTGCAAATTTTTAAGAAACTTCTGAACCACGCGAAGGATCCGTTCTCGGCCTCCCTCGAACCACCCAACAACTACACCTCAAACACTCCCCGCGGTCTTCTTCAGACGCACGCAGTTCGGCGGCGTTCCCGTCCTGATTTCGTCGCTTACACCGTCGCCCACGCAGGCGGCAGGTGTCTTTGAAAGCTAACGGAAAATATGCCGGGCGCTCGGTTTTCCGATCCTTTCGTATAGTTTATGGTAATGCACCGCGCCTGGCGTCTTAAACAAACACCGCGACGAGGCTTTCGGCAAACGCCGCAGTTTTCTATTTGTATAGATCTGCGCGCGAATTGAGACCTCAACGGGCTGTTTTACCGAGCCGGAGCAAACGAGTAAAGAAAGTGGTCTCAGAGCTTCAATGAATTTGCAGTTCCTGTTCACTGAGAGAGAATGTAAGTTCTCGAGAGCAAAATGTTTCATCTTCGCCTCCGGGAAATGGGAATGCATACCAATTTCAATAAGCCGGCTGCCAGAATTTACAAAGCGGAGTATCCTCGCTGTCGTTTGTCTGTATGTATACAGTGCGAATCCGGACGCGCGCTTATGCCGTACTTGCACTTGGTGCAAGATTTGTATGAGGAGCGTATTGCACCGCGCCCTGCTGTGTGCGCCAGGAGCGAACGCATCTACTCAGTTTCCTGATACGGAATAAAAACTTTGCTTATACGACGCACGTGGTGGCGCTGAGGCTATCACACATACATATCATTCCCAGCTGTTGTTCTCGCTTGTTTAGCGAGAGGCGAACACCCACATGTATACAAAGCCCGAATGAAATTCCACGTGAAACAGGTCGAGAGAAACACACGAAAGCGCATGTATACTGTGACTGCGCGGTTGTATACATATACGCATTCAGGATACGTGTAACGAAAATAAACAGTTTTCAGTCGTTTCGATGGTTTGCGTTGGTCCTTTGTTTCGCGCCAAACCTATGTCGCAATAGCTACCATACACAAACTAGCCCAACTGCAAGGAACACTCGCCGTCCGTTATGTAAAATGAAGCGATTATAAGTGCGAACATATACATGGGCAGATATGTTTTCAGTAGCGTTCAAGCGGGCAACATTATTTCTATTGCACGAATTCTACAGTGAACGCTCCCATGTTTAAATTGATCCGCTCGATATTCAGTAGCTCCTGCGTCTGTCCCGGCTAAATCCACTGAGATGAGATTGAAAGCATTACATCTGACATCAACGATGGCCGCCAAACTTAAAGCCTCGAGTTTTCATCGTCGTGGTCATATCAGCATCATTATCATCACCACCGTCAGCCTGACATTGCCCACTGCAGTGAAAAGGCCTCTTTCTCCAATCAATCCGGTTCTGTGCTTGCTGCGGCCACATTATCCCCGCAGACTTGTTCATCTCATCTTCCCACCTAACCTTTCTGCCTCTCCCCCTGGTGCGGTTGCCTTCTCTTGGAAGCCCCGAGTGCCGCAGTTCAATTCATCAATTAAGCAGCATTGCACTGCACTGCATATGCGCAATGCACAGGTCGCGCCAACTTTACGCGCCCACACCAACCCATCTTTCATTGATGGTTATTAATATATTTGCCTCTTTACGCAGGTGCTTTGTAAGGCCAAATGTTTTGAAAAGTGCGATAAAGGGAGCGCATGGCTCTTGTTGACGCCCAGATGGAACCCAACGATCGCTGCAAGATTGGGGAGAATGCAGTTTCACGCGTGTGAAAACGTAAACACGCTTCGATGTTGAAGGAAAAGCGCCTTGGCGCCGTTCTTTCCCAAGCGCGAAAAAGAGAGTTTTCAAGAAATAACTCCATTTATTACGAAAGAAGGAGGGACGTCCGATTGGATCAGGCGCGTTCAACCGTCACTGCTCAGTTCACTTCTTGCGAGAGAGTGTGGAAAAAAAAGAAAAAGAATAAGAGAGAAAAGTGAGGAAAGCCAGATGCTGCAGACGCTGAGAAAACAAAGTGTAGAGATCCTACACATTTGGTGTGTCTGTTCAAGGAGAGTCACAGACGCCTGATGACTGTGGAGAAAGCAGCAATATGTGATGTTTTGAGTATGGAGGGGGAAAAAAGAGGTCGGAATCAGAACTAACAGTTCAAAGCGAGCAAATGAGTCATGATGAAAGGACGCAGTTTCTGCACGCGAGCGTATGTAAGCGTTAACTTACGCGCAACTTCACAATGAGATCGTTAGTAAAAATTCCTTGTTCGGTGGCTTTGTTTGGGTCGAGACATTCAGCCACGATTTTGAAGTCACGACCCAATGAGTATCAGATTTTGTCACGAATATCTCGGAGCATAACGGCTTCAGCAGAATCAAACAACATGAATTTGCCCTTGAATAGAATAATCGCAAATACAACAATTGCGAAATTAACAAGGAAGTTAATAAAATTATGTATTACGTTACTGCTGACTCTACTCGTTCGCAGAATGTGTGCCTGCCGAAGTGCGCAAGACACTTGCTGGTGCACGCAGCAATTGCGCAGCTAGCGGCATTACTGATGCTTCAACTTTGAAAGTTCTGTAAGAATCATTAGCGATTGCGAATCGGCTAATGCCAAACGACACTTACAGGCGGAAAGATTTGTAAGTTCGTCATCAGGTGCTAGAGTCGAGCAAGGACGCATTATAACATGGGGAATTTCGTTAGTAAGTTTTTGTTTTATATAATGTACGCTTAGAATACAGATTACAAACAAAAAGGCAATCGTTTCACGAAAGAAATCCATACTATATTACTATTTTATCTGCTACCTAGCGCTAACATTCGCCGATCTTCTTATACTTAAAAGTTTCACCTTTCAAATTTTCCGTTGAAACTTCCAATGGCGACGTCACGGATTTCAAGGCGTTTTCTCGTATTTTGGCCCCATTGGCTCAACGAAATTTTCTGAAACTTGGTACGTTAAGTCTCCGGCTCCTCCAGAAGACAATATACTTCATTTTTACCTATTAAGAACTACGTAGGCCCTAGTAGACGCCGTCAAAATCCATGACGTCACGGCGACTGGTGCGAGAACTTCAAGGTGGCGTCGCCATCCGCATTTTCTTTTTGCTCGTTTTCTCACTTACCAAGCTTCTTCTCGCGGCAAGCATGTTGATTTCAGTATACAGTGAAAGATTAATTTACTAATACGAGAAAAATCGTTTTTTTTTTCCTTTAGTGTCCCTTTAAGTTCCGCGTGCATAAGCAGAACATCTCCAACTTTTGGCAGATAGAACGAAAGCGGTGAGGCGGAAGATGCTCCGTTTCATAAATTTCACTTGTCCAGGAACTTTATGCGAAGACCACGTTGAAAAAGCCGTAGGAGCGTTCCGTTGTAGACAGGCTTGCGAGCCCATTTTTGCGCACGCACTTAAATGATTGCACATTGTTGTTCTTTCCCCTTAAAATTAGGTCGAGGACCATAACTAAATTCCGTAAATTCCGCGCTCCTAACACAACACCTAATCACTAATTAAGATGCTCACGCGCATCAGCATTCATTAACTAATTGCGGTCAGAGTGAACGATAACGCGATATTTTAAAAATTCTTACCGTTAATATAGTGACGTAAAAACTGATGCGATGGCCCGTGTTACACAGTGATTTACTGCAGCACACCTTTACTTATCGATATATATCGTGTCTTGGCGCTTTTTGGCCATAACTGGCTTTTGCGCCATAAAACACCACATATCATTATCATCATCGCTTTTCGGGGCTTCACCATGGACTAAGCTCACTCATAGAAGGTGCCTGTCAAGAAGGTTCAAGCGTTTCAGCAACCGATCATGCTGTAGCAGTTTCTGTTTGTTAGTGTAGAAGTTAAAGGCAAAAGAAAGTAACACTCACAAACTGTTTTCAGCCAAGCCGTTATCTTGAGTTGTGTTGTGCGGAATGTGAACCACCTTCTTTGCCTCACAGCGAAACCACGGTAGTACCGTCGGCTTAAAAAACGCAAAATACGCCTTCACTTTGGAACAGGGTGCGCAGACAGTGCACACAGGACCCCTACCATCCGACGCATGCAGCCGAAAAGCTCCTTAAGAACTCACAGGCATTCGCCCAAGACGACTCGAAGGCGAGAGCCATCTTCTTTTCCTTCTCATTCGATCTATTGATGCTCCCCCGCCCCCCTCCGAAAGTTTTCTGGACCTAAAGTAGTTTTACACTGCCTCCAGGATCGGAGGTATTGCAAACTCTCTGCATCTCACCTGGTTTAGCACTGCCTCCGTGATCGGTTCACTTTTGGTCAAGCGACAATGTCATGTGTGACGTCATAGTGACGTCATGATGACGCCACAAGTTTTGACTGATTACGTCATATGGTATTACGTCACATGATTAAGTCATATGGTGACGTCGATCATCACGTGTTGATTTTTCGCATCACTCGTGTTGACACCGCCGGACACCGACGGCCAATTTTCGCGTTTGATGAGGCATCTAAGGCTTTCGCCTTTCTAGTACGCCGTCACTTCGAACAGGCAGCGCAGATAGTGCACATCGGTTTGAAATAAGCAACGAGCGCCGTTTGCAGTGGCGGCAACTGCAACCCATGCGGCGGCGAACGTGCGAGCGACGCACTTGTACGTGTGAATGGGAGACTAATGAACCCGAAGGCGAAAGGGCACGGCGACGTCAATGAACGGGGCAATTAGCTGCGCGAGTGCCCGAGGCCTCACGCCGACAGAATGACCAGGCCGCGAGACAGGAGAGAGACCTGCAGGCTTTGTCGTACCTTTCACCAATATGCCGCTTTGTTTTTTGCCTTAGTGCGAACTTGTTTGCACAAACTTTGATGCTATGGAAGAGAGAGAAAATGCTCTTCGCACTATGCGCGTGTGCATAACTCTGCAAGAATTCTCAGGTGACAAGGAAAACATAATGAACGTGTCAACGTGCGGGCTTTTGCTGCAGAACGCAGCCTTGCCTTCTAAGCCAGAGCCGACGCCAGTGCTATATGAACGCAGCCGTCGCGTGACACACAAACAGCTAAGCAATTTGACGGGACTTGCGGTGGCAGGGGACGAGGGTTGCTGCTTTCACGCACCACTTGTTCTGTGACTCAAGCACAGTGTTCGTTAACGGGTTCCTTTATATAGTTCTTTATAAGTTCGTTCACGAGAAAACTCGGGTTCGCTAATGAAACTATATTGTGACAATGGACGCTCTTTTTTGTCGCTATATTGTCGCTGCAGTTGTTGTTGAAGAACAACAACAGTGACTACGACGACAAAGAAGTTACGCAACAGCCAGAATTTACGCTGAAATCGGCCCCTGTGTTTTGTACATGTCACCGATGCCGAATTTGAGCCCAAGTTCTTTCTGTCGAGGCGCATTTCAGCGGCAAAGCCTAGTTTCCATGCTTGCGAAATCAGATTACGAATCAAAGTCTAGGTCAGCGATATTATTCGAGAGATCTGAGCGAGGATCGTTTTTTTTTTTTTTGTGCAACAATACATTGACGAAATATGTGCTCCTGCGCAAAGGAGCATAAAGTAAAGGTTGCCAATAAAACATTCTAAAGTACGTTGCCGGAGGTTTGCGTCAAGGACGGCGGAGAAATCGGATCTCCTAAGATGCGGAGTGAGCTGCACAGCGTCGCACGAAACACGCGTTGCGTAACTCTTATGCAAACGGCGCGTGGCAATGGCGGATAATTTAATTCGCGAAGGTCTCGCAGTTAATCCGTCTCGAGGGATCTGCGTAGCATGTCGGAACGAAGAAAATGCTGCGCGTTCGTCGACGAGGTTTTTCTTGGTCTCAGAATCCGATAAGGAAAAGGGAGGACAACATGTATTACATTCCCAACACGAACGAATTTCTGAGGGGGTCGTCATTTTTCGAGTAACAACCAGCAGCAAGTCACGGCAAGCGCGTGTTTATATGCTGGGGTCACTGGGGTATTGAGATAGGCGTGCGCAGGGTATATTCCATTAGGAGGGGAGGGGGGCAGTTTGACCTCATGCCCCCTTCCCCCCCTCCCCACTCCCGATTGCTCGATAGTCCGAAAGAAAACAAGCTCGGCAATGACCGCAAGAATGAAAATGAAGCGATGACGTGCTTATCGCAAAGGCCTGCCATTGGTCCTCGGCTTGCCGGGGCAAAGGTGGGTAATAAACAATTCTTTGAATGCAACATCTGGGGTCGTTGGTCGCAATTATCGTCAACAAATATGCGTAGCCATAACACTGCGCATTAAAAAATGACGTGAAAGGTCCGCTTGAGTAAAGGTATGGGGCAGAGTTGGCGCTCCCCTTTAGATGATTAGGAGGGGGGGGGGGCGACACCTCCCCTCCTCCCCCCCTCCCTTCAACCTCCTATGGGTATTGATGCTTCTAATGCGGGACTGTTACTTGGCTTATCGTGCGACACCGCTGTCATCAGAAAACGGTGGCAGAAAAGCGGCACATTATTACGTCATCTTCGAGACAGTGTACGTAAGTGTTCGAAAACCAACCGTTCACTTTCCGAACGCCAAAGGCAGAGCGAGAATGCCGAGTAGCAGCGAACATAGAGTTTCCTACAATACTTACTAGAGGGAACTCTGGCGCTAGTGTCTATGGGAGCTGCAATGCATCGCGCTTCAGCCAGCATGGGAATCATGGGTAGTACACGGATTTGTCTAAACTTCGTTCTTTCGGCTCCGTTTGGCTCCGCGTCGCCTGCATCCGCTTTGTCGCAAAACAAAGTTCAGCAAAAATCTGCAGTTTCACTTCACCACTTTAACTTCTTTAGGCTCACCGATTCAAATCTGGTCACGAAGTTCACAACGATCCACTCTTTTATCCGAAAAAAAAAAAAACATAGCAATAAACAAAGCCACAAGTGCGTTCGAAGCCCACAAGCACGAAGACTAGGCAAATCCGTGTACTACCCATCGTTCCCATGGTGGCTGAACGATCGCAGCGCCAGAGTTCCCTCTAGGTCATTTTAGGAAACTCTATGGCAGCGAAGCAACGTTCTGGCCGGTGCGAGAGAGCCGCATAGTCACGCCACGCCTCCTCAAACCGATGAACGTTCTCGAAGAACGCAGAAACATGACCTGGAACCTCGTGTTCGCCGAGGTGCTATACTTACAGTTTACACAGTCAGCATAGGTGACACTCAAGGGACAAACAGTGTCGATGAATGGACCAAGCTGTGTTCCGTGGTGAAGTGCCTGTTTGTAAACAATAAGTAGGCCTTATTACTCTTGAAGGCAAACGGTACGCCGTCCTATCTCCTGTTTCGTGGCCAGCCGCTATTATGACGACACACTTAACCAGTTCTGCGTTGCAAGCGATGACCTGGGTCAACAGTGACATCACGGGCGTTATTAAGCGCTTCCTTCAATTCGTTCTCATTGCAGTATTTACTAATTAACTTTTGCACTTTCGGCCTCCGTTCGCTTCGTTGCACCAACTGAAAGGACCATGCCGCGACCACCTCGGGTGCTTGTACTCGTTTTTGCGCAGTCAGTAATAACGCGTCGTCGGACGTCATACAATGAAGTAGCGTTATGGCTGAACAAGCAAGCGCAGTAAAGTTATGAACAATCTTTTTAGAAGCTGCTCCGAGTAAAAAGACGAGTGCCATTGCACGGTTTCGTTGCGAGCCTTGCGAAGACATGGAAGCAAGACGGAAAGAAAAGGGCGTCCTAACATTGTGCTGAGAAGTCGTCGAGAGGCTTAGACATCACCTCCTCCGATACTCCTAGCAATATATTAGAAGCCTGTCCCACAATTTTTTTTTCTTTGTTCTTGAGCTTTATTTCTTTTTCTCGGCTTTCAGTTGGCCCTCAGACACTGGCTTCATCATCCCTACGAGCCAGTAATCCCAGCAGAAGCAGGCATGCGCCAGGCGTGATGCGGAAGCGACTCGCACATTGTCTTGAAGGCAGCTCGGTACTCCTCTCCCATCCACCATAACACACGGGCAGAGCGCTGGGAGCGGAGAGTGTTGTGCAAGGTTCAAGCGACGTGACTTGGCAGGAAGCACTCTCATCAGTGTACGGAGGCGACGCGGACGGAACGGCGCGCTGTCAGCACGATCTCGCGCAACTCAAACGCTGCCGCCAGACACGCCTTATACCCTTCCTCCTGCAGGGGAGAACTGCGAACGCCATTATATATAGCCCGGAGAAAGATTAGATGAAGTTGGATGGAAGAAAGGGCAGAGGATGGAAGCCCGACAGGCAGTGTGCAGCAGAGCTTACCGAGGCCTGCGACAGACCGTCAGCTCTTCTCCACACTGCAGGGTCCGGGGTCAAAACGCACGTTCGGTGTTACTGTTTCATCAGGCGGATAGAAAGGAATGCGGCGAATGGAGGGTAAGGCGAGAGCCCTCGCGACTGTACGCCGGCAGCAGCAGCCGCCTGTAATCCAATCTCTCCGGCGAGCCGGAAACAATAGCGCGCCGGGAGGTCCGCGGCGCTCGCGTCTCACGCCTCGCCAAGGAGCGATCGAGAGAAGAGCGCTGCGAGTCCGAGGGATACGCGGTGCGCGTGTATATATTACGCGAGGCTCCCACAATCGCAACGGCAGCGTCTGGACAGTACGGCTCCGGATCCCAATCTGTATAACGCCCTGAACGTCGAAGACAAAGACGTTAGCATCAACCGGAGGCTCTCGTTTTCTTTGTTGCGTATCTTTCCACCTCCCTTATTACTCGGTCTTTAGACAAGCCTTTGTGTAGGTCTCCCGATCGCAGTTGCCTCAGGCGATGTGGTCCTCGTGGTGTGAAGGCCTGGTTCTTCCGCTTTGCGCGCTGTGATCCGAACCAAGCTATTGGAGCCACGAGAGAAGAGGAGAAGTGCTATCTCTCTCTCTTTCGCTCAGTCACCCGGTCATCACAGGCGGAGGCCCGGCTTATTCATTTGCTAACCCGCAGCACAAGCACAGGCTACGTGCAAAGCGCGCCTAACGGCAAGCGAGTGCGGGGGTTACCGGTCGGAAACTGTTTCTTGGTCGTTACTATTTTGTTTCCTCGATGGCGTTCGGCGCTTCGGGCCAGGATATTACCGCGCGGCTAGGAGCGCGCTTCATCGACCAATCGCGGAGAGGCGCGCGAGCGCGCTATTTTCAGGGCGCGATTCCTCTATAGTACGCCCGCGGGGTCGTGGGCCAATCGCTGCTCCCGAACTTATTACGGCTTGTGTTATCCCCTTGCTGCGCGTCTTGTCTGCCCCCTTCTTACTATACTGTAGTACAGCGTAGTGTTCTGCCGCTGCACTCTAAGAAGAAAGGGCGGCAACAGCTTTTATTGGAAGAAACTTTTCACGCCTTAAGTTGACAACATATAATGAAGCAGCGTTGCCAAAGTGAGAGGGAGAGAGAAGCGAGAAAAGGCAGGGAGGTTAACCAGGCGCACGTCCGGTTTGTTATTTTGAACTGGGGGAAGGGGTAGAGCGGCAGAGCCACGCGCACACTTGGGGGGCCACATCAAGTAGCGAGAATGGAGAAACCAAAAGGGGAACACAAACACGCGGCAATATGTGTCGTGGCAAGATGCTGACTCTTGTTACGTATATTCATCGGATACAGGCTACCTTTTAATATTTTTTGTGCATATAATTATGAATCATGCAGCCCGTCATTCGATTCTGGCATGTTGAAATTTCAGTCTGCCATTTCTTCAGGTGAGCCTCAATACAGGCGACCTCGATGGACGCGCGCGCAGGGCGACAGTCGGGCGTTTTACCCAGGAACCTGCCACACTAGAAATCACGTGGTATTCGATGACTCCCCAAATTGAAATCCCCGACTGGATAAACCTATCGACGGCGTGCGCTACACGCGTAACGTGATCGCCATGCAAATTAAGCTCCCTGACAGACTCGTCACTCCTCGGGGCGCGGCGGTAATACGCGGGGATTTTCTGAGATATCAAATTACCGATACTGCGGGTGATTTATGAATACACAACATAGCTTCAAATTTCTCATCATAATTGCGGAATCTAATTGCTTGCAGCGCTTGAAAGAACTTCACTTTCTTTATAAAACTTTTGTTTAGACCCGTCGCGGCAACCCATCAGTGACATATGCATTGCGTTGATGCTCGGGATCATGGGTTCGATCTAAAGCGGCGGGAGCCGCAGTTCAATGTGGGCAAAATGCCAACACACTCATGTACTTAGATTAAAGTGCATGTTCGCAAATCCTAGGTTAAAAAAATTAATCCAGAGTCCGTCACTATACAACGTGCCTATTGATTAGATTGTGGTTGTGACGCTTAAAATCGCAGAACTGAATTTATAACGTTTAAGACTAACAGCGCGGAAACGACAAGGCCACAACAGACGTGCCTGTCCTTGTCTATCGTCTTTGTTGTTTCCGCGCTGTTACAACCGCGCGCGTATAGGGCTGGTTTGGGACGCACTTTATTTTATTCGTGCTCTTCTGTCTATTTTCTATCCCCTCCCCTGCAGGTGCAGGTTAGCCAATCAGAACTACATATGGTCCACATCCTTGCCTTGGCACAACCGATTCTCCCTATTAGACGTAATATCACCGGAAAGGCTTAGCTTCTAAATTTAAACCGCGAACAAAATACCATTTAGATAGAGTCGGATCGCTGACGCGTGGTGCTGACTTTCTATCTCTTAACGTAACGCACTTTCCTTATGTAAACCCAGGATAGCGAAGCAACATGGCTGCTGCGTAGCACGCTCTCTCTAGCAGAAGACTCGAACAATGCACGCAATTCTTCAGGCTCACATTGTTTGTGCGCACCTCCGTCCGAGTGCGCGGCCGTACGGCCAACTTCAGCGAGGAAAGGAAGGCAAGACAAACGAATCCAGGTGGTACGAGCCGCAAGGGAGACTGACTATACGGCGTCAAGTTAACCCTAACAGGTCTGTTGTACACGTGCGGTGCCCTCTTCCTTCTTGCCCCCAAGACAAACAACCTTACCGCCTCGTTGGCACAACCTTACAGCTGCTCGAAGGAGAAAAACAACCGACCGAGGCCAATAACTGGCGCAGGGAAAGGCACCTCAGGCCTAATTAGGCCTAGCGCGCCGACGTCATTAGTCGAGACCGTATGCCCTGTCGCACCAGTTAAAGCGTGCAGTGCCGTAACGGCTGCGACTGTGCAACAAAGCATATAGTGCCAAGTTGCCATGGTGGTTGCATTTATATTCGCCGCTCGCTCGAAAATTGAAGACGCAGTGCCACTTAGACCCACCGACTAGCTTTCTTTTTTTTTTCTTCATTTCATTTTACTTTTTTATTATTATTGTCTTTTTGACGCATGGGGAAGCCTTTGTTTTTTTCAGTCCCATAAGATGCAATGTAGATGAGCTTGCTTTTCTTTACGCCTCGAAGTAGCAGTGACGCCATCTCTTATATAGCTCGTCAGTTCAGGTCCTCAATTCCTCATAGTACAACGTACTTTCTCAAATCACTCATCCAGCAGAGGAACAACCATTTAAACAGGTTGTTACTCTCACTAACAACAATTGTGCAACTGCAATATAACTAAAAACATCGACACGGCTGCAGTGTAACCCGCGGAGGAAAAAAAAAAGGTGAGTAAGTCTTCGGTGAAGCACGAGACCTTGTAGTCGCAAAGTGGTCGCACCTATAATTTGACTTTCTATTTTTATTTTCTGCCACGCTTACCTGTGCGAGTAAGTTCGACTGTGAACGAATGACATTGCCGAAAAAAAAATCAAAGGCGGGCTACATTTCTGACCACACAAGTCGAAGTTGCAAATAGAAAGGCGCATTCCCATGTGCTGTTTATTAAGGCGAAATCATTAATCGAGTATATCTTATACGAACGTGGCCTTGAAAGGGAAGCCGGCGTGAGAGAAGTGAAGGAAAAGAGTTCACGTGTCGCCTCGGGCATCGAAAGCTGTGCAAAATCGAGTGAGAGCACGACGTGCATTTATATGATGATAACCGAGGCAAATTGAGGGAGTGGAAGTCAATGAGTGATGGTGCATTAGTGAACGTTGGCCGTCGATAAAATAGTGTACGATAAAATAACCACACCGAATGGCTTCTGCCTTCGAGTCGTCTTAGGAGAACGCATAATGCAACCTGCGATTTTTTTTTCTCCTACGTATGTCAACGGTCACTGATTTGCCGCCTCTGTTGGCATCTCTATCAGGGGCGTAGCCAGAAATTTGTTTCGGGGGGGGGGGGGGGGGGGGTTCAACCATACTTTATGTATGTTCGTGCGTGCGTTTGTATGTGTGCGTGCCTATATACGCAAGCAAAACTGAAAAATTTCGGGGGGGGGGGGGGTTGAACCACCCCAACCCCCCCTTTGGCTACGCCCCTGGTCTCTATGACACGATAACGCTATGACATGAGTTCGAGTAAATATAGTGCCGAAGCGAAATGTCGAGATAGAACGCGAGGCGAACCCGTGGGCGAATAGTTCAACGTGCAAAGCCGGATCAACGAAGAAACACTCACGCTAGTGTTCCGAAGGCCGGGCCACTCTTTTCCTCTCCTCGTTCTCGAGAGCAGCTGCGTGAAGCAAGACAGAAGGACAGGTTAAACAGGGCACGCGGCTGCTCGGCATCACTTTCTCCACAGCATGAAAATTCGGATGCATTTATAAATGTTAGCGTAACTTTTGTCATCCGAAACCAGCGCTACAAACGACACAAACAGGGAAAAAGATGGTTGATTCCTCCGTCATAGGAATCGGAATAACACGAAAGTAAAGCGTGCCCTTACAGACGTAACTGAATGTTTACTGTATATTGGTATAAGAGTTTGCACAATGCATATTGATGTCTGGCAGCTATAGCACCGTTTAACGTGGATGCACCCACTTTGATGCTTGGTGGTACATCTCCATCTCGACTGACTAAAGGCCATGTTAAATGATTACACAAACCCGTGTGGTAGCTGTGGTAGTTAACGGTGAAAGCGTAATCAGAGAACGAGGTGTGATAGCCAGAAGAGCGTCGCATATTGGATGCAGAACTTGGTCTCCATCCCGCGGCATGTTAAAATGTGATTGAACACCACGGCCGGACTAGACGGAAACGCAAAGCGCGTCGTGCCGCCCCCCGGCCGCGATTTATCTCGGGGCGAGCGCGCTGAGCGGCGAACGCGGTGTAACAGGCAGGTGAGACAAGCGCGCGCCGCAGAGCTATTTTTGGTTTCGATTAGCGTGATGCTATGAGCGAGGCCGACGCTTTTACCACGCTTGGGCTAAGATCGCCACCTCGCGGTGTGTTAAGGCATTGACAAAATTGAACTTCTATTGAAAACGCGCCTAATGAGACGGACGTGTAACGCGTTGCAGGTGTTAATCGCGGAGGCCACAGTAATGACGAAATACTTTACTTTACCGCTCCCAGAGGGCAACACCACCCCGCCGACCGGGGGAGTGGTAGATATAAAAGGCGCGTTTGTAAAACCTCTAGTGTCTCTGACCGTGGCGCAGTGGATGGCGTGCCCGGCATCCGTTGTTGCGGACCGAGCGGTCGTGGGTTCGACGCCCGTTGACGGAACCTTTTTTCTTTGCCATCTGATTGTGTAAATTTTTTCGACGTCATTTCCGTGACGGAAATACGTCACTGAAGTCTTGGTGGACCCCGGCATAAAACACTTTCGTGTTAAAAACAGATGCATTACTCGCAACGCTATAGATAAGCTCCTCCCCCTCCCCCCAAACGCACAAACACGCGTCCGCGTTTGACGCACACATGCAGACAAACGTCAAACTAAAACGTGGGGACAATCGTGTTTCAATTAGTTCATAAATAAAAGAAGCGCTGCATCGAGACTTCAGAACACTACGATGAGTAGTAAGTGTGTTAGCTTACGGAGAGAAAGGAAACATTTTTATTAGAGCGAAAGGATCCCGCATGAGTAGGTTTCTTGTCACGGTTGTTTTTTATATTGAAATAACAAATAAATGAAGGAGTTGCTATTTCTTGGCGATGGCTACCCCTTTGCTTTCTACTTCTGTTAGGATAAAAAATTAAGAAACAAAGACAGTGTATATATATATATATATATATATATATATATATATATATATATATATATATATATATATATATATATATATATATATATATATATATATATATATATATATATATATATATATATATATATTCCCGCATCTGGTAAGTTGGTAAGTTCGAAAGTTCTTGTTTTAACAGAGCACAAATACATCAGTGGCCTTTGCTGCAATCACCGTCTCAAAGAAGTGCGGCGGTTCAACTACAGCATTCATAGAACAAGTTTCCCCTTAGACGCAGTTGCAATGACTGTTGGCAACCTGAGGCTTTTCTGTAGCGCAAGAACCTGTACAAGGCGCTCTAACTAGCGCCGATAACGAGAAAGGCGACTGAGAGCGGAGTAACAGAAACACTTCTTCAGAGTCTATGCTCTTACATTTATGCAATGCGGTAATTTTTTCTCGCTAAGGTAAGTTCAGCAGGCGTCAAAGAAAGAAGAAAGAGAGCAGAAGGCGTAAACAGCGCGAACGTTATTCAATTGAAGAAATCGCAGGACTCTACTTCCCAGATGTCCTGTTGTATAACTTTCATGAGCGGCGCAGTCGAGGAAGCAGTTAAGACGAACGAGAGCGAGAAACAAGTCGCGGAAAAATCGAAGGTACGCCGAGAGAAAAAATAAATAAATAAAAGGAAATTTCGAGGGACATGCCCGAGGCAATAGTTTGGCTTGCGCGCAGTTCGCGATGGTCTCCACAAAGCCT
Organism: Rhipicephalus sanguineus; assembly: GCF_013339695.2. Lineage (NCBI taxonomy): Eukaryota > Metazoa > Arthropoda > Arachnida > Ixodida > Ixodidae > Rhipicephalus > Rhipicephalus sanguineus. The sequence goes on along the minus strand of NC_051177.1, from coordinate 23,212,744 downwards.
TCCGGTATGTTCCTCCACCGAAGTGCAGGAAGATTACTCTGCGGACTTCCGCCGAACAAAAGGGGAAAAAAGTGAAAATGCTATAGGTGAAAGCCAGCGACTCGAGGGCCAGTCCGAGCGAGCAGTGGTGGAAAACGCGGGTAAGAAAGGGGAATTAATAAAAGCGAAATTATAAAGAAAGAAAGGAAAAAAGAGCAAAGGAGCAGCGCGATGACGTTGGCTGTGATGAGGGGAAAGCCCGCAAAAGGCATCGACATCCGAAGCGGTTCTCGCTGTTTGGTAAGGCCGCGGCCGAGGCGTCGGGAGGTGAGGTGCTAAACACGAAATTGATGGCACGAACGTGCCGCGACCACCGCACGGTGCCTCTCAAAAGGACGAGGCCACTTACTGGCGAGATGAGAGGTGTGAGCATGGAAAGGGTGCGGGAGTGAGGACGGGGGGAGCAGAGGTCGCGGACCCGGCCTTTCTAATCGGTCGATTTACGCTCAAGTCGTCGGGGCCCTGCGGCGCCGAGACGCTCCAGCACGTCCCCGCAGAACAGCACACCGCGGGCGCTGGCTTCAAGGGTGAGCCTCTCGGGAAACAGAAAGGGCCGGGGGAGAAAAGGTGATAATAGTAAATGAAAACGATCCATTCACGAGAATTCCGGGGGAGTTTGTCTCTTCATACGCGCCACGTTGGTCTTGTGGTTATGGTGTTCGACTGCTGAACCGAAGGTCGCGGGATCGAATCTCGGCTATCCTGAAGGTCGTGGGATTGAATTTAGATGGAGGCAATATGCTAGAGGCCCGTGTACTTAGATTTAGGTGCACGGTAAAGAATCCCAGGTGGCCGAAATTTCCGGAGCCCTCCACTACGGCGTCCGTCATAATCGTATCGTGGTTTTGGGACGTAAAACCCCAACAGTTATGTTAGTCTGCCTCTTCAGTTTCTCCCTCTCTCTACATGAACGTACAGTGCCCTCGAAGGTTACTCGATGTCATGTATTTTGACTCTCGGACAGAAATAAGTGATGCGATGTGAAGTGATATAAAAGGACGATTTTACAAAAGCATGCAGGTACGCTTACCCGCAAGAATATTTTTCAATCAAGAACTTTCGTTGACACAACGCTATTCTCACTGTAAGTGTGTTCCCCCCTCCCACATTTCCACGAAGGCGCACGAGCACCTCGAGTATCTTAAACAAAACACCGTGGATTCCTCACTCCTTGTAGTTGTCCCCCCACCCCCCACCCCCCCACCCCCCCCACCCATTTAAGTACACATGATAACCAGTAAACCTGTCAATGAGCAAGCTCTGCGATGAACAGAGAGAAAGGGAGAAAAGGAAAAAAAATCAAAACGCAGCTACTAGTGTTGAATTGAAAAACAGTGTGTTCTGCTAGACTGAGGTCGAGGTTAACTCGCTGGAAGAAGAGTATTTGCTAGCGCATGCGCAGTAACACTACTACAATTAGGTCATTATTCCGAACTTTTTTTTTTAGATTGAACATCCTCAGAGTTAAAGATTAGTGCAATTAGTTGTGCACAAGATGCTGGTCATTTCTTGTTTGACTTCATTATTTGCAAGTTCTTGTATTATTACTCACCTGACTGATTGCTGCAAGTAAACAAGTGGCAGTATAGTACGCGAATTTCGCTCCCACCCACCTATACACGTTACGGCAATACACAAAAATAAAACGCATATGATACAAACGCCGGAGAGAAGGCTCAATTTGCGCTTGTAAAGCTGGCTCACCCGTTAGTGCACTCTTTAGCAGGAGAAGTCCGCAGCTCAGGCGTCATTGCAGCGGTGAAATCGACGGCGCTCTACGGTCGTGAAAAGGGGCATGCAGTCATGCGCTATACCTCGTATTTGGTCTGTACACCAAGATATTAGATATCGCTGCACCTCCGTCACTGCTGTACTATAGATGAGGTAAAATTGCTTCGGTGAATAATACTCAACTGAAAAGTGCAGCAACTGAGACTTGACGCGTTGGATCAGGCAGTAGACAAGCGATAGAATACCACAGTGAGCACAATGCAAGCGCTAATGCATCAGCCAAGACTGACTTGTAAAAACACTGAGGAAACACGAACTCGATGCGCGACTGCCCAAGAGTTTGCTTTTCATAAACAGCCTAATTGTTTTATTAACATGTTCAGCAAGCGCCCACTGTCACTATAAGTGCGACTGGGAAGTAGTTTATATCGTTCTTTTAAAATGGCGTACTTTAACCACCCAGTGATTTACAAACGGGCGCTAAATTTCAGTCATGCTGGTGCGGTAGTATTTGCAAGCGGTACACGAGTTCAGAATAAATATCCCGTTAGTCCGACTGAATATCGAGCGCACCATAATAATATAATACCTGGGAGCTTACGTGCCAGAACCACGATATGATTATGAGGAACGCCGCAGTGGAGGGCTCCGGAAATTTTGACCACCTGTGATTCTCTAAGGTGCATCTAAATACATGCACACGGGTCTCCTGCATTTCGCCTGCATCGGAATGCGACCGCCACGGGCTGTATCGAATCCTATCGAACACGCGAAGAACATACTTTGTTGGATGTAAACCTTACTGTAAGCACAAGATAAAAGCGTGGCAGAACCGTGGAGTTATCAAAACGCACGAAGCATTCGGTACTTTCGAGCAGAGCGAAGTATGGTGGTGCCCCTAGCGACGGTGAAAGAAAGAATGGCCGCGTCGGAGTTTCACAAATCGGATTGGAGAGTGAGTTATCAAGATACATTAACCTTGGTCGGCGAAACAAGCTCACTTGCCCCGCTCCCCCTTGAGTAATCTCGGTTCAACATACGTGGACGCACAAAAAGCAGCGCAAATATCAAGAAGAATACCATAAAGGCAGCGACAGCTCGGCCAGCTGGACGAAAAGTCGGAAAGACATACATTACGCGCAGCGAGGCGACCCTGGAATGGCGGCGCTAATTTCCTCTGGACACCGAAAGAGATTTCTGTCAGCGGAGAGGTCGGACACTCCTCCATAGAACAGAGGCCGGCTAAGGTCTGCCGAGTGAGTTCCTCGGACGATAAATCACGTTAAACACTTCCCCTCCGCCTCTCTTTGCGACCCAAGGCGTTTTTACTGCGCAAAACTTCATTGTCTCTAATACGGACGACGACCCACGTGGCTCTGTCGCGAGCTGCAAAAGGCTACGCGAAAGTCGCAGAAAAGACCGACTATGATTGGAACGCACTACAAGGAAGCGCGGACACATCGGTCTTTGCTGAGAGTCCGCAGCGAGGTTGCCCTGAAGGGACATCGCTTATGGCTCGCCTATAATCGTACGTGAGTTACTTTTTCGGCGGACAACCGAATAATGGAGTTTTTCGCGCGAAAACGCTTAGACACAGGGCCCACCAATGTGAGCGCTGACCTTTGAGATGGAAAGAAAATTGCTGTCGGAGCAGCACACTAAAGGAAACATATATACACTATGTGACACGCGTGCACACAGGCACACGCCTACACACACAAATGCACACACACACACACAATGCACACACACACACACACACACACACACACACACACACACACACACACACACACACACACACACACACACACACACACACACACACACACACACACACACACACACACACACACACACACACACACACACACACACGCACGGACGCACGCACGCACACACGCACGCAAGCACGCAAGCACGCAAGCACATGCACTTATTCTCTGAGGTTGTAGGTTCAACCCCTTCTGGCGTCAAGCTGTCTTTTCGTCCACATTAATTTTCTTTACATTTATATCAGAACTACTACACTACAGTTGTGCATAACAAAGGAAAGGGGCCCTTAATCCATTCCCTTTCTTTCGTTCAATCTCTTGCGTCATTGTTACGCACGCGCGCGAATGTCGATTATCGAAATACTCACACTACTAAGGTATTTCGCGCAATAAAACAGAGTCCTACGCTCGCGAAACATAAAGAGTGATGATGAAATAACGTGATATGGGTGAAACATAGAGCAGCAAAATATCAAGTATGCACATGGGAACTAGCGCTAAAAATCAATGAGGCGCCGCCAATGCTGGCATCAGTAAGTCATGCTGTATAGCGACCCTGATTGTATTATAACGTTGTTCTTAGACCTGGTTGTATCATATAGTTTCAGCGTTTTCTATCGTGATCGTATGTAAACACTCTCAGGCAGCAACGGCTAATACCTGAGCAAACGATGAGCCTTCCCAGTATGCTCAGACCTTCCATTACGCCGCATAAAAATTGCAACGGAGCACCCGTTCCATTTACCTAGCTTACACGTGCGGTGCCGACTTTGCTCGAGTATAGCCGTCAAAAAAATATAAAGGTCTTCTACCAGTGACAATGTAGGCATCTGTGCCCTTTTTCTGAGTCCTCTTAACCCGCCTGGCACTCCATTCCGTGCTCTGCACATAATGGAGGGCACTGTGCCCGTCAGTCTCTTAGGGCTCTATAGCAACGAAAGCACTACGGGGTGTCACACACGTGGCGTAGCTGTGCCGGTGCGCTTTCGTGAGCACTGAATTCCGAACTTTTGACGGACGCTGCGCAACTTCGATTGCGGTGATTGTGGCGCATCGGTGTGTTCGCAGTTACGGACGGTCGACTTCGAAGCGTTGGAGGAGGATTCCACAACACGCGTTTCGTTACCGAGAACACGAGAGACAGGCGCAAGGAACAGGCGAGGCAATTTGTCCTTCCGCGGACGGCAAACGAGACGTGGACTAACGAGGTTGACGCGAAAAAGAAAGCAAGCCAGTATTCCTTCGCCTCCCTTCGATGCCCTCGCAAAACCCAATCAAAGAGGTGTCGTAGAGTCTGCAGTCGAAAGGACCTTGTACAAGATGGGTGCAACGGGCGCGAGGAGAGATAAGGAAAAAGGAGGGAGACATGTCGTTTGATAGCGAAAGAGAATCATTCCGGAAGTAGTGGACAAGAAGGAAATGAGGAAAAAGAAGGGAGGGTCGAGTTAAGGAAGGAAGATTCGACCAGATGTGGAATAAACTCGAATAAGACGGGTGGAATGAAAAAAGGAACAACGTAAGTGTTTCCGCAAAAACAGCCACTGAAGGAAATCGGAACAGGCGAAAACACGGAACGGACTGACAGGAGTGAGAAGTGAAGGGGACACGATGAAGAAGGAGGAAGGGACAGCCGTAGTTCAACGCGTGGTCCCGCTGGCGCAGTGGGGCCTGACAAACTCGGGGAAAACTCGCGTTCTACAGCTTGCCTCTGTTATTATTATTAATTTTTTTTTATCGAGGCACAGTGAATCTGTTCACAGAGGGTTCAAGTTAGTTCCAGCCTTTCTTACTCGGTCGGGGAGACGTCACCGCTAGCTCACTCTGGTGGACAACGCACGCTGCCAGGAACGAGCGAAGCATACAGACGGCTATTAATCAAAGGAAGCAGCCGCGTGCGACCAACCGAAGGGGACGACTCTGGTGGAAGATGAAGCGAGAGAAATCGGGAGACGTCTTTCTCCTCCCTCTTCTCGCCTCAACCACATGTCCTCCCGAAAACGGCGTCTCCCAATGTGCGAGACGCTCTCCCGATTACGGAAGCGGGAAAGCGGAGATATGGAGCTGCGGCTTGTTGGCGAAACGGAGCGACGCCCGCGCATTCTTGACTGATATGTGCTCAAACGGGGCCTGCGTGCGTGGTTCGCTCGAACCGACCGGACCGAGTGACCTATAACTCCTCCTCGCCCTCCTGGAAAACCGCGCGGTTCCCAACCGCCATCTGTCTTTCGTGTAACTCGCCATTTTGTGAGCGAGAGACGAGCTTAGGGAAGTTGCGAGCTAAGTTTTTCGGCCACCGGCTCGTGGCGGGTCGTTAAAACCGACCGCATCGACCCTTGATTGATGACCGCGCTAGCGAATCGCTGACCGTCTTTGTTTTGCGACTAGTATATGCGTTTCTGTTTCGCTTTTGCGATGCCGTTTTTACGAAACTCCTATTGTCTTCGCATTCAATTAAATATAAGTTGAAAAAGAGGTATTGCAGGTTGAGATGGTTCAAGCACACTAAACAAAATTTATATAAAGCACGGAGTTTAACACTTAAAAGCAACTTACGGACCATGAGTGATGCCGTACTGTGGAAATTTGGGTTAGTGTGGACTACCCGTTACTCATGAACGTGCAGTAAATGCATGTTACGCGACATTTTTTTTGCATTCTCCCCATCGGAGTTGGGCCACTGAGGCCTGGAATCGCGCCCCCGATATTAGGCTCACGAGCGGAACGCTGAGTCACTGAGCGTGTAACTACGCCATGATATTTGAATAAGCGATCGCTGACGGAAAGCAAGTAACGATATATCATAGCCGTTTACATATTAAAAAAAAAATTGGCCGCGTATCTGCGTGCTTCGCTGCAAATGTCGTCTAAAGACGATAGAAGATGCGCTGCACGAGATATGGACGCCATTTGGCAATACGTCGGGAAACATGAGTGCTGTGTTGCGGGCTGGTAGTCCCGGCGCAGCAGCAGGCTAAGACCGGCGGTGACCAACGCGACCGGCGGGGGGCGCCAGGCAGCCCGAACACGCGGTTTGGCGCGAAGCGCTGAAGCAGAGGAAACGTCCTTACTCAACGAGTACTCTCCACACACTCTTTTATTTAAACGTCGCCTGAGTAAAACAGGAATGCCAGAGCGGTGCCCCATGGCATTCGTACAGTGCAATACAGAACCGAAACCGAAACACAAAAATGAGCTCGTGCAGAGGGCACGGAGGAAGGCAAGATTCAGCGCAGTCGCATTTTTAGCGCAGCTTAAGAAACTAGGGTCTTTAGAATTACGTATGTATGCATTTTCTATTAAAGGAACATACCACGTAATACTTACCTAGTGATGTTGCGCCTCAGATATGCGTAATGTTTGCTTTTTGATCGACAATGTACACAAGTATGAACCTAGTCGGCCGTTCAAGATATCTGGCCCTTGGGCAAGTGGTTCAACTTTGGCCGAGTGGCTGAATCGAGAGACGTGCCGAAAAACAGAAAGACAGACAGACAGAAAGACAGACCAAAATTTCTCCGTTTAAGTGTCCCAAGAAAGACTGTCGTCTTTAAAAAAGGAACGCTTCAAGCCAAGCGACGTATCACACACACGATGTAACATGGCAAATCCAATGCTCCCCTTGTATTGTTAACACACACACACACACACACACTCACACACACACACACACACACACACACACACACACACACACACACACACACGCGCGCGCGCGCGCGCGCGCGCGCGCAGCAAAGACAGTTTTCCTTTTTAGGTAACTTTTTTTTCATCCACTAAAGTGAGATCACCACTGCAGATAGAGAAGATCCGGGCTACGACAGCCGGATCCCCGGGCGCCTATTGCCACATTCAGATGGAGGGCTATACCCGAGATGCGCGCAGTACGTTTGAGATTCACCCGCCTGGCAATCGCTTGCAAAGTAGGCTCTCGTTCCAAATCCGCACGGCGCCCATTTGTCTGCTCACACAGCGACTTCCGTGCAGATATACGTTCCACCGACGCAGGATCTTTGTTTCGACCGAGAAGTAACGTGAAACGCCGGTTGGTCCGCGATCCTTCGTTATTGGAACTGCTCCCTTAGCAACGTCTCACTCCCTTCGACGAAATCTCACTTCGTATATACGTGCGACGGGAAAACGGGAACGGGGCAACGCACCTTGATTAACTTTGCAATAAGGGCGACCCGACGGTCGTCACGTCAATGACATAGCGAGCACGCGAACGAGCGGAGCAGGGGCAGCGCGGCCCGAAGCCAACCAATTACCGGTTTTGTCTGAGGCAGCCGAGCAGGTCACCAAAGTGACACCTATTAGATGGATCGCTAATGAGCGCCCTCTGGCGTGTGTGCGCTCACTCGCCTGTCACGGGCGTAACCGTTGGGCGACTCAAGTCCGATCTCGCTCACCTCTACACTCTTCGTGTTTGCCTAGGGCTCCGAAATCGATACCTATCCGTGACCGTGCGGTCCCATCTTTCTCAGCGTGTGCACACGTGGGACGGTTGGTCAGGTCGCTCGGGTTTAGGGTAAGAGACAGGTCTGCGGTCGGCCCAGCGTTGAACATCCCTCAAAGCGTGCAAGCCATTCAGTCGAAGAGAAAGAAAAAAACATAAGACGGCTTGAACGGAAAGATCTGTTTGCTCACGCACTCGCCTACCTAGTATACGTATACCACAACATAAGAAAGTCAGCAAGCGATACTGTTTGTATGTCCCGATTTGGCTCTGCCGGCTTTCACTGTACAGAGAGTGCTTGCGTTACGGTGAAGCGAGCTTCGTTCGTGCCTACTATAAAAGAAAGAAAGAAAGAAAGAAAGAAAGAAAGAAAGAAAGAAAGAAAGAAAGAAAGAAAGAAAGAAAGAAAGAAAGAAAGAAAGAAAGAAAGAAAGAAAGAAAGAAACCAATCTTGCTTTCTTGTCCAAGTAATAAAAATCAAATCCACGTGGATATAATTTCCATCACAGACGTAATTTTCAGTTCCATTCATCACCATCATCATCGTTGTTCTTGATGACGATGATGCTGTTGTAGATGTGTTAGTCGACGCCGTCGTCTGTGCTAGTGGTAGTGGAATTCGAAAGAAATAATTGGTGCGCAGACCACAGCAACGACGTTCTGAAAAAGGCAAACACGGTGCACGGCCCAGAATACAGAGTCAGTGGACGACCTTCAACGACACACTGCGGGGCTGCCTCCGCTCCTTGACTTGTCCAAGGAACGATGAGGGTGAACAAAGTGCCGGCGCCCGGAATCACCTCATCTAAAGGCGACAGGGGTGCGGTGCAGGTGGCGGCCGGAGAGCGAGACTAGATGGAGAGCAGGATTAACGAGTCGGTGATTCGTGCTAATTGTGCTTTAAAATCGTACAGCGCGAAGATTTTTATCACGCCTATATAGCAGGGCACCAAGAAGGTTCGTGCGCCGGACAGAGAAGAAATATGTGAAGTGCGTGGAGATGTGTGTTGTCTTCTACACACTCTCGCCTCGCTAAAAGAGTGCAGCAGTGTGGAAACTAGAGCCGATCACGGTCCAAACTCAAATCGGTTGGCACACAAACAGTTATTGATAGTTGAATGACCACTCTCTGGCTACGTCTTAATAAGATTCGGGATAACTTATGGATAATTTTAACGCATACACTCGCAACGAAAAGAGAGACACGAATGAGAAACAACATGCATACACCACTGTCCGTGTTTACCGCTGCTTTTCACGTTCAGCTTTGCGCAAGAAGTACGTACCTGTTAAGGCCTGTAACAACTGCACAAGACGCGTTTACTCATGCGCTTACAAGTCATTATACAATAGCTTTATTTCACTATATATGATTGACAATAGTAATCGAGCAAAAAAAAAAAAAAAACAGGACAACAGAAAAACAGCTTCATTAACCCACTTTCCGCGGCTATGTTTTCATTGCTCAGCACACAAAATACTGTAAACCTGTTGTTGTTTCGAACAGGAACCCCCCCCCCCCCCCTAGGTATACATAGATAGACAGATAGAGAAATGTTCAACATGATGTAAGGGATGTTCCCAAAGCCTGCTTGTATAAGCAGAACTCCTCGGCTATAACCAGAAACTCATCGGCTGGTAACTAAACAGTGACAAACTCACTGGTCCGATTCCTTCCTACGATCGAACTGGACCGGTGCAATGATAATGACGAAGCAGCGCACAAAAGACGCGTTCACGTACACATAAAAAAAGACACACACTCGCATGTGTGCGTGAACGCACCTTTTGTGCACTGCTTCATCGATATCATGGCTCACCAAGCAGACCATCAGTATATAAGTGCTATGAGTGTGCCCATCATTCGCTAACACCGGTGGTGTAGTTTTCAGAACGCTGCACCGTTTTTGTGAGACGGATTACACGTATTCATCGCCCCCGTCTCGGTCTTTATTAAAAGGAGAGCGTGTGATGAAAGCGGAGGGAGCAGCGCGACAAAGCGGATTATCTCGTCCTGCCGCCTTGCTGACGCGCGCGACGGCAAATTGCGAGCCATTGTGAGGTGCGCTGACAGCCTCGCCACCGGGAACCTTCTACAACGAGAAGTGAAGAGAAACGCCATTAAAAACTGTGATGCAAGATAAACAGTCTAGGCACAAAACGAGGCTGTTTTCCTTATGCGTGTACTCGGGCGTGTGGTATAAGAGCAGAGTACTACGGTATTTTCATACTCATTACACTCTATCCGCTGTGATAGCTTATCAGCTAAGGCGTTGCGCTGCCAAGCTCGACGAAGCAGGTTCGATTCCGGGCAGTGGCGGCCGCAATTCCATGGGGGCGATGTGCAAAAAGACCCGTATACTCACATTCAGGAGCACGTTGCATGGACACTAAAATAGGACAATGAATAAATTTAGAATGATAAATCTTTAAAAACTCTACCTTGGTTAACTTCGCCACCATAAGTTCGTTATAGAAGAAAAAACGAAGGTTAATGTTTTATTTTAACACGAAAGTGTTTTATGCCGGGGTCCACCAAGACTTCAGTGACGTATTTCCGTCACGGAAATGACGTCGAAAAAATGTACACGATCAGATGGAAAAGAAAAAAAGTTCCGTCAACGGGCATCGAACCCACGACCGCTCGGTCCGGAACAAGTGATGCCGGACGCGCTATCCACTGCGCCACGATTTTTTTTTTTCCTTTATTGTCTGCGCCACGATCACAGACACTAGAAGCTTTACAAACGCGTCTTTTATATCTACCACTCTCCCGGTCGGCGGGGTGGTGTTGCCCTCTGTGAGCGGCAAAGTAAAGTAATTCATCATTGCTGTGGCCTCCGCGATCAGTACCTGCAACGCGTTACACGTTCGTCACATTCGGCGCGTTTTCAATAGAAGTGCATATTTGTCAATGCCTTAACACACCGCGAGGTGGCGACCTTAACGCAAGCGTCGTTAAAAAGCGTCGTAAAAGCGTCGGCCTCGCTCATAGCATCACGCTAATCAAACCAAAAATAGCTCTGCGACGCGCGCCTGCCTCACCTGGCTGTAACGCCGCGTTCCCCCCTACGCGCTCGCCCCAAGAAAAATCGCGGCCGGGCTACCGGGGCGGCACGACGCGCTTTGCGCTTCCCTCTAGTGCGGCCGTGGTGTTCAATCACATTTTAACATGCCGCAGGATGGCGACCAAGTTCTGCGTCCAATGTGCGATGCTCTTCTGGTTATCACAACTCGTTCTCTGATTACGCTTTCACCGTTAACTACTACAGCTACCACAAGGGTTTGTTTCATCGTTGAACATGGACGTTAGTCGTCGGCGTGGAGATGTACCACCAAGCATCAAAGTGGGTGCATCTACGTTAAACGGTGTATAGCTGCCACATATTATTACACGTTGTGCAAACTCTCTTATATCAATGTACAGTAAACATTCAGTTACTTCTATAAGGGCACGTTTTACTTTCGTGTTATTCCGATTCCTATGACGGAGGGATCAACCATGCTTTTTAAATATCACGCCGAAATCTCTCCACATAAGTGTCTGCATGACCTCACGGACTTCAACGTAGATTTTCGTATTTTGGCCACAACTAAATTTTCTACAATTCGGACACTCTCACACCCTCTCTATACCTTTTCTTTTTTTCACTCAGTAGGCAGCACATTCTGTAAAGGTAATAATAATTGTTGGGGTTTAACGTCCCAAAACCACGATATGATTATGAGAGACGCCGTAGTGGAGGGCTCCGGAAATTTCGACCACCAGAGGCCCTTTAATGTGCACCTAAATTTAAGCACACGGGCCGCAAGCATTTTCGCCGCCATCGAAAATGCGGCCGCCGCGGCCGGGATTCGATCCCACGAGCTGCAGTACTGTAAAGGTGACCTAGAAGTTAGATGTGGCTGTGTTCCTCATAACTGGTTTGATCTCCGTGACTTCCTTATAACGCGCGGTTCATGGATGCCGCAGGCTCGAGATGAGGTTCTTTTCATTCTTCGCATCTATCTTCCTGCCCACGGTGCTCTCACGTTATCGAGACGATGGAATCAAGTGGACTACAAACAGCTATTTCGGCCACCGGAAGCCGCCAGTGAAGCATGCGCAGTAGACTCCATTGATTATACGAGAATGCAGTGGTCAGATTCAACTTTGATTGATGACCGTCGTGCGGGCGCCTGAAAAAGAAAGGGCGCCCTTGGAACGCGCATGGTGGCGCAGTGACACGGCTAAGGCAAACATATAGCTGTAGCGGGGCTTTCGAAAAGACGTCTTGAATCCAGTCCCGTCAAACCATAAGGAGAGGCCGTAAGAGGCAGCTGTATAGACGCGTCATTTCCTGCATATATTACACGACTAACACGTGCAGCGGATACACAAAGCCTCGGCCGTCACTTTCATGTCTGAAGCATGGGCAGTGACCAATGTCGGGCTTTGGTGCATCTATAATGCAGGCGGGACACGAGAGCTAAGAAAGACATATATTGATGTCGGGCACCCAGACGCAAACCCCGAGAGAAGAGTGAAAAGCGGAAGGGAGGTTAACCAGGCCGAGCCTGGCTGGCTAGCCTGCATTGGGAAAGGTGCAAATTGCAGTGAAATATGAGGAGGAGGAGAGAAGTGTGCAAATTTCAGGGATTTCACATTTCACGGTGGGTGAATAAGTATAAGTTAATGGTGAAAGTAAATTACCAAAATTATTGAGTGGAAGCTAATTATACGATAATGAAAACAAATTGATTGAGTAATAAGCTAATTAGCGACAGTTGCATTAATGACAGTGAATTACTGATAGCTCATTAGCGAATGTTGAACGCCGATATTAAGTGCACGGTAAGATATATCCACACCGGATGGCTTTCGCCTTCGAGTCGTCTTCGGCGAATACATAAGGGACCCTAAAACTCAGCATCGAAATGTAGAGTTTATTTAGCTCCCGGGGCGATCGGAGATCTGTTCGTTCCGCTTGTTCGTTCTCCTGGGGAAGAACAAGCGCGCTGATTGGCTGAAGCGGGAGATGCCACTCAAGGCCGGGGGGTGTCGCCATTTCTTTTTTTTTTTGCTTGATCTTTTCTTTTTTGGTGACGTCATATCGCGGCATAACGAGTGGGGTGATCGGAGATCTCTGTTCTGCGCCGTTCGTTCTGTACCCATTCTGGCGGCGTACGCGATTGGCCGAAGCCGGAAAAAACCATGTCTCTGAGGGGCGTAGCCATTTTTCTTTTTGCTAGATCTTTTATTTTTTGATGAAGTCATACCGCGTCATAACGAGCATGTCGTCTGCTACAAACGAACGGAGCGCGAGACCGTTCGCACGCGTTCTCTCGAGCGAACAAACGGCTTCGCACGGCATGATGCGGCGGTTGCGGCTGCCGCAACAGCTGATTTTGAGAAAATGGTGCTTGCGACGTGTGCTTCTCTTGCGGTTGGAGGTGCGAGATGCGTTTGAAGACATGAGCGAGTGCGGCGTCGCTTTCTGTTCTCGAAACGAACAGTGCGAACAAAATGAACGGGCCTACCACTGGGCTGTGGTCTTACGCGCAGGGACTTCTTAGTAGAGGTGTGCACGGGCTCCGGGTAGCCCGAAAGCCCGACCCGGCCCGCGGGCCGGGCTCGGGCGGGCCGACGTACTTTCACCTCGGGCCCGGGCCGGGCTCGGGCTACTTGGAGCTTTATCGGGCCGGGCTCGGGCCCGGCGCAAAGCCCGACTCAAGCCCGAAATATAGAGAATGAGCGGGAATTGTTTTCCAGCACGCATACAGCGCCTTTTCCGCGACCGCCCTTTACCGCTTTTCCTTTCCATTCGCTACTTTAGACAAAAGGGAGCAGGTGATGTGATCGGGGTCTGCCCAGAGGACCGGAGCCAGCCAGAGTCCCGGGGAGATGTCGAGGAGAGGAGCCCAGAGCTGTTAACAGTAACGTTTATTACATATTTACAGGTAGCGTGTTGCTACATGATGGGGTTAGCATCATGGAAGCTCTCGAGGGGAGCTTCTCGTAGCTTGTGACAGCTTGAGAAAACTTGTGAGAGCTCGTCGGGAGCGCATCGGCGCTCGCATTTTATGTCCTGGTCTTCCCAGGGTTCCCTGTAGGAAAAAAACAATGGAGGCCAGGACAGTCCAATGAAAATTTCCATCTTCACCTCCGCCCCCAAAAGGGAAAGGTGAAACGCCGCCTCCTTCCCAACCCACGAAAGGAGAAAGAGGCACATCCAGTTCGTCCCATGGCGAGGGAAAAACACTGCCCACCGCGCACACACGGCACAGCACGAAGACGTTGAGTCTTACGTGGAAGTCAATTTCGTAGTCTGTTGCAATGATGGTTATGCGCGAGGCAGACCACGAATTGTGGAAACAGCGGCAACAAGGCGCCACGGAGAACGTGGGAAATGCATCCGCAGACGGTTCCCAGTCGCTGGGTCCTTTGTCCGGGGCACCTCGACGACAAAGCAAGCCGCCTCGACGGCCAACAACTCTTCCTAAACTGTCAGTCGGTCAGGCGTGCCCAAAGGGTTTTACGAGGGGCGCAGACAACCTGAGAATATTAGACGAACGACCTTCGTGTTGTCGCCGCTCTTGGTGCATCTCTGGAACCGCTGACCCGGAAGAAATCAGGGTAGTCCTAGCCGCAACGTCTCATGCGTCAAAGCGGCGCCAAGCCAGGCAGGCCGATCATAACAGCCCGTCCACCGTCACAGGAGGTCTCGAAGGGGTTGCAGCACCAAAGCACTCCGCAGAGACCGTAGATCTGCTCCCTTGTAGACGTTGACGCAGGCTGCACCAATCTCTGGACCTGAGCCATGGCCAGCAAACGCCAGAACGAACCACGCAAGACCCGAGGCACAACAAACATAGGGCACTCAACTGACCTCGAGAAATGCCAGGTTACAGTTTTGGTAAAACTCCCTAGAATTTACAATTGGTGCGCTCACTCGTGAAAATCAAGAATCAGATAACGAAGCCATAACAAACTCAGACCTACTACGTGCGAAGCAAATCAACAGCCTAACGTTTTGTATCATTTCCCAGAGAGATTCACAGCGTTCAAGGCACGCAGGTGCTACGGGCGAAACAAAACGAAAGGAGGTAGTTAATGAATTACGCCTCTCACAGTATAAGTAAAACTCAAAATCAAACTTGCGCGTATGAAAATAAAACAAACAAAGAAACAAAAAACCTACACTACACTGATGCGCATACTAACAAGTGTGCTGCAATTTACACAAGGTTTATACAGAGGCTTTTACCCTCAGCCTACCTCTCTGTTAAAAATCAACTTGTGCAAAACCCTCTACTCGGGTGTTAGGTTTCGCTAAATGTAAGCAAACACTCAGTTCAACAAGTATCTTAATGTCTGCAGTTATCATGAGGAAGAAAATAAAAGTTACAAAAATCGACATATTCCTTGCTCATCTGCAGACACGCGAACATTAAAAGCAAAAGAATTCAAAACTGGATACAAGAGAAATTCTTGGTAGCCTTACACTGTCCGAACATTATGCGGATAAAATAAAGTCAACAAAAGCAAAAACCTACACTACACTGCAAAAACATAAGGTTTAAACAGAGGCTTCTTACCTTCAGCCTACTTCTCTGTTAAGGTAAACTTGCGCGTAAAACATAAAACAAACAGAGAAACAAAACCCACACTTCACTGCAAGAACAGAAGGTTTAAACAGAGGCTTTTACCTTCAGCCTACTTCTCTGTTAAAATCGGCGCAAAACCCTCTACTCGGGTGCTAGCTTTTGCAAAATGTAAGCAAACAAGCAGTTTAGCAAATATCTCAATGTCTGCAGTTAAGATGAGGAGGAAAATAAAACTTTCAAAAAATCGACACAGTCCTTGCTCATCGGCAGACATGCAAACGTTAGACAGCTAAACAAAACAATAATAAAACTGGATACAAGACAAATTCTTAGTATCCTTCGTGACACTGCGTAAATTCATGCGGCACCCTTTCAGACGTGCTCTGGGGGGACGCGCATACCACAGTTGTCGATGGGCCAGATCGCGACGGAGGGACAAAAAGCCAACCTGTCCGAAGCACACAGTGGCGGTGACCTTTGTCCCGCGGGCTCCGAACTCCGACAAAGACGCACCCGGACGCTTAAGCTTCCTCATTGTGGGCCTCCCAGAGCAGCGGTCACCCTCTCGCAAACTTGGGGGAGGACCTTTGTCGTTACAGTCGCGTACGCACCACCTCGCTTTGCTCCACCGTTTAGCCTTCACCAAAGATGAAGAAACCAGGCGACCACTTCGGCGTCTCTGTTTCTTGGTCCTCGCGACACCCTTTATGCCTAATCTCGATTTGTGCGAGACCCGCAACTTTTGACTTTTAGAGAACCTTTTCGGGGTTTCCAGCCTCCGCTCGAGGCAACTTGGACCTTTCCCCGTTCTCCGAAGTTTTCGCTGGCGCCTTTTTCTTTCGGGGTGGCACGGAACCCTCACCAACTCGGCAATAATACTCGGAAGTAAATTGCTCAAAACTCCAGGCGGCTCAACTGGCTTATCCTCGGCGTTATTTCTAGCTGTCTGCACTTCAGAAACAACGCTACAATCGACACTTGTTAAACCAGCCGGCTCGCCATCAGATGTCTCTCCTTGATGAGAGTCATCACCTCGCGCTAATCTAAGCGCTTCATCACCTCGCGCTATGTTGAGCGCCTCTCCCTCTCGTTGTAAGCTAAGCGCCTCATCATCTGAGCTTTTACAGTCTGCTTCATTAGCGCTTTCTCCTTTCGGAACCTCATGAGCAGACTCACAGGCCATCGGATCCGTCATAGCTGCCGCCGATTCGTCACCAAAACAAAGGCCTTTCGAAAGCATATCCACGTCATTCTGAGAGGGATAATGCTCGGGCAGGTTTTGGGACACCAAAGTTTTCGTGGCGAGCAGTCTGAACGGTCCCTCACTCTCAACGCGGGCTAATGGCAAACACACACTTTCATTTTCAACTACTTGCCATGCACACGGGAGTTCCCCTGTGGTCACCTCATTTGTCAAAGAGTACGGATGTACACTATCAAACGTTGCGGCATAGTCCCGCGGTACGTTTTCCTTAACTAATTCCTGAATGGGGGGTTTCAGTTGTTCCAGATCATTGTCGCTGCTGTCCCGAAAACAGAGAACATTCCTAGGCTTGCGGCAGCCGATTGCGATGTGACCTAGCTCTTTGCAACGGTGGCATACAACCGGCTTCCTAGCCTTAAACGCCTTTTCTTTCTTTCGATCTTCTGAGTGGCTCACTGTAGACGTGGACTTAGCAGGACTGCCTTTCTTTTTCTTATCTGAGGGTGCTATCTCGTTATTCGGGTTACTTGATGCCTGATAAAGTGCTAAAGCCAATCGCCTTTTTTCATTTATCCTGTCTTCTTCAGCCCATCTTTTGTTCTTCTCAACTTCCTCCCAGCACTCCTCAATTTCATCATCCTCCGCCCCGCATTCCTGAATAGCCTTAATCAGCTGTGACTCTCTCTCTTCTCTCCCAACCTTAATTCCCAGCTCTTCACACAGTAGTAAGAGGTCTGGTCTCTCTAGCTTCTTTACCAACTCCATGGTCTTCACGAGTGAGGACTTTCTACCCGCCGTGACGTTAGGTAGCGAACAAGCGAAGCCTAGACGCACGGTAAAACACTGCCAGTTTTAGAACATGAAAACTAAAATGGTGAATAGCTGTGACGTATGGTAGCGGTACAACGAAGCCTATACGCACAGAAGATTACACACAGATTTAGAAAACTTCAAAAGCTAAAACCTGGCAAAACTCAAAGAAAGTCAAGCACTCACCATATCGTTGAGGCCCGAGTCAAGCATGGGTCATCCCGTTGCTGCTAACCAGTTGATGTGTTCCAGTTGTCAGCAGCATCCCACCGCTGCCATCCAGTTGATGTAGTCGGGGTTCTGCCCAGAGGACCGGAGCCAGCCAGAGTCCCGGGGAGATGTCGAGGAGAGGAGCCCAGAGCTGTTAACAGTAACGTTTATTACATATTTACAGGTAGCGTGTTGCTACATGATGGGGTTAGCATCATGGAAGCTCTCGAGGGGAGCTTCTCGTAGCTTGTGACAGCTTGAGAAAACTTGTGAGAGCTCGTCGGGAGCGCATCGGCGCTCGCATTTTATGTCCTGGTCTTCCCAGGGTTCCCTGTAGGAAAAAACAATGGAGGCCAGGACAGTCCAATGAAAATTTCCATCTTCACCTCCGCCCCCAAAAGGGAAAGGTGAAACGCCGCCTCCTTCCCAACCCACGAAAGGAGAAAGAGGCACATCCAGTTCGTCCCATGGCGAGGGAAAAACACTGCCCACCGCGCACACACGGCACAGCACGAAGACGTTGAGTCTTACGTGGAAGTCAATTTCGTAGTCTGTTGCAATGATGGTTATGCGCGAGGCAGACCACGAATTGTGGAAACAGCGGCAACAAGGCGCCACGGAGAACGTGGGAAATGCATCCGCAGACGGTTCCCAGTCGCTGGGTCCTTTGTCCGGGGCACCTCGACGACAAAGCAAGCCGCCTCGACGGCCAACAACTCTTCCTAAACTGTCAGTCGGTCAGGCGTGCCCAAAGGGTTTTACGAGGGGCGCAGACAACCTGAGAATATTAGACGAACGACCTTCGTGTTGTCGCCGCTCTTGGTGCATCTCTGGAACCGCTGACCCGGAAGAAATCAGGGTAGTCCTAGCCGCAACGTCTCATGCGTCAAAGCGGCGCCAAGCCAGGCAGGCCGATCATAACACAGGTAAAGCACTGCCTCTGTTGCACTCCGACAAACAGAGAAGTAGCACCACCTGAACTAGTCACGGCGCCACGCGACTGTTCCGCGTTATATTTAAGGCCAAATCCCATGTGAGTGAAAATGCACGCGACAGCGACGAGCGACCCAACGTAGATCGCCTTCGTGCAAGCTGACGCTTGCATTGGCATACCCCATACACGTGACGGCTTTGGCGAGCAAACTCCATTGTTGCTGGCATGAGGCCGTCTACTTTATAGCAAAAGTGCCAGCGAACAGTCTCTATTAGAGACTGTTCGTCGTGTGTCGTTTGATCATATTCGATATGCTCAATAAAATGCCAAATTACCGGAAAACGATGTTTTGTTTTCGCAGCGAACCTTCAAAAAGCCGGGTCGGGCCGGGCCGGGCCCGGGATTGTGTTTTCGTACGTCGGGCCGGGCCGGGCGGGCTCGCAGCCCTTTGCTGTCGGGCTCGGGTGGGCCTTCAACAAAGTCAGCGGGCCCGGGCCGGGCTCGGGCTCGGAAATACGGCCCGTGCACAGCTCTACTTCTTAGTTCACCAGCTACTGCCACGTGTCGTCCCGGTCCTCACTCGTGAACGACGGCCCCAGTGGGCACGACGGCGTAGCTATCTGTGGTGCTCTTTTATAAAAGCTAGCAGAAGCTTCTTTTGACGATTCGACACCCGGGAGCCAAGCCAGACATTCCGGTGGGACGACATCTTGAAAAACTGCGCCAACCGCTACTTTTTTCTTTTTTTTCGCGTGCGCGACTTCACATTGCGAGCACGTTAGAAAAACTAACACCAATAAATATCAGCGCTCAAACCTATTGCTGTTTCAGCAACTGTTTGAGCTTGAAAAGAAAAACAATATCTTTTCGTATAACAACTGTATTTATTAGAAGGCGAGAAACACTTCGTTTTGAGATATACGGCCCCCTTGCCGAGGACAAACGATGCGCGTCTACTTCCGGAAAGTTCGCCGCTCACCGCTTGACGATTGGCTGTCCTCTTCCTCTCAGCGGAAGAGAGCTGCGGACCGCCCACTTTTGTGACGTAACACCGCCAGAACGAACGCGGAACGAACAGAGATCTCCGATACCCCCCCCCCCCCCCCCACGGCTCCATATGACATGTGCGCCGTCGTGCCAGCGTATCACCCCCATGGTTATCATCGCTGTCCTTATCGCAGCTAGTCGTCTTTATTTCATAAGCTATGGCTGTTTTTCGTATCTTTTCGTCTAGTTTTTATTTTCGCCGCAGATTTATGTACACAACACACATTGTATGGGCAGAACGACACCATTTTCCCACAAGAACTTTCGATTACGCCTTCAGTCCACCTTCGGTGGTTAAACTCATGCTTCGATCCTGTTAGGGTACTGTTAACCCCAAATCCTTAACGGCAGTAGGAAAAGAAGGTGGATTTTCTCGACTGATAGAAGACAGATTGGTGAGTGCGTGCGTAAAGTGATCATCCATTGAAACGTGATACCCGGGCCGCATGACTGCCGGCGCTTTTTGCGCTGCCAGAGTGCGCCGGGTGATAGCTGGGTAGCCAAATTCAGTTATAATGTACCACAGATGCCCTTGCCTCGATATCACACCACAATGCATCAATTCGATGTCCCGAGCGCCCAGCAGTGAAACAAAAAAAAAAAATGGCCGGTAGCCATGCGCTTCGAGTACAGCGCTCCAGTCGCTTAGCCTTGTGCGGGTGTGTCCCTATCGAAGGCTACAGGAAGTGGACGTCTAATTGCGAAATAATATCGGAGAGAAGCGCACTGGAAGAGAGCGAGTGCCCTTCCTGCTTTCCCTGACGCGGCATGCATCCAGGGCCACAGCACCAGCCCGTCGGCTCATCGCGTTACAGCCTCCAGCGGACGCACCATCCGTCTTCCTCGACCGGGCCGACGCGGCGTCGAAAGGACTGGTGCCGCGCTATACGTGGCCAGCCAAACGCGCGGCCCGCCGGCGGCAAACGATTACGCGCCGACACACACATTGGTCGTCGCACATTCATCAATGGCACCACAGCCTATCATGTGCTTTTAGGGACGCCCAAATGCATCCCGTCGTACACGTCGTTGCCCGAGTCGATCTATGCCAGCAAAGAAGACGCGCCAAGTAAAACGGACACTGAGTTCATGTACGCAATGCAGGCCTGCTCATTCTTCCGACAGTCGCTTGCGTGTAAACAATCTTTGGAGGGAGACAGGCTTCGATGTTCTTTAAAATGTAGCTGCCTGTACCCATAAGCTTATACGTAACTTCCGTCTGGCAGCGAAGAAATTTTGTGCCATGGTGAATTCTGCACTGTCGCAATAAAACCTTCTTGCAGGCTAGTTATAGCGAACGGGTGGCGTACTTCGCAAGCGCGAAGCAGGGAAGAAGAAAGAGAGACAGGAAAGAGCGAAAGAGTCATTTCTGTGTTGTCAATCCCGAGCTCTCATACAGTTTCCTTGTCGTATACCTGCAGAGGAAGGAGGTCATGAGGATCAGCAAGGGCACCAAACGATAATCTACATGTACGCCGTAAAATGACAGTACCTAATCAAGAGCCAGTTTTGCTATAGCCAATATTTATATGGTATGATCGCATTAACACACTCTGTGGTCGCTTAAGGGACGCACATTGTCTTTGATGTGGTGTTCGCGAGCCTCGCGAACTGATGCCTTTCTTCGGGATCTGCCTCGTCTATTGCATAATTTAAGTGCGTGCTGGCACGAGATACTATATGAATAATCAACCAATTCACCTACCTCTGTCTTTTTTTACCTTTCAACAATAAAATCCTGGCAAAGGTTGAGCTGACTATGTCTCGAATAATAAACGCGTAGTGTCAATACCTCTGTCTGTCGCTTCGGTTTATTCTAACGAAGCTCATATGTGACCGTACTTTTTTTTTTCGGCGCGGCATTTACCGTAACATTGCCCCAACCGCAAAGAACAGCGGGCCACCAAAATCCCGTGCATAAAGCAAACACTGCCATCGTGGCGTGCGCGCTTTAGTTTTTGTAATCTTCTCGCATCATCCAAGCTTCCGCCGACGGCGCAACAGACTCAGGTGCTCGGCCCTAATTAATTCAGAGGCGCCGGCCACGGACTTTTCCGATGCGAATGCCACGCAACGCCCCCTTCTCCCCATCCATCCCTTCCCCTAGAGGGTTATCGTTTATTAATAATCAACCGGGCATGCCTGCCCGGCATATAGAATATACGCTATGCAACGAACACGCAATGCAACCCACGCGCCGCGCTGCGTTTCTGCGCGGATGATCGCGTAACCAAGAGCGAGCATCGCGTTCCGGGCGGCCGGTATACGTCGCGTGGGCGCCTGAATATTTCATTCGGCTCGGCACATCCTGTTGTCGGGCCAGCGCAATCAGCTGGCTGGCGAGCGTGAGATCGTCTCTGCGAGCGAGTAGAGGAGACGCCGCGGGGCCGATACGCGCGCGTCCTCCGTTTTGCGCCGAGCTCCGCTGTTATGTGTTTGTTGCTCGCATGCACCAGTGGCGATCTCGCCAGCCCACCGCGCACGTATGCCTGCAGGCGGGGCCAATGCGGAAACTAGATGGTCGTTCTTGAGTGTACTACACTGCACGTATGCGATGAACCACGTAGCATGAAAAAGTGACGCCCTTTTCCGGAAGTGTATGCGGTGCGCGCAATTTACATGGCTCTGTGTTCGCGAAACCGTCGAGTAGGAGGTGTGCGTTGCCTCGATTCGAAAGAAAGCGCCACTTCCTTTCATGTTTTTTTGCGACGTTACATTCTCTCGCGAAGGTGCACGTGCCGTTTGCGGATTACTTTTTCGCCTATCGTTTTCTGGTCGGAATACGAAATGACCTGGCGTACCCTGGCTGTGTACTCGGCGCCCGCGTGTTTTGTGGTTTTGTTGCCGAATAATGCCAATACAGGCAAAAATATATATATATATATATATATATATATATGCAGTAGAGCCGCGCGGAAGCGAAAAAAACAAAATTGGTTTCGCTAGTGAGGTAGCGGCGCAAGCAGTCGATTTTTCCTGTCGACCCACCACAGTATTCTAGTGCGGTTATGGTGCTCGACTGCTGACCCGAAGGTCATGCGATCGAATCCCGGCCGTGGCGGCTCCATTTCGATGGAGGCTAAATGCTATGGTCCACATCTGCTTAGATTTAGATGCATGTTAAAGAGCACCAGATGGTCAAAATTTCCGGTGCCCTCCACTACGGCATCCCCATAATCGTATCGCTGTTTTGGGACGTAAAACCCCAACAGCTATTACAATATTTCCTGTCGACTGTAACTGTATACGCCTGTCACAGTTGCAGATACTGCCGCGTCTAGCCGTGTAAGTGCCTTTGTTACTCGAAATTTTCGAAAATATTTTGCTACTGCGCCGCTTTAAGCATTAGGCACATACCTTTGTTGAATATAGGTACTTCGCAAAATATACTTAGAAGTAAATGCATCGCGCAAATTTATATACAGTGTAGTTACTTGCCGAGCCTACCTAACCAACTATTTTGCTCCCCGAAACTGCATTGCGGGCTAGACCGAAAGGAAAACTTGTTATCCTTAGATCAATAAGCGGCACTGCGCTTTCGAGTAATGTACACACTGAACGTAAATTGCAGACACAAGTTCGCTTACACCCTGAGCCTGAGCTATATGAACAAAGTGTGCGGAGTGCGATGCGCTTCTCCGTCCGGGCAGTTTTCTTGGAGAACACTAATGAGCTTTAAAGCTTGAGGCCGATATCCCGAATGAAATGCGGCGCGACCAGTTTGGGGTCTTTTAGCGGGGTCACTGAACTGAAAGGACGAGTCAACGCACTCGGGAAGAAAACATGATCCCGAACATCGTAACGCTGCTTAAAAAGAAACGAAATTGTAAAAAAAAATAAAGATAAAAAAGAGAAGGCTTTGGCTGCCCATGGCGGAAGTTTCCGTTCGACTTCCAAGAAGAAAAAAATGAAAGGGTTCAGTATATGCGGCAGCAAGCCCAGTTGAAAGTACTGAAAGTGTTTACGTTCGTTTTTGTTGCCCCGTTGTTGCAAAGCCAACAGCCGCTCAAAATGCCGATTAAACGCTAAAGAGCATCGACTTGACGAGAGTGCGATTCCGCTACGCGGCAAAAGGAGGACAACGCGAGCCTTTCCGTGTACGTGCTCGACACACGCAATTTTCCGAACAGATCCACAATCCGGACCGACTCGGCGCGCTTCCGCGTAAGTCCCGGCGGACCGACCGACTTCGCAAGAGGAGACACAGACACCCCGACGCACGAGCTGCGCCGCGCGAACATAAATCACTCGAACGCGTTTGGGAGGGACAGTTTCATATGGAGAGAGAGAGAAAGAGAACAGGGAAAATGGAGGGAGACGAGGTGAGCATAAACAGCGACCGGCGATGAAAGGATGACGGCTCGGGATCAAAAGGAGGGGGACAGTCGGGAGACGGGCACGCGCTAGATAGGGCGGCCGCTACTACATGACTAAGCTCTCTCTGGAAGGAAGCCAGAACCCGCTCTAGAACAAAGGACGACCCTCAGGAGGGCGATTTGAACCCGAAGAAAGCCGTCACCTCCTTTCCTCTCAGCCCCAGCACGTGGCGCTTGGGACCCCGAGAAGGAGGCGTCGGCTCCGTACATTCTGGCGCCTTGTCTCGGTCTGTAGGCGAGATATGACGCGCCCGAGGTCGCTAGGCGGGCCCCCGACCCCGCGGGGTTGGAGGCCGTGAAGAAGGGTCGTTCACATCTTTGAGCCGCCGGCGCGAGGTGAGCGCGGTGCCGAAAGGGCGCTCGCGCACCCCTTCGGGACAGGTGCCCCTCTCGACGAGAGGTTTAAAAGTCAATAAACGGCTTTTCTCGGCACACGTCGGAGCACGGGAAAACAATGGAACGCGTAATCGTGGTTGAGAGCGGGTGCCACGGCGCGCCTCTCCTCTTCTTTTATTATTATTTTTTTAGGGCTTGAGTTACGAAAGCCCGGATACTTCCTGCCTCGCGCTCTTCTCGTTTCCGCCATTGTTGACGGAAATGAGAACGACGGAAGACGACGAGCCATGCGCGAAATAAAATGGCGGCGAAAACCAACGATGGCTGTCAAAGTTTATGAATGTAGCATTGGTGACATCAAAAGAGGTGTTATTTAACTTCCATTCAATCGCTATTCGTTGCACCTATTTCGGCAAGCATGGAAATGTGGATACTGAAGTAGGATACGCATTTAGACGCTTTCAAGTTTTCCAAACCCCGACTGCAGATGAGATTAAGGCCCCTCTAGTT
Organism: Rhipicephalus sanguineus; assembly: GCF_013339695.2. Classification (NCBI taxonomy): domain Eukaryota; kingdom Metazoa; phylum Arthropoda; class Arachnida; order Ixodida; family Ixodidae; genus Rhipicephalus; species Rhipicephalus sanguineus. The sequence continues at coordinate 23,187,732 of NC_051177.1, read as the reverse complement.
CTCGCCTACGTAGGCATCAAATCCGTGTTAAAAAAAAGTGCGCTTTACGTCTCGCTAGTCTTATAGGACAATATGGATGACATCACCACAATGCGAACTAATGTGACCGTCCAACAATTACACTGGCATCTGGTCCTACGACAAAACATACTCGGACAACCAATACCACATCCGTTCTACGACACTGGGTTGATGAGGCACCGCATGCGGTCCTGTAAGCGGTAGGTCAGTCCATTGAAAGGGGTGGAGTGGAGGGCACTGAGAAGATGCTGTGCGCATTCAAAACGAGGAATAGTGGAACTGCAGGCTTTTATTTTCGTCCAATTTACCAGCATAGCTTGTCTCTGTCGATACTACGTTCCGAAATTCTGGTTATGAAGTAGTGGTTTCCACTCCTAACCTCGTCGCGGCTGCATATCGAGTGGTGCCGCCGAGAAGGCACCATTCACTTGCAGCCGCCTCACTTCTCCCGTCCGACGCTTTAGGTGTACGTTAACGATCGACAGATGGCTAAAACATTTTGCACAATGAATCTTTCACAATATGCTGTTTCTGGATGTCAGACACTTATTTTCATTTGCCCCATTTCGCCTCGCGTACTCTAGCAGAACATCAGGACTCGGAAGGCACTGAACCACTGCGGAGTGTGTCAAAGGAACAGAAATGCACAAGAAACTGTTTCCATGCTACTATAAAAACATATAGTTTACATACTTTCAAGATCATTCTCCGCGGCGTACAAGCCGTCACATCTCGCACATAGCTTCAGGAAGAAAACCCACTTATATCGAAGCCAACAAAAAAAAAAAACAAATAGCTGGGAAACGCCTTAATGATAATAAAACGCCGTGTGCCTGTTCGGTGTGGCTTTGCTGGCTGCTTCGCCGCCGATGGACGAGAGAGAGAGAGGAAAAGAGTAAGGAACAAAGGAGAGCCAGCTAAAGCAGGTGCAAGCGCCGTACACTGACGTCGAAGAGATATTGCGCATACGTCAGGCCGCCAGATCTCCTCCAGACGTCTCGCGGGGTTCCCATCCGGGCGGTCAAACAAAAAGCGTGTACTGCCAAGAAGGCAGCAGCCAATTCGCACGTCCGTCTCACACGTGCATGGATCTTGTGCGTGCCAGCGCAGCAATAACGTGCCGCAACCAATAACACGCGCCTGTCACACACGAGGCGGCAGCGGGCCCTCACGCCCCATAGAGTACGCGGCGGCAGCAACAACGCCGGCACTTCCAATATGGGGAACAGTGCGCCATGGAAGCAACAGATGGCGCTCGGATGAGTGCACGGCTCGAACCTCCTGTTCCGAGTGGCCTTATGCATACGTATAACGTTACATCTTACACTTCGGCAGCGGATGCGTATACACAGTGCAGCGCTAGAACCATCAGCACTACAGAACTTGATGTCAGATATTCACTGGTCACCGATATGCACGAAGTCATCCACGGTTAGTCGAGACAGCCCCCATAACCTGTTGGTTCAAGAGGAAAGTGGCGCACGTGCCACCCATCGAAAATGTTTACAAAGAAAGGGTCATCTAAATGATTTGATTTGGGTTTCATTTGTTTTATATTAGCACATCAGCATACGTACAAAATGCGTCCGAGTGTTGACAGCACAACGGAGAAAAAGTCGCGTTTCGGTAACTTCGCCAGCTCCGCCAAGTTATGAAGGCATCCAGCAGCGAGACAGACAGCTGCTGGACAACTCGCAGACAGATGCTGGACAACTTTATGCACACATTGCATAAAATATGCACAAAATAAAATATTTATCCTCGGAAAGCACGAAAAGAACCCCATAACAAACATTCGGGATATTATTTACAATACTTTTATTCGACGAACGATGCCAGACGATATCGCTACAGTTGCAGATCGTAGTTAGATTGCGGCCGTCAAATAACATTCATCGCTAACTCAGGCTAACATGAATGATATAGTATTAAGTAGACTTTCCTTCTAAAAAGGGACCGCCTCGGGCCAAATTATCTTTAAATGTACTAATTAGGCAGCTCTTAAATGAGGAATTGTTACTAGGAGTGAACAGCGCAGCATGCGAAGACAATCACCGGACGGAAATTACCAACAGCGTAGCTCTCCCAACGATGCACGCATTTAGTGCAACCTAGTAGAGAGGAGTTTCATGCACGACCAGCCCTGAGCCGAGCCAGCTGGGACGCTGAGCAAGAGGCGCGTTCGGTGAGCGTGCCTGAGTAATGCGGTAAAGGCTGGAAAAAGGATCTGTCCATATCGGTAATCCGAGAGCCGACGAATCGAGCTTTTCGTCGTCTCAGCAGAGAGCACGCGATGCCGCGGTGGCCGATGCACACAGGCGTGAGCGCGAACACGTTGCGAGAATGTGTTCTGTGTATGCTGATTCACAACGTGAAATTTAGGTCAACGATAAAGCACAAGAAATACCGCAAGTCGGCCTAGTTGGAAAATATTCATCTCAACGAACTTGCGCAAGAACACGGGGAAAAAAGGAGCAACTCAAGGACGAGCGCTATGGTTGTGTTGCTCCTGTTTGTCTCCGAGTTCTTGCGTAAGTTCGTTAAGATGGACAATACATGCACGCACGCACGCACGAACGCACGCACGCACGCACACACATACACACAAACACACACACACACACAGCAATAACTACTACTACTATCATTATTGCGATGGATGGGCAAGTTTTTCATCAATCATTGCTGATTGTTGATGCTTGGTCGTAATTTTATTGGTTACGCTAAATTACAGTGCGTACTGCTGCTATACCCTCCGCATGTGCAAATGAATAACATAACTTTTGTTTGTTTCGAAGGGCAGGCTTTCGAGAAAAAAAAAAGAACACAAGTTCGCAAAAATTGCCTCCTCTGAAAAACTGCCTCACGGCAACCAATCATGACAATGCACGCACCAGAATATTTGGTATTTTCGGTTTGGACATCATCTTTTTAAGAGCGAAGCTGTTGTAGATCGCCATAGCTTGTGCGGTGTCACCAGAAAGCTCCTCAAGTGAGTATTCGTCACATGAATTGGGCAAGCCCCAGTACCGTGAACAGCAAGTGCGAGTGTCAAACGAAAACGAACACGTGAAAAAGAAAGAGACAGAAAGGAAAGAGGGAAAGATAGAGGGAGCATAGAGTTTCCTACAATACTTACTAGAGGGAACTCTGGCGCTAGTGTCTATGGGAGCTGCAACGCATGACGCTTCAGCCAGCATGGGAATGATGGGTAGTACACAAATTTGTCTAAACTTCGTTCTTTCGGCTCCGTTTGGCCCCGCGTCGGCTGCATCCGCTTTGTCGCAAAACTAAATTCAGCAAAAGTCAGCAGTTCCACTTCACCACTTTAACTTCTTTAGGCTCACCAATTCAAATCTGGTCACGGAGTTCACAACGGTCTATTCTTTTATCTGAAACGAACGCCAACACACAGCAATAAACAAAGCCACAAGTACGTTTGAAGCCTCAAGCACGAAGACTAGGCAATTTGTGTACTACCCATCATTCCCATGGTAGCTGAACGATCGCAGCGCCAGAGTCCCCTCTAGTTAATTTTAGGAAACTCTATGAGAGGGAGAAAGAAAGCAATAGAAAGAAAGAGGAAGAGAAAAATATAGAGAAAGATTGGGGAGTAAAGACATAAAAAGATAGAAAGACAGAGAAAGAGAGAGAAAAATAAAGAGAAAGGAAGAAGCATAGAGGGAGAGAAAGAGAGGGAAGAAATAGAAATGAAGAAAGAAAGAGCGAGAAAGAGAAATAAATAGATAGAGAGAAAAAAAGAAGCAGAAAGAAAGAAATAGAAAGAAACAGATACAAAAAAGAGATGCAAGAACTAGAGAGAGAGAGACAGAGAGAAAGAAAAAAATAAAAAGAAACGAGGAAGGAGCTACGGTCTTCCTTCAGGCTTGGCACCACTAGTGCGAAGCTGCCATACCTTTTTTTTTTTTTTTAACGAGACACACAGGACTACTCAATATAGACACATTGAATAGTACCAAAAACAGCGCTGACTCTGAAAGAGCGCGCGACCCATACCATGTCGATGTCGCGCGAACTACTCCTGAGTAAGTACTTTTTTCCTTTCTATTAGTTTCTTCAATATAAAAAGGGGGGGGGGGACAATAGCAGCTTCGGAAGACGCCTTAAATTTGCGAATAAGCTTAAGAAACTTGGTTGCAATAATAAGGAAAAAGAAAGCTGTTTTCATAGCACCCCTCAGGGCCTACGAGGCGTTAAAAATCGGGCCATGACTGTGAAGCTAGGGTTACCGACTAAAGTCCCTAGATTTTCCCCTGTTCTTTCTTAATTACCGACAACCATTGACGCGCTGCCGACGAATCTCATTGGCTAACGCTAGTTTTCGGTAGCCATGTTCTTCCTAACGCTTTTCCAGCACCCGGTGAAACGCGTCCCCCATTCACCAATGACAGGGGGTTGACGGGGGGAGAAAGGCGCGTCGCGTTAGCATATTGTTCGTTGAAAGATGCGTGGCTAATGTATTTAGACGCACATGGCTTTGTAAATCCTCCAAGTTAGGAAGAAATTGGCGGCAGACGCCAGCTGCGCGTGAGAGAGGGTCGGCAGAGGAGGCAGTTGACGGTACTTAAGTAAGAAGGGAAAATCTAGGGACTTCATTACCGACCGATACGTTGAAGAAAGTAAGAAGGGAAAATCTAGGGACTTTATTACCGACCGATACGTTGAAGAAACGATGTTATTGTCGAAACGTGCGACACCGATTGAACTGGAGTTGTAATGTCACTAACTCACACCGACCGTGTTCCCGCATGGAGCGCTATTTATTTCGCACGCCCGTCTTTGTTCTCGTGCACCTGTGTTAAAGTAAGACCGCTTTGCGAGGACCATTGGCACACCCTCTTCGTATGTCAAAGTTTCACCAGGGAGTGGCATGGGGAGGTGCCAATACTTCCTCTAAGGGTAATCGTTCCGAAAAGAAACAAACGACGTGTACATTTTGATGCGGCACGTTAGGGAACCAGGACTTCAAACGCGGACATCTTGAATGCGGCAAAAAGAGGAGGAAAGAGAAAAAGAAGTTCAGACAACTTTGCTGCACAAGACACGTACAGAAAAGGGTCCAGAGATAACGAAAAACCCTTTCTTTCCCATACTCAGCAGCGTACCTTTAGTTCCTCTCGCGTCTCCCTCAGAAAACTCTCGCGTCCGAAGTGGCTAAGCTCGAAGAACATATGCGAAGGAGCCGAACTGCGAGTGGCATGGGCAAAGAAAGACAGCTTTCGCTGGAAACGAAGGATGCGTATAAGAAACAAAGAAATATAAATCGGATGAAAGAAGCGGCGAAGCAAGAAAAGGAGAAGGCGGAGTCGGAGTCGGAGAAGGGGGAAGTTATGGTACGAGAATGCGACTCGCAAGCAACAGAGCGGCGAGACAGATCTAGCTGGCTGTTCGGATGCTTAGCGCGGAAAAGCGCGCGGGATCCGTCCCTGGGATCCCGAATGCCGGATTGCACTTTGGATCCGCTGCTTCAGAGAAAACAGCCGGCGCAGGTATAATGCTCGGCCGCCCTTCAATGCGCCGTTGTTTGTCAGGTCTGCCTCGCTTTCCTTGGCAAAACTCTGGGTGTTTTTACACTGGGAACGAATCAGGCACGAGGACTGCAGGGACAGCTTCGAGGTCCAATCTCTTTTGAGAGCCATCACTGCTTCTTCTACTGTTTTTTCCCCTTCTCTTTCAACTCCGCTTGGACCGTTCAGCCTGTTCTTCTTCAAGCCGACTGAGCCGCACGCCCACGAGTTCACTGGCCTGCTGTGAATCTCTTCGTGCGTCCTCGCTCTTCGAGCTGGCTGCCGATTTTCTTTAAGAGGGGAGAGAAAGGGCGCTGAAGTGTTCCGAGAGGAAATCGCGGTGCCGGAGTATTAAAAGACCCGGCTCGGCACTGATATCTTCGTTCTTGCGACTGCGTTCCGGTCGACACAGAATTATAGAAAAAAAAAAAAAGTACGAGCATTTGGTAGAGAAATCGCCGTGTCGGCGCTTTGGGGCGCGTTGACGAATGGAACGTGACCTGAATGAGCCCCGAGCTCTTCGCTCGCGTCGCCCTTTCGTGTAGCTTTTTGGAGATTTGGGATTAAGCACGCGAGCTGACGCTGCTGATTCATTCGGCCTCCTGGCGCCGTATGGTTTCTGTCTGCGGATACATAATGGGGAAGATCTATGCAGGTAACTCGGGATTGGCCCCGTTCGTGGCGAGTGAAGCAAACATAACGCAGAACCGAAGGCAGACAAACAGGAGGTGATTCCGAATGCGTCTATGTATCTCTACTAGGCTTGTATAATTGTTTAGATCTTGTATATGAGTTAACACATGTATCGTAGTGATCCGTGTATTCCACTTTTAGTATAGTCGTTTCGTATTATCATATATTATGCTGTCTGAAGCTTACGTAACTGCCTCTGTTGTTTGAGTGATGTGTGTATAGAAAGGGTATGACGCTCTGTTAGCCATTCGTGCCTTTTTGTCATCCTCTTAGACGAGACAAATTTACGTTTTTTTCTATTTCTCATTGTCTGAGATAAAGGTGAAAGATGGAAGCTGATTGATATGTTTCTGACTTTGACATACGAATGCTTTATAATTACCCTTCACAGCGACATATTTCACTGCATTCATTTATAGCGGCGTCTCTCGCAGTCACCGTCACAGTGCTTGCGATCTATTCTTTAGGAAGGAGTCATACGAGAGCAAGTCCTTTTCAGTTCTCACCCAACATTCGGGTACGGAGGAAAGGAAATGAACTAGTATGGAACTAGTACGGAACTCTACGAAACTGGTATGGAACTATATAAGCTAGTATGGAACTCTACGTCACTCACCCAGCCTTGGCAAATAAACTCTCCGTGACGCCGTTCTCTCCGCCTTCTTCCTTCTTTTTTTTTTTTTTTGAAAACTAGGCCCTACTACAGCGATCTCAGTCTCAACGAAATTGGCCGAGAATGTTCGGTTTCCCGCAGTATTTAATCGATGAGCACTTTTTCGGCTTCTCACCCTCTATACAGACTGAGAAGCCAGTCCGTTCCACATTCCAGCCGAACCGTTCCAGATCCTTTCGCGCTCTATCTGGAACGCTACCGCGCTCAAAGACGTCACGAGCACGTGTTGAGTCGACCTGCTTGGCGTCAGTAATAATATAATAATTGTTGGGGTTTAACGTCCCAAAACCACGATATGATTATAAGAGACGCTGTAGTGGAGGGCTCCGGAAATTTCGACCACCTGGGGTTCTTTAACGTGCACCTAAGTCTAAGTATACGGCACCCGCCACCTACGAGGCCTTGACTACCGCCCCGGTCGACCACCCGACTTAACGCGCTGGACGCACGGGCCGTTGCATCGACCGCTCCTGGCCTTTATCAGTGAAACTGAACTCTTTCCTTTTATTTAACTTATGCCGTAGGGCATACTGGCGCCAATAAAAAAAAAAGTATACGGGCCTCAAGCATTTTCGCCTCCATCGGAAAATGCGGCCGCCGCGGCCGGGATTCGATCACGCGACCTGCGAGTCAGCAGTCGAGCACCATAACCAGACCACCGCGGCGGGTTCTGGCGTCAGTCGTTGTTCTGTGCTCCTTCGTTACTTAGTCCATTGGTTACATGAAGCAGTGCGTCAGTGACCGCACCATTATCGTTGTTATAATTGCCGCCATGTCGCTGTTCTAGTTGTCGTCTGTCGCGTCGTCGTTTCCGTCCCGTGTTCTGTCGGGTGGTATACTCTAGTTGGGTGGCCCACTGTAATTATTTTCTACGTAAAGAACGTAACGCCGATCGAATATACATGTGTGAGCCGACTGGTCAAGTTGGACCAGAAGAATTAGGGGAGCTGGTGGATTTATTTATTGCAAAGAAAATACAAAATTACACGAGAAAAAGAATAAATAATTAGGCAAATATAAAGATGCGTGGGGAAAATAAATAATTTAAAACACGAAAACATTTCAATCGCTGCAAGTGCAATGGTTATGAAAAATCGCACGCTTAAAACTTTAATCTCAGTCTTCTTTATTTTTATTTTGAAAGAAAGAGCGAGAAGTGCTGGTGTGAGCTCCCTGTGTTGCGCAAAATTAACGACAACAGAACGGCATAAGCTATACGTGTGTCGCCGTCGTATTCCGCGCTGATTAAATACAAGCTATATAACGATGCTCCGCCGGTATAGAACAAACGCAGCATAATTCGGTACTGTTAATGTGGCCGCCATTAGAAAGCGCTGAAACTCGATTAAAAAGACGTCATTATAAAACGCAGCTGTGAGGTGCGAAGAAAAAGAACGCAAGGCAGCGTTCGATCAGGCTGCGACACTTCTTTCACATTCTGGGCTGTACTGTACGCTGCACGGGATGCAGGAAAGATTTGACTCACCGGAGGCAGACACGTCTAAGGAGCGTGACCAAAAAAAAAAATGTCCTTGCATAGCGACGAAGATACATAGGAGGATGGAATAGTGAAATTGGGCAGGTAAACCAGACGCGATGATTGTTTACTGCTCTACGCAGTGATAAGGGGCACAGGCGTGCGCATGGTTCTCTATTAGCGGGCAGGCGGTGTGTGTGTGTGTGTGTGTGTGTGTGTGTGTGTTTGTGTGTGTGGGGGGGGGGCAGGTTTTATTGCAGCCCTCCTTCCCCGCACCCTTGTTGTAAGAGGGCGAAGATGCAAAAATGAAAATTAAGGAATGACGTTCTGCTCACAATGTCCTGCCTTTGGTCCCCGCTTTCCCGGGGTGCACAGGCGGGAAAGTAAACCGTCCTTGGTATGCAACACCAGTGGTCCTCGGCTGCCTTTATTCTCGAAATGTTGCATGGTTGGTCATAACCCTGCACATCATACAATGACGCAACAGGTTCGACTGAGTAAAGTTATTGTTTGACTGGGCGCCCTCCTGAAATTATTAGGGGGGGGGGGGGTAGGCTCTGTACCCCCAATGCGCACTCATATGAGTTTGGTGTTAGACATGAATAGGAATAAATACGAGGGAGGGAAGAAAGAAGATATAAGAAGAAAAGAAAGTATCGAGCACATACGAAACAGGCAAAGCTCGTCGCTAGCAACATCGTCCAGAGACGATGACTTCTCGAGGAAAAGATATGCTTTACCGATAGTCGGCTTTTGAGTAAGCCAAGCATTACGCCACCCTTGTTCCACACGGCCATTATGCATTACCACGTCGCCAGCCGTCCTCTCAATTCAGACGTAATTATAAATTATTAATGGACGTACGCACCGCGATGACTTCACGGAATCCGTTCGCCGGACGTCCACAAGTCGCCTTTATCCAGTGCCCCTTTCGCCCTCCTTTCTAAGCGCGCAGGGGACCATACAGCTCTTCGCTTGCTGGTGCGTCAAAGGCTTCGTGGGCAGCGCAGGGGGCGAGCAAAGTCCAGTCCAAATGTAATAAATGAACGCGCACGCCCAGAATCCCATTCAAAGGCTGTTGGGCCGGAAAAATTATTCCCGTAGAGGGCAGCTTCCGTTCTCCCAAAAGAACGATAATCCTCTTCCACGACGACACTCGGCTCCCGAGCGTCGGCGTGATGAATTATGGCGAACACTCGGAGAAAGCAAACACGAAGGGATGAAACGAAGAGGTGTCGACAGAGCTTTGGCGCATCATTTCAAGCGGTGTGAACCTTTTCCTGACCTCGGCGAAATGTGCTGCTGTTCGACTGCCGGACGCTTTTGAAGGACGCGTAATGTATACGGTGTTGGACGTCATTATCGCCGTACCACTTCCATCCCCCTCTCTACCTCCCGTTCTCATTTCTTTTCTAGTCATTGAGCTGCCTGCTTCTGTCCAAGACAAACTAGTTTTGAGACATTCGGTGAAGCCTGGAACTTAAAATTGGTATCATTTCCAGATATTGAGATTTTCCGCCAAGGCCAGATGTCGTTGCCGACGTAAGCCGTCAGCCGCACCACCTTCGTCACACGGCGGTATAGATCAAGATAGCTTTTGCGAGTATATGGCTCCTGAAAGCCCGAAGAACAGGAATCCTTTCACTTCGCGAGTTCTGTGCCCAGAGACGTGATCTTTGTCAAACGTTTCGAAGCCGCTTCTGCATTGACGGGCAACGGAAAGTGCTGGCCGGTGGTATACGGTAAACCTCCAAAAGCGTCTCTTGCTTGCCAAAGCTCAATACAGCCAAATGCGTGCACGTCAGTTGGAGTTTTTACAGGTGCAGCAAAAGTTGTCGCGTTGGTTGCCCGCATATGAGTGTTAAGGTTTTTTGTGCCACGTGAATAGATCCTACGCGCCCATCTCTTTCTTCTTTTTTATTGCCTTCTCCGCTCCCCCAGCGTAGACGGTAGAGCTGTGCACGGGCCGTATTTCCGAGCCCGAGCCCGGCCCGGGCCCGCTGACTTTGTCGAAGGCCCGCCCGAGCCCGACGGCAAAGGGCTGCGAGCCCGCCCGGCCCGGCCCGACGTACGAAAACAGAATCCCGGGCCCGGCCCGGCTTTTTGAAGGTTCGCTGCGAGAACAAAACATCGTTTTCCGGTAATTTGGCATTTTATTGTGCATATAGCCTCTATTACACAGATTACAAATTGTCGTGCAAAAACAGCAAGCAGTCCAACGATTCCGGCTTCAACGAAGTGAGGCGCTTTTGCATTATGTAGCTCGCCGAACTGAAGTTACGTTCGCTGACTGCACTCGTCGCCGCAATTGCTAATATCTTTTTTGCCAGCCTGGCAAGGCTTGGGATATCTCTGCTGCTTGTTTTTCCAGAAGACAAACTTCAAATGGACAGGAGGGCGATCCCATAGAGAGATAATCGGAGAGGTCATCTTTTGTAACTGATCCTACGCGCCCATCTCTTTCTTCTTTTTATTGCCTTCTCCGCTCCCCCAGCGTACAGGGTAGACGGCATAGGGATGATCCTACAATACCTTGTTGCTCTCTTCGTCTTGAACCACGCTCCGTTTCCTGCTGAGAGTTTAATAAGTGTTACGCGTTAACTGTACGCCTGTATGGAGAAATACGTTATAAAAAAGGAACAAATAAATTCAAGAACAATCCACGACGCGTCCCTTCGTTAGCGCCCGTAGGTAAAAGTAGTTCGTAGATTCAGCATTTAGGCCGGGACATAGAAAGAAGCCACAAGACGAAGCGCTATGTCCCGTCCTAGTGCTCTTTTTTAAGAAGTTCAGTATGTACCAACGAGCCCGCATTGACACTCTGTAGCATTTAGGCGCTTGTGCACAAAAGTGAGAGACGCACCGTGTTATCTTGAGGCGCATGCGCAGCAGTGCGAGTAAACTATTTTCTTAAACAGCGTAGCTGCTTAAGCTCGGAGAAACTCCGTTAGTCGCGAACAAAAATTATCATCATCATGAACAGGCATGCGCTCTCTTCGTCCTCTTCTTCATCTTCTTCATCTGCTGCTTCGCTCCCAAAACACGTGCGTCAATATGTCCGGCGTGGGATGCAATAACTCTGATGGGCGAGGGAACGAGTACATAGAGAGAGAGAGAGAGAAAGGGAAGAAAGACAGAAAAAGATAGGAAGACAGAAAAAGAAATGGAGACAAAGAGAAAGAAAGAGGAAGAGAGAAAGAAAGGGAAAAAAGCGAAAGGAAGATAGAAAGAGTGAGAAAGAAAGATGAAGAAAGAAAGAGAAAAATAAAGAGGAACAAGGAAGGCCGCCCAGCTCTGCACTTTCTTCAGGCTTGGCACCACTAGTGCCAAGCTGCCTTATCTTTTAATTGAGGGGGGGGGGGGGTGTCGTCATATCATTTTTTAAGCATTCGTGGCCACGGCAGCGTGTCCTTCGTACAGCCTTCATAAACTACTCTCTTAGAGAAGCAGTGCTGGACACCATAACACTTGCAAAGGTGAAAACGTGCTAACGTACTTCTCTAACGTTCTGCTGGACACGAGACGATATTACGATTAAGCGCGTCCCACTCTCGCAAACTCACTCGCAAGCGAATATAGGCGCCTCTTGCAGCAAAAAAGAAAGCACGGGAGGTCGCAAAACTCGCAAAGCAGCCGGTTATGCTAACAGCACGTGTCTTTATAGTGTTCGCAAGAAGACACGTTTTATAACGCGAATATGCCGGGCGCACGAACGATGTTCTCAGTCGTCGAGGAAGAGAAAGTGGCTTTCCAAATACGGTTCACGGCACGTGCAGAACAGAAAAAAAAAAGAGAAGGCGCCGCATTTTCAAAACATGCGAAGACCAGCGCAAGAAGAGGGGACAAGCACCTACGTGGGCAGCATCCGAATCAGCCTTATACTCAGAGCTTCGCTGTTTACTCATATCAGGAATGGCTGGCGCCCGCCTGTGTGTGTATATAATTCTCTCAGGCTGACGTGAATGCATCTCCGGAACGACCGCAAATACGCTTGGCACGTGCCGCGCGGGCCGGCGCTCTCTCGTGCTGGCCGCGACGATGCGCGCACGGATAAGTCGCTGCGCACTACGGTGCTGCTTAGCTGCCTATAACAAAGCTCAAACATGTTACTAGCCTCATCTTTTGGCGACGTTGTCAATATTAAACACACAGCTCCCAACCCTTTTTTTGCCGTTGAACTTATTCGAGCATGCAGGCCTGTGTCTAACTTTATATGCGGGAGACATAAAAAAAAATTAAAAAACTGTTACGCCACGCAGACGTGGATTGGCAGGCGCACGTATCGCTAACCGTGTGCACGGTGGACAAAATAATTGTTACCGTTTATGCATAGCGTGGGCCCACGTACGCGTAAGTGTATTCATGTGCATAATACATTCAGTGCAGGAACTCTCTGGCCGCCCTGGCAAGTATACAGCCTCGCCTGGAAAAAGTCTCGCGTAAGTCTTCTGTAGATAGCGCACAACCAGAGTTTGTGGTTGAAGTTCTCGCAGCGAGTTCTCTATATATTTAAAACAGAAACAACACACTGGATCATCCTTAGGTGCGTAGCCTGTAGCCAGAAATTATTGCGGGGGGAGGGGGGGAGGGAGTAGTAGGGGATGGGAGTATCATTCTAATAAGACGGGGCGTGCAAACACGGACACAAGAAAGAAGTCAGGACACCACAAACGCCAACTATCACTGACTTCTTTCTTGTGTCCGTGTTTGCACGCCCCGTATTTTTAGAATGAATACTTACCAACCAGCTCAGCTCTCTGTTATTATAAGCTTCATTTCTTTTATGTATTTTCGTGCGTGTGTTTATTTGTGTACACATACAAAACGTAATGTTTTTTTCAAAGGGTATGGGGGCGGGGTGTGGAAAACCCCAGATAAACCCCCTGTCTATGCCAATGATCGTCCCGTATTGTGTGCACTTCACATTTTGTAACGCGCCTCAAATACAGACATCTCCTGTTCCAGTAGAGTATACTTATTCTTAACAAAAGGAACAGAAATTCAGTTTGATAGGGCCTAGCACTACTAAAGTAATTCAGCACAGCTATTGTGTATTGTTTTCACTGGCGGTACTGCCATTGCGTATGAGTCATGCAGGGGCCCTGCTTGCTATTGGATCGACCTGCGCGCAGAAGATGATAAACCTCGTGCACTTGTGCAGCCGAGTAACCTACTTACCTAGCACTTCTTCGGTTTACGTAATTACAGAGCTTTTCTGCGCATTATTAGTACTTTGTACAGGGTTAAATCCCACGCGCGTTAGCCGATAAGCGATGAGTGCGCATTCTTTGAAATTTCCCCTAGCCAGTGGTCAAGAGGGAGTGCTTTGAAACGCATTTTCCAGGTACGGCGTAGGTGTTGCGGCTCGGCGCAGGAGGGAGAGGAGGCGAAAGACAAACGGAGACTTGCGAAATCGCTGCTGCGGCGCACGCGCTCACGTGTTCCTGACGCAGCACAGCTGCGGAGACTTTTGTTTTTGTATTTCGGGCAGGCCTATTTCACATGCCTTTCGTAACCGGCGGAACAACAGACCGAGACGGCGAAGGCACATTATACGCGGCCGTTCTGGCCTTATGGGACCGGCATAAATGTGCCGGTGTGGTTGCGTTACGTCTCAATTGCGAAGGATTTCGCAACGGACACGCGAAATAGCGGCGGCTCGAGGTCCAGAACTGTTAAAGCAATCATGATTGGGGTGCATATCCAGCAAATAATGTTAAAAAGTTAAAAGAATAGAGGTAACGTATAAAATTCGAGACGCGGTGAATGGAGTTTAGCCCTGTATATGCTGAGCAAGTTGATGTATAAAATATGAGGGAAGGGTGAAGCAATGTTAAGAAAAAAGAAACACCACAAGCCCTACAAAGACACCGTTCTGTATCATTTTGGGTGGTTCCTTCCTTTTTTTAACAAAGCTTGCACCAGGCTTTCCCGAAAAGCGGTGATACAGCGCTGAAATTTCCTTTCACTGCGCCCTGTCTCTTTCGCTGTTGAAATATTTTCACGCCAATGCAGATTTCTCGGCTGCATGCATAATTAGGTCCTTTCATTGAGTTATCTGCCGTTCAAAGAAGCCCTCGCCTGGATTTACATTATCTCACAACCAAGTGCAGTTCGTATAGATCAGGCAATGGCGATGATGTGTGTAATGTATCACACCAGCTACATCGCGGCCAGTTCGAGAATTCCCGTACAACCGTAGTCGGGCACGAACGGAACGGAGAGAGAGAAACGAGGCTAGATTGCGGAGGTCGTGATGAAAGAGGCGGATCCTTGACTCCGATATCAAACAAGACAGCAGAGAGCATTCAGTCAGTCAGCCAAAGAACTTTATTAAGGTCCTGAGGGGCCGATTCCCCTCAAGGGGAAGGGTCGGCTGCATTTTATACATTGTTCATGTTGCATAAAAATGCATTTGACACAAGATAATTGACAGTTTAAACATGCGCGCGCGCGCGCGCGTACTCCAATTACTGTCACTATAACACTATAAAGCCAATGTTACCGCGAACAGAGGCTAGATATGCCAAACAAATTATTAAAGAAAGACGGGTTGCGTAGCCATGTGAGTTACAGCAGCTGCTGGATTTTGACAGCACCTGCTGTACGGCGAACTGTACAGAGCGTATTTTAATACCGTGAAGCTCAATGTAAAAAGTTTCGAGAGGTGTTGCCGAGCCACAACAGCTTCAACTATGAAAAATAGTACTTTGTATTCTCAGATGTCACAATAACGTATTGGTGCTGGTGCTTCGGCGTAACATATATAAAAGAAGGGGCTTTAAGCTTTTCTCCTAATAATAAACCTATTAAATATTCTCATAAAGTGATGCATTATCGGCCTAAAGTATTTAGTTGCTTCTCTATAGCGTAACTTGAAGCTACAGAGACTTATCGCGATAAATATTAGTGATAACTATATTAGAATGTGGAACATAGGAGTGGCAACGGCGGTGATTATTTTTCAACCTCTGAAGCCTCCGAAAACTAGTGTCACCTGGGGCTTATAAGTCGTAAAGATTTATTTACAACATGCACAGAGCACAGCGTTGAAGAACACACCGCGTGAAGAAAGCTGCAAGCTTGATTACGTCAAGGAGACACAAGGCAACGAGAGCAGTGGCATATATACTGTACATGGAGTGCAGCGATGTTCTAGCTTCGTTTGTTCAATCACATATTCGTGGCACATGCATATGCACTTCCTCGCACACAAATACACCTACATACTACATGTACATATTAATTTATTATGCATAGCGACTTAACGTAATTGACAAAACGGCTTGACGTAACTGACAAAACCGCTAGTGAGACAGATACTAGCTATTGCACTGATAGAATAAAAAATATGCGATCTGCTTCTTTCGGCAACACAGCGAATTCTGAGTGAAATCTATAGTGTCATAGCGCGCAAGAGCATGCGTCTTGCACAGCATAGCGCGAGGAGAAAAAACTAGCTAGACTGCATTGATACAAGAGTGAAGGGTGATAGCAGAACGTTATTAAGGCGAAAGCCGTAGATGTCTCTTCAAACGCGAAAACCGTCGGCGTCGGCTTCCCGCCGTCGTCAACACGAGTGATGCAAAACATGGCGTCATCACGACGTCACATAACGTGGCGTCCCGTGATGACGTCATCACATGACATCTTCGCTTTGTCAAAGGTGGGCCGATCACGAAGGAAGTGCAAAACCAGGTGATGTGCAGAGAGAGAGGAACGAGGAGGAAAGGCGGGGAGGTTAACCAAGCATTGGCTCAGTTGGCTACCCTATACGTGGGGTGGGGGGAACGGGAAATAATAGAAAGGATAGAGAAGAACGAGGGTAAGAAAAAATCACAGCATATCCACGGAGTGAATGATGATGAGTGGGCGAAGCTGCGGAGGTTCATCGGTAAACCGTGAATCTTCCGTGAATGCTGCCCAGTACATCATCACCGACGTGAGATCGGGCGCGTTTATACTAAAGGTTCGATGAGAGTTATGACGACTTGCAGCTCACTTTAATTTTACATGTACGCTGTGAATTTTCATTGTTTAATCACGCACACGAGAAATCGCACACACGCACTACCTTGGAGGTCAAAATCCAGTGCCTATATATACGGGGCGGTCAGTGAACGGTTGTGCAGCGCGAGCGGTCGGTTTTTTCAATCAAGACGCTGCCGCGACGCTGCCTCGCGACGCTGCCTGCGTCGGCGCCGCTGCGCCGCGAGGCAAGATAGGGGGGGGGGGGAAGCGCAGGAAAGAGGGGGAAGCGTAGGAGAGGAGAGGGCGATGCATATCACGTACTGTCGCAGCGCATTGTCTTTAGGGAGCCTTCATGTGTGCACGCCCCCTCCGTTTTTAAGACTGGTATGGGAGAGGGGAAGTGGAGAGGGGTATGGGAGAGGGGGAGAGGGGAGAGGGTGAGTGGAGAGGGAAAGGGGAGAGGGGTAGATGACATGGTGAATGGTGAGGGGGAGTGGAGAGGAGGTGTATGGAGAGGGTATGCGCATGCGCAGTAAGGGTGGTCACGCCGCACACCACCACCACCGGACAGATACTGCCGTTTACTGCCGGCTGCCGGGAGATACGCCGGACAACGGAGACGTCACAAGGTTAGACTAAAGGGCGACACAGACGGTACGATTTTTCATGCGATTCGACGTCCGACACGGCGGAGGGGAAACCGGAATGGTGACCTTTCATAGCATCGTACAGCCACCATTCCCTCTCCCCCACCACGGCGTCGGCCGTCGGATCGCATGGAAAATCGGACCCGTCTGTCTCGCCCTTAAGAGGAGCTACGCCCCTAAAAGAAGAGATGAAAAGTTAGTTTCAACACACACAACACGAACTCGCGCTGTTATTTCACAGGCGCTCGTGAAGTCCGGTCGTCTTCAAGTAGCACAACAGGGCTTTCGTGGCCTTGTGCATGTGCGAAACCGTGGGCCAAGGTCCCAGGATCTTCTTTTCTGATAGTGGTCTTGCATCCAGACCACGTCTTTGGAGTCTGGTAGGATGGGAAGTGGCATAGAATGTACTCAAGCGTCCTCACAGGCGCACAAGTTGCATGCCGCACTGCTGGCCATTCCAATGATACGAATAAGCATTCGTAAATGCCACACCCAACCACATGCGACACAGCAAAGTTGCATCGCGTCGTGAGAGCCTGGATGGCAAATGAAGTTGCAAATTAGAGTGAATAGAATACAAGCGCGAGTTGGAAAAATCCTGCGTACTCCATTGTAGAAGCGTGATGAGCCGAGCAAGTGATTGCAGTTGCCGCGCAGCGTCCGTTCTGAAGAGCAGTAAGGACATCCGTAGGTCTTCTTCATGAGCCGATCGTGCAGCTTCATCGGCGCTGTCATTGCCGACAATACCGCAATGACTCGGTAACCATTGAAATATAATATCATGTCCTTCCTCGAGCGTTTGGTAGTAGTCGTGCCTTATTTCATACACTGATTGTTCGTGTAATCCATGCCGTAAGGCAAGCCGTAGTGTTTCTAAAGCTGACCTCGAGTCCGAGTCGCAAAAGATGGCCATATGGAACAACCACTGCTCCGGTAGAGCTGTTGGAATTCGTGGAGCCATCGGTGTAAACATGCATGCGGTCAAAGTAGGTTTCGCTCAACAGACGCAAAGTCAACTGCTTCAGTGCTAGTGATGATATATGTGCCTTCATAACGATTCCAGGAACCAATATCTGGCTTCAAGCCTACGATGCACCCGGCATCCAGGGGGGCGCCGGAGGGGGGCAGCAGCCCCCATTAAATTTCCGCCTGCCCTCCCCCTCCTTTGCCCTCTCCCCCAAGAGCAAATATATTCAAAATAGAGCGCCTAAGTTCCCAGCCTTTCTGCCCCCCTGAAGGAACTCACTTTCCGTGGGTACGCCCCCCCTCCCCTTAAAGAAAACCTGGCGCCGCCCCTGCTGGCATCTGCGTTGTGGTGTTTCAGTCAACCTGAGCGGAGTGATGCGAGGGAGGATCAATGCATCGTCCGTGAAGAAGAAGAAGAAGGCTTTCACCTTCGGGTCGTCTTAAGCGAATGTATAAGAGACCCTGTGAGTCTCTTTCTTTTTATCTTGATCGCCGAACGGGCATGAAGACGGGGAGAATAAAAGGCTAGAGCTGATTATATTTATTTATTTATTTATTTATTTATTTATTTATTTATTTATTTATTTATTTATTTATTTATTTTACCCTCAGGGCCAAGTGGCATTACAGAGGGTGGTGGGTTATTACAAAAAAAAAGGCAATTGAACAAAAAGTAATGAACACGGTTAGACAGTACAAATAAATCTCTTATAATACAATGTTAGATAATGCATTACGAGACAAGTGTTTGTCACTAATACTAACAATGTCACCGGGAAGTCTGTTCACTCCTTTGATGTACGAGGCAAAAATGAATTGAAGAAAGTTTTTGCGTTGCATGAAGGGATGCCTACCTTGTGATGCACTGACAACGCTGAGCGAGCTCAAAGTACTGCGCAATTGTAGTCATTAGAGCGCCGGCAGCAGTCACCTGGTGACTATAGGCATAAAACCACGCATAATTTCCTGAATTAGCAATCAAACTTGGAAGTTTCAGCGTCCAAGCAAAGAAAGCGAGAAGAGAAAAAAAAAAATTGGGTCTCGGGTTTAGTTTTAAACTGTACACTCTAGCGGCAGTCAGCCAGGCAGAATATCCATGCGCCGCCCCGATTACAATTCTACCAAGCAAGTCAAGCGATCGCGATAAGCGGAAACTACGCTCATAGCGTACGAACAGAATACCGGCGAAAGCCGAAGTTTGCAAACGAAAAGAACAGCTCGAGGCCGAATTCACAAAGCTTTCTGCGCTGTTCCGTTCGTAAGCACTCTTTTCTATTGGTAAGCTGTCTTCGCTAATTCGCAGCGAACGAATTTTTCTTTTCTTTTTTTGCGAACAAGTCAAGAACTTTTTACGAGTTCAGAGTCAGTGGCGTGGTCTTGTCCATAATCTGGCCTAATCCAATCTCGACACGGACGACGCGGGAGAGAATGCGTGAGCTCGGGAGGGACGCGGCTGGGCCATTAATAATCGGCCATTAATTAGTCGTTACTTGCCTGAACAGCCGATCGCGAAAGAGGTGGAATGGTTGACTCGCAAAACCCGAGGAGGCCGAGGGAATAAGCAGACCAATGGGCGGCAACAGCAGGAACTGACGAGCACCGAGTAATGGGGGGGTCGTCGGTTCGTGTGGTGCGCACTTTGCGCCAAATGATAAGCCCGGAACGCCGGCCTATTATAACTCGCTCCCCTCCGTGTCGCCCATTTAACCGCGGGTTTCGTAATGAACTTTGCCGTACTGCAGAGCACGCGCAGCGCGTTAAGGGCCAGACGTGTTCAGGCTTCCCCTCGCGCGGGTTACTTCGTAGTCAGAGCGGCGTACATTTTAATCGTGCGATTAGCGAAAATCCCCTTCAAAATCCGGCAGTCTTCCGCTATTTGCTGGGAGCTAGTGGATGCGCCTTTGTTTAAGGAAGCGAGGTGTGACGGGTGTGACTGGTCCAGCGGTCGACGCTACTGGCGTAGGCCGGGGGAGTCGGAGTTCAAGCTTTTCACTCCGAAAATTTTAAAGGGACACAAAAGGCAAATATTAAGTCAACGTTGATTGTTGAAATAACGGTTCAGAAACCTCGTAGTGCTACTTTTGTGCCAAGGAAGTGCTTATTTTGAAATAAAATCACGTTTTAGAGGTCCGCATCGCGTTAGCGTTTTTAAGGTCACCCGCCTGAAAGCGGTCTTTCTGACGTCACTGTTGCCTTGCCCAACGTTGCCCGCCTTTACTGCGCGGCGGCGTGCACTGGCGGCGTGCGCCATTCGGGCATCCGGCAACATCACATGCATGCGGCATTTTGTCGAACTTTCTGTCAGAGCGACTTTCACGAGCGCGCAAAACACACGCGGCAGTACGCGATACCGAAACTACCACTGAGACGCGACCGCGTGAGCGAAGCAGGGTGCCGGGAGAAGCGCAGTTGGGCGAAAACGGAACCTTTGAACCACGCGCGCCGTTCCCCATGGCAACGCCAAAGAGGTTCCTTTTTCCATGAATCAAACAGAAACGAACAAGCAGCATTTTATTACGTCTCTCGATGCACAGAAGGCTCTTTTTTTATTGCAGCTAGTTTGATTACGAGTAAATAATTGCAGTCGAACTCTCTCACGTCATCGGGATCATTTCCAAAATGTGCCGCTCGTGGCGCTCATAGTGTGATACATTTAGCTTAATTTCTCGGTAAGTAGGGCGCTGCTGTTGATAATACTGCCCTTTTAGACGTTTTCATACATTGAGCTTTCACTCTGACATAAATAGTTATTTGCCTTTAGTGTCCCTTTAAACTTTGCATGTGTACAGGCGCACATAAAAACACACGCATGAACATATATAAAGGGTGGTTGAACCCTCCCGCCACTCGAGAAAAATGTCTGGCTACCCCCTGGACGACCCAGTATAAGTTTACTGATGACAAGACTCATGAATTCGAACAAATCGAAGCGGTGTTGAGTTCTCCAATTTGTTTGTTTGTAGCAGCAACCATGCCTTATAGGGTCCCCTTCGACACCGTGTTACAAGTGAAATTGAACGGGTCAGTAAATAATATTGTTACGGGATAATACGTTTGCTCCAAGGTACTGCCAAGGTCATAGCCGAACACAACGCGCTAACAGTATACAAGAAAAAGCAGCAAGTAAGCCTTCAGTAGCTCTTGTACTGTATAAAACGTATACTATTGACGACCATCTACAACAGCCTGTCTTTGATATTGTTTTATTTATTTGCGTAATTGTTTTCATCTAGCAGGTAAACTGAAATTGAATTCGCTTCCTGTACACTTCCTTCAATATAAAATCTCGATCTCATCGCTCCGACAGGCTGCAGTAATTACTCACCAAGGGTACTTACAGCTTCTAGCACTGCTCCTGCAAAAAGAACAGCTAGAGATTTAAAGAGAGAGAAACACGCGAGCCTCGTCACACGTATATAGCCTAGAGAGCCCTCGAGTTTTACGAGAGCGGCCATTTGAGAGCGAAAAGATTAGCTTGCACGAAAAGCTGCCAGTCGTAAAGGAATGTGCGGAGTATAGCAATAAACCAAAATATAAAGCGAGAGAGAGAGAGAGAACAATTCGCGTTGCCTAACGGTGCGAATGCCCCCGTCTCTATCCCTTCCACACACCTCTCTCGAAGAGTTACTGCTGCTTCTACACTCTTTCTCGTCGTCGAATAATTGTTCCTTTACCAGGGCTATAAAAGGACGATTTAGTTAAAGCTTCTTCCACTCCTAAAATGGTTCGACGGGCACACACTTTTGCGCTTCCGCTCCCATGCAGCCTGCCGTGTCAAGCGGGGTGGAATTTTTTCTGACAAGTGTAAAACACAGACAGACAGACAGACAGACAGACAGACAGACAGACAGACAGACAGACAGACAGACAGACAGACAGACAGACAGACAGACAGACAGAACTAGATAGATAGATAGATAGATAGATAGATAGATAGATAGATAGATAGATAGATAGATAGATAGATAGATAGATAGATAGATAGATAGATAGATAGATAGATAGATAGATAGATAGATAGATAGATAGATAGATAGATAGATAGATAGATAGATAGATAGATAGATAGATAGATAGATAGATAGATAGATAGATAGATAGATAGATAGATAGATAGATAGATAGATAGATAGATAGATAGATAGATAGATAGATAGATAGATAGGCATGCAGTGTGCGTCACTGACCTCACGTAACGCGGGTGAAACTCCCTAGACAGCGGGAAAAAGCGCAGTCAGTGAGAAAAAGAGAGAGAGAGAAGAAAAAGGAAGACACAGGGCCACGTCAATGTGGTGCTTGGGAAACTCAGATCGATCGTTTTGTTTTGGCCGTGAGTCAGGCATAGAAGCGGTCGGGGGCGACCCCGCGTACTGGCATACGCGAGGCGCCCCTACATACTTGTTCTCGACCGATGAATCGACCGCGGCATCACCGAGCTTCGGTGAAAGTTCGCTAAAATGCGCCCGCAGCAGCAAGATGCATGGCCCTGCGTGCGATGTCGCAGCAAATTTGAGTCGCGTTCAGTCGACGTTTTGGTTCTGCGGCAATCGAGCCAGGAACCAATCGAATCCGAAGGTTCAAGCGCGCTTGTGGTCTGGACCACTCGCCTGTCGAAAAATTGCTTTAGGGCATAGCCGTCCTCCAGAAGTGATAGAAAAAAAAGCTCGGGTAGTGGACGCACGACTTGTCAAGTAAGGCCACGCTGTTACGGCTTTTTGCGATTACGTAGTTAAATGCGTTTCCTTGCACTGCTCTTCCCTCCTCTTCGCTGATAAACGTTTATGGCGTTTCTTTAGACTGCTTTAACAGAACAGAATGGACTCCTATTAGAAATCCTTGCAAACAGCCTTCTGTGTCCAGTGTAATACACCGCATATATTTGACATGACCTAACCTTGTGAGCATTATTTTCCCATAATGCTCACAAGCATAAGGATATTATGTGCTCCAGTGACTGGGCTATGTGTGGTCAGTGTTTTTGCGCGTCCAAAGTCGTTGCTTTTTTTTCTTGTGGGAAGACCTTAATTCTGAGAAATGGACCGATTTATGCGATATGACGTCAACTTCAAGTGCAATTTTTTGTGATCTTATCCTGTCCGCAGGCGTTATTATCTTATATTTTCTATAAAAAGGAGTAGGCGGCGTCATTTAAAGGTTCCTACATCTCCTAAACAATTGCCCTCCTCCTGCAGTTCTTGAAGGCAACAGAATTGAGCGACCGCCTGTGATACGCTGCACTGTGTGTGTGTGTGTGTGTGTGTGTGTGTGTGTGTGTGTGTGTGTGTGTGTGTGTGTGTGTGTGTGTGTGTGTGTGTGTGTGTGTGTGTGTGTGCGTGCGTGTGCGTGTGCGTGTGCGTGTGCGTGTGCGTGTGTGTGTGTGTGTGTGTGTGTGTGTGTGTGTGTGTGTGTGTGTGTGTGTGTGTGTGTGCTGATTGTTTTCTTTCTCTTTCACCCCCTTATTCTCCACCACATGTGTAGGGTAGCAAACTGGAGGTAGTCTAGCTATAGCTAACCTCAATGCATTTCCTGTATTCCTTCTCTTTCTCTTGTCTTAAGAAAATACTGTCCGCTAATCTTGCTTTGAGGATCGCGTACGATGAGCACACTCTAGAATCTTATCCGATCCGTATGCGGGCAGCATCCGACCAGCAGAGGGCCGTCTACTGGGCGGTTACGGAGCGTCGTCGGACGTATGCAAATGCGCGAGCAACCGACCCGCGCATTTTCTCGCTGGTGTAGCTGCCAGCAGCAGCGAGATCTCGACAATTGATGACACGGCAAAGGATGTGCTCGGCTTCCGCGAAGACCGCGGTGGGCTGTATATTGTCCGCGCGTGCGCATTCATATCCTGCCAATGGACGTGCGCTTGAGCACTCGGGTAGCTTCTCTCTTTCCTCTTTTTCTTTTTTGCTTTCGCGGGGGCTACAAGAATTGCGTAGGGTTGGTGAAATGTACGATGCCCCTTTCGATGCAAAATAAAATATAACTTTTGGAAGTTTGCGAGCAACGCAAGGAAACATGTCAGGAAGAAACAATACGACACTGCAGGGCATAAGCGTTGAATGGAAAAGAGGAGGCATCCCAGAGTGACCATGAAGGCAAGGGTTTGAAATATAAATAAATAAATAAATAAATAAATAAATAATAAATAATAAATAAATAAATAAATAAATAAATAAATAAATAAATAAGATAGTCATAGTTTCGCGTAGGGCGAAGCAATGAATGCGATAGCAACAAATTAGAATGTCGCATGAAGAACGGCAAGCAACTCGATACTTGCAGCGCGTCGCTAAAGCGCAAAGGACGCACGAAAAGAACACACACAGGACGAGCGCGAACTAACAACGGTCACAGCTCGACAATGGCAGCGCGCATGCTCAAACACAAGGAAAAGAATGCACAGGTATACACAGGCCAAGGTCGAGCGCGAACAAACAACTGTCACAGTTGTTACTGCTTCGTGTTTGAGCAGCATGCTACAACCCAACGCTCTTAGATTTGTTTTCTTGAAAAGTGCGGCACGTGCAGTGACCCCTCCGCGTCTCCTGCCACGCGGTGGCGTTCGACGGATTGTTTACCTGGCGTTCCACATCGTGCGTTGCTACAGAGATGGCCCACTTTTAGTGCGCGTCTCAAGGGCAGTTTTCAAACTGAAGCAAAATCTAGGAACGTTGCTTTAAAGCGCGCCCTTCGGGCAATCTCGCGGGTGATACTGCACACGCTGAAGCACCTCCAAGCTCTGCGTACCGCCAGCGGCAAATGGTGTATATAAATAGCTCGCCGTTAGTATTCTAAAGAACGGGTGGCGCGTGGCCGATTTGTTTAACGCAGTGCGCTACGAAGACAGGGGTCGCAGGTTCGAATCCTGGTGGCGCGCTTCGTAATTTTTTCTTCCGATTTGTTTTTCTATCTGGTTTTTATTTATATATGCATACTTATACATATCTGGGACATAACGGCGACGGCAACGGAAAAAACCCGCAAAGAGTCCCATATAATTGTTATCGCAATAATAAATCCGTATATGCATGGCTTGCGCGCGACATGCAGGTTTGCAGTCTGCATAATTACATGGTACAAGGCAGCACGACATTGATGCGAGGACTTATTTTTGCAAACGCTGCCCACTCGCTGCCTAAGCAGGGTAGGCGTAAACAATTGGCACAATAACAAAAAGAAATTACTGCGTGTTATTAGAAATCGTCGATCAAGGAATGTCTCTGGAGCCAATTAATTTATCGACAAGGTCATGGTAAGCAATTAAAGTACGAACGATATGCTATAACAAGCCGTCTTTAGCATTCAAAAGATTAGAGAGTTTTAGTGCTCGAGCCCCCAAAACCTAGGGCCTCCAAGCTCCTTGCGTCTCTTGTACTTTTGCTGCGCACTTCGGTTGGACACCTCCCCGCAAGGAAAGTACAAGATAGCGCAAGAACTTGGGTATGCAAGCATCTTGGTACGCAGTACTAAAACTTTTGCTCATGCGCGCTATGCGAACCTTGGCGTTCTTACGTACGCAACGCCGTTACGAAAGCAACGTAAGCAGTATTACAACACTCACTGTTAATAATGTTAAAAAAAAAGGAAGTACTTCAGTGAGTAATCTATATATGTACAGTAGTTAGAGTATACCCTGACTGCGTACTATGAGAACGTTCACTCATTCAAATACACATCTAAAGGAAACACCATGCAGTAGACAGGGTTCGGTGTGGTCAACGTGCCACGGAAGGAACTAATCGACATCAGTTTCTCCTTTCATGCTAGCCCAGAATAGGCGGTTAGAAGAGTATTCCTACAGGCCCCATTTGCATGCCTTTTTTCGAAACAAAATAATCCCTCACCATACGTAACAAATCACTGAAGCCTGCTACAGTATCTTCTACAATATAGATAACGGATGATTGCAGGCTTTTGTGCGCCCGTGGAAAGGTATCCCCGAAGACTAGAAGGAACAGAGGCCCAAACCGTGAGTTAGCGTTCAAGCAACGGACGGGCCGTTTGTCATGAGTCAGGTTTTCACACGTCTGATGCCGGCAAGGCTGGAGTGATGCGCCGATCAATGAAGTACTGCCACTTCACATTTATTTCCGCTTGCCGCTTCTGCAAGTTCCCCTCGCGTCTTCTCCATAGCCCATTTTCGTTTTCTTTTTGTTTTCCTGACAGGCAAAGTTCCACACACACACACACACACACACACACACACACACACACACACACACACACACACACACACACACACACACACACACACACACACACACACACACACACACACACACACACACACACACACACACACACACACACACACACACACACACACACACAGAGAGAGAGAGAGATGAGGAAAAGAAACAGGAAGGTCAACCAGACGCGCATCCGCTTTGCTTCCCTATCCACAAGGGGACGGGGTATTTCGATCTGAAAGCAAGGTACCTTCCTAAGGGTAGGCTGGCCGACCAGATCACAATTATTTGCTCTATGTTTAATGTCACTGCCGTCTTTCTTGTTATATGTCAATCTCGTACAGACGACAAATTTACTACTGACTGGACCAACAACTATTGACGTAACACAGCACCACACACACACACACACACACACACACACACACACACACACACACACACACACACACACACACCACACACACACACACACACACATAAAAAAATCACAGCATATCCACGGAGTGAATGATGATGAGTGGGCGAAGCTGCGGAGGTTCATCGGTAAACCGTGAATCTTCCGTGAATTCTGCCCAGTACATCATCACCGACGTGAGATCGGGCGCGTTTATACTAAAGGTTCGGTGAGTTATGACGACTTGCAGCTCACTTTAATTTTACATGTACGCTGTGAATATTCATTGTTTAGAAAACCATTGCTT
The DNA here is from genome assembly GCF_013339695.2 of Rhipicephalus sanguineus. Lineage (NCBI taxonomy): Eukaryota > Metazoa > Arthropoda > Arachnida > Ixodida > Ixodidae > Rhipicephalus > Rhipicephalus sanguineus. The sequence goes on along the minus strand of NC_051177.1, from coordinate 23,160,860 downwards.
TAGAAAACATCTGGCGTCTTTCGTTAAGCACCTGGCGTCTTTTCGTTTTGCTTTAGAAACATCTGGCGTTCTTTCGTTTTGCTTTTAGAAAACATCTGGCGTCTTTCGTTGGTTTATTTCATCAATCAACGGCGTTTTGAACAAAATTTTTATTCTTTAATCACGCACAGGAGAAATCTCACCAGGCACTACCTTGGAGGTAAACAATGGCTGCTAATGGGAATGAGACACAGAAGAAGTCGGCTTTTAGCTAACACTTACACTTCTACTTCTACTAACGTTTCCTACTGGAACATGCCAATGGTTGCTAATGGGGAATGAGAGACCAAAGAATTCGGCTTTTAGTTAGCGCGCACGCTGCGAATTTTTTATTGTTCAACAACGCACAGGAGAAATCCCCCACCGGCACCACCTTGGAGGTCAAGATCTGGTACTAGCGTTACGACTGGTTACGCACTACTACGAGGGACGAACGGGTGCCGCCTTAAGGAGCTTCGCCCCTAAAATTACACCATCTCCCGCTAAAGGGGACCATGAGGCGATGCGAAGCCGGAGCACTTGCACGATCGCGTTCCGTTGGCGTTCGTTGGGCATGCTACCGACCTCGCGTCGTGGAACGCGAAGAGGGACGCTACGCGTGTCGTATCCTCCATCTAGCCTGGCCGTTATATTCTCACAGGGCGAGCTGGGAACGCGGTCGACAGGCGGGCGAGAGGGGGGCAGCGTAGGAGAGGAGAGAGAAGGGGAGGGGACGCGCATGCGCTCGAGCTCATCGCGGCGTTGCGCAGGAGAGAATTTCGGCATGTCTAGCCCGCGTTTCAGAGGAAGAGTGGAAGGGGAGAGGGGTAAGGGAGAGAGGAAGGGGGAGGGGAAGTGGAGAGGGGGAGGGAAGGGGAGAGGGGTAGATGACATGGGGAGTGGTGAGGGGGAGTGGAGAGGAGGTGTGTGGAGAGGGTATGCGCATGCGCAGTAAGGGTGGTCACGCCGCACACCACCACCACCACCACCGGATTGAGCTCCGCCTTAGGATACTTCGCATCTAAAAAATGTGATATGTGAGCGTTTTTACGTTCCAACCCGATAAGAATGCGGCCACCGCCACTGGAAATCGAACCCGCAACTTAATCCGCCGCACAACAAACAAATCATGCACCACATGGGGCGACCGAGCGAGAGACAGTGTGCACTGTGACGTCATAAACGTCATTAGGCGATCGATAGGTCGACGTTTCGATTATTGTTGCAGACGATTAAGATCATCATGACGTTCGACATCATGATCACCAGCGCTGGCTAATACTCCTAGGAATACACAAAAACATGAATACCCAATAAAGTGGATGGGAAAGCGACCGCCGCTGCAGCTCAATCGGTAGAGCATCGGACGCGTTATCTGAAGCTTGTAGGCTCGGTCCCCACCTGCGGCAACTTGATTTTTCATCCACTTTAATTCGTTTCCACTTACGTCGTAATTACTACACGACAGTTAAAACATGCAAGCAATGTCCCCTATACCTTCCTTAGCTTCACTGTCTGATGGTTTCATTAAGCTGTGCACACTGTTACATGGCACGCACATACATTGTCCATATGAATAGCTCACGTGCTCGAGTTTGATTGGCCAGCCACACTAATCAAAGCGTGCCTCAACGGACCACGCGCCCCGTTTCTCACCCCTTGTCAGCCTTTCCCTCTTGCTGTATTATTGCAGCGAATGGTAAGAAAAGGGCCGCCTAATTAATGCTGCGTAAATAGACAGTCTCCCTGGCAAACCAAACAGGCTCCCATTTGCTCGCGCACTAAGGCGAAGCACGGAACGGTTTGGGAGTCGGTTAACGCGCTCTGAATGAAAGGCCGGGTTCACGAAGGTTTTCCATCGTAACAACTGTTTGTAATCGGCCTTCCATATAATAATCGATGCCAGCCGTGTAATGATGTGGCCGGATCCGCTTCCCACAGTCTACCCTCAGATGCAAACCTATTTATCAACATGGCTCCCAGGAACTTTCTCTCAGTATTATAATTCAACGGAAGCATTAGATATATTTCGCACATCTTTTGAAAAGTGTGAGAAAGAGCAAAACCTTTCACGCGACACGAAGACAGGTAAAAAGACAAGCGCTATTTCAACCTGACAGGCCGGTCAGCAGAAAATACTCTAACAAATTATACGTCCTGAAGGGTATTTCTTCGCCCCATACGCAACATCCTTAGCTTTGCGGCTATAAAAACATTTATCGCACACTGTTCTGAGCAAATTTATTTATCACGCATATCGAGTCGTCTGTTGCAGCTATCGTAACTTTTTACTTGCAACGTAGGGTCCGCTAAGCAGAAAGTTGTTTCCACCGACGAATGGATGTTAGCTTTTAAACGTGGACGTGTTAGCCATGGGACGACCAAACACCCCCTTAGCACTCGAAGCTTCTAGAAGTTTAGTGCGTACGTACTGCGTGACAACACAAATAAACTTTAGATTACTTATACATGAAAGAACCGAGCATTTTTATCTCTTTCACTTGAAGTCGAATAGCATGCACCCCAAAGCAGTTATTTTGCAAAATGGCATGCGATTTGATATGCGCTTAATACGCGGCGACTTTCAACTCACACAATAGCCTCAGTTACTAGAATATCGACAAAAAAAAAAAAAAACATTTTGAGTGCACTCACGTCTCGTAGGCCTGTTCTTTTTTTTTTGTTCTCTTTTGTCAGCCATTTTCTTTCTTTTTTTCCCCATACTGTTCAAAAATTGATTGTCAGTTTGTGGCCCGACAGCCTCGTTTGAATTTAACTGTTTTGGTGAAGAACCACACACCAACCAAGATATTTAGGGTTGCTAGAACCGAAATGCGAATTACCCGAGTTTAAGATGCCACGCGTCGACTGCGCACGCTGTTCTTATCGCTCCTGTGATACATCACCTAACGCGATAAACTCACCGCGTGTAACGACTAACCCATCAGCGTTTTCTCTTACGGGGTGAATACGAGACGTGATTCCGCTCTTATACCCTGTCTGTTGGAGCTAGGTATACAAAAAGGACTGACAATATGGACGGAGTTGGTACACACTGCCAAGTTGTCGCGTGATTTTTCCCCCCAGCAAGGAACACGTTTAATTTGTGTGTATATATATGCTAGTTGTCCAACCAGCGCCCTGTCAAGAAAGGATATATATTAGTGAATACAATAGATGACGATGATGAGTTGCCCTGTTCCTTCACTTGCATTTGCGCAGCAGTAGGTTGCAGTCGTGTATCTTTTATGTTATTATTATTATTATTATTATTATTATTATTATTATTATTATTATTATTATTATTATTATTATTATTATTGTTGTTGTTGTTGTTGTTGTCGTTGTTGTTGTTGTTGTTGCTGTTGTTGTTATTGGTAGTCGTAGTAGCAACTGCGTGTGTGCGGAGTAGCATAAGTGAGTATCATAGGTGGTGGCGCTACTGGTTCTCTCTTAGGCGACTGCTGTCGTTCTTGTGCATGCACAAATGATAGTTCCCGTCAAATAAAACCCTCCAGTTGTCATTTCAACGAGTGTCCGGATGTCCTTCACCGCTTCGTGTTTTGGTTTTCGAGTCACTTTCTTCATTATGCGAGTTAAGTACATGTAATGAACGCCGCCCAAACGACAATCAGCACGCTGTTGTTTTCGACTAGCCTTAACGAGACTCAGGTGAGAAGAGGAACACAATGAGAAACTGCATCACTAAAGAAATTCTTGCGGGGAAGAAGGGAAAGAAAAGGTCGAAAAAAAAAAGAAGAAGAAAGAGAGCGTCACGGCTGCGCGAGACCCTGCGTGTCTCGAGTCATGGCCAGAACGAGCTCGCGGCACTAGAGCAGCCAACGCGTCGCGGTGTAGATCGACAGGAAGGTAACAGAGAGACGTCGGACGCTCGTTTCCGGCCCCGTACAGAGCATGCAGTCATCCAACACGCGTTGTATATGCGTGCGCGCCACTCTTCGTTTCTTTTAGCGCCGCCAGCGCAATCTCCTGCAGCCGACCGACGATCGATGCCGCAAACAGGCGCGGGAAGACGTGCGCAAACACGGCACACTCGCAACCTAACCTCTCTACCTTGACGCCCTCCGGCAGGCAATTATGCTGCGTCGAGCGGAAGTTGCCCTCGCTTGCACATCCAGGCAACACGAGCACGTGACACGAGAGTAGTTTCACTACACTGCATTATGAGTCAAAGGCTTATACGTCGCAACGCGGACGGCTGACAACTGCGTTTCGGTCAGCTTAGAAGCACCCGCTCGGGAGCATAGCCGGAAATTTCTTTACTGACCCCCTTTATGCATGTTCGTACGTGTGTTTGCATGTGTGCGCGTATACACATACAAACTGTAAACAGTTCGGGGAGGGGGATTGAACCTTCCAAATGATACGCCACTGCAGCCACTGCTTTAAGTTTTCATTGCAAAGAGAAGGGAAGTGGAGAATTGTGGTCTCAATGCCTGTAATAATACCTAACGCAAGACTATATAAATCCACTATCTTATAGTCCACTCGTGTTCACAATAAAGCGTTTACGTTGCGAAAATCTGCGAGCGTAATCTGACGCTTATAGTAATTGATTGTGCAGCGGCGTATGATGTCGCGCAGAAACACTGGGGCTGTAATACGCGGTATATTTGAAGTCACCGGAACAACACATGTGTTTTCTTACTACTACTACTACTTTGCTATGCACATCAATCATACAACACGAACGACCACGCAGTTGGACGCCATTGAAATGTTACCGTCATGTTAGTCAAGGATGATCTCGTCATCGTAACGCACCAGGCATTGTTGCCGCCTACTTTGATCCCACAACACACGCAGCTCACGTATCTCCTCCATCGCAGCGGCTGGGCACAGATCTCCATTAAATATAATGCCATGCCTAACACCCACGTCGACTTGTACACTAATCAGGCCATATACTGGTGCAAAGTATATACTAATTACGCTCCAATTAGTGTTAGTTGGACATTTTCTCGTTATTTTCCTCAATTCTTATAGGTACACATATCTGTATGTTGCTTGCAAGCGTGGTCCATCATGTTCTGAAAAGCACCCATTTTATTCCTCTTTCGCAATCGCTCAAACCATGCTACTCACAAATGACGAGTGTCGTAACATGTGAATCGCTCAACTGAATCAAGCAGTTATAATTGTCCCGGTATTACACGCAGTACTTCCACAGAGTTACGGCACAATCCCACCTGCGATTTTCGTGCATTTGGGCGCATTGGTTTTCAAGTATGCGCACATGTAATTTTTGGTAGGCTTGTATTAATATTTTTCTTTTGCGCCAACAATAATTCCACTGCCGATGTGGGATATTGGACCCCTAACCTGTTGATCCAGAAGCCGGCCTCCCCAATAGATAATCACCAGCACTAGTGCGTTTATAACAACATTATTCGCACAGACTTATCGAGCGCACCGCGTTTAAATTGAGTTGCAGAAATACAACTGAGGAAGTACACACTTCACAAATCAATGAAAGGGGGAGGGATATTGGAGAGGTATTGTGAGAGTATTCAATCTGCTTGCAATGCTCGCGTCTGCAACGCCATTGTAAGAAAACTCGACAAAATTTATACAAAAATCATCGATAAACTACACAACAGAGCCAACAGCAAATGAGGAAACGAGATTTCGTGGTTGAAAAGTAAGTTTTTCGTGGGGGCGTACAGCGCTAGCCCTGACCCTCTAAAACGCCGCCGGAAGCTCGAAGCGCGCCCTTCATTTCCGGTTCCTGAACCACCGCCAGAAATTCCGGTCCTCGTGCGGCAGGATCGAACTCCTTCCACGTGCCCTCCCACGGCAACAGATGGTAAACAGAATTGGGGGCGTTCGTAAGAGAAAACATACATTCAGAATGTGTGCAAGGGTGAATGAACGGCCGATAAATGCATCTGGCTTTGTATCAAGGAGTCATCGTCCATCGAAGTGAAAAAGGCTCCTATTTGGTTTGGCCGCGAGTCTTATCGCTCGAGATGTACCCGACCCTGGTGCCTGTTGACTCCGCAAAACTGTCGGAGACACTTGATTTGCCGTTGTTTAATAATTTCACACATTTGAGAAGCTAGGGTTATGCTTAACTATGTGTCAGCTATGCTGACACATAGTTAAGAAAGTTCAGGCTCTCGAGGGCGGAGCCTGAACAATGGCCTCATACTAAAAGACGTTGCAGTCAGTTAAGAAATGGAAGGACACAAGGGCAAGGGGAAACGTGTAAATGGAAACGTGTAAATGCATTCTTCAGAAAACGCTCTGCCCCATCGTTTATGAGTTCAAGCAACGTACACTAGCACTGCTTGAAAGGACTATGCGTTCCGCGATTGCACTATATATACAGTGGGTGTTCGGCAGCGCTGGCCGAGCGATCGGCCAAACTCACTTACATGGCACGTACTTCAAGGAATGGGCGATGAATTTAGCAACACATGCGCGATTGAGACACGGGTGCTCTCGAGTGTGAGCGCATGTGAAGCCGGCCTTGGGTTGCAGGCAGAACAAAACACCGCGTCGCGTCCGTCTCTTCCACCCCCATAACAAAAGGAAACAGAAAGCAGCGACTGGTAAAAGCAGCGAGTCGAGGCGACAAGGTCGACACGCATCACATAGAACGTACTCGCTGTTGGGTCCACTTCAGCTAACCCTGGTCGTACACTCGAAATAAGCTACCGAGAAGACAAAACAGGAGATGGGGAAAAAATAAGTTAAGAGACGGGGCGAGCGCGAGGCATGCACTGGCGCGCAGCAGCTGTCACGCATCAGCCAGGTTCGGCTCCCCTTTCTCGCCAACACCGATCGGGGAGGAAAGCAAATCCGTGCTGCTGAGTTGGCTGAGTCAAACGGGCCAGCAGCCGCCTTTTCCGCAGCTCTCGTATGGCACCGGCGACGCGGGCAAACACCACGGGCCCCGTCGGTGCCGCGGCCACAGCAACCGATCGGCCAGAAGCCAATCCGAAAGCGATACCCGCCGTTGCCATGACGGGCGGATACGTTCCCGGTACTCGGTCGTCTACGAGCTCGGTCTCCGGTTTCACCGAGGCCTCCTCGCTCGGTGATGCAGCACAATGGAAAGAAAGCCCTCGCTCTTGCGCTCCGTGATAACCAGCTCCTAGTGCGAAAATTTTTAGACAAGAGACTACATATAAGAGCGCTATGCTTCGAATTGAATCTTTACTAATGGGACATACTGTCTGTACCAGGGTCGTAGCCGGGGGGGGGGGGGGGGTTCAACCCCTCCCCCATATTTTTCAGTTTTGCATGTGTTTATATACACGCCCACATAGAAACGCACGCACGAACATACATAAAGCATGCGAAAAAAATTTCTGGCCACGTTATTGTTCTGTATGCACAAACCAATGCGCCTGCGCTATTCCACTTCCGAAAAAGCACAAACACTGAAACAGGAAACTGCTAGCCAGGCACACATTGCATTGTCTAACAAAGAGGTTCGAGGTGTCACATATGCCGCTGATATTCCTGACATGGTTTTTGAATTTTACCGTTTGCATCTATGATTCTTCGATGGCTGTTTTTGTTTCGGTATTTTGTGTGACAACTGTGCGGCGCGTACTAGTTTACCTGGCGCACTTTGCGCTGAGTTGGCCTTTGCGCCAATGACCTCTATGTATGATCAACATCATCACATCGTTGCAGTTAACTCGAGCGAGCCCACTTCTACGTTGGCCGCCCTTGCCTCGCAAATCCGAAATGTATCTGCATGCCGACGCCAGCACTCACCGAATGTACATCGAGACCGCTACGAAACTCGCCCAATCCGCCAATGGCAAATGCTGCGCGATGGTTCACTGATCCATGCGTCCGCCTCATAGCTGCACATTGCTGCAGTGGAATAAGTTCGACAATCTAGGCGAGAGTGCTGAGCAACGTTTTGTTTATTGCTGATATATATAAGGTGAGGGTGAAGCGAAATATGGCGGTGGCGAACGCAGGCGGACGGGCAGAGCAAACATCACTTGGAACTGGCACTGTGTAGAAAAGAAAGTAAGTCTATGCCAGAGGGAGAGATATGTGCACAAGCACGCAGACGGAAACAAGTGCACAGTATAGCCAAAAGAACTCGACTCCCGGCAAGGTGGCTTTAATTGAATTTAAAGGGACTGTTCCTTGCGAATGGATGGCACGAATTGAGGAGCGCTGGAAGTTTCGACCAATAGCTGCCGACCAGTGAGGCAATCTACAAAGACTAGGAACTGGCTTCCGTCGGATTGTAAAAGTAGCTTCGTACAAAATTTCAATTTCGTCCAAATTTCAAGAAACGCTGACTTCCGAGTCAATATCGCGCGAGTGGCTCGAAGACAGGGCCACATCGGCCAATTTAAGAGGCCAAACGCAATGTTCTTACCCTCCGGTGAACCGATTGGCATACTTCACTGGCTACACGGGTCGGTTTTTTACGGAATGCTGCACAGAACTAAGTACGCGACGAGCAAGCGTGAATAGCTGGACAAAGAGCGGTGGGGGGCGAGAAACCGCATGCCACGCGGCAAACACCGCCACGCGCGTCCTGAGCGCGGCAGCACGCAAGCCCGCCGAAAGCGCTTTCAGTGTGCATTGCCATGCCGGAGCGTTAGCTTGCATTTTGCCAAAGTTCCAGCGCTCGCGCTGTGCGAGTCGTTTATGCGAACGCTTAGGTACACTGCTGACCACTGGTGATTCTGCGAGTCAAGCGCGCAGAATTGACGGCGATGGAAGTTTTCTCAAGCAGCCTCCCAGATCCTACAAAAAAAAAAAAATCAGTTTTGGGGTTTTAAATTCCAAAACCACGACACGAATATGACATTCGCCGCCGCGAGGAACACCAAATTAATTTTGCCCAGTCGGAGTTCTTCAACGTACAGCGCAATCCAACTATATGGGTGATTTTACATATCGGTGTGGGTATCAAACCCGGTGTCAGCGGGCTGTAACACCGGCCGATGCGGGAACTTACTGTCAGAGAGGTTTGCTGGCGGTTCGCCTGTATTTTCCTCACCGCATTCACTCACCCCTACCCCCTTCACCATGCCGAGCATGCAACTCCAAATGAGAATGATATGAGAAATTAAAAGATACGCACACTACTCGTTACAGATTCTTATGGGATCAGTCTTCCATGTACATTTACATGATTGCTGTTGCTTATACGGTAGTTCTTTACTGCATGGAAAACCTGAAGACTATACCGTTTACTCCATTTCGCGTTTTAGTGAGAGAGACATATAAATTTGTCAAAAAGAAACAGTGACTTCTCTTGAATTTAGACAAGCTGGCACTAACGACAGAAAAAAGAAATAATACCAATACCTGTTGAGCCGCTTTAACGGTGCATCAAACGGAAAAAAAATGAACGAAAGGTCACTCTGCTATACGACGGTCGCCGATGTTCTCGTAATTGGCAGCCGTAAGTGGGTCGCAGACCCCAGCTGTTACTGGATGTCATCAGACAACATGACAGCTGCTGGAAGCGAGCTGTATGAATGTGGTGGCTGTTAAACTTTTCGTTTTATTACAAGTGACACGAGGAAGTTATACATAATAACGAAGACAATGGTTCATTCAGGTTTCGCGGTAGCACTCTGAAATCATCCTGTTGTCTGCCGCAGGCACGTTTAAGAGGAAAGCGATTTGCTTAAAGTAAATCGCGAGTACGTGTGTTTTTAGACACACTTCGGAAATCTAAATACACTCGCAGTGTACGTGTGATTCTATAGGAAATACTTTACTGTCGCCGCTACAAGCCAGCATGGCGGGTGCTCTGTGTAGTGTCCGCGGTGCAGTATTGTTGCGTTCCCTCAATAACTGGTTCACACGTACGAGGCGGATTGGTCGCACTGTTGTTCCCATACACTGAGGCAATTCCCTCGTCTCTTCCGTGACCGTCGTCTTTTTCGCTCTGCTCAGCATCTCTAATTTTAAATCGAGCACACAGGAGGACACGACGTAATATAGTAAAGCTTGAATAAAAACAGATATGCAAATTCTGTGATTCTGGAACAACTATAATTACTCTATAACTTGCCACTTAACGGAAAAACTGCTTCATCGGCAGGCCCCGGAAACTAGAACTTACCAAGCGTTTATAGCTTGTAATATTAGCGCGTGACGCTGTATGGAAGCGTTCCACACACAGCTATGCAAGGCCGCGACGCATAAAAAAGCTTGAGCAAAATAGCGGGCGCTGTCTCTCAAAGAGGTCGATCCATGCATCAATCGACATGTCGTAGCGGCGCCAAGCATGAATGAGATCCACGAAGACGTTACGAGTCGCTGAGACTGAAAAGACCGCACGGAAAGCAAGGTCGATAGACCAGGCTCGCTGAATCTCTGACACAACGACTGAACAAGTGGCGCTGAACAGACGGAGACCCAGTTATTGAGGAGAGGGGTGCGGCGGCAGGGGTTCCGCTGTCGTCGTGAAAAGAAACTGCAACAAGGCACAGCTGTGAAGATGGGGGGGCGGGTGTGGAAGGGTCTATGATAGAAGCAAGAAGCAAACACAGCATTCTCTCTTCTTCCCTTTCCCCTCAGCGATCCTCGTTTCAAGACTGTCTTCGCGCAGGCATTTCCCACAGGCCGATCGCACACTTGCTTCTTCGAGAGCAGCAGTCGCAGTTGAACTCCCCTCTTTCCTTTGCCCGTTCACCGTGCTTCCCTCGTGCGGGCGAGCCGCCAAGGGCACGAAAAAACCGCGGTCCGCGCTTTAAACTCGCTGCCCGACCCATTCACCGCGCCTTACACCGGGACTCAGCCCGGCGTGCGAGGTTCGCTGCCCTCCAGGAGCATGTCGAGCCCGGGACAGCTGGCGCTTTCGCGGACGGTGGGAACGCACGTACGCGGGCGCCGCGATTTCGAGGCCCCTGCTTCTCTTTCTCGCTTGCGCTGCCTTTCTCTGCGCACATCGCGAAGGCAAAATTCAGGAGAGTGGCGCGGAAGCCAGCAACCCCGTGCGGCAGTGCACCCGATAGAGATCACACCACAGTTGATGTCCTTTTGTCTCGACGAACGAAATACGTTAGCGCCATATCGAGCCACGTACCGGTGACATACACTCGCTGTTCAGGGGAGGAAGCATACTACAAGTAATAAGCGTCTTACCAACATCCTACAGTGGTATATCACGGAACGTCAACGGAACGTCGAACGTAGGCAAAAGCGAGGAAGAGAGGGTATATCGCGAACTTTACCAAGAGTGAAAGGACTGCAAAGTGGTCCAGTGTATTCGCACGCACGCATGCCCCCCCCCCCCCCCTGTTTTGTATGTTGGCGCATATATATATATATATATATATATATATATATATATATATATATATATATATATATATATATATATATATATATATATATATGCGTGCACATATAAACGCACGCATAAACATACATAAAGTGTAGTTAAACACACCTCCCCCACCCCCTGACCCCGAAAAAATTTTTGGCTACCACAATTATCAATTTTGGCTATAAGAAGCAGGGGCGACGCCCCTGCTTCGTATACACCAGTTGCCGTCGTATTGTCGGACAGGTTATTATCGGATGCGGACGCCTGCAGTGTTATTGTGAATAGCGCACTTCACTTCCAGGCACTGTTTGGAACGAAAGCGCCACAAGATTGGCTCTTGTGACAATTCGAAGGTACAGATCGACAGCACACTCTCGTAAACTAACGGATTGATGAATAGTGCATGGGTGAAATGAAGCAACCAATCCGGTTCGATGGTCGCGTCGTCGAACTGGAAACGAACATCCGGTTAATACGAGGACGCGAAGAGTTGGTCGGAACGAAGTCGGGCGCGATGGCCGTTTTCCAAGAACGTAGTTGGGACATGCAATCCAGAGGCAACGTGCTATGATGCCGAAAATTTTACCGCCGGAAGTTGGGTGTGGATGTAGGATGACGAAAACACGTATTCTGAGGAGTATGTTTCACTCCCTGTGCGTTGCGCGATGGCGTCAGCTGGTACGCAGGTAATATCGCACCGCTCTCGGCAGGTTTAAAGCCTTGGCATGGGCCGCAGTATTGTTTCCCATCCTAGGCACGACATATATGAACCAAAGGTGAGTATATAACACACTGCTGCTTCGCACTTTTAGGAAAACTTGCGCGGTTTCTTCTAAACACTATCTATACGTTACAGTTATCAGAAAATATGCGAAGAATACAGCAGCGGCTCCAACTATACTACGCGTCATAATTGTTTTAGTAATGTCGATTAATTAATTCGCCTAACGCAGTGGCGTAGCCAGGGGGTGGCACACCAGGTGCCCCCCCCCCCCCCCCCCGAAAAAAACTTTCTGCCTACGCCCCTGGTCTAATGTGTAAAAGCAACCGTGGAGCAGCAAGAATATACGTGCCGTGTATTGGAAGGCTCCAATTAATTTTGTCCACTTTTATTCCGTTGCATGCACCTAGCGTGAATGTATTGCAGTAATATGGCTCATCTTTCTGTGCTGCACGGCTAACACGCCACGGACTTGTGCCTTGTACCGCGTATATCTGAACGCGTCGCCCTCTTAAGCCGTCTCGAGAGAGCCTTTCATTGACGACGTTCTTAACGGCGTATACTCATAAATTACAGGTTTTACAAACTATGCTGATGGGCGGAGCTGGGGCGGAGCGATTGCCAGTACTTCCTGCGAGGGTAGATTCTCTTGCAGCCAACAGACATTTTCCTTCTTGATAGACGGTATACACATTGAGCACACCCCGTTGCCCTGGCGACGCCGGAAATCCCCAGAGTACTTGAACGCGCGTCCTCCGACAGTGGTTGCGATCACCCATCAGAGTATCTAACTGAAGTTCTCGGCTCTGTGCTGCGTATAACCAACGACGTTACGCAACACAGCTTGAACGAAAGAGGAGGAATGAATCGAGGGCTCGTGTTCTTTGTTAGGCACAGCCTCATGAAACCAACGGACAGTGAATCCAAGGAAGGTATAGCGGAGAATACTTGTAGTATTTAGCTGTAGTGTAGTAATTATGATATAAATGTGAAGAAATTAAAGTGGACGAAAAGACAACTTGCCGTCTGTTGTGGAACATGCAACTTTCGGACAACACAGTTTCGTTATTCGATTGCAGCACAGCTAGTGAAGACAATGTTTTCTTGGGCCTCTTCTACCAACTTTCTGTAATGAAGTATGATGGTGTTTATAATAATTGCTGTCCGAATTCAATTTGTGCCGAGTGTGCAAGCCCTCCTTGCCATGGCTACTGTCCTTGCTCGTGCATATAGCACTGCATAATGATGTTTCTTAAAGGGACACTAAAGTGAAACATTAAATCAGCTTATGCAGATAAATTATTCTTTCAGAGCTTTATTGTATTGTTTCATTTTTGAATTTCGCGCCGTAACGTCAGCATGTGAACGTCAGCGTGACGTCAAGAATTTCAAAGTCTTTTTGCGTATTTTGGCCACATTGGTTCAATAAAATTTTCTGAAACTTGCTAGGTTAAGGCTTTGGGTCTATCGCAACACAATCTAAAGAAATTTTGATTGTGTTTTTCAATTAGACAGTTTTCCAATATCATTTCAAAGCATACGCTTTTAATTATTAGGCAAATAAAAATAAAACCTGTATTCATACAAAATGGCCGCCATGGCAAGATGTGTGTCCCCCTTTACGGTTTACGGCACTGACACACACAAACACGTGTGTGTGTGTGTGTGTGTGTGTTGTGTGTGTGTGTGTGTGTGTGTGTGTGTGTGTGTGTGTGTGTGTGTGTGTGTGTGTGTGTGTGTGTGAAAAGAGATACAGAGAAAGAAACAGCTGCAAAGTGACTTTCTCGTCGACGAAGGGCAGCAGACACACGAGCGAAACTGCGCACTTTGTCTGAGCGGAGGTCGGCATGCATGTAGTCGGGGCACTGCGCATTAGCTTTCACCTTAACCCAGTCAAAAGTATGGCGATGAGCGACAAGCGTTCTGAAAACGGGGGGACGTTGAGCGACGTTCGACAGGTTGCCGAGTGACGGGCTTGTTGCTGTCGGAGAGACTTTTTCTTTTAAAAAAAAACTTTACGTCACGCGAAAGAGCACAAGGGACAGCAATGCCATCCACTATTTTTGTTATTGAACTACTGAAAACACAAAATTTAACGAAAGAAAAAAAAAGAGAGAGAGAAAGCAAGAAATGCAGAGGCGCGCGAAGGACAGAAAAGGCGCAGAAAAGAACAATGAACTGCGCTCGAAGAATGACAGGGATCGGGTGGCTGTAAAGAAAAAATGTAAACCACGTTCGGCCATTGTACAGAGGCACGTATGCGCCGAGATGGATGGCATCTGCTATCCGCTGACGTAGACGCCCCAAGAACAAACCAGAAAGAAAAGAGCGAAACAAAAGGTATACGCTTTCATGACCGCACCGCGGCGCCCGTGTCAGTGTAAGGGACGGGCAGGTGTCAGTGCCTTAAGCTTAGCAAACCAACGCTGCTTGGCAGCGTTAGACTGTTACACTTATAAACCACACTTGGATGGGTCGGCACCTGAGAGCATTTTTTTTTTTCATTCATTAATATGAGTGTTGGTTGGCATTTCGGGAACTTTTGACATTTCTGGTTGGCGACGTAAGCACATCTCCGTTTGGCGGTGTAGGCATACGATAAGACCTTCCCTGTTAATTATTCTTTATAAATAAATGCACAATGCAAGTTCCCCAGAAGAACCACGGTGCTTCCACAATGTCTACCGCGGTTACGGCTCGAAGATTAACAGTTAGACGCCGGCTAGAAGACTAAAGGAATCTAGGTGTTTGCTTATGAGTAAACAGGTACTTCCTAAACATTATTTCCTTCTTCGTTGTTACTGTCTATTTATTTATTTTTTCACTGCTGCGACACTTTCCTCCGCGAACATGTAAAAATGCCAACTTTAATATTCGTCAGCATCAGAACTAGTGCCACTCACCTGACGGTGAACGCTTTCGGTCAGTCAGTCCACGCATCCAAGTCACCGGGAAACTGATAGCAAGCAGACGAATCTGGCTGGTTGGTGAGAGGGAGACGGTTCCTAAATGACTGCTTATCTCCCGAATTCCAGCGGTGAGAGAGGGCCAGGCGCTGCAGGCACCACAAGGCGCGTGGAGATCGCTTATCTGTGGGACAGCTCGCAATGACCACGTTCCGGACCTGGCATCCTGGCTTGTGAACGCCCTCTACTCTGGCACGGCGCACGTCGAAAACCACCACGAAGACAAACAAAACAGGCGCACTGACAACACTCGGGGAAGCTAGCGGCGGACTTTGTTTTTAAGACGCCACTCGCGCGGTCCTGAGGCGACTGCGCAGCACGCGTTGAAGAAAGCAAGAGTCCTCCTCCACGCAGTGACAACGCGGAGAACAGCCGGCTGGCAATCGAAAAACACTGGCTCCAAGCCGGCGCCCCTGCGAGCACACGCGGCTCCGATGCGAAACGTTGTATCGGCCGCACTGTGTGCCCGGCAGCAGACGACGACAAGCGGGCGAGCTTCTTCGGGCGGCCGCCGCGAGTGCTGCGGCGCCGCGGTCGCTACCGACGTAGCTGTCTCTATTATCGTTTTTCTCTGTTTCTTTCCCATGTTCCTGTTCGCGTCATTTGCAAAGGCACTCGCTTCTTCTCGACGCACTGGTTGTATAGGTTGTTGCTTTTTGTCCACCGAGCAATTTGCGTTTCTCTTCTATTGTTCCTTGCGCGCTTCCAGAATTTGGTACGGTGTTTCTTTTATATTAAATCCCAAGCTTTTGCCACTATTTCAATGCAGGCTGAGACGTTGTCACAACAAAAATTTTTTAGGGAAAAGAACGGGTGCACAGGAGCTTCCTGGCATACAGACGAAAACACATAAAAGAAGCATATTCAATATTCTCGCGCGAAAGCCGGCAGCCAGCTTTGCCGCTGCGCCCTGCACTGCTGATGATTGGCAATCATGAAGGCTTACTAGCCACGCCGCGAGAGTGAAGGGCCAGAGCAAGAATAATTGTCGCGTAGGAGTACGCTGTGTGAAAAAGAAAGTAGACCTGACGGGTATGATTTCGAAGATGCATCATGTTCACCGAAGTTACCACCATTTCTCCCTAGGAACCAGGAGCTGGGGAACACGCAAACGTTTCGCGCCGGTGAAATGTCTCATATTTGTTTAGGAACACCGCCACAAGGTAACAGGCAACGTAACAGGTGTCAAGTGGGATTTCACGTATTACAGATGGCACTTCTCAGCCTCTCAAGCACCGAAAGAACGTGTTTACGAGTGGAAAATAAACGCCCGCACTCGTGTCGAACCGTATATTTCACAAACAGTGCGAAGAAAGCGGTTCGGAATAACGACGGAACCGAAAGAAACATAAATATCACAACGAGTGGCGGCTGTTTGCAAGAAACACGACAAGAACACCGCACAAAACATGCATACGGGAGCGAAGAAGGAGAGAAGCAGCATGTGACCGCCTTTTAACACCGGCGAAACCAGCGCCGCTATAGCTCAGTGGTAGAGCACTGGTCTCGTAAACCAGGGGTCGTGAGTTCAAACCTCACTGGCGGCAGTCTTTTTTTTTTTTCTTTTTTTTTTTCTTGAACAGATGCGAAATCTAAATATTCATCATAACAATGGTAAACATGCTGCAGCAAAACGTCGAAATCTTTTTTTCCGTTGCGCTTTCTCGCAACTGCATGTATGTACCTATGGTGCCGGTCGCGTAGGTTACCGCGTAGATGCCTGCTACGATTAGATGCCAGTACAAAAGGAACAGGTGTTTATCATTGACAAACCAGCGAAATCCCAATTATTTGCTTTAATTTTAAACGTTTCATCTGACAATCATGATTACTTGCTAATGCCCCTCCTGTTAAAGGGGCACTAAAGAGAAAAATGGTTTTCTCGCATTAGTAAGTTACTCTTTCACGATACCAAAACACCACGCTTGCTGCGAGAAGGCGCTTGGTAAGCGAAAAAACGCGCAAAAAGAAAATCGCGTGGCGAAGCCACCTCGAAGTTACCGCACAGTCGCCGAGGCGTCTTAGATTTTGGCGGCGTCCACTAATGCCTTGGTAGCTCGTAATCAGTAAAAATGAAGTACATTGTCCTCTGAGGGAGCCAGAGACTTGACATACCAAGTTTCAGGAAATTTTGTTGAGCCAATCTGGCCAAAATACGAAAAAAAAACACTTTAACATCCGTGGCGTCCCGGGACATCAGAGTTCTGGCGGGAAATTCAAAAGTGATACTTTTGACATTGATTTTCTAATCTATTAATTAACCTATGGTGGTAAAACTAACGACACTAGAGTTTTCAGAGTAAAATTTATTAGTCTAAATTAATTTATTGTTTAACGTTAGTGTTCCTTTAACACAAATAACACCACGGATATCTGGATAAATGCTCTTTTGTGAGTGTTTAGATGTTGCAAATGGCCGTTGTATTGATTTCTCTGAACAAATGTTCTTTAAGCAACCAAAGCGGACCACGAAAAAATTGTGAATGATTTATAGCAAGCAAGAATTGAGCTATTTGATTTCTACAATTAAAGCAATAAGTGAATTTATTTAAAACACAAAGGTAAACTGTTCCATCGATATTTCTCCCATCACCATGGGCGCAGCATATATGCTTAATAAGTGATATTGCGGCGTTCAGGTTTGATTTCATTTATTAACCGTAATGAACTAAATAACCAACAAGAAAGGAAAACTAAAATATTTCATTCAAATGACAGTTAACGGCAGGGTCACGGATGAGCCCAATAACTGCCTGAGAAGAATGGAAAAAGAAAATAATAATAATAATAATAATAATAATAATAATAATAATAATAATAATAATAATAATAATAATAATAATAATAATAATAATAATAATAATAATAATAATAATAATAATGAGACGAGAGAACTTGTGTAACAAATTGCGACACAATAAATAAATAAATAAATAAATAAATAGAACTATTTGAAAATACCTTACTCCCACAGCGCAGCCGTGTTGTCCGTGTTGTCTACCACGCAGTATACTCCGATCATGAATCACCAACTGGCCCAAACTTCCGCTTTGCTTACCCACAGCGAATTCACAAGAAATGATAAATCACCTACTTCTGTGTGAAGTGAACAAATTTGGCTGAAGTAATTACGTTGCACTTAAAAGCAGATTTAAAATCTACTGACAACACAGAGTAAACTTATTTTTAGGCCACTTTTTCTCGTAACATTCCCCGAATATCAAGGTATGTCAATGGGTTAAAGCATCCAGCTTACAGTTATATAAATTAATTCAAAACAGCGTCCAAGCTGCAACATTTGCGGCGTATCAGGCAGTCAAAATTGATATATATTTCTATCTCATTTGTTGGATTTGATTCATCCGAGGCGGGTTCCAAGTTTGCCCCTCACCTTTAGTCGGTCGTTCGTGTACCGTCATTGGTTAAAGTGCAGGCCTAAATTGCAGGCCATGCAGGCTTTTGAAAATAATGGCGGCCGATGATCCCTGATGTTGCACTGCAAGAACTATTCCCTTCTCACTTTTACACCAGAGCAACAAAAGCAGGCCGCTGTGAGCACGCGATCGCTTCATTTCCAAGTTTGCATCCACTGCGGCGGCGTTGTTTTTCTTTCGAGCTGAAAGGGGGGAAAGGGGGTTGAAGCCCTGCTCCTACCGCAGAACTCTGCGCACGCCTATGATATTAGCTACGCCTCTTAGCAACATAGGGGGGTAGAGGGGAGGATGAAGTGCTTAGAAATAAATCGATTTTATATTGAGTTAGCGGTAGCTTAGTGAGAGCATTCATCTTACAAACCCTGCAGTTTGAAGTCCCGTGCAACGCGTCGTCTAATAGTCAAGTTATGAGCGTGACGTATTCAAGTGGTTTAAACGGCAGCCGGCAAAGCCCTCTAGCAAGTCTTTCTTCTTTCAACAGCGCAGAGGCATTGATCCCGAAAGTTTAAGAAGAAATGGCTGCAGGAGAAGGCTTCTTTTGAACTACGTTGCAT
Organism: Rhipicephalus sanguineus; assembly: GCF_013339695.2. Taxonomy (NCBI): domain Eukaryota; kingdom Metazoa; phylum Arthropoda; class Arachnida; order Ixodida; family Ixodidae; genus Rhipicephalus; species Rhipicephalus sanguineus. Next base: position 23,141,874 of record NC_051177.1, on the reverse strand, counting down.
CATCGAATAAATATGGTGCGAGTTAGTTGATTCATGAACTTCAACAAGGTTTTTTTTTTTTTTCAGCACGAGACAAACGAGGACAAAAGGACGAAAAACTAAAAGACACAGACGAGCGATGTCTCTGTCTCTTTGTTTCTCGGAATTTCGTCGTCTGTATCGCGCCGAAAAATCTTGCCAAAGCCGTTGCGTCACATTTATTCCTGGATATGACAACCGCCTCATGCTGAATAAAACTGGAATACATTGAACCCGTTCTTCTCGACAGCTGTGTGGAATCTAAGCGTGCCTTCAAGAAAAAATTCACCGTTAGGCCTTGGCTAGGCTTCCAGAATCTTGTAGTTATCAGCCGCTTAAGGAAAGGGGACAGTAAGGGGGGAGGGGTTGGATAGGTATTCTTTAAAACCTGTTACTTACCTTAGTGACTGGCATTCGGCCCATTACGATCCTTCCGAGAGCATAATTTATCTTTCTTCCTTGATAAATTGGTTCGCAGCGCTTTCCAATTTTTGAACCTGAACGCGCGAGCGTCGACCACGTAGTCGATAAGCGTCGTATAACGGAGCGCAGCAGCAATATGAACGAGAATACGCGCGTGCGCCCGATGACCAGCCCTGTGCAGCTGTCTTCTGTTAGGCTGTTCCGGTGTTCCGGTAAACAGACACCAACCCCGCTTATTTTGAGCCCCGTATCGTCATGCTTCTTTAGATGCGAAAGCATCTTATGCTCGGGGCAGTGTCCGTTCTGCGGCGTCCGCACCCATACTGTGCATGCGCCAACTCTCCCCCTCTCCTCGCGTGAGCGCTCCTGCGCTTTGTTTGTCCTCTCCTGTTTCTCTCTCCGCCACAGCTGTGCGCTCGTATAAATGCTGCGCGCGCTCGCTCCCGTTGCACTCTCCTTCGCAACGGCGCTATGGACGCTCGCGAAGCTGAACGTAAACGGCAACGCCGGCAAGCGTTGCACTCTCCTTGGTAACGGCGCTATGGACGCTCGCGATGCTGAACGAAAAACGGCAACGCCGGCAAGCGAATCTCGAGGCTGCGAAAGCGCGCGTTCGCTGTGCATCCGTCATTCTCTCTCTGTGCAATGGTGTGCGAAACGCCATGAACAACGTCAACGTTGGCGCTAGTTGCAGCGGCAGCGCCACCGCCTCGGAGCAGAGGAAGGCTCGGGAAGCCGAACGTAAACGACAGCGTCGGCAAGCTGTAATTCGAACGCCTCGACAACCACCGTCTCATAAGTCACATAAGAGAAACGGAAACTCGATGCGCACCCCCTGCGATGCTTTCGCAACCAACCATGGTTGCCCGTAGTTTCTTTTCTGAACGCTGCCATCAAGTTATAAAGAAAATGTCAAGTGGTCGCGCTTGAGATGGATGGGATGTGATAAACACCCGCTGATTATACCACGTGCATATCAGCATTTCTTTCTGTCTTAATCCTCCGGTTCACGCAGCACTTCACTGGGTCAACAAACATACCTTCCACAGCAAGCCAAAAACAGGGCAAGAAAGCACGAACAAAAATGCAGGTGGGGTTGGCTGCGCTTCGCATAAGAGCCTGGCAGGCGAAAGCTGCACCTGTCTGTCCACTGCGCGCATGCGCGTGTTCTCCAAGTTTTCTCGCTCATTTCGCCACTCTGCTCCGTGAAACGGCGCTTAACTCGGCGATCAATGCTCGCGCGTTTAGGTTAAAAAATTGGGCGGCTGTATATATTCGTCAATCTTAGCTGAGTGAAATGTTCAACACGAACTAATAAAAAATTCAACCCGCTCCGCTTCGCGGACACCGATGAAACAGCGAGTCTGGTGGCGTTCCCTTCGTCAGGCTAACGCATTTCTATGTTTTGAAAGTCTTTCAGATATGTTCTATCACTGCTCTTGATTAAACACTTTTTGTTAAGCTTTGAGGTAATAGTATAGCCACCTACTTTTTAATAACCGCAAAGTATCACGTGACAGCGGTGGGACTGTGATAACGCGCACGCCATTTGTTTGGTAACTGTTGCCTACTTCCTTTTTAGTGGGGAGAGAGAGAAAACTTTTATTTATGCAGGCCTAAAGTATCGTCCTCGTTGGATGGAGCACTTAGTTCAGGTCCCCATTGGCTCGCGCCACACCACGCGCCCGCTGGATTAGCCGACGCTGCTCCTGCGGCTCTGAGCTGGTCAGCGCAGTCTCCCACGAGAAATGTGAGGATGAAGGATTAGGGCGGTAGCCCGGGTGTTGTGGAGATTCCCAGGTGCAGTGATACACCGTGGGCTTCGCTCCACAATAGTGGAAGTTGTGTGTGGTGAAATTTACCCAATTTCTGTGGCACGTACGCGTTTATGATGGTTATATTTTCCGATAGGCCGCACAGATTTCTGTGGCACATACCCGTTTAATGGGCTAACTGTTGCCTTCATGTTTAGTGGACCACTGGGGAGTAGTGGGATTTACCAAATGTCTGTGGCGCACACCCGTTTATGATGCCCACAAGTGTTGCGACGGATACCAGGCATGAAAGGCTCTACCAAGAACAGCTTCCCTGTTAAAAATAATGACGTAACTCAGTGATAAAGCGCTGGTCTTAAAAACCAGATGTTCGCAGTTGACGCATTATAGGCGACATCGGATTCCTTTTTACCGCTGTTCTCTTTAAAGCGTGTTATTTTAAGGCAAGCGCTGGATAGCTGGACCGTTTGGTGGCATCAGAATTTTTTTGGCTTTCTTATTACGCGGGCAGTGAAGCGTGTATAATTTCACCTCCACACGAGACAAGCGCTGGATAGCTGGACCCTTTGGCTCACCTCGATTGTCTGCCGCTCTAGCTCAGTGGTAGAGCACTGGTCTCGTATACCAGGGGTCGTGAGTTCAAACCTCACTGGCGGCATCAGAATTTTTTTTGATCGTGTTCTTACGTGGACAGTGAAGATCGTATCATTTAATCTTCAGATAAGGCAAGCGCCGGATAGCTGGACCCTTTGGCTCAGCTCGATTATCCGCCGCTATAGCTCAGTGGTAGAGCACTGGTCTCGTAAACCAGGGGTCGTGAGTTCAAACCTCACTGGCGGCATCAGAATTTTTTTTGATCGTGTTCTTACGTGGACAGTGAAGATCGTATCATTTCATCTTCAGATAAGGCAAGCGCCGGATAGCTGGACCCTTTGGCTCAGCTCCATTATCCGCCGCTATAGCTCAGTGGTAGAGCACTGGTCTCGTAAACCAGGGGTCGTGAGTTCAAACCTCACTGGCGGCATCAGAATTTTTTTTATCGTGTTCTTACGTGGACAGTGAAGATCGTATCATTTAATCTTCAGATAAGGCAAGCGCCGGATAGTTGGTCCCTTTGGCTCAGCTCGATTATCCGCCGCTATAGCTCAGTGGTAGAGCACTGGTCTCGTAAACCAGGGGTCGTGAGTTCAAACCTCACTGGCGGCATCAGAATTTTTTAGATCGTGTTCTTACGTGGACAGTAAGGATCATATCTACTGACGAGACAAGCGCTGGATAGCTGGACCCTTTGGCTCAGCTCGATTGTCCGCCGCTCTAGCTCAGTGGTAGAGCACTGGTCTTGTAAACCAGGGGTCGTGAGTTCAAACCTCACTGGTGGCATCGCATTATTTTGGTTCGTATTCTTATACGTGGACAGTGAAGAGCGTATCATTTCATCTTCAGATAAGGCAAGCGCCGGATAGCTGGACCCTTTGGCTCAGCTCGATTGTCCGCCGCTATAGCTCAGTGGTAGAGCACTGGTCTCGTAAACCAGGGGTCGTGAGTTCAAACCTCACTGGCGGCATCAGAATTTTTTTTGATCGTGTTCTTGCGTGGACAGTGAAGATCGTATCATTTCATCTTCAGATAAGGCAAGCGCCGGATAGCTGGACCCTTTGGCTCAGCTCGGTTGTCCGCCGCTATAGCTCAGTGGTAGAGCACTGGTCTCGTAAACCAGGGGTCGTGAGTTCAAACCTCACTGGCGGCATCAGAATTTTTTTTGATCGTGTTCTTACGTGGACAGTGAAGATCGTATCATTTCATCTTCAGATAAGGCAAGCGCCGGATAGCTGGACCCTTTGGCTCAGCTCGATTGTCCGCCGCTATAGCTCAGTGGTAGAGCACTGGTCTCGTAAACCAGGGGTCGTGAGTTCAAACCTCACTGGCGGCATCAGAATTTTTTTGATCGTGTTCTTACGTGGACAGTAAGGATCATATCTACAGACGAGACAAGCGCTGGATAGCTGGACCCTTTGGCTCAGCTCGATTGTCCGCCGCTATAGCTCAGTGGATTCCACTTCCGGCTGCCGAAGGGTGCGGACGTGTGTATCATGTGCTCCCAAGGGGCGGTATCAGCGACTGTGAACAGTCGCGGTAACAGGAACGATGAGCAAGATAGCGACGGCTACGAAGTCATTTTGCCTACGCTGCCATCAGGCCGTAGTGTTTCAAATACTTTATTTTTGCATGCGGATGTGAAAGCCAGGCCCTACCGAGTAGAACATTTCCGGGATACGCTGGCACGTCTGGCGCTGCTCCCCGAGGTGATAGCCTTGGGGGCGTACCGGATGAGTCATGTCTGGGCAGTGACATTTAAGAGTACGGAAGGGATGAAGAAAGCATTGGCCTGCGGTGAAATGAAAGTGAAAGGCCAGCGATGTATGGTCATCAACCCAGGGAATCAAGATGTACAGCGGTGAGCACTGTTAGGGTGAACACGCGAGCGCGTGGCCGACGGCACTATCAGCGCCGCGTAACAGCCATCGTTGGAAACATTGCACATGCGCAGTATGTGCTTTGCGATACACTCTTTCCACCACGCGCACTGCGTCATAGATATGCTTGTTGGGGATACGCTTGTGTGCGCGCGGTGGAAAGAGTATTTCGTAGAACGCATGATGCGCATGCGCAATGTTTCCACCGATGACCGTTACGCGGCGCCCACTGAGCCGTCGGCCACGCGCTCGCGTGTTCACCCTAAGAGTGCTCACCACTGTACGTCTGAAGCTTCACTGGCTCTTGTTCAATGTGCCAGATGAAGACGTGCGCGTAGCGCTGGCCCCGTATGGGAAGGTGATAGACATCTCGAAGGAGAAGTGGAGGGTTCAAGGAATTCAGGACAAAGGGTCGACGACACGCTTGGTGCGTCTGAAACTCCACAGTGGCACCAAGGTCGAAGACCTTCCGCACCAGCTACGCGTCGCCGGAGAGATGGCTCTTCTGGTCGCTCCGGGAAGACCACCACTGTGTCTGCGCTGTCACAGCAAGGGCCACATTCGGCGAGTGTCGCGTTCCACGTTGCAGTTATTGCCGTCGCTTCGGTCATGAAGAAAGTGAGTGCGTGAAGACCTACGCAAGTGTCACTGGGCCGACTGGAGAAGAAGACACCACAGAACTCGTCATGGACGAGGCTGATGCCGAGGAAGCCGCGAGCGGAGTGCTGCCGAAGGACGAGGGGCGTGAAGCGGCAAAGCTAACTCCGCTCTCGAAGAACAAAGAAAGTCAGAAGGAGGAGGGATACCTAAGAGAAACAATGTCTGCAGGCGCCGACACAGGCCGTCTCGAAAGGCAAGACCATGTCGCCACGCAGTCACCGTCTGGTCGAGAGCAGGAAGTTATGGACGTGAACGGGGGAGCAAGCAGCGCCACGGTCTCCAAGCGGGGTCATGACGCATTGCTGGACACGGGTGAGGTCCCGAACGCGGCCGACTTGGAGGAACCACCGTCCAAGGCGGTGACCTTTCGTCGGGCCAAGTTCAAGCCAAGGCCGAACATACCACCGGATCGAACGGCGGCGGAGCCGCAGCCTAAGTAACCGCGAGCCATTGTGCTTCGCGGTACGCCACGTGGTCTAAGTGGGGGCCAAACTGCCCTCGAAATGCTAATGAACTGCACCTTCCGAATGCTGCCAAGACGGCTGCGCAAAGCTCCTGCAAGGTATCAGCGTGGCGTTGACAGCACACGTAGTACGAGGTAGGTGCCGTGCGGTCCGTTCGTTCTCACAAAAACATAACCATGGCGAATGACACTGCACTTCGTTTTGCGACGTTAAATGTTCGAGGGCTGTGTTCCAGAAAGCGGCAGTATCAGCTTAGCCGGCTTTTCTTGGAAAAGAATATTGATATAGCGGCAGTGCAGGAAACAAAGATAGAACTCGAAGAGCAAACGGACTACATGGTGCAACAGTTCCGCAATAGATACAATGTTTGTGTAGCGCATGCTATTGGAACGTCAGCTGGCAGCGCACTTTTCGTTAGGAATGATTTGGGCATAATAGAAGAGAGGGTTGTTTCATGCCAAAGCGGAAGGCTGCTGCTTGTTGATTTTTCATTGTCTGGCTTAGAGTGGCGTGTGTTATCGGTTTACGCGCCGAATACCGAGAATGAACGCTCGGCCTTCTTTGAAAGTGTACGCCAGTATTTGGAATGTTCAAGGAAAATAGTAATGCTTGGGGATTTCAATTGTGTGTGTTTTGCAGCAGACCGAGTGAAAAACCGCCCGGTACGAGATAAAAGCGCTCTTCTTTTAAGTACCCTTGTGCAAGAAGCTAATCTCGAAGACGTTGGTCACCTTCTATCGAGTGATGACGTGGCTGCCTTCACGCACTTTCAGGGGCAGAGTCATGCTAGGCTTGACAGAGCATATGTATCATTAGACCTTGTACAAAAGTGTGGCGATTATGGTGTCAAACATGTGTCGTTCAGCGATCATAGTCTCGTAATGTTCAGTATAGGTAAAAGGCAACCCAAGTCGAAATTCAACTGGCAGACGTGGAAATTTAACAATGAGATACTAAAGAATGAATCATTCTGTGAATATGTGAAAGAAAAGCTGGATAAATTGACCGGCACTAACGAAGGCAACGTGCTGGAAATGTGGGAAATTTTAAAACAGGAAGTTAAGATAAGAGCAATAGAGGAAGCCACTTTAGTTACGTATAACAAAAGGAAAAAAGAAAAAGAAATACAACGCGAGCTGGATTTTTTGTGCTCAGTCGAAATGGAAAGCCCAGGAAGTAAAACCAAAGAAATAAAAGAACTGAAGAGTCAGCTGGAGCTTATCGATGAAGATAAGTTCAAAGGCGCAGTCATAAGAGCCCGAGCCGAAAGGGTGTGGCTGGACGAAACGCCGACTAAACGTGCTCTATCAGACGAAAAGGCGTATGCGAGGCGGAATGAAACCAGGATGATTAGGTACGCGAACGAAATTACGAAAGAACCTCAACTAATAGAGCAGGCATTCCTTGAGCATTATGGAGAAATATTCGGTACGGTAGAGCACGTTACGGAAGAGTTTAAAACAGAATTTCTACTAAACATGCCCCGATTAGAAGATGGTGTGCGAGAGCGCTTGGAGTGGCCTTTAACCATTGGCGAAATAGAAGCAGCAATTGAAGGTTTAGCTCGAGGCAAGTCGCCGGGCCCTGACGGACTCGGGGCAGGTTTTTATAAAGTCTTCAAAAGCGACATTAGCCAGGCGCTGTTGAAAGTGTTTAATGAGGCCTACACGCAGAAGCAGGTTCCTCCGTCTTTTCGGATATCCCACGTGGTTCTTATACCGAAAACAGAGGATCCAGACAAATTGTTGAATGTCGACGCTTACCGTCCGATATCACTGATGAACGTCGATTACAAGATATTCACCAGGGTGCTTGGAAAGAGACTGCAGGGGGTGGTAACAAGTATTGTAGGGCCGCATCAAACATGCGGCATCAAAGGAAGGTCAATATACACAAACATCCATACTGCCAGAAGCATGTTAGAGTGCTGTGAAGAATTGGGCGAATGTGGAGCCATGTTGCAGCTGGACTTGCAAAAGGCTTTCGACCGGGTTGCTCACGAGATTCTTTTTTGCATACTTGAACACGTAAATGTAGGGCACCTAATCATAGATGCTGTAAAGATGTGTTACGAGGAATGCACTGCTCACCTCATAATAAACAAGGAGGTCACGAGAGCGTTTAACGTGCGGTCATCTGTGAGACAGGGATGTTGTTTATCCCCCCTTTTATTCGCCATATACTTGGAACCGCTTTGTAGAAAGATAAACAGCAATAGCAGGGTAACTGGTTTTACGCTGCAGTCCGCAGAAGTGAAAATACTTGCATACGCCGACGACATCGCGCTGTTTTGTCGCGATAAAGAAAGTGTGAAAACCGCGGTCGACGAGGCGCTTTTATATTGTAAGACGACAGGAAGTGCTATCAACTTTGATAAATCTTCGGGTTTCTGGATCGGAAGATGGAAGGACCCCCCCAGTAGGTTTGTAAATGTACAGTGGACCGTCACGCTAGCAAAATACCTAGGGGTTCCACTTGAACACTATCGAAACGCCGCGGATTACTGGAATGCAGAAACTGAAAGGGTCCGCGAGAACACACTGAAGTGGGGAGGTCGTAATCTTTCCATGTTTGGCCGAGCGATGGTCTGCAATTTGTTTGTCGTTGCAAAAATATATTACGTGCTTCATGCTTTGTGTATGTCAAGAGCTAACATACAGAAATTACACAGAGTGCTCGCTGTTTTTGTGTGGGGATCAAGTTGGGAGCGAACAAGCCGCACTAACTTGTTTCGGTCTGTCAAAAATGGTGGGCTAGGTTTAGCACATTTGTTTATACGGCAGATTGTGTCAAGATTTCTTTACTTACGGGACCAAAAGAACCCATTTCTGATGACAGTGCTTCAAGTAAGGCTCTGCGATGAACTACCAGAATTGTGAACTACCGACAGTGTGTTTATGGCAGAGTGCGAGGGTTCCTAAAAGAAATTGTCTGGGCTGTTCAATTCTTGAAGGTGCGGTTTTCTATGGAATACCTGAGTAATGTTCCGCGGAAGCGTCTGTACAAGGACTTACGAGACGTTATGCTACCCATGCCGTTGTATCGATCAATGTATTCCATAGGACCAGAGAGGAACGTGCTTAAAAGAGTGAAGCGAATGCCTGTGCGTGCATCGGTTAAGTCCTTTTTCCAGCTGCACACGAACACATTACCTGTGAAGACTTGGCTTGAGGAAAGAGGTATTTCCATACCATGGTCTGTGAACTGTTCATTATGCAATAAGCCTGAGACAGTGGAACATGCATTCATAGAATGCTGGGACGCAGTTTTTCATTGGGATATTTTACAAAGGACTCTAAAGAAGGACCTGCCGATCACGCCGTTCGGTATTCGTTTTCTGCCAACAATAAATGAGGACACTGTACCGTATGACATGTTCATGCTGCTTTCTTTGCACTGCTTGTGGAAAAGCAGAATGGATGTGAGGCACATGGAACTGAATCCCAGGCTAGTAAGGCAGCACTTCATTGAAAGCATGTGTTATATGAAAGAATTGTATAGCTTGCAACAAGATGAACCACCCTGGATGAATGTATTGAATGAACTTGTAAACTTGAAGCGCTTTTAACTCTGTGTCAGCCAGCATGAGGCAAGCACTTTTATCGCCATTTATATGCCCTACTAATATATATCCCTTGTGTTTGTAATTTTTGCCAAGCCGGTAATAAAGACAAAAAAAAAGGCCGCTATAGCTCAGTGGTAGAGCACTGGTCTCGTAAACCAGGGGTCGTGAGTTCAAACATTACTGGCGTCATCAGAATTTTTTTATCGTGTTCTTACGTGGACAGTAAAGATCATATCATCTTCAGACGAGACAAGCGCTGGATAGCTGGACCCTTTTGCTCACCTCGATTGTCCGCCGCTATAGCTCAGTTCGCAGTTTTTATATGGGGCTCTGAATGGGAAAGGTGCAGACGGACCAATTTGTTCAGGCGCGTGAAGGACGGGGGTCTCGGTTTGGCGCACCTATTTGTGAGACAATTAGTAAATAGATTTTTGTTTTTCCGTGACGTCAGGGATCCGTTTTTGCGTACGGTATGCCAGCTCAGGTTAGGCAGTGCCTTACCAGATCTTGTTGTCACTACGGATAGCCGGCCCGTGACGTTGCGTGGCTATCTCAAGGAAGTGGTAGACAGTGTACGTTTTGTTAATCTGTTCGTTTTTCTTGGGATTATCTAGCAAGTGTTAGAAGAAAAGAATTGTACAAAGATGTGATATGTTTTTGCCAGTACCATTGTACAGGGCCATATACAGTGGAAGACCGGGACAAAATGTACTGAAGCGGGTGAGAAACATGCAGGTACCTACAGGGGTGAAAACATTTTTCTTTAAGTTACACACAGGAACACTGTCAGTAAAGACTTTCACAGAGGAACGGGACTTTTTTACACCATGGGGGTCACACTTCTTGAGATGTAAGAAACCAGAAACAATAGACCATGTTTTTTTTTTTTGCATTGTTGGGAAGGGGTACATTTTTGGGACATTTTGCAGAGGACAATAAAGATTTTCCACTGGATCCACACGGGATAAGGCATCTCGCAGTAACGAATGATGAGGGGGTCCCATTTGATGTAGTGATGTTGACCGGTCTCCACTGTATATGGCGTGCGCGAATGGCCGGATACCACTTCGACCCGGATGCAAAACCAGCAGTAATTTATTTCAGGCAAAGCATGTCTACATTCATTGAGTGTAGCAAAATACACGAGATCTAGCCAGAATCGTTGTCAAGGTTTGTACCTCTGGCAACCCTTGAGTATTTTTAAGAGGACATCAGTCCAAATGGGACTGATGGCAATGCTTGTTCTTTTTTATTGTATTATGTGAGTGCGCAATGATTGCCCTGTACAGTGTCCAAGCCAGGCAATAAATAAAAAAAAAACCGCTATAGCGCAGTGGTAGCGCACTGGTCTCGCAAACCATGGGTTCGTGAGTTCAAACCTCACTGGCGGCATCACAATATTTTCGTTCGTATTCTTATACGTGGACAGTGAAGAGCGTATCATTTCATCTTCAGATAAGGCAAGTGCCGGATAGCTGGACCCTTTGGCTCAGCTCGATTGTCCGCCGCTATAGCTCAATGGTAGAGCACTGGTCTCGTAAACCAGGGGTCGTGAGTTCAAACCTCACTGGCGGCATCAGAATTCTTTTGATCGTATTATTACGTGGACAGTGAAGAGCGTGTATCATTTCATCTTCAGATAAGGCAAGCGCCGAATAGCTGGACCCTTTGGCTCGCCTCGATTGTCCGCCGCTATAGCTCAGTGGTAGAGCACTGGTCTCGTAAACCAGGGGTCGTGAGTTCAAACCTCACTGGCGGCATCAGAATTTTTGCTCCTGTCCTCTTACATTTGTGCGTTAATATAGAAACAGGCGACTAGCAAGGTGACTGAGCAGCCTGCTTTCCCTTTTCTTTTTTTCTTTTGCATGCCTTTATTCAGCCTGCTTTTTACGCAGAAAATGAAATGGTATTTTGAAAGGCAAATACAGTAAATATCATATTAATAATCACGGCCGTTTTCTCTTCCCCCTTTCTTTTCTTGTTTTTTTTTCTTTTATTGTATTGTATTGTCGTTGTTTGTTGCAGCCCTTGTTTACCAAGAACATGCAACATGAATGCGTTCGTCTGTCACTACTGTGCCGAAGCCTGCGCGGCGTTCATCGCGCTATCAGTGACGTCGCGATCGCCTCACTTTGAAGGATCACATCGATCACCGGATCCCAGCTATCAATTGAGTGCGACTAAAGCTTCCTCTGATGGGGCTAGCACTGATACTGGAGCACGCGAAACGAAGTAGGGTGCGCGAAGAGGGCGGCAAACACACACACACCGTATACGCTGGGCGCCGAGCTACTTAAGATGGTGAGTGGCAGAAAAAGCGAGAACCTCGGCGTGCACAAGCAGGGCGTACACGATCCCGGTGAGGCGCCGCGAAGGGGTGCGGGACGGCCGACGAAAGGAGCGGCGGCGCGGGATTGGAGTTGCGCGCGGGGGTTTTCTTGGGGCCCGGTGATGGATGGGGCGACCGAAAGCGGGCCCTGAATGCTCAACGAGCGGAAGCCGACGCTCACAATAAGAAGCCATTGTGAAGCCACCGCCTGATGCCCTTCTTTTTCCGCGGCAATCTCGCCGCCGCCTTCGCGCTCGATCCTCCGACGCACCTTCCTCTCGACTCCAGTTTTATTCCTGCCTCTTTAAGAGTTTACTCCCGTGTTCGCGGCTTTCACGAGAATTTCGTTTTCGGTATTTCTCCTTCTTTCCTTCGCTTTAGCATCCATCGAGCGAGTGTTACGCATTTGTTTTGTCACTTTACAGTTTCCACATCACTCGTGCACCTTCCTCGCCATCCGACGAGACACACGATCCCCGACGTGCCTCGTGTGGGGAGAGAACGCGTGATTCTGGAAAGTGCGAGCACGAGAAAGACTGCGTGGAACGGAAAAGAAGGCAGCAAATGAGAAGGGAACTCAATTAACCAAAGCGCGCGCGGTGTTGGAGTGTCAGCTTACGAAACGCTGGCCCGACGAAGTGAAGACAGATGAGGGAAAACGTCGCCTCGCCAGCCGTGGCAAGCGAATTTTAAAGCGAAACGCCTCATACGCTGAAGCAACCTCGGCGGAAGACAAAAAAAAAAAAAAAACGGTTTCAATGAATGAGGGAGAACTTTGTCTGCGCGTGACAATGATTCATGCATTTTTAGCGGGCTTGCGTAGTTTAATAGATCCGCGTACAGGTGGGCTAAACTATACTTACAATTAAACGAAGCATATATAGTGCGGTGATTGATAAGGTAGCACTGTAGCAACAGCATAAGACAGTGAGGGATGAGGAAGGTAAAAATGCTAACCTAAAATTCATTGAATGAATAGCAAGAAACTGACCGTATCAGGGATGCACTTTTAACCTTGCCTTTGTCAACACTTATAAACCGTTGTTTTCATATGAACGTTTTAGTGGTATATGGGTGGCAAGTATAATTCCCCTGACGAACACCCCTAAGACAACCGTTTGAATGTTTTATTTTTTGTTTCGAATAATTTCATTATCTCGAATTCGTGTTCACTCCAGCTCAATCCCTTTATATTTTGCTTTATTTCGCTTATATGAACCGGTGCTTCCACGCACACTACCGAACACACAAACAGCTATAACAATAAAGAACCTGCTCTGTTAATAGTGACTGCCCGTGTTCTCTACATAGTTTAACAAAACTTCATATTCGACTAGATGGAGCTTTTGGGAACATTAAAGCGGAAAAATAGACATTCACAAGAGCGAGAGAAACAGGACAGGCGCTAACTTTCATCTACTTTTATTTGAGGCTTCGCTGACAAATATATAGAGAGAAAACAAACATGTGCAGTCAGTCAAACGCATAGTAAAGTAACGCGCAGTCCTTTCACAAAAAATTATCAAGATACTCAGACTCTGCCTTCCAAAGCTTCACAGAAGTATCGCTAACACACACACATCTTCTCTTTTTGATATGCTTTCAATATTTCTTGCGCCATCCTATCCATACCTCTGCCCAGAATCTTTATCTCATTCAGTCTCGGCTCACAGGCCCTGCAACTTGCGAAATGATCAGCCACATCAGTGCCCCCGCTCTTAACAGCCCGTAAATGCTCCCCCCCCCCCCCCCCCCCCCCGCCCCCTCCCATCGGTCATTAATACAACGACCCGTCTGGCCTATAGGCTCTGCCGCAAGTTCAACGAGATCTCGCAGGTAACCCCAGTACAACAATTAACAAACTCCCCACCGTGTTTTTTCTGGCAACCACTTTCCTTCCCATCACGCGAAACAGGTGAGCACAATTGGACAAGCTTTTTCGGAGCGGAGAACACTGCTGGCACCCCATGAATTTGGCCACCTTCTCCACATGGTGCGCAACCTTAAGAACACAAGGTACTACACAGGCCTGATAATGTTCTTTTCTGGAGTGCTCACATTTCCAAACACAGACTCCTTGGTTTTCTGAAAAGGGGCATCAGTAGCTGACCAAATCCACGCACAGGAATAGCCAGGCGACAACAACCAGAGCACGTGCTTATTAAAGTCCGACTGCACTGAGCACGGCCGCTACATTAAAAAAAAGTGTCCTATTTTATGTAGCGGCCGTGACAATTAAGACTTCGCTAGCGGAGACCCCAAGCACAGATTAGCAATAGCACCCTTGACCGTTTTCAAATGTGCCGAACGAATGGCAATAGCTACTTCTGTGCCCATGGAGCGTGCTCCTAGCAAACATGATTACTCCTTAAAGTAATGTTAACGTTTAAAAACTGCAACGAACCCAGTGACGGCAGTTCGCGTGTGAAAACCGAACCATGGCCACTACATAAGAATTGAAGGACAGCTTGTAAATTCCAAAGTGTGTTCAACGAAAGCCTGTGGCCATTCGCGTGACTATGCCATGGTATCGGGGGAGTCCACCTTATTGGGGCGCTTCTCTGAACCGCTTGCCGTGGAATCATCACCGGGCGGCTTGGGAGCCATCCGACTAACTCGACTGCTGCAACGAGACGTCTGACGAAGGAGCGCTGCCGCGCGCCGCTGTGCCATCACGTGATTGCTGAGAGAGTGTGAGGGAGCATGGACGGACGCCGCCGCTGGACGCCGCCGCTGGACGCCGCCGCCGCGTTGCGCAACAGTTGCGCAACGCGCTTTAGAAGAAGCAACGCGCAACTGTTGCTATGCGCCGCTGTGCCATCGCATTATTGCTGAGAGAGTGTGAGGGAAGAGGCCACAGCTGGCGCCGTTCCAGGGCATGGACGGACGGACGGACGGACGGACGGACGGACGGACGGACGGCCGCGAGTATAAGGGTTTCGCCTTAAAATAAGTAGCGGCCGTGACCAAACCCTCCCCATTCTGCTGAAAGGTGTGCGTCATGCGTCGTATCCGTGAGCGGTTAGGGGAAAAAGGTAAGCAGACCCACCTCCTTTCGCATCACTGGGAGAAAAAACAAAAACAAAAAGGTGCACTACCAGCTGTCGTAAACACTACACAGGAGACGATGAACGTGCTAAGCATGGAGGAGGAGAAGGAGAGAAAGGAAAGGCAGGGATGTTAACCAGTCTAGAAGGACAGGTATGCTACCCTACACTGGGGGAAGGGATGGGGGAGATATAAAGATAGAGAGAGAGAGAGAAGGAGAGCACGCACGCACAAAAAGTCACACACATTTCACGGTCATCATAACGACGTTAGTCTATAAGCGACGGTGCAGGTCTGATGCCTTCAAGAAGTTTAGCACTGCCTTCGTCGCCTTCACCCGCGATGACCTATCAGGACGACATTCCAGAATGGTTCCTGCCGTCATCGGTCTGGGATCTATGCGAGCAAGAGCGACGGCGAGGGATTTCCTCTGCGCATTGTAGCGAGGACAGTCGCAGAAGATGTGCTGTAGTGTCTCCTCGCTACCCACAGTTGTCACAAAACGGGTTGTCAGCCATTGGATTCGAAAGGAGAATGACTTTGTGAAAGCCACTCTTAGCTATAAACGGCAAAGCAGAGTGGCATCATTTCGGCGTAGTCCCGTAGGTGTCTGAAGACGCAGATTGGTCGGGCAGTGGCGGTGGTGGTTGTGCAGTCTGCTTACTGTGTTATAAGTGGAGGAAGTCATTTCTTGTGCAGCCACTCGAAGTTGCACAAGAAATGACTTCCTCCACTTATAACACAGTAAGCAGACTGCACAACCACCACCGCCACTGCCCGACCAATCTGCGTCTTCAGACACCTACGGGACTACGCCGAAATGATGCCACTCCGCTTTGCCGTTTATAGCTAAGAGTGGCTTTCACAAAGTCATTCTCCTTTCGAATCCAAATGGCTGACAACTAGGGGTGTGCGAATATGAAATTTTTCGAATACGAATCGAATACGAATATCCACCTTCGAATATCGAATCGAATATCGAATATCAAAGGAAAAATGCCTTCACAGTAACAATATTTCATTTAACATGTATCTATTTAAAAAAAAAAAAAAAACATTAACAGCCTGACTGGCAACACAACATACACTGCTGTCTCCAGAACACAATGTCCAGGCTAGCACAATGCACATCACAACACAAGCAAATATCACGGCAGAATGAAAGTGGTGACTACATGTTATCATGAAGAAATATGAGTTGCTCCAAATGATAAGGCAGCAGGCGCTCCCTTGTAACAGAGACACCCGCTCTCCCCCCCCCCCCCTGCCACTGAAAAGGCACGCTCGCTTGGAACAAAAGTGGCTGGTATAGGGAGGTACATGGGGCAAAGCTTTGCCAGACTGGGGTATCTGAAGGTGCCTACAGTCCGCCACCAGACACATGGGTCACTGTCCTTCTTCAGAAGTGGTCCCGCATAGTGAACGAGTGGTAGTGGGGCACGTTGCGGCCGCTTAATATTGAAAATGTACGGTTACATGATCGCCAACAGCGCTGCACGTCGGAGATGCACCAGCAATAAATCATACGTATTGCGGCGCTCGTCGCAGGCAGATATCGTTCCTCCGTGTACTTACGATGTTTATCGCTCCTCTCGGCAACGTTTTTTGCGATACGAACGCAGCAGAAATGTGGAAGAGGGGTAATTTATGCATGATAATCGAATCGCATATTAGAATTTTTTGAATATTCGAAGTTATCGAATATTCGAAACTTTTCGAATACACGATTTTCGAATCGAATACGAATATTTCGAATGTAATATTCGACGAATATTCGAAACTTTCGAATATTCGCACACCCCTACTGACAACCCGTTTTGTGACAACTGTGGAAGCGAGGAGACACTACAGCACATCAAGCCTGTTAATATTATGGAGGTACTGTTATGGTGCGCAGCAACGTCTGTGTAGTCGTCATTCTGGTAACGCGGATGCAACAGGGATTCCACCATACCTTCCCGTGTCTGCAGTTGCCGGGCGCCCAGTGGCATTCTTGCCTTTAAGGAAGGCTGTATACGATCGGAGGCCTGCCGCCTGGATTCCGCTATCTTTCGTTTTTATGACAGACGCCGGACACATCGGAGAAGGTAACGGAATCGTCGCTGACGCAGATCACGTGTGAAGGAGGACAGTGGCGAACAAATGGCAGACGTACACAGGCGAGGTGACCAATATATACACTTCCAATCAAATCTGATGCGAAAAAGGAGCACAAGTTCTGTGTTACGCTTGCGTGTTTTGCAGGCATAAGAAAAGATAAAAGAATAAACGAATAACACACGAGGAGCAGCGACAGCGAGCCCAGGGAAGTGCGGTGGCGGGAAGTGCAGTCCGTGTCGGGTGGATCACTTAGTATACTCCTCACTTGCGATTTAGGAAGTCGGCAAGTGGAGACACGAGAGGAACAAAATACTCGTCGTCAAAGCAGCACGGGGTTTGTAAAAAAGGGCTGCTCGACTTCATCATAACCCGCCCCATCGCAGTCAACATTCGAGGCAGCAGGCGCCGACGCCTGTGGAAGAAAGAACGGCCGAAAGAAATAAATGGTCAGAGTCAAAGCGCAACACAAGCACCGCACTGCGATGCAGCGGAAACAGAGGCGAAAAAAAAAAAAAAAACCTCCTCGAGGGATCAGCGCCAGCTGATCTTTGGAAGCTGCGCAAAGAAGCCGACTCAGCGGTTGTCACTATATATGTGTACTAGTATTGAAAAGAACGCGTTTTGGGGCTTTACTGGGCGCTTTGGCGCACGACATAAGGGGAGTTATAGAAGGTGTCAGCTGGCATACTTGGTGTAACAAGAACTCGAAAAAGAATAACGGAACTCAAGGAAAGGTAGCAACGCATGCACGAACTATATGTCTGAGCCAACCAACAGTGTCGCGCGCGCGCGCCTGTGTGTGTGTGTGTGTGTGTGTGTGTGTGTGTGTGTGTGTGTGTGTGTGTGTGTGTGTGTGTGTGTGTGTGTGTGTGTGTGTGTGTGTGTGTGTGTGTGTGTGTGTGTGTGTGTGTGTGTGTGTGTGTGTGTGTGTGTGCGCGTGCGTGTGCGCGTGCGTGCGTGCGCGCGTGCGTGTGCGCGTACTCGTGTGTTTGTATACAAAAACCAAAGACCGCGTACACGCAAAGTTCTCTTTTTCTAACGTGTCGACCGGCCTTCGTCAGAGCACCCAGATGGAGGCCGGTAATAAACGAATGAATATTGAGCATGAAGTGATAAACAAAATGTTACGTGCACTAAGCTAAAAACGTAGAATGTGCGAGAACACAAACTGTGCACCGAACTGCCAACAGGGGATCGATTCGACGTGTCGAAATTGTTGGTAATTCACGTATTTTAACTCCTCTCCAATGGCTTCAAGGGAATACTCACGATATCAAGCACCAGGAAGGAAGCTGGGAAAAACTGTTTCTTGCTTCTGTTTTCTGAACGCATAAGCTGGAACTGCGATTGGAGGAATGTGTAAATATTCATCAGGCGCAAACAACTAACAAAAATTAAGCGGTCTTCAAACATTTCAGCAAACTAATCGATAAATTCCGCACGCCCGAGTTCGAACTTTCCACGTCAACGTTTCATTAACGCTGAATGATCGTGGCAATGTGTATATTCGCGCAATTAGCTTTAAGGCGGGGGTACCACTGCAGTGTAGTTTCATTCTGAACCACCAGAAGACGCCACCAAGTCACGTTTGGACTTGGTGGCGTCTAACGCAAAACTCGCAGCTAAGTCTAATGGACGTAACCTCGTGATAATCGCGGGAGGTCTAAACGACGTCTTGAGTAACGAATCAGCCGAACTAGCGACCACATTGGCGAAAGGGGTCGATGACATGCGCGCCATTTCCCCTCAGGTGCAGATAGTGGTATGCACAATACCGGAGGTACCGGTGCGTGACGGCAACCTGCAAAGAGCGGTTGTCGACGCAAACAAAGAGATATGGCAGATGAGTAGAGAGAAAGGCATCGAGGTAGTGGAAATAAACAGAGAGGTGCACAGGTGGGGTGGTTTTCGAAGAGACGGAATACACTTCGATAGGAGGCTTGGCCATGAGGTGGGTTGGCGTCTTGCAGGACGCGCAGTAGCTTTTTTGGGGGGCACGCGGGCCCTTCAGTGCCCATGGTAGCTTGTAATGAGGAAAACAACCAGGGGGACTCTTTGACAGGTAGTATAGCGAAAAAACAGAGAAAAGGTAAAAGAAGGGAGAAGGCGCGTGTTGCAATTAGTTACATTAACATGCAGGGTGGCAGAAAAAAGGCAAAATGGTTAGAGATTGAGGGACAGTTAAACAAGGAACAGATAGGTGTTTATGCGGTTACAGAAACACACCTTAGAGACTTGGAAGAGCCACCACATATTGAAAATTATGTTTGGGAAGGATGTAACAGGATCACATCAGAAAGGAGAGGTGGGGGGGTTGGAATGCTAATTCATAGCAGAACAAAATGGGAGAGAGTGAAACAAACGTGTTCAGAGCACATGTGGGTTTCGGGCACAGTAGGTGGAAAGAAAACGTGGCTAGGTGTAGCTTACTTGTGGACAGGCAATAACTGCAGAGAAAAGAATCTGGAGATAGTGAAATGCATAAGCACCGATATTAAAGAATTTGGTCATGATGCCGAGATAATCCTTCTAGGGGACATGAACGCTCACATTCATGACCTTGACGGATATTCAGACACCAATGGCAAGTTATTGCTAGATCTCTGCGAGCAACATAGTCTTGAGATAGTTAACGTGGGGCCTAAGTGTGAGGGGCAGATCACGTGGGAAGTCAGAAACAGGCAATCGAGCATTGATTACTGTCTCATGACAGAAGGAATATATGACAAACTTAGAGAGATGAGAATAGACGAAGAAGGCATTAACAGCTTAGGTAGTGATCATAAACGCATAATATTACAAATGGGATATAAAACTGAAAATAAGAACATAGAATCAAAGTTTGGCAGCTCGTATCTAAATGACAAACAAATAACAAATATAGCCGCAAGAGTCGAGGAAAAAGTAGACGAACTACCAGGCAAAGACTGGAAGTATAGTGAGCTGCTACATGTAATCACGAAAGAAATGGAAATAGAGAAGAAAACTATTTGTTGGAAAGGAAAGAAAAAGCCAAAAAGTTGGTGGAACAAAGAAATCCGGGAAGCGATCGAGATGCGACGTCAGGCATCACGGGAGCACAGAAAGGCAAAAAAGGAGAAGCGGCCACAGGACGAAGTCAACCAAATATGGGAAATATATTTAGAGCAAAAATCCATTGTGCAGAAATTAGTCGAGGCAAAAATTAAAGGTGAAAGTGAACGCTGGATGACAGAGATTCGCGAAAAGAAGAAGGCCGCGCCTAGGATATTTTGGAGCCACCTAAAAGCGCTGGGTAGGAAGTCTGTCACAATGCAACAACATATGGTAGATGAAGGAGGAAATAAATTGGAAGGATATGAAGCGCTAGGTTACATCCGAAAGATAACAGCCGATTCGTTTAAAAAGGTCCCCCAGGGGATTCTCCCGGTGAGTAAAAGTACGCAAAGGAGTGCAACCGACGAAGATGTAGTACTAGAGAATTTCAATTGGAAGAAGGCCGAAGGAAAAATTCCTAAGCGCACTACTCCGGGCTTAGATGGGGTTCCCGTCAGCCTCATTAACGAACTCGGACATAACACTAAAGAAGCACTGCTGAAAGCCGTAGAAAAGTGCTTACAGGAGAGGGAAATACCAGACAGTTGGAGAAAAAGTAAAATGAACTTAATCTATAAAGGCAAGGGAGAAAAGGATAACATTCGCTCGTATAGACCGCTAACAATTACATCGGTGCTATACAGGTTGGCGATGCAGGCAGTAAAATTAAAAATAGAAGCGTGGGTAGAACAAAATGATATTTTGGGAGAACTTCAGAATGGATTTCGAATCGACAGGCGGTTAGACGATAATCTGTTTGTTCTTACCCAGTGTATAGAAATATCTAAAATAGAAAACAGGCCCTTATACGTAGCTTATCTAGATATCACCGGGGCGTATGACAACGTTAATCAGGAAATTTTGTGGGATATATTGAAGGAAGTGGGCATAGGTGACGACTGTGTACAGCTTTTGAGGGAAATATACCGAGGAAATACAGTTTGTATAGAATGGGAAGGAATAAGTAGCAAGGACAGCGTTGAAATTAGCAAGGGGCTGAGACAGGGATGCCCTTTGTCCCCGCTGTTATTCATGCTGTACATGGCGAGGATGGAAAAAGCGCTAGAAAGTAGCAACATTGGATTTAATTTGTCACACAAACAGGTCGGAGCGATGGTTGAGCAGAAGCTTCCAGGTCTATTTTATGCTGATGATATTGTCTTATTTGCGGACAGTCAAGATGATATACAGCGACTGGCAGATATATGCGGAAGGGAGTGTGAGGCTCTAGGACTAGGATTTAGTGCAACAAAATGTGGATTGATGGTATTCAATGATCACGGAGACCATACGGTATTAATACAGGGCCAAAAAATACCGAGGGTAAGCGAGTACAAGTACCTCGGAGTATGGGTAAATGAGGGGGATAGATATATGGAGGTACAAGAGAAAGCATCGGTAGCAAAGGGAAAGAGGAATGCTGCAATTATGAAGCACAGAGCTTTATGGGGATACAATAGGTACGAGGTGCTTCGAGGGCTGTGGAAGGGTGTGATGGTTCCGGGGCTTACATTTGGGAACTCAGTGGTGTGCATGAAGTCAGAGGTGCAATCAGGAATGGATGTAAATCAAAGGACGGTGGGCCGCCTCGCGTTGGGCGCTCACGGGAAGACGACAAATGAGGCGGTAAAGGGTGATATGGGATGGACAGGCTTTGAAGTGAGGGAAGCGCAGAGCAAAATGAGATTCGAAGAGAGGCTGAGGAAAATGAAGGAGAGTAGATGGGCAGAGAAGGTTTTCAGGTATTTGTATAGAAAAAGCGTTGACACGCAGTGGAGAAAAAGAACTAGGAGGCTCACCAGTAAATATACGGCTGGCAGTGCGGGCGATATGGCAACAAGGAGCATTAAGCGGAAGGTCAGAGAGGCGGAGAGGACTTATTGGATGACAGCGATGGAAAAGAAGCCGGCTCTGAGTAACTACCGAAAAGGAAAAAACGAAATAAGGAGGGAAAGGTTTTATGATAATTCAAGGGGAAGCGCTTTACTGTTTGAAGCAAGGTCGGGCTGCCTTAGAACGCGTAGTTATAAAGCGAGATTTAGTAACGAAGAAGAACAATGTACATGCTGCGGGGGAACTAAGGAAACGATGGAACATGTACTGATTGAATGTGGCGATATTCACCCAGGTATACGTGTGGGCACGAGTCTACATGAAGCCTTGGGTTTTAGGGACAACAATGGAAAGCTGAACACGTCCGCGATAGAAATAAGTAAGAGACGGTTAGAGTATTGGTGGCAGAAAAGTAGAGATAAAGAACAAAAATAAATAATGGGGGAAAAATAAGGTCATTCTGCCTTAAGAGGCAGAGAGATGGACCGTGAATTTATATTTTTTGGTATAATAACATAGATTTAATCAATGTAGATAAGGTATTAGGCCAACATAAAACAAGGAAGCTTTTTTTTTTCTTTTTTTTTTTCTTCGAGCCTGGTGGCAGACATGTCACCGCCCCGTTTTAAAGGGGACGCTCATAGCATCCATCCATCCATCCATGGAAAAAAGAGAGGAAAATGCGCTCTCTGGCCGTCGCGACAGCGAAGAGCCTCTCCCTGCTGCAACTAATCCACTCTTTTCAGGGGCGCCGCTGCTCCTTTGAAAAGTTTCAGATGTGCTTGACGCCCCCCCCCCCTCCTTCCCTCCCCCCCCCCCCCCCCCCCCCAAAAAAAAAATGCATGGCCCAGAGAACCTTCGTACTCCCATGCAACAGTCCAGAAAAGAGGTGCCTCTCTCTCTTGGTAGTATAACTATTTACGCGCTGAGCCACGCTGGCTGCCGCAAGGGCTGCTTTTCTTTTCTCCCCTTCAACGACGCCTCTTTCTATCGCTCCTTCTGTGATGACCCTAGCTCACTTGTCCCTTTCCCCAGCGGTGCGGCTCTTTCCACGGGAGGAACAATTGCGCTGCAAACCGCTCACGTAGGCTGCCAGGCCAGCTGCTCTCCGTGACATAGTGCCGGAATGCGGGGTTGGGTGACAAGCTCTATCGCGGAGGCCACATCACAAGCGAACCATGAGACATCACATCCTTCCGTGTACAGTGTACATATGTAAATAATCCCTCTGTCGCTGTGGTTTACTCCTACCTCATTTACTGATTGTCACTACGCAGTCATCTGCTTGAGCTAGGCAGCGGTCATCATAATAAACTCTCCTTTTCCTTTGTTCCATTTCTATGTACTTCCTCAAGTAAACGGCCACTTACGTCTACCACTCTATATGCCGTTACACACCCTGACACTATGTACTGAAGATTTTATTTCTCTCGAGATAGAATTGACAGGAATATTTTGCAGAGAGAACGCTATAATTATGCAGTAATTATTGTCCAAATAATTATGGTGACATGAGGGCTTCTATTCACACTTTATGTATGATTTGCAAATGCTCACGGAAGTCCTGTTCTCGTATATATATATATATAATATATATATATATATATATATATATATATAAGCAATTTTATTTTACGTTTCGCTGGAGGTCTAAGCTTCATTAGATAAAGCTCGGACCCCGAGCGGCACGTAAATAAAATTGCTTAGCACGCGTGTCTGACTTTTCTGAGAATATTTCACCGAACCTAGAAACCCTGCGTTGTTTCGGTGTATGAGCAATGAGGGCTTATGAGCGAATACGGCGCTGTGCGAACATCCCAAATCGTCGTGGTCACTCTTAGTTGAAGGAAGGAAGGAAGAAAGTAATAAATAAGTCAAGTTGACAGTGGTGACGTATAGTGCGGCAAACAGTTCCTCTCGGCTCATTCGCTAGAGCAAGCAAACAAGAAAACGGGGAAAAAAGCGCCGTTTCGGCGGAGTGGGGCAGGTGCCGTAGATACGGGCGGGAAAAAAATAAATAAATAACAGTAAATAAATAAAATAAAATAAAATAGAAATGGCAGAAAGGAAACAAAGCGCATAGTGCGGCTTCCGCGACGCGCCTTTGAAGGTCGCGGGGGGCATTGTTCCTTTGCTTGGACGGCAGCAATTACTCGCTGCGAGGGGTGCATCCATGGCAAAGCAAGCCCCGGTCCCCGAGCCTTTTGCGGTTACTTCCAGAGGGGGGACAAACGGGTCGGTGTTCTTTTGTCGCTTACCCGTTGCGTGTGTGTGTGGCGGGGGGGGGGGGGGGGGGGGCACAGATTGTGCATGCGCGCGAGGCCGTTTGAGACTACATGTTCAACCCTCATGTCCTTGTCAATGTGGCGGCGTGGGTGCAGGAATCCTGCCCTGTTAGTGCGGCTCTCTGAGGCGCCTATGGTTGAAAATCTAGTGTGGGTGAGCCTATCCCGTTTGAAAAATGAAAAGGAAGAAGATAAGACTAAAACGAATAAAACGTAATAATAATATATATATATACTATATATATATATATTATAATATTATATAAATATATATATATATATATATATATAATATTAATATCTATATATAATATATATATATATAATATATACAATTAGGGTCATTCCATGCCAAATCACCCAGCGTTTTTCCGACCATCACAAATATGGCTGAAAAAATTTCCACGCTTTTCTTGAAGTTCGAAACTCGTTCTGCTCGTTTATTTCTGTTGCCAAAAATTTTCCGGCCTGTTTGTGAGAGTCTGTAGTTTTGCGGAGACTGAGCTAAGGGCATCAAACAACAATTTTTTTTTCAAATGACGTTTATGGCATGCACTCGATAAAATGGTATTTCCGGCAAGCTAATGAAGTGATGTAACTGTAAAAATAATGACTTATTTATGCATATCGATTCTTCGAGGGCTTTTCGCACGAGCAAAATTGAATAAAATTGCAAAGTTTGATATTTTTTCCAGGAACAAGGCAAACTCAAAGGGTAGAAATTAATTATATACTGGAAGCCTGTTCGACATACTAGAAAAGAAAAATAATTTAGTCGTTGAAGGTGTAGCAAATCGTCTGAAAAAAAAATTGCGAATTCCACTTTTTTTTTTTAGAAAAGCTCTGTATTCATCGTCAAAAAACTTGCCTTGGTGGTCGGACTAAAAATATGCACGATACTTAATTTGAAAGCTCTATGTATTAGCTGAACATAAGCAAGTTACAAAAGGGTATGATTTTTTTTAACTTGATAAATATTTTTTGAAATTTTGTATCTCCACCAGCTTTTCGCCGACGTAACTCAAGCGGCATGAAGCACTCGCAAAGGCAATCTTCAGCCCATGCCCACTCACCTGGGATGCAGACGTCAAACATGGTGCTGTCTATAAAGCAACCCCATTTCCTTTTCCATTACTTATAGACAGCACCATGTTTGACGTCTGCATCCCAGGTGAGTGGGCATGGGCTGAAGATTGCCTTTGCGAGTGCTTCATGCCGCTTGAGTTACGTCGGCGGAAAGCTGGTGGAGATACAAAATTTCAAAAAAATATTTATCAAGTTAAAAAAATCATACCCTTTTGTAACTTGCTTATGTTCAGCTAATACATAGAGCTTTCAAATTAAGTATCGTGCATATTTTTAGTCCGACCACCAAGGCAAGTTTTTTGACGATGAATACAGAGCTTTTCTCAAAAAAAGTGAAATTCGCAATTTTTTTTCAGACGATTTGCTACACCTTCAGCGAGTAAATTATTTTTCTTTTGTAGTATGTCGAACAGGCTTCCAGTATATAATTAATTTCTACCCTTTGAGTTTGCCTTGTTCCTGGAAAAAAATATCAAACTTTGCAACTTTATTCAATTTTGCTTGTGCGAAAAGCCCTCGAAGAATCGATATACATAAAAAAGTCATTATTTTTACAGTTACATCACTTCATTAGCTTGCCGGAAATACCATTTTATCGAGTGCATCCTATAAACGCCCTTTACAAAAAAATGTTGTTTGATGCCCTTTAGCTCAGTCTTCGCAAAACTACAGACTCTCACAAACAGGCCGGAAAATTTTTGGCAACAGAAATAAACGAGGAGAACGAGTTTTGAACTTCAAGAAAAACGTGGAAATTTTTTCAGCCATATTTGTGATGGTCGGAAAACGCTGGGTGATTCGGCATGGAATGACCCATATAATAATAAAAGGCAAAGGTCAGATGTGGGAAAGATATACACTGAATACTGAAAAGTCGAGAAAAAGATAAAACATAAAAAAGAAGAACATGTCAACAAAAAATACACATAAGTACAGAATACGCAAAGGTGTCCGGTCGGTCCGCTCCCCCAGATACTTGTTCGGTACTCCATTTTAGCATCCGGCACGAATTGCATGTCAGGATTCATTTCCCGTCTACTAACTTTTGCACGACCGAAGAAACGAGAGGTTCCCCATGTTTCATTTATGCCGTGTGTCACTGTTTCAAATTTGTGGATGAAATAGGACTTTCTTTGTTCCCGTTCACGAGTACTGCGGAAGCCTGACTGCAGGAGGGTGACACGTATTTTGTCGAATGAGTGTTCTGGCAAACTCAGATGTTTAGAGAAAGGGAGATTGGCAGAGTGCGCGCGTGAGCTTTGTGGTTATTCAGACGTAGTCGTATATATATATTTACGCTGTAGAATTGACAGCGAACTTCCTGCGGCAAAAGTATCCAGAAGACATCGTTGTCACTGCAGTTGTGCTGGAACGTGAGACAGGGTGGTCTCACAGGAAGAAAAAGAAAGAATAAAGACGAGAGACGGCCTCCAGGTATAGCAGTGCTCTCTCTCCCGTTGTCAAAACCCTGCCGTTTGTGATAGTACCCTGT
This sequence comes from Rhipicephalus sanguineus, assembly GCF_013339695.2. Lineage (NCBI taxonomy): Eukaryota > Metazoa > Arthropoda > Arachnida > Ixodida > Ixodidae > Rhipicephalus > Rhipicephalus sanguineus. The sequence continues at coordinate 23,115,247 of NC_051177.1, read as the reverse complement.
AAATGGCCGTGACGCTATTTCTGCGGCCCTTGTTGGGAACACGGCTCAGTTTTACCCTGTCCTGCAACAACGGGGTGTAAGCAAACCCGTATGTCCCTCCTTCCTTCCCCGTGGAAGAAACCGCGCCCAGTGGTTGTGTGTAACACCTCCCCCCCCCCCCCCCCCACCTCCCTCCTCCTCCCCATTATAACCCGACAGAACTTCTCGTTCGTCTGTAGGAGAAGAAAAATTCTATTTGACTAGGTGTGCTCCTCCTTCACTGTGTAACATATGCTTTCCGAATGTAACCTAAAGCTTCCGAATGTTCGAAAGACGGGTAGTTTGGCAGTTGCGTGCTACAACGCTGCCGCTCTGACCCACGGTGTCAAACCCGTGCCAACTGCCTAAGCAGCACAGTTTTCCCTGCTATACGTACCGTCATTTATTTCATTTGAATTGAAACTTCAGCTGGTTAGTATCAATTCGCCATAATACAAAATAGTTCCAAAGGATATTGAAGAAAAGAACTTGTCTCACTGAATCCCGAGAAGTCCTCGCTTCTGCCCCCGCAGCTGTCGTATAGTATCGGAGAGGTGCACTCGAAGCCGACACGACGGGGGCCGGCGTTCCCCTTCAATTGTGTAAGGTGGTCCATGAGTCGACTTACCCCTCGAAATCCACACCTGCCTGGCGCATTTGTGCGATGCGCCTTCCCAGCGCATTACACCGCAGCGGCCATGTGGTGTCAGGTTATAGCGAGCTAGTGAGACTTGTTGCTAGCCGAGTTCGTTGATGTCAGAGGGATACATGCGCCAAGCCGTGTCTCAAGCACGGGAGACAAAAATTACCCACCTTTTTCTCCTTCATGAACCACTATATAAAGAGATACATATTAGCGCGAACAAAGAAACAAAGACTACAGAAAGAGTGGGAGGAAACAGAGAGGTTTCAGCGCCTGACCTTTCTGCTCCCTCCCACGTCCTTCTCGAGTGTTTTATTTTTGCTTTGGCGCTAACATGAATCCCTTAGCGAAAGAGGCAGGCCCGGAGTTCAGCACGACGGGAGGCCACCGTTACTCTCCTCGTGATTTAACGGCCTGTGATTTGACCGGGACTCGCAAAACCACCCCTGTCTGACGTATTAGTGCAATGCGCCTTCCTAGCGAATGGCCATGGCTTACATGAACGCGATGCGCATCTGTCGCTTTCTCGTGTAAACGTGTTTTATGCACAACGATACCCACTATACTTTTTATAAACTTATCGTTTTCAAAAACGCTTCTCTTCTTGTCTGGCTACTAGGTGCAAGTCCCACTTCGGCTACGTCGGCTCGTCAGCCTTAAGATTCACGCAACGAGTTTACGACCCTCTATCCTCAGACATCGCAAGTTCTCAGCACGGCAGACTTTCCAAAGACGTTGAATTGTTAGCCCCTAACGTTTCTCCTTCAGGCAAAAGCGGCGGCAGATAAAGCACGAGCTGAGCAAGGAAAACAGAGAGGAGGTGTTCGATCGCGTTTCACGAGCACAACAGCATGCACTGCGCAGATATCGAGGAATAGCTGTTGATTTCAGCCGCCAGTGCAGCAACACAAGCCTACAGGCACGCGCCTAAGATTTCCGGCCGGAGGCTACAAATCGGATGTCACTGTCTTCCGACGGCAAAGCTGTGTTGTGTGAAACAATGTCATACTTCGGGTTTCCTGCTCACCACATCAGCAATGGACGCAAATTCCCGCTACAGCAAGAAGTTGCTGCGTAGTCACCGATATGGGCTGCGCACAAGGATTACAGCAGCGAACAAACCGGGACCCCTAGCGCGTATCACGCATGTATGCTACCTGCCGTTTGTAAAACCTTGCCTGAGGAGGTTCACTGAAGAAATAAAAAACTTAGGAGGCGTACTATTTAGGGCCGAAACATACAAATCCAAGTGCCAGAAGAGATGTAGACCATTCGGAAAATCCCAATGAATATGTACCCGCACATGCCACAGGGTGACCGCAAATACGGCCGAAGCTTACCACTAAGGCTTTTTATGTAAACTTTATATTTGTGATTCTAGCAAACAGGTATACAAATTTAGGTGTGAAGTTTGCGATACTGGGCTGACAGAAACCGCGTTCCCACACCACAAAGTTCAATAATTCAAAGCAAGAGCAATGAATCAGAGAAATACGCAAAGTGAGCTCGCAGTTCCTAGGCTGTAACCTCAGGCTGTCTAAAGGTGCGCGTGATAGAAGCGGGGGCGGAGGCAGGGTAGCGGGGGCGGAGGCAGAGTTCGCAGCGCCCGCGTCCCTTTGAGCTAGCTTGATGTAATTATGAGGAACGCCGCCATGGGGTACTGAATATATACCGCGGGTGTTCGTGGATTTCGTTGCCATGGAAATGCGCCGTCCGTAGGCGGAAATAATATAATAATAATAATATCTGGGGTTTTAACGTCCCAAAACCACGATTTGATTATGAGAGGACGCCGTAGTGGAAGGGCTCCGGAAATTTCGACCACCTGGGGTTCTTAACGTGCACCTAAATCTAAGTACAACGGGCCTCAACAATTTTCGCCTCCATCGAAAATGCAGCCGCCGCGGCCGGGATTCGATCCCGCGACCTTCGGGTCAGCAGTCGAGTGCCATAACCACTAGACCACCGTGGCGGGGCATAGGCGGAAATCGGACCCACGTCCTGAAGCGAAACAGTCCGATGCATAACTTGCCAAAGTATATGATACACGGCGAATCGGAGCGAGCGTATCCTGCCAAGTTTCCGCTTGTAGCCTAATCTAGCAAGTACAGAGCACAGCAAGCGCAGTTGAACGTGATGGGTTACTTTCGCGACACGCACTCCTACCGTGCCGTACACTCACAGGATAGATCGAGTAAAAAGGGCGTCTGTTTGTCCCGCAAGAATAATCGTCATCTGGCTTGCTTGCGTTTCCTTTCTTGAAAACTCGGCGCTGGCCACTTTTCTATCAGGAATGCTGTCACGCTGATAACGCACGCGCCGTTCGTGACTAGAAAGTGCCGGGCGCGCAGCGATAATGCAAGGAAAGGCAGGCACATTAAATGACGATTATTGTTGTGGGACAAAAAGAGTCCTTTTTTACTCGATCTATTCTGTGAGTGTACTTTTGCCCGGGGTAAATGCTGCGACGCATAAAGGAAAGGTAGCCGGTACAAAAGAAATTCGAGTGACCTACATTTTGTAGAAGTGGAGGTATAAATCTATTGTTAATTTAGTTAGTTTAACTGTGCGGTGTTTAGTTTGTTAGCAATGGCAGAAAGGAGCACACAGCAAGTACAAAACAGTTGTCGTGTCATTCCTATATATGTGTGCCTCATCTCGCATTTATGATGTTTATTGCTGCGGATTCATACGAACAAGCCCAGCAACCACACTTCTCAAAAACTACATTTTTTGTTAAAAAAAGGGGAAAAAAAGGAAAACTGAGGTGCTATTCAAAACATACTTCGCCCACGCAGATCTACTCAGTTCCCTCGCATCGCACGCGCACTGTCCGCTTTTCTGCTTTCTTTTGTCCGTCGTTGCACACCCCTCCTTTTTTCGTGGTCGCCTGAGTGGGGCCACAAACATACGCACACACACGAGGGGGACGTTCCAAGGGTACGGCTTTTCTTTTCACTTGACGACCCTCACCCCATACCCTCAGAGGACTTCACAGTTCACACCAGCTTTCACGCTCTCCCACGCAGCCTTCCGGAGGGCAGACAAAAAGAGAAGACTTACAGATGCTGGGGCATGGTTTGAAGTTAGAAAAGACATTCTCCCTTGAGGTAAAATGCTTTCGAACGCCACAGTCGGGGAGACGGGGAGCTTTCCAATTCAGCGCTTTCGTGTTGTCTGTCTAGGTGGCGCTAGAGGAAGATTTTCGTTGTAGTGATAGGAATAATGCAGATTTCTCAGTGTTCCTGCAGCATTTGTGTGTGATTAGTGTGTATAATATATAAAGAGACCGTAACTGTTATATTTTAAGCTCTGCATGTTGAGATTTCAGCGCAGTTTGAAGATTACTCCGCTTTTGTTGACGTTTTCAGCATGAAAAATTACGAGAGTTTACGAGCTTCGTATCGCATTTCTGCTTACTTTATTGAAAAACGCTACGTCGAGGAGGTAGATCGGGGACCCTAGTTTCCTTACGTGCAAATTCGGCCATGGAAGTTCAGTAGCTTTCCACCAATATGGGCCACGGTAGGTCCCTATATTGAGAATATTGCCCACTTTAGATGAATATAATTTAAAAAGTAGCACGTGCACATCGATGAAATTGAGCATTCAGACGGAAAATCTTATCCTCTACATACGCCCCGAAAATGAACTTTCTCTAGCGAATAGTTACTGGACAATCTGCTGCGGAAGTTACTAAATTTGGCTGTTTTCAAAAGCTCAGCAACAAAAAAGTAGAAGTCCAGCATCAATTTACTACGTTGAGAAAATAGGTAAATATGTCTTGAATGTGCTGCGCAAAGAACAGTGCTGTAACTGTTGCAGATTTTTCAAAAAATGGTCACTGCTGAGGCACAGTCAGCCAAAACCGTGTAACTTGCGCTTATTCTTGGCTATCCATCCCCAAATACTAATGGTTGACTTGTTTTTAATAAATATATTTGAAATGTACAAAGATCAAGCTTTTCAATGATATATAAGTCAACTACATGAAACACGGAGAACAGCCGCCGCGTCAGCTGGAAAAGTGACAAAACCGACGTGTTCGTGCCGCCGGAGTGAGACCGCCACCTTAAACTCGAAATCACGGAATAAAAGCACAAAACTGTCTGACGGGCAGCGATGACAGCACCGCGAATATGCCCTGCATGTCGTCCGGGGTGACAGCGTGCAATCGACCTTGAAATAGCATAGCCGCCCGCGCAAAATTCACGCAGCGTATCGCGAAAGCGCACGGATGCCTCGCTGATGCAAAACTGGCGCTGCTCTTTTTATGAGCGAACGCTTGTGCGCGGTGGATGAATGCGTCTAAGTGAATTAAAAGCTCAGAAAAAAAGTTCTCCGAAAGGCCACGGGATGGCGGACAGGCTCAACCTGCGTTTATCTGCTTTCGCTTTCTTTCGTTTCTCGTTACTTCGTTTCGTAATAATAATTACTGTTGGGGACGCGTACGTGCCAAAACCACGATATGATTATGAGGGACGACGTAGTGGAGGGCTACGGTAGTTGCGACCACCTGGGTTTCTTGAACGTGCACAAAAAAAAGAAAGAAAAATCAGTACACGGCCCTCTAGCATTCCGCCTTCATTGAAATGCGGCCATCGCGGCTGGGATTCTAACTCGCGACCTTCAGGTGAGCAGTCGAGCACCATAACCACTTCACTAACGTGAACTGTTCATTTCCTCGTGAACTTTTCATTCTTTCTTGAGATGGCGTGTTTTATTCACCAATCAAAATATCCAAAAAGGTATACAATTCAATATTTCTCCCCCCCCCCCTCCATTTTTTTTTGTTTAAATCTATCTGCCACTTCTTCGAACAAGATAGGGTAAATTGGAGATCATGCGAGAGGCCTTTGCCCTCACAGTCATGGTACGTAACCGCGTTAGTGCAAAATGTTTTGCAGGATGCGAATTCTGACAGTTCTCCAGTACGCAGTTTGTCTTTGTTGTTTTGGCTTGTTTGTTTGCTTTTCCTCTATAAAGCACGGTTGTGCACAGACCGAGCGCTTACAGCTCAGGTTCCTCGACTCTTTCGTCACTACCCTGTTTTTAAGACGAGTTCGAACACAGAACAAAGTTTCGGCCACGAAAAGGGAAGCCTTCGATCGTAGAGGCTATGTAAAGAACAATGCGACAAATAAATAAGGTATATGCTGTATAAGACTAGACGAGGCAAAGTAAGAGGTACAAACAAAAAAGCAGAAACGTTCTTGAGAGCGGTGGCTTGTAAGCAGTTACGAAGGAATATCTCCCACAGCCAAACCTCGGAGGGATTCCCGACACGAGCAATGGCCGGAACATTGGCGCCGCGCCGAGAGGACGCCGCAATGCCAGAAGGGACGGAGACCGATGTCTGACCCGAATTTTGATTCGTGGCACACGAGGAGCGCACATCGCTTTCCTGCCTCGCACGCCCAAGGCGCCGACGTGTCTTCGCAGCTCACACCGAAGCAGAGCTCGGCACCGACTGGCTATAGCCGTTTGTTGCGGCCCAAAAAGGGAAGCCGTCCTTTCGAGATTTCCCTCTTTCTTTGGCACGACTGTGCAGTGGAGGCTGCAGAGAGATAGAGAAGAAGGCAGTGACACAAGCCCCTGCGAAGACCGCTCTTTCTCTCTTTTTTTTCCTTCTTTGTTTCACGCGATCACCGCCTTCTTGCGGAGCTCGCGTGCCCGGCGTACCGAACAAGTGGGTCCATTGATCTCCCGGGACCGCAGGGGTTCTGTCTGTGTTTCTGTGCATCCCAATTGATTGTTGAGTCATTGCGTGCGCGAACGTTTGCCGAGACCAGGTCTTGTCTGCAAAGCGTGTACGGGTGTACATGTACACGTTTAGCCACGAGGTCCCTCTATCGGGCGAGCCTCAAACACGAGGCATGCAACTCGCTTCGCCTCTAAGGACCTGCGTAATATCGCGAGCCCCTACTGTGGCTAGTAAACAAACTGTCGGCACGCAAACACGTAGCAGCGTAGATCCGATCGAGCAAGCATATAGAATCGATTGGATGACCCAGAGAAGTTGCTGTGAAGTGTCCCGGGGACGCTACTGCTGCGCGGTCAAAGTATCATTTTATTTCATCGGAGAAGCGGCACTATGCACGCGAAAAAAGGAAGAAGAAAAACCTGAGATGAACTGAGCAAGCATTGCCGAGAAGCGAGCCTCGCACGAAAAACTGAGAAAGGAGACAGGCGTCAGGAGGATGCGGGAGCTAGGAGATGTCGAGGAAGCGGTTGGAAAGAGTCGTGTAGAGGGCGGGCGCGAAAAACGCTCATTACGTTACAAAGTCCTCAGGGCGATAGAAAGGACCTAACCTCGAGCCTCGAGGGAAGAGAAATGGTGGGAGAGGAGGAGGACGCCGCCACTATACGGGCGGAGCGGTATATATCTGCCAGCGATGCAAATAAGCTCACGGAAAATAGCTCGGCAAAACGCTTTTCCCGAGGCCGACCGTCGTGGCAGAGCGGGCGCCTAGAACGAGATTATGCTAACGAGGTTGCGCAGGGCGACGCCTTGCGGCGTCTTCGAGGAATACGTGTATGTGCATGAGCGAGAATGTACGCGCTGTAGTACACTGCGTAGGTTCTTTTTTACCGCCTCACCAACCCTCGTTGAAGAAAAGTTGAGGATGGTTGGGCCAGCGCAGAGGGGCAGTGCGAATGGACGACTCCGTCCACGAATGTAGTGAAAAAAAAAATATCGCACACGAAACACCTGCAAATTATCGCCCATTCCACTCCTTGCAAATAGCAGGCGCTCGACTAATGCGAAGTTGAGATGAAAAGCTGCACCACTGACTCAATAGACGTTTCGTGCTAAATATGGGCTCACCTCTTCATTCCGTATCGGATACTACTAGCGTGGCATAAGTGAAAAACAAAACATTTCAGCTGAATATATGATATATAAAAGACATTTAGCCGTGTAGCAGGTCTGTCACCTTCTTTTAATGGGAGAGATAATGAAACTTTAACGATAGCTCAAAGTGTTACTGTTTTTGAACGTAATGTTTGATGCACTTGATTCGAGTGATATCTGGAGAAGAGAAACTACCAATAAACAAGAACGGGAACAATATTAATGAACAAGACAGAGCAAGTGAACATAACCTCCAAACACAATGATAATTAAAACATTCGAGGAAACACATTCTGAAGAAATCAAAGCAAGTGAGCTGAGCAAGACGTGCGTGTTGCGATCTGCGAAACTAAAAACAGCGACAGCCAACTTTGTTACACGGCTTAGAAATGAGTGTACATACACATTTATGCACAGTAGCACTCCTGTAACCTTGTACGCCTGGTCGTAGAAATGGTCTTGAACTCAGCGACATTGCCTACGTCTAATTCAAAAAGTCACGTCTTCTAGGTTGGGTTCGTTTGTTTGACCACTTATTACCTTTAGACAAGGTCTCTTTACAATCTCTGATTTCAGGACCTCCTCCTGTCCTAACATGTCTAATATATGGAAATAAAGTTTCATTCTGAACATATGATTCTGCGTGCTGCATTATCGGCAACTTGGGCCCACTTACGACGCACGAAGCATTTGCGTCAACGCTTTTAGTTGCCAGTTTCTATATTCTTCTTGCTGATAGGAGTTTCAACGGTGAAAAGTATTTTCTTTGTTTTCAACTGTTGCGATCTCCCAAATAAAAACGCCTAAATGTCTTCAGCTTTTCCTGCTGACAAACAACTAAAAGTTCGAGGAGACCGTTTACGTGTGCGCCAACGTTGCAAGGTCGCCACATGAGCGAACGATTTATCGGTCGCTCAATTTCACCGACACGTGCGACCGTTTCAAAGCGGGAACGTTAGCGAAGTTCAGGTAACTAAAGAAAGAGTCCCAACGCAATTCCCAATTCACGCGTGGCCTGTCACAAAGTCCTTGACAAACAAGCCAGCAAGCAGATCGTGTCAGCAAGTCGATATAGCGTCTTGCGAAATACGTCGCGTGCATTGCGGAACAGCTTGCAGTATACCAGCTTCCGCGTTGCAGGATTTTTCAGTGCGAGAAGCATTATGGGAACCCAAAGTTAGAATTTTTTTTTTCTATTGAATAACTCTTGATGTCAAAAGTTCCAAAGTAAACACGTCGTGTTTAGAGATGCCGGAACGTAGAACTCCGGATTTGTTCTAGCCACCCGGAGTTCTTTGACGTGCACCTAAACATATGAACAGGTGTGTTTTTGTATTTCGGAACACGAAGTCGAGGGTTCAATACGACGGCCGCGGAATCGAACTCGCGTCGTTGTGCTCGGTAGCAGGATGCCATAGCCACTACCCCATCGAGGCTTGTGGCATCAGATATTGAATAAATAAAGCAATATTAAAGCAAGGAGACAAGAAAGCTAGGCAAACCACAGCTGAAATTAGATGTTATGTATAAATTAAATGTATAAATAACAAGACGCGGGTTCGCTTCCCGCCTGCGACAAGTTGCCGTTGTGTCAACTTTCGTTTACAGTTTCTTCGTTATTTCTACATTTCAAATAAACGAAAACGTTAATATGGCGGTTTCCTTCATGTGACTTCAACTTTTTCACCGCTCGTAATGGCCGATGTAAAAGCTCGCAACCTTCCGCTACAGTGCTTCGTGCACATCTGCCTCGTCTCTTCCTCTCTTCTACTTAGCCTGCTCTCCGTGAGGAACGTCGTGTTGGAAGGGACTCAAGCAGCCCGAGGTAAAAGGATCCGCGCTAGGGTTTTCGGGGCGCTCCATGGTTGGGCAGGAGAGAAGGTCTTTGTGGAATAAATCAGAGCTGGGGAGAGAAACGGAGGAACGGGGCAACATACTTGACTAGAAGACAGAAAAACAAGCGCAAGACGGGGCGCGGCGGGTAGATTAGGGAAAGAAGCATTTCCCTTTCTCCGCTTCGCAGATTACGGGAAAACGGGCTCGGTTCTTCAGCGTGCCACTCGAGCCTTCATGAAGGCGCGCTGCGTAGCGGTGCGCCCCTCCCCTGCTTACGTCTTTCCGTCACTTTCGCGTTCTTTATCGAAAGCTCTTACTTTCCATCTCACCTATCTCCCTGCGTTCACATTCCTGCCTCGGGAGAAGAACCCAAGCGATAAAGTACAGAGGGCGCGTCATTCGCGATGTCGAAGCAGAGGTGACGTCGTAGGTGGGCGGCCTTGTTGAGGGTCTTTCCTTTTGTTTTCGTTCTTTTTATTTCTTCTCTTTCAAAGCTAGCACAAATAATCTCAGAAGTAGTCTGCGCATTCCGCACGGAGGAAAAAAAAAAAAGAAAACATCCGAGACCAGCAGGAAGAATGAACGACTCGGTTGACGCGAACGTTTAACGCCCAACCGTGCGTTTGCCTAATGGAAAGGAAACTGGAGGGGACAAACACACAAACGGGGCAACGAGTGCAGGTGGGAGGAGGGAGGCTAGGTGGCCCCGCACTCGGAGATTATTCCCACTTTGCGGGCAGGCCGTTCTGCTCGCGTTGCCGAGCAGGCACGGCTTGGCCTTAACGGTTCAACAGATTGGGCCAGCGATGCTTTCACATCGCCTTCTATAGCTGCTTGCCCACTTTGTATTTTTCCTCCTCGTCTTTCTTCCAACCCTTCTTTTTTTTTCTAAAAGTCTTTTTGGATTGAACTCGTGGTTCCATCCATAAAGAGGTTTCTTGAAAACCTGCCCAGGCTTTTTTTTTTGTAGCTTGTTATTCCTCCGCAGGTTATGCTCCATTTCCCAGGGTTTTCGTTCGCAGGTGCCTTCAACACTTCAGCAGAATTGAATTCGGATCAATTCGGCAGAGGCAACGAGCACGAAGCCTAGCTCTCTTTTTCGCGCAGCAAGGTATGTGTGAAAAAAAAAAGAAAAAAGACAAGCATTAGTTTCAGAGCGCTGGACTGCCGCCTGACGCATGAAAAAGCGTGACACGGGTCAACCCATGTTGTTGCGCCATGTCGCAAATCATATTTCAGGAGCACCCGCCTTTATCAGGTTTCAAGGCGTTTATGTCTTTCTGGCATTTCTGTGACATAAACAGAAAACAGGTCCCTCTCTCTCCATCTTTCTCGCTCGCACACATAATGAGGAATCTTTGAACACGGGGCGTCCGCTGGAGCCAATTGACGCTTTGACAAGTGGTATTATATTCTTCGAGGCAGTTGCTGCCTTGAAGAAGTCAAGAGCGCTTGTCGAAGCGTTGGCTCCAGCGACACCTCCATGTTCCGGGATTCTTCATCTCTTCAATCTTCCATCTTCCATTGAACTTTTACGCTATGACAGAAACGCCCACACACGCACGCACACAATGGGTCTGCTGCTGTTCTGAAAGACGCGTTTTGTCGCGATACCTGCCGACCGCCTTATATTGATTACGTTAGGAATACCGGCCTTACGTTGCTTGCATCAAAGACCACAACAGTTGCTACAACAAGCATGTAATGATATTTCATCGAGGTACACCTCCTTCAAGAAGCGGAATGCATCGAAGAGTGCACTTCTCGGCGTCCCCTGACCCCATCGCATCTCCTCCTCGAAGATAAAGGAATACACGTGGCAAACTAACATTCAGTTTGTGCATAAAATGCACGACAAAAGAAAGAAAGAAAGAAAGAAAGAAAGAAAGAAAGAAAGAAAGAAAGAAAGAAAGAAAGAAAGAAAGAAAGAAAGAAAGAAAGAAAGAAAGAAAGAAAGAAAGAAAGAAAGAAAGAAAGAAAGAAAGAAAGAAAGAAAGAAAGAAAGAAAGAAAGAAAGAAAGAAAGAAAGAAAGAAAGCTGAACACAAGTTCGAAGGCCCCAGAACCCTCAACGGAAAGCCTCCCTGACGGTAAAGTGGCGTCTGAAAGTCGCAACGGTTCAAAACACTTAGCAGATAATAGTTACGCTTCGTCTGACACGTTATCTGTAATAAGTAAATACACGAAGACGCACGAGGGACAAGAGTAACCGCAAGGTGAGGAAAGTCCTCGTGCGGCAAAAGGCAAAATAGAAGGGTCGTGCTTCTCAGGCGATAGCACAGGCGGGACTTGCATCCTCCTCGCCGTCACGTGACACAAGTTGTATATAAGGCGAAGAAGAGCGCTAAACCAGATTTTCTCCGCCATTTTTGTTCCAGAAAGATCTCAGGTGAGTGGCTAGTTCCTATACCAATAACAGCAGTTCGTTCAGCCAGTTATTTTGCGCGGTTGTTATATAATGAGGACAGCGGAGTGGTTGAGTGCTTCTCGCTGGACAGCTCGGTAAGTTGAATTGAGCTTAAAGGGACAGTAAAGTGAAACAGTAAAATAGTTCAGACTGATAAATTACACTCTGAGAACTCTAGCGTCATTAATTTCACCGCCATAGGTTTAAAATAGATGAGAAAATTAATGTCAAAATATCACTTCTAAATTTCGCTCTGAAATATCTGATGGTGACTTTACAGATGTCAACGGTGTTTTTCGTATTTTAGCCATATTGACTGAAAGAATTTTCCTGCAACTTATGAACCACATAGGCCCTATAGTATACACCGTCAAAATCTATGACGTCGCGGCGACTGGTGCGGGAACTTCCAGGTGACATCGCCAACCGCTGTTTTCTTTTTTCGCGTTTTCTCGTTTACTAAGCGTCTTCTCGCAGCAAACGTGGTGTTTCTGCAACGTGAAAGAGTAATTTGTTAATACGAGAAAAAGAATGTTTTTCTCTTTAGTGTACATAGCAGACCAATTAAAGCAGCGGACGGCAGGCCTATACAGATTGCTTTACCTGAGGTGGCCAGTATCTGCTCACAAAGAGTAATCCAAAACACTGCCTTACAGAATTGTATAAGAGTTAGACGCGTCATATATATATGCGACCGTTTCGGATAGGCTCTGAGGCTCTACAGTTTGTTCGCGTGTCCTGCACGTAAGCGTACTTAATGCTGCTATCGTTGTCTTGAGCGACGGCATCTTCTGCGAAGGGATTCTTTTCAGCATAACAATGTAAAAACTGCTATAATATTAACGTCAGAATAGATACAAGTGTACCTGGCTTTCCGCGTGGAGTGGATTGAAAAAGTAATCGTGCTGTTCGATGTCTCACAACATAGGTGTTCGAATTATAATTGTGCGGGCGTGCCAGGTGCCGATACCGGTCCATGTTCGTATATTTAGCCAGCTGCATCGGTTAGACGCGATCACCATTAAAGGAGTGTTGCTGCACTCCTCCCAACGACAAGAATAAAGACTTCTTCGAACAGAATTGTCGCCGTTATTTTTCTACTCTGCAAAAAAATGCAACTCGTATGCATTTACAACGTTACTGCTATTCATTCGTGTTCCGGGATTGATCATGACGTTGCAGATGCCTGATAAATGTCCTTTTTTCTATTTTTCATTCACAACTATGCCGGTTCGATGTCTGGCCTCGGGAGGTCACAACGGAATGGGGCGGAATGCACAAAACACCCATTTACTTAGATTTAAGGGTCAATAATGCGATGAAAGGGGCTAGTTGGTTCATGTTGGCTTGGTGATGCGCTTACGGGAGGGAGACGTTACAAAGTTAAGGGCACGTTAAAGCCAGCTTGATCCGAAGTCGTCGTGCCCTATAATCATACCACAGCTTTGGCGGGGGTAAAACCACAGAATTTGTAATGTGCAATGCATGAGATATGCTACGCTGTTGTGATGCTTCTAAATTCGAGTGTATATATCTGAGAAACGGAAACGTAACCTGTAAAGTAGCACTTTTTATAAAATAGAAGGTTCTCATTTATAGATAATTCAGTAAATCAATTATTAATTTATTACTTAGTCTAACATAGAGGTTTTTGCGCAGACAACATTTCACTCTCTTTCTTGCACAAGTATACCCTCCATGTCAATAAATAAATGTGAACCATACGTCTTGTTTGTTCTCGATGTGGAAATATTTTTGAGCATAACAGAGATAATTTATTTTAAATATTTTTCATCGTGGTTTCCGTTTTCAAAGAATGGGCCCACGGGCCCTCGTCCTCGTACTGCTTGTCGGCTGGTGCGGCCGACAGCTGGCAGCAGCTACGCCTGTCTACGCCGACCAGCAAGGCGCCGCGCCCCCGAGCCATCCAGATTCCCAACAGCCCGCTCTGGATCACCAGGACGCGCATTCCTCCGGAGCGGTCAAGCAAGAGAGCACAGCCATACCTCACGTTCCCACGCAAAGTGCGACGCCTTCGACCGCACTCCACGTCCAGTCACACGCGGTCAACGGAGTTCCCCACGTGAGTCCACATGCTGCCATCATACGTGCGGCGAGCTCATTTCGATGTTGGCGAAATGCTAGAGGTCCTACGGCGTGCCTCATAATCATATCGTGATTTTGGGGCGTGAAACCGCAAGTAGTTATTATTATTATTATTATTATTATTATTATTATTATTATTATTATTATTATTATTATTATTATTATTATTATTATTATTATTATTACTTTACGTGCTTATCGCATTTGTTTGGCTGCCGTCGGCTGTTGCAACGGTCTGTCTAACCGCGAGTGAGTAAACGCATGGGATATCAACAAAAATTAAAGCCCACAGGGTCCCTTAAGCATCCGCCTCAGTCGACTCGAAGATGAAAGCCATCTTCTTCTTTTAGATGTGAAGCATCTGACAGCGGAGTTCAATCCTGTGTTGGTGGTGTGCGGTGTGACCACCCTTACTGCGCATGCGCAAACCCTCTCCACTTCCCCTCTCCCTTTCATCCCTCTCCCCTCCCCTCTCCACATCACCTCGCCCCTTCCCTTTCACCTCCCCTTTCCCTTTACCTTCCCCTCTCCTTCCCCCTCTCATCTCCTTCCCTCCCCTCTCCCATTCCCTTTCCCCCTCTCATTTGCCCTCTCCACTTTCCCTCTCCCCTTTCCCCCTGACCACTCCACCTCTGAAACGCGGGCTCTACATGCCGAAACGCTGCTTCGCATCGCCTCATGGTCCCCTTTAGCGGGAGATGCGCGGGCGTGGGTCGCTGACGCGGGACGCCGGCCAATTTTCGCGTTTTATGAGGCATCTAAGGCTTTCGCCTTAGAAACATTCTGACGGCTGGGCTTGAACTCTAGCCGTCGAAAATACCGAGGCCCGTTGTTGTAGCCACTACGTCACAGACATAGGCGTGTGCAGGGTTCTCAATTAGGGGGAGCCAACTTTCACTACAGCCCCTCCTCGCCCCCTCGTCCGTCCAGTTCGAAGGAAAACAAGCTTCGGAATGGACGCAAAAATGAAAATCAAGCGATGACTTGCTTTCCACAGCGGCTTGCCTTTGGTCTCCAGCTTTCCGGGGACAAAGGTGAGAAGTAAACCGTTCTTTGAAGGCAATATCAGGGGTTCTCGGTCGCCATTATTGTTAAAAACATGCGTGACAATGACCCTGAACTTTGCAGAATGACCATACAGGTTGGACTGAGTAAAGGTGTAGAGTCCGCATCAAGTATGAGCCTGACTTGGCGTCCTGACCGCGACAGCAACATGTCGATGGAGGCCAAATGCCAGAGTACCGTGTACTTAGATTTAGGTGCCACGTTAAAGAAACCCTGGAGCCCTACGGCGTTCCTCATAACGACGTTGTGGTTTTGGGACGTACAACCCCAACTATTAAGTTAACTTGGTGCCCCCCTAACATGGTTAGGCTGGCGCGGCCGTTTCCCACTCGTTAATCTTCTCTGCAAAGCGCAGCTATCAGAGTCGCGCATCTTCTGACATTGATGCATCTTAGGGTTTTTTCATCCATTGACAGCCTGCTGAAATCTGAGTGTGAATTCGCCTCATTTTCTTGTGCACATATGAACACTTTCGCCTGTAACAGTCGAATTGAATCGATGTGGCCCGTAGATGATTATCAAACGTACATTTCTCGCCTTAATCCAATTTCTTACGTACTTCTTTCTTCAAGTACTGGTCTTTCACGTGTACATAATTGATTTACTACTTTTTCTAACCTCACCAGGGTTCTTCAGCATCAAGAGTATTGAATGACCCTGATATCAATTGAAGGACACACTGACTTCACCTTGTGCACATTTTTTTCTCTAAAACCACCACCAGCGATCAGTGACGACCTTGAGACCCCCGACGCCAACTCCGCCGGCTGCCGGCGTTCCTCAAGCAGCCAAGACAGTAGCCTCGCAGAAATCCCAATCAGCCGGTGAGAGTGCGGCGCCAGAGGGACGCCGACGTCGTCCAGGTGGTTACAACAGGCCTTACTACCCGCAACGGCCGTACCGCCCTTACAACAGGCCTGGATACCAGAGACCCGGATATCAGAGGCCTGGATACCAGAGACCTGGCTATCCTTCACGGTACCCGTACCGGCCGTACCTGCGCGAATACCTCGTCGACCCGGAGTTCGAGCCGTACGACGACCCTGCCTACCGGGGATCTTCGAGCCTGGGCTACGTGCTGGACGCGTTCGTGCGCGTCATCACCCGAATAGCTTCCGTGGGCAAGACCAGCAAGCCCTCAAAAAAAGGTACAGTGATGAGTGTCAGTGCAGTAACAGCAAAATTTAGATTCGCTGTGCTTAGCCAGGAGAAAGTATTAGGATCTATTGACCAGTTATCGCTATGTCTGAACAGGTAATGCGTTGAATATGCACTGCATAAATACTGATTTGTCTACACCATTTTCCTGTGAAGGGAGCATTAACTTATCTGTAGTCGCGACTTGTAATCGGATCCGCTACCTCGCTCAACGGCGAAACGCGATAGCTCCTATAATATACTGTGGTGAGTGAGCGTTTATCGCCATATAGAACAAAGATATAGCGCTTCTCTTTTCCAGGTACGCGTACGCCGCACTTGCTCAGCTCATCCGCGTAATCTGTGGGCATTCTGTGGAAAACTTCTTTTTCTGTTATTTTACTAACTCATTTTGCTCAACGCAAAGTCGTGCGTCGGAGTCTTGCTCATAGGGCTGACCTCTCCCGTTATTCTCGTATTTGAATTAAGTACAATAGCTTTTAAGTGCCTTAAGTGGCTCTTTGCGCGGTGACTTTAGCGAAACACGGCAAGCGCAAAAAAGTGGTACAAAAACCCACGTGACCTTCTCTGAGCTAGCAGCGTGTGGAGAGGGAACGGCTTGTTGTGACGTCATCACGTGACACCATCATGACATCACAGATCGCCGGAATTAGTGAAGTCATCATGGCAATAATGACATGACGTCACATGATGGCGTCATCACACGACATCGTTGCTTGGTCTAAGGTGGGCCGATCCCGCAGGTAGTGCAACATCACGTGAGGTGCAGAGAGAGCTATTCAAGGGTGACGAGAACGTGAAGGTCATTTAATGCGCCTTTGTCACAATGCGGCTCGTTCTGTTTTGCAAGAGTTCCGGTCACCTGTTGTGTAACTCAGTACATCACCAAGAGTGCAGCAGGCTTTCGCCTTCAAGTGTTACAGAGAGTGTAACATGCTGGCAAAAAAATTTTTTTTTGTTCTCAAGGTTCACCTCAAATAGCCACATATAGCAGACAACGTAGTTTTGTCTAGATGCCAACACACCAGAAAATACTCGAGAAATTCAGCTGAGTCGCTATAGTTCCCACATTTTTGAAACGTTCTTCCCTTAGGTAGTCCGGCTACCAACGGCACAACAAGCACGGGACCGGGCACCGATGTCACTTCCACAGGACCACCATCGGTCGACAACGGCGACGACAGCAGCCTGACCTCGACGCCCCCGCAGTCGCCGCCAGGTGAGAGCATCTTCTACAGCATCGATGATGTGACCGGACCATTCAAGTTCCTGGTAGCTCTCGCCGAGGTACCCACTGGAATGCACGTGCCGGTTGATCCACCCGTCGACAAGAAGCCGTGGTGAGTTTTAGGCCGCATACCTTGGCTCTTTAATCATATACGTGTTAGAAGATGCTCAATATAATTTGCTTTGTTTGACTCACTACGGTTCTTGTGGTCCCTCGTGTTTACGTACGTAAACAAGGGCACGTAATCGACGTGCTTTGTTTGAGACCTAGTGCTGTAGCGAGGGCAAGAAGCGCGCCTCAAGCGGCACTCGAACAAAATACGCAATATCATCATGACAGCTGCCCTGTGCTTCAAAGTAATGAGACGTGTGCGAAATTGATGCCACGAGGCGTGCTATATAAATCGATACTGCGATAGAGGGTAAAACTCTAGGGTGCGGGTTTGATTCCCGACCATGGTAGTTCCATTTCGATGGGGGCGAAAATGCAAAGAACATCCGTGTGCTTATATTTGGGTGCACGTTAAGAATCCCAGATGGTCTAAATTAATCCGCACTCCCCCACTACGGCGTACCTCATAATGGTGGTTTTGACACGTAAAACTCCACCAATTATTATATTATGTTCTAGAGAGTAAGCAGGTGGTGTTATAACATTAAAGGACATGCAATGCAGGAACGCGTGCATTCCCCCGATTACCTTCCACATTGGCCGATTGTATAGAGTGTTGTGACACTGTAAGACGACCTGTTTCAATGACTTGGAGATTTGAAGCCGTAACTTTCGCATACCAATATATTCCACCTTTCATAAAACTCTTGCAGACTTGTTCACACACAAAAATAAAAAAAAAATGGATCTGTCTACAATCCTAAAGGCTATGAGAAAACATAGCGCAAAGGTTTATATCGAGGGGTCGTGCTTCTTACATGACTGTATCAAGGAACACTAAAAACGCATTATCTGAACTTATAATGTGCGTGACCGAGGTCAGTCTATAGATCTTTTTTTCAATTGGCGGCATGGTTCTTTCATTACCGTTACCAAAAAAAAACGCACAAAAGAAAAATAATGAACTGATATGCTTTCGCTCACTTCGTTTTTTACTACGCGCCCAGCACGCATCGCGTGGCCCAAGGTCGCGTGTTCGCCATGGTTCCCGAACATTGTTCACAATTTTCGAAACGAAATGAATCCACGCTTATCCGAACAACGACGAAAATTAGGCGAAGATGGCGTCGCTGCAAAAGGGAAGTTCGGCATCGTCGGTACTAGTTTATATCGAGGGGTCGTAATAGACACGCGTATCCTTGGGGCAGCCGCGTGTACCGCTGTCAGGGTTTGCTCGCCGTGTTGTCGTTACACAGAAGATAGCTCAAAATCGTCGTCCCGCGAATGCAGAGGCGCAAACGACGGGAACAGAGAGCGCGGCAAATAATGGCGGACAGAGGGCGAACGAGGACGAGGGGGCGGGCCCGAGAAAACAGCGGAAATGAATCCACTCACGCGACCGGAGGGGCCGACGTGTAACAGCGCCGGGACACGCGCTCAACTGCGATGCGAGCTAAAACCGTGCAGTGCCGAACAAGCTGCGCTCGTCATCACCCCGATCGTGACCCGAACCATCAAAGCCCATCGCGCGTCTCGACGGCTCATATCAACGATTCTGTGTCGTTGATTATATTAGATACATTGTTGGACAATCACGACAGTTATAGCGACGCGAATAAGAAGACGAGCGCCAATCGCGAAACGGCGTAGAACGAATCACATCACGTACACGACATCTTGTGATCGGCTCGCGCCGGCTTAAGATTCCGCAGCGCCGCATCTTTTTACTCGTGCCGAGTTTGAGAAAAAGAGAGAGCGAGAGAAGGACAGTCGCTCGAATCCAAGCGTGCTGCTCCCGGACTCGCAGGGACAGCGGCATTAATTCCTCTCAAGTGGATGGCACGCCCAATTGAATGTGGCGCGGAGGGCTGGCTAGGCGGAAGGGGAAAGGAGTGCTGCCTCTCGCAGCCAGAAAAAGACGTACGCCACCCCCTTGACGTGGCGCAGGAAGGAACTAAGAAGAAAGAGGCAGAGCGCGAGTAGGAGGGGACAGAAACCAAGCATTGCAGCTTGGATACACTGTCGGGAAAGGCAAAGAAAAAAAAGCCATAATAACGTGGAAAAACTGATACAAGGGTAGTCTTTCAAAGCAACGGAAGGGTACAACTTACATAAAAAAAAAAAAACGAACAACGGGTTACTAGCCATTCCTGAGGCTTCTCTGGTTATTTTTTTAGCCATTCTGTCACACGGTTTTGAAAGCGAAGCAGCGAGGTAGAAGAAAAAGAGAGAGATATCGGAGAGGCAGGAAAGAGGGAGTGGGAGACAGGCGCTTGTATGGCGTGTTTGCTTAGCCGAAAGATATATATCTGCCGCGCACCCGTCTCTGCTGCAGATAGATCGTGGGGATATTAGATTTTGCGTCTTCGACGGCAGGAGCGACGTGGAGCGACCGAGGAGACACGGCGGAAAGCCTCGAGACGACGCAATCAAACTCACGATGCGCGCACGACCCGTTTCGTCCGGTAGGCTCCGTCGCTGCTTCCAAAACGCCGAGCGACGCGCGTGCCAGCGCCTTCAGACGCCATGGGAGAAGGAGGGAAACGACTGGACAAGATCACTAGTTGCATGCAGTTCAATACGATTAGCGTGTATGTAGCCAACGTGTCGTTCTTTATGTGTGCCAACTTGCGGTCTTGTCGTGGGCTCTCCTAAGAAAATCACCGACGTAGTCTATACAGTTGAGCGAGCACGTTTGTGAAGATCACAACGCAGAAGTCTAATGAAGTGCGCTCCTGCATGGTGTATAACACTGCGCTGCACAGAACTAGCGCTAGTTGCGGCCACCGAGCCCACCGAAGTAGGCGCAACATCGAACGTGGCTTTAAGGACAAAATTTCGTCGACGTGGATGCAAGGGCCTGTACGTATGGCACGCGAGCCGCTTCACTACAGAATCGGAAGCGCAGCAACACGGCCTGTTTGCTGCGCGAGCGATCAATTTGGTGCCAGTTCAGAACGCGGTTGCTTGCAATATTTTTCTTTCCGTATCTTTCTCTCTTTCTCTACTCTCTTTCTATATTTTTGCTTTAATTGCGCAAGATGCTGCGACGTTCGAGACATATTGCACACGCCCATATTTATCTCTTGCTTCATCTCGAGCAGTAGCAACGCTGGCGCATCTTGGAGTGCTGTTGCTGAAGTTATTGCTTACCTTGTTGTTGCTGCCGCCCCGCGTACCTTTATTATAGCAAGCACAACTTTTAATACCTGCATGCAATGTGATGTGAAGATCTTCCGAGAGCTCTCCGTCATAGTGAAATACAGCACGTTTTACCTGGAGCCTAATGTGCAGAGAAAAATGTACTACATATATTACATCGCACTTTCTAATCTTTAGCTTTTAGATGTCATATCGCGTTATTTGTTAAAAAGTTTCTTAATCGCAAAGTTCCGGGCCAACTCTGCGCGGACAAACGCTGAGACGAAGCGAAAGGGGATTTGCACTGCAATGTGCAAATTTAACAAAAGACTCACAACAAGCAGTAATGAGTCAACTCGGTTCATGCCACCGAGCTAGGTTTGAAGGGTGATCCACTTTGTCTACGATGCATATATTGAACGTTTCAAAAGGGCTAAAACACAGGAGTGAAGAAAGAGCAAGGAATGCAGTTGCATTGGAGAGAGAGAGAGAGAGGTTAAGTGAAAGGCAGGGAGGTTAACCAGAAGTTTTTCGGTTTGCTACCCTGCACTGGGGAAGGGGGAAGGGTGTATAGAAAGGTAAGGAAGAGAAAAAAAAGAACTCTATTAACTTCCTTTTAGCTAAAACGCGAACCCCGCCCCGCCACCACTGAATGCTGCCACAACGATTCTATGGATGAAAGAACTTTATTGAGGTCCAATAGGTCGTGCTAGTTTCCGCTCTTTGTCAATCTCAGTCAATGGTTAGAGTGGGGCTCCACCTACGTTCTCACTGTGGTCAGCCGGTAATTACCACTGGATGATGCGAAAGGAATAAACGAAAACGGAGTGATTCCGTACATTACACGGACCAAGTAATGTACAGAAACCTTTGCAGGCGTCTTGCGCGCATGCTCAAGTTCACCGTGTGTTTATTTCTACTTTATCTCATCTTTCTGTTATTTTGCCCCAGCGTTGGGTAGCCAACAAGACATTCTTGTTGGCTACCTTTTTTTCCTCCTCACCGTTGTCGCACAACCCCCTGCTTCAGCCTGCTGTTCGAAATACACTAGTACTACTCAAGTGTACATAAGTGCGGGAATTTCCTGAAACCGTCGCGTGCTCAATCGGAAACCTCATCTGAGCACAACCCTCCCGAAAGCCATCCGTAAACCCTTGTTGCAATCGTTTGCCTACCACGGGTTCCATAGAAATCACACCCAAACAATGGAATTCTGTTTCCCTCCGAGCGAAGACTCCTTCGAACGTCGCTTTCGCGGAGTTAAGGCGTTTCCCCAGCATTTGTACTCCGGAGATGGGTACTGGCAGGTGCCGACGGCTCTTGCCGGGCAAACCGCGCGGCAGGGCAGGAAGGCTTTGAGAGAGAAAGAGGAGCGAGAGGCTTATCGGAGGCTAGCGCAGGGCTCATTATGTAAAATCAATAAGGCGTCGCGACTCTATACGGTGCCCATCCGTCATCGTGAGGCGAATCTGTTGGCCAACATAGAGCCGTCGCTTTAGGAGCCATAGTGCTTCTCCTCAACGGGCAATTACGGCTGACGTTAAGTACCGCGCGGATGAATCAGGCGACGCGAATCTCCTGCCTTCGTCATAACCGACGCTGTTGGCGCGCAAGATTATAATTGCCTCTTTAAATCACTCAAGTTTTATCTCCCCTCAAAAAGTTACAAGAGGTACCTGTGTGCCGTAGGAGATTTACAGATTCTGCTTTACCCTTTAAAGATATCTGTTATTTGTGTGTACTATTATTCGAGAGAACCTGTATGAGTCCTTAGCGTAGACATACGATATTTCTGCTTCTTTGTTCTCAGTTGTTCTCAGTAAAGGTAGAGATAGTGTGTTAAAAAGATTTCTAAAGCCAATTTCCGACAATCGAATTCTACATACCATTGCCTGTTAGAGAGCTTCTTCAGAAAGATTTATAAAATAATCACTGCTGCTTCTACGCAGATATAACTTCAACAGCATAATGTACGACGAAATAATTTGACCATTAAATTTATATCAAAACATTAAAACCACTTTTATCTATCGAAATGGTGGGTAAAAGTGCTCACCGTTACCGTTTCACAAGTGAGCTTCATTGCACTACATGGCGTCATTGCGTTTGTGGCACGAGGACATAGCGCAGAAGCTTACTCGCAAAAAGCATACCTCAAGTTTCATATTCAGTCACAGTGTCTGAAAAGGGATCATGCTGAAGCACGTGACTCCAGTGAACGAATGAGCATATATTATTTGTAATGCCACCTGCCCCGAATGGATGACCTATCGCTGTGAGCGAATGCTTGCAAAAAAGAAAAGTCATGCAGGCAGAGGTCTTCTCCGCACGCTTCAAAGTTTATAAAGAAGCCCGCTTTCAGAAGTATCGGTTTAGTGCAACGCCTTCTTTGGCCCCGCCTGGCATGCAGTGTAGCCTTATCGAATACTTAAATAATACAACAAAAAAGAGTTTGCTGATACTGTCTTTATCTATATGAAATTGAACAAGGTTTTACGAAAGGAAACGTAGAAAGGCTGACCGGAAGAAGAGGATCAGTCTTGCGTGGCAAGTTAAGTGGTTGTAGCGATAGCAGTGTTATTCACTCGCAGCATGGTACCATTGCGCACGTTAGGAAGCGGAAGCACGAGGTAACCTAAAAGCTAATACAAAAAAAAACGCGAAGCTGTGGCTATATAGGTCAAGGAACTTGCATTGCGAATTCTACCAAAGCAAATTCCTAGCAGTTAAGTAAGTGCACAGTATTGCACAGCATTATTAATGAACTCGAATAATTAATTAATTAATCTCGCTGTTCAGTTCGAGAACGAATAAATTGTAGCCTAATAAAACACAGATAGGTCACAAAAGATGCCGACGCAAGGCCTCCGACATCGCAGCCGTCTAAAAGTCTCACGGCGAAGCTCTTTTTGTGAAGTGGAATTTCCCGACCAACGTGCTTTTGGCGTATACTTCAACTCAGAAATGTGCAGAGTCGATGCTCTCGAAGCACACAATTTTGGCATTTTATAATGTATAATAATTTCTGGAGTTCTGCGCGTCAGAGACACGATACGATTATGGGGCCTGCGTTGGTGGATGGCTCGGAATAATGTCGACGACCTGGGGTTCTTTAACGTGCCATGACATCGCACTGCTGGCATTTTTGTTAACACCTGCGAATCCTCGTATGGTGCAGTGGTTCTGGTAATTGTCCATCCACAATCCAACTCTATCTCAATCATATAAGGAGGTGATTCCTTCGGCTCAGTGTTCCTAGATTAAATACGGAGATGCTTGGTTTGCCAATATCGGTTAAGTGTAACTATCCTGATGAGAGAAGCGGCATTTTCGCGCCAGTTATTCCCCGAGAGAAGCGTTAAATTGCGCTTCAGGGATAGTGCATTGCGAATGTTCGTGGGATCTAAAAAAAAAAAAGTCTAACAACTTCAACGAAACTCTTTGCGTGCAGGTTGGCTTAGCAATGTCTCGTTTATTTGCAAGTCGTCAGGTCGTCTCGATGCAAGCCTAAACAGTGCCTAACGTTACGCGCCAACCTTCAGTATGTGGACGCCCTTTTGTTAACCAATATGACGGACTCAGCAGGAAGTAGTAGCCTAGTATCACGTTAAATTCTCAGATTTGAAGCGCTCGCAAGGTGCAAAACTTATTAAAGATGAAAACTGCGAGTCAAGCGTGCGTCTTGTGTGATGATTGTGGGCTCCCGTAGGGTTGTTTCTTGTTTCGTCGTCATACTGGTTCCCCAAAACGCGATATTTCTTTACGGTATATAATATTGAGCTGGCAAATCTTCAAACTAAATGAAAACCGTATAGTTGAAACATTTAGAGATACGAAACGTACCTACGGCTACGAAGACGAGCACAAACAAAGTTTTTTGAACAGCGAAGCTGCTAAGCACGGCATAAAAACGGCTCTTCCCCGCAAGAAACCTCGCCACGCCGTTGCCTAGCAACCACCGATGCCACAGATGCGCACCACTTGGGTTTAACTACGACCGTAGTTTAACCTCGCCTAGCCGCGCATGCGCCGGGGAGCAGCCGCCGCCAAGCCACGCCCACAGACGAAGACAGTCCGCGCAGCCGCCGCGCCGAGTTTGCCCAGCGTGGCGCGAGCCGGTTACGAGCGAAGAAGTGTCCGCGCTTCTACCGGGGGTTGCCACAGCAGGATTGCACGTGAGTTTCTAGCGCTGGAATTTGGACATTCTTGCAAGGGCTGTGACAGGCTGCGGTTCGACTCTACTCTGTCTACGCCGAGGAAAGACCAAGCATCAGCCAAGAAGGCCACGTTAAGCCCCTAAGATCGACCAGCTTCACTGCTTCTCAAGCTTTACACGGCTACTGTAAACTTCTCTTTCTTTATTATTAACTCCGAGAGAGTGGATACTAAAGAGCCTCCTACTTCAAAATTGCAGTTAAAACTAAAGAACTAACCCACAAATAATATCTCGGGTTTTCCGTGCCAAAACGACGATACGATTATTAGGCATGCCGTAGTGGAGGGCACCGGAAATTTCGACCAGCTGGTGTTCTTTAACGTGCACTGATATCGCACAGTACACGAGTCTCTAGAATTTCGGCTCCATCGAAATACGACCGCGGCGGCCGGGATCGAACCCACTATACCTTCGTGTCAACAGCCGAACACCGTAACCACTGTACCGCCGAGGCGGACAAAAAGCACTAACCCCCCAAAATACAGAAAGAAAAAATAGAAGCCTCTCCCAATAAAATTAACTTGTTTATTTGTTATTATTTTTTGTTCGCGTGTGCGCATTCTCTGCACCATCACTCTTCTCGCATATCGCACTCAATTCACCTGTAATGCGAGCAGAGGCGTGTTATTGAAGCGACTCATGTAATACCACAAATGCTTATCTAAGAGCCTCAGTGATTTTCTTTCTTCGGTCGCACAGGCCGCCGAAGCATAGCTGCCCTTGTGAAACACGTAGAAGCTTTTCTTCGGTCCGCTTCCTCCTTCCTACTCGTTCACGTCGAAGGGTTTCAGCGCCGTGAAAAGGCTATTGGTGCAGTCGGTTTAGTGGTTAAAGCTATCTTTAGAGAGTGGTCGCTACCAACCAACTCATTTCGTGCAAGCGTCGCGAGAATACTGGATGGAAAAGGCAGCGCTGCAAAGTTCACAAAGACGACAGACAAGAACGACACAGACGAACACTGCTTCAGCTCTGTCCGGCTTGGCTTTGACGCACGCTTGACGTCGCTCGTAAAAGCACCGAAGACAGTTACGACCTGGTTGTTCATACATCTGCGGAGGTAAGTGACTCAGTGACGTCACTGAGTGACGAGCCAACACCTCGGTGTTGGACGAGCAGCGTGCAGCGTTCTGGCGTAAAACCCAACACAAGCAGCATCGCGTCGAGAAAGCGGAAGACAGAGAGTAGGACACAGCCCAGCAAAGAAAACACCTTGACTTCACGGGGTCGGAGAGGATGCGACGTCACTAAGAAAACTGCTAGGCGTCTGAGTGAAGAAATGTCACGCAATGTCACGCATCGGTAACGCCGAGGAGCGGGCCTTGTGCCTGAACGCCCAAGGGCGTAGCCTGCTAGCGCGGTCATCAGGATAAACATGGCGAGGACGATACGTATACGGCTGTGAGCATGCATACGCTATAGCAGGCACGTGGCCTCCGCGATTAGCTCCGCCCATAGAGTTTCATCCTATGAAACTCTATGGCTCCAGCAACATCGCGCTGCCGGAGCTAATCGCGGAAGCCACTGCAGGTAGCAGTTACCGAGTGATGTTGTCTCCTACGCTATCTAGTTCACAGTGCTCGCTGAGGACGTGAAATATTAAATTCAAAAGCTTTATTCGTACCTTTATTTATTACCATGTATTTTATTTCTTTCTACCATGCCTGCGTATGCTGATTTTCTACCCATTTTGTGCAGGTTGATTTGTTACACCTTAAGCACCTTGTGTACATGCCATTTCTGTTATGATCCTTGATCAGATCGACAGTAAAAAAAAAAAAAAATTGGCAGATCCCACGCGTTGTAGGAATCGGTTTCATGCGAAGCAGTCAGCGAGTACATCTATGCTGTGTTTTATGGCTTTGAGCCAAGCGTTACGAGATGGATCGACGTTTTTTTGTAAGTGCAGTAGCTGTGTGCACATCGTGGGCTTACCAGGCACGTTGACAACATTGGCATTTAAAGGGTAACTTATGGTGCGACGTAACGTCAGCCCTCACGTTAGAGTACATACGTCAGTATTATCGAAACTAAGTGCACTTTATGGGGCAATCATGTAATTATCATTCGCAACTTTCGTTAATGTATTTCCGGGGTCGAGCAATGCTTCAATATAGCTTGCTAAAGCATAGGAATACAAATCTAATGTTTATTAGACTGCTATAAAAGCGGAGCCAACACTGGAACCACAGACGTTAAACTGATATGACACCTGTATCGTAGGAGCACATATGTAGTGTTCATTGCTTTCTTGTAAAATTAGATAGCCAGCACCCCAACCACAACTGACGTTTCACCGACATTACGCCTGCATAGGCTGATTTTTCCAAAGCAGTTGCTAGACTTGGTGCGGCTCTGTGGTAGAATGCCTGATTGCCGCGCAGAATGCTTGGGTTCGATTCCTGCTGGGATCGTAATTTTTATTCTTTGCATTCGTCGGGTTAATGCTGCCGATGTTTGTTTTCCTTAACACTGAGAGAGAGAGAGACAGAACAACTTTATGAAAATGCCTGAGATGATGAGGCTCCCTCCATGCAGGGAAGACGAGCTTTCATCGCGACAGGTTCCTTAACACTCCAGCATTTAAATCACCAATGTCAGTTCTCGCCGTCCTAGGTAGATAAACTGTCGATCACCTGTGGCGCATACCCGTACACCACGGCCCGTGGTGAACGGGTATGTGCCACACGTATGTGGAGGAAAGTGTTTGACGACGTACGCGACAGGGTTTTCACGTTATTCATGTCGCGACCCGACAGTCATATTCGTCAAATCTTCTTACCCTCCCATGCCAATTATGGTCTACACCAAGTTAAGAAGGCGACCATGAGAGCATCCAGACGTAGGCGGCTAGATAGATAGATACGTAGATAGAAACGCTCAAAGTACCTAAGGTTCGCTAAAAAATGCTTCGCATTTAATAAATAAATAAATAAATAAATAAATAAATAAATAAATAAATAAATAAATAAATAAATAAATAAATAAATAAATAAATAAATAAATAAATAAGCCACTCTCGGCATAAGATGGTATTCGCCCGCACATCGTCCTTTCTCGAACGTTCAAATGATTATTTCACCCCTTAGAAGTTAGTGCGTGTGATTACATTGCTGTCAATTGCCTGGTCGACGCAGGGGAGCCAAGCAGCCAGCATTGAAACCGGGCAGTGGTTACGTGGGCGTCATCGAAGACGAGGAAGGAGAAGACATGAGCACCCCGTCGCCGACGCCGGCGGAGGTCGGCGAAGAAGAGTTGCCTCCCGAGGAGCAGGGAAACGACGAACCGGCCACTCCAGAAACTCACCCACCGGTCTACTTTTAACCGGACGGCACCGGCCGAGAGTAGAGGTCGAATCCAGGAGCAGAGAAATATCGCGTCATCGGCGAGAAAAAGACGAACTGCGAAGTTTCTGCAACGAGCAATAAAAATGGCCATCCTGTCCAGGACCGTCTATCGCTCTTCTTTTTTAAGGCGAAAGCCTTAGATTCCCCATGAAACGCGAAAAGTGACCGTCGGAGTCGGCATCAAGGCAAAAATGATCATGTAATGACGTCAGCCTATGACGCCATCATGACTTACAGCCCGCAAATGTATGACGTCATCACGACATCACAATGGCGTCACATAACATGATGTCACATGATCACGTGAACACATGACATCGCCGCTCGGTCAAATGTGGGCCGATCCCGGAGGCACTGCAAAAGTACGTGAGGTGCAGACAGCTTCCAATGACTCCGTTTCCGGAGGCGTGCAAAACCGCGTTGGGTTCCGAAAGCTCTCGGAGGGCTAAGGCGGTGGGGGGGGGGGGGGGGGGGGGGGGGGGGGGGGGGGGGGGAGGGTGAGCGGGGAATGGGATCAACACAATCTACTATGAAGAGTAAGAAGAAAAAGATGGCCTTCGCCTTCGAGTCATGTTAGGCGAATGCGTAAGAAACCATGTGACTTTTTGTTTCTACAAGGAAGCAGGTAGAAACGCCGATACTGTACGTTTGAAGAAAAAATATGTTCATAAGGCCAGGAAGAAATTTGTCTACGGTTGACAAGCTTTCTTTTCTAGTAATCAGTGTGGATTTGGCCTTTGAGGTACACGGGACACATATGTCCTCATAACTAAATCTGGTGTATCTAGAGAACTGCCTCGTCGATAAGCGTATAACTTGCACATTCGACTCGTTTAAGCTGGGTTTAGCGGAACATTATATTTAGATGGGCGTCACTACCTTACAAATCACGCCAGAACTGCCGTTTGTGACGCCGGAGGGCAGCGATTTTTGCCCGACGAAGTAATTGCAATTTTTTTAACTTGCGATGTGTCATAGCAGGAGACTTCAACGCCCCCCACCCGTCATGGGGTTACCCCCAGGCAACGGCCAAGGGCACTAACCTCACGCGAGCAAAAGACGACCTGTCCCTCACAGCTAATTACAGATCACCGATTCCCTACGAGACTAGGCACGTCGGTACGCCGCGACACTACACCTGACTTAGCATTCACTCGTAACGTCACAGGCCATACCTGGACCAATACGCAGGAGAACCTGGGCAGCGATCACTTCATCATACGCACCGAACTACCCAACGCAACAGCCCCACCCCGTACATTCACGCTAACGGACTGGGATGCCTTCCGCACCCTCCGCAAAAACAACACAACCGCATACAACACATTCACCGAACTACTGTCCTCACTCCAGGAAAACGTAGCCAAAACAACGCAAACCATACAAATAGAGCTCGACGTCCCGAGAATGGACCCACACCTCGCACACATGCTCGAGGCAAAAGCATCATTACTTGCACGCTGGAAAACACAACGACTCAACAGACGCTTACGCAAACGCATAGCAATACTAAACCGAGACATCACCCAATACTGCACGGAGCTCACACGACTCCAATGGCACGAACTCTGCTCGGCAGTCGACGGCCGCATGCGAACGGGAGGTAAATGGAACCACCTAAAGCACATGCTCGACGACCACCAAACAAAAGACAACCAGAGTCACGCCATAGACCGTCTCCTTCACTCGCACAAAAAGACGGGAGGAACGGAGACAACCTTCCTTGAGGAAATCGCCAAACGACACCTTCCCCTACACACCGCACACCCCACCGACTACCCCCAAATAGAATGTGTAACAATACCCGAACTCGATGACCCCTTCACGGAGTCTGAAATTCGGGAAGCCTTGCACAACCTCAACAGTAGATCGGCCCCTGGTCCCGACAGGGTAACCAACCGCCTGTTGCGAAACTTAGATGACCAAGCCATCACACTACTCACGAAAGATATAAACCACATGTGGGAAACCGGCCACGTGCCTGAACAATGACGCATGGCCACGGTGGTCTTCCTCCCAAAGCCTGGCAAACCACTCAACTTTGACAATATACGCCCCATCTCCCTAACCTCATGTATAGGTAAAGCAGCTGAACATGCTATCCCTAATCGCGTATCGCGCTACATAGAGGACCACGAACTCTTTCCATTCAACATGGTAGGGTTCCGACCACACCTCTCAACACAAGACGTCATGTTACTGCTAAAGAAGCACATCTTCGACTCAAAAACGAGAGATGTCCGCGGCATCCTCGCCCTAGACCTCACCAAAGCATTCGACACCGTTTCCCACCGCTTCATACTGGAATCCATTGCCAGCCTTGGCCTCGGTAAAAGATTCCAGGCATACGTCCGTTCTTTCCTGCAAGACAGGAAAGCTCAACTACGAGTATCGCAACTCACATCCGACACATACGCATTAGGTCCCAACGGGACCCCACAAGGGGCAGTCATTTCGCCCCTCCTTTTCAACATAGTAATGAAGGGACTGTCTGACGAACTCCGCGACATCCCCAACATAAACCATGCTCTTTACGCGGACGACATCACCATCTGGTGCCCGGGAGGTTCCCTGGCGGATGTAGAGCAAGCCCTTCAAACCGCTCTCGATATCACAGAAGCCTACCTACAAAACACCGGACTGAGACTGTCACCCACGAAATCTGAATTGCTACTGTACCGGCCATCTCGCCAAGGCGTTCGTAATCTAACCCCTTTACACGAGCTTCCCATAGCACTACAAGCCAAAGACGGGCAACGAATACCCCGCGTTGACTCCATACGCATTCTCGGTCTCCTAGTCGAGGCCACCGGGTGCCATGCACGTACAATAACACATATCACAACTAAAACGGAAAACATGCTCCGACTGATCCAGCGAGTCTCGGGTCGCAGGCAAGGCCTCGGTGAGGCCAACCTCCTGCGCATATACCACGCGTTCTTAATGAGCCACATCAATTACGTCGCCTCTGCCCACAACTGGACAAAAGTGGAAAAGACTAAGCTGAACACACTCATGCGCAAAAGCATTAAACAAGTCCTCGGCCTACCCCAAAACACGAGTACCTCCCGTCTCGACCAACTAGGTATGCACAACGGCATCGATGAAGTGATCGAGGCCCAGACCACAGCCCAAGTGGTCCGCCTCTCCTCCTCCAAGGCAGGCCGTCGATTACTAAACGAAGCCGGCATATCCTCACACCCCTACCTTTAACGCGCAGTAACCCTCCCGAGAGATGTCCGAGAAACCTACATGGTAACCCCATTCCCGCGAAACGTCCACCCACACCACAATAAAGGCAGACGCCTGGCCCGCGCTCGCGCTATCCTCGACCGTACCGCCGCGAATCGCGGCTCTACCGTATTCGTCGATGCGGCGCAATACGGCAACTCCTCCATCTTTGCACTCGCAGTAGTGGATGGCGATGGAGCCCTACGCTCAGCCGCCTCGGTTAGGCTAGCAACGAGCGCCATAGCCGAGCAGGTCGCCATAGCTTTAGTGATGACCGACCCCTCGCACACTAGCGTCTTCACTGACTCTCGCGCCGCCATTCGGGCTTACGAAACCGGCAACATCGCGCGTGAAGCAGCCCACATCTTACAAACACGAAAGCACACGGGTTCGCACTGCCTCTCTTGGTTCCCTGCCCACATGGGCAAAGACGTCCATTCCCAACAACCCAACCTCAACGAAACGGCTCATGACCGAGCGCGAGAGCTCACCCACCGCGACGATCAATCAGCCACCGAAGAGCTGGGCCCAGACATACAGTTTAACGACCCCTTCCTAACCTTCCACGAAATCACCTCTCACTACCGCAACAACAGATGCCAATACCCATTACCACACACAAAGCTCGAACGTGCGCAAGCGGTAGCCTTTCGCATGCTCCAAACAAGATCGTACCTATCACGGGGCCGACTGAGCCATTACAACACAGAAATCACTCCCCAATGCCCAGATTGCAGAGAACTCTATTGTTCACTCTCGCACATGCTATGGCAATGTCCCGCGTTACCTCAGGGACCTCTCACCAGTGAGTCGGACTGGGAAGAGGCACTCAGGAGCTCCGAGCTCCACCAACAACTCAAGGCATTCCAGAGGGCCCAAGAACTGGCGGAACGCCATCACGTTCCCGCCCCGACTCGGGCGTCGCCTACGGTAGCGGCTGCTAGGGTGTCCCCCCTGGATCCCCCGGCGGCCTAAACTCCTCAGGACCGATGAATAAAGTTCTTGACTGACTGACTGCGATGTGTTATCAGTAAGAAAGTAAGAGCAGAAGTGTTGATAGACTTCATATAACCGCGACAACAGAAGTAGTGGTTAAATCAGCACGTACCGTACTTTATTTGGCGAAAAACTGGCTTGGGACACATGTGTCCCTATATACCGTGACGGAATTTCGGTTCTACTTTGAATGAGCGGACGTGAACACAGGTGGTGCCATCCTGCCTTAGCATATGTCACGAGAAAAAATTGTGTGATGCTTTCGTGTTTTTATTTGTGCGTCCACGAACTAGCCTTCATAATTTGCGTCACCTCAGCTACTTGCATCGTGTAGGAGGATGGCTGGAAAGAGGCGTAAATTTCCTGTGTCAGAATAAGAAATCAAATTTACCAAACCTTCTTTGCCAATTACAGCGACGAGGAAACTGCGTTAGAACTTTGCGTTGTGGGGCGCTGGCGGCTGCCATCAAGAAGGAGGAGGAGAGGTTGAGGAAAGGAAAAGGCGCAACTTCTGCAACCCTAATTGGGAGCACGGCTCAGCGCCTACGCCATCAAGAACAGAGGGGAATGAAGGGCAGCCTGGGGCGCGCTCTCGCTCGCCAGGACAGCTGGCAGTGTGGGCGTGGCTTACGATTAGTAAAGGTGTCTGTGTCTGTTCGGGTGGGCGTCCATGTTCTCTCTGAGGGCTCCGGCCGACCGGTGGCCCTGAGCCTACAACGTTGACGATTTCGAATTTGTGGACGAATACGTGCCTAACATTGGGGCGGAGATATACATTAAGCACTAGAACGAACCGAGGCCTACAAATCCCCCGAAAAATGCATAAGGAGAGCCGCCTTTCTCCCGTCACCTACTACACCCAGCTCTTCTTACTTACCCGCCACGAAAGCTACAAAGAATTCACGTTGGTAAATAATTAGAAGTCCGAAAGATTTACAAATCATGCGGGGATGGAGTATGGGATAGTGCGACGCACACCTGCTGGAGATGAAGGGAGTGTTTACACGACTTGAGATTTTGTCGGCAGTCAGGAACTTGAATTTAGTCGTCTCCGACGCACTCGTGAAAGAAAGTACCCGCTACACACAACAAAACGGGATTGTTTTCAGAACAACAAAGAAAGAAATGAAGCCGTTACCGGGAGTAAACTTAGTTATGAGTTAACCACGTGTTACAAGCACTGAGAAAGTAGTGGTCCACGCTGCCTAACCTTTTATTGGCAGTTCTGTCTTTTATTGCCTCTTTATCGCTTTGAGCAGCTTTGAAATGCTCTGCATTTGGGAGACAACGAATTTCAGCCGACTAGAGAGGAGCCCAACTTTGACATAGACTACAAAGTGCGGCCTCTTATCGTGTATTGAAACGGTCAAAGATGACTGTTGCAAGCGCCAAGTGCGCGAAGTGGAAGATTGAAAACCACGCGTTAGGCTTTCACACAGTCTGTACAGTTCCTTGTGCTTTACGGTGGTAAGAAATTGTTTTGTAGGTTTCCATACGGCACAGAAGAATCGACCACTACTTTAGCGTGTTGGTTCCCTTAAGGTACATAGGGACGCATGTGTCCCAGGCTATAACTTCTTTCTTGGAAATACAGTTATCTTTTTCACTGCTTTCTTGCTCTTTGTAAGGCCAATACAAACAAAATACATCATTATATCATGTTTGCTACAGATCTTGTGAAGTGGACGTTAAGTTTTCGGTACCGTGAATTCCAGGGAAGCTCGGCTATCGCTCTTATCTTTGTGCGCTTCTATTGTCGTTAATGTCCTTCGTTTACAGCACACCTTTAATTCACCTGTCATCCATCAACTTAGAAAACTTGGAGTATCACTTGAATTTCAATAACTGTGTAGTCACTTTCATTACTGTTCGCGTTGCCAAGAACCACCACTGCAGCTTTACCAGTGCAGTCACTAGTGTGTCACTGCTGCAAACCATATTAGAGCTGCTCGCTGTCTTTGATGTGTTGCAGCTGAAAGTTGCGCATTCTTCCGCGAATTCTTCAATTTTATTTTTTTTGATCCCGCACCACATGCAGGTCACCGCCAGGTGTACGCACGCGGGAAAATCTACGCGGTACATAAGGGTTGGAATCCGTGTCGGCCCAATTCAAAAATCAAATTTTTGTGCTCACCGCTATAACCTTTTGGGGAGTCATGCTTTGCAGGTAACAGAGCAGCAGTAATGCACTGTTTACAACCTGTTTACGGCGCCCGCTACAAACCGAGCCACTTCCGGTGGCGTGGATGTACGCTGCCCGTGTCAATGGAGGGGACGTTGCCGTGTAACACCGAGAATCAGCGATCAAAGGATGATACCGAAAGGATTGTTTGGCCGCTTTGAAGCCAGAAAAAAAATGATGAAATTGGACGGCTACTTTCGGTAAATCTAGACCGAAGAAAAAGAGAGAGAAAGAAAGCAAGAAGAGGAGTGGTTAACCAGATGAGAGTCCGGTTCGCTACCTATTTCCTATTTCTGGAACCGGACTCACGACAACCCCTCGGTCAGGATTGGCACTGTAACGTCTGAGCTACCCAGACGGGCAGCCAACGAGGGCAGAGCTATTTCGACACTTTGGAAAGCTGGGAAATAAGCCCTCTTCATCGTGCTCACTAGTGGACCATCGGCCATCTGTCGACAGAAAGGGTCTTATAACATCAATGAGACTTATTCACATCAAAAGAATGCGAGCGGTACGGCGCTTCTCGTGATCCGCTCTACTGTGTGAACGTCTCTAATAAGAACGCTTAACCAACCTGCCTTTCCTCTCTGCCCTGTCTACTTCGCTGAATTGATTGTCGCATCAAACAAAGAATGAAAAAGTAAGACCCTAAGAGAATCCGTCAGATCGAGCAATAATGTAAGCTCAAACGGATCTGAAGATGCATGTATGGTACCGGTATTTACAATAGGCAGGGGGTATCACGCCTTACAGGGCTGTTTAAAGCAGGCTGAGACTGTTAGACCGGGGAATATTGTGACATGTTGAAGTAAATTTTCGTCGATGGAGGCGTCTTGCAAGGCAAGTGCCAGTAGCTTAAAAGACAATATGATGCACCTGGGATGACGACGACAATGATGACGATGTCAACAATTATCATAAGATCGTTTAGCTACAAGCAAAGTTTTCTGGTCTTTCTGACTCCATTTTGACAATTCTCTCTACGCGTCCGAGTAAGAACGAGTGGTAAATATTTCGGACGTTTTGGTTCTATGAATTGAACGTTCCGCGTTAAAACCACAGGGGCATTGTTCGATAAAAATAAACAAAGCATAAAGCAAACACTAAATTTATTGAAAGTGGCGGGGTGCTTTGTGAAATGCGTACAACGACCCCTCTGTCGACGCAGAGAAACCTCCACGGAGCAAGCATTCCCGCAGCGCACGGTTCGAGCGCCTCAATTCGGGCCGAGCCGCAAGGCCGCGCACAGGAAACAGAGCGTCGATAATAAACTGCCGGTTCGATAAAGCAGCGCCCGCTGGTAGTTCGCCGTGTGTGCCAGTATGCAAAGTCAAGGCACACACCCCTCCCTTCCCTCTCGCGCGGTTCCCGAATTCTGCGCACCATGCTTCTGTCCCGAATAGATTTGCAGCGAAAGTTCGGCGCTGTTTTACGATCAGTACCAAAGAAAGTTCTCACATGGCGTTTTTCTCCTTTCGTTTTTTTTTCGGCTCCTTTTTTTTTTAAACTTAAGTTCAGCAGATTTTTTTCCGTGGAAACTAGTGACGGCTACCACGCCTCACTGTGCTGCCACCTATGCTTCCGCAGCAATAAGATGCCCAGAGTGAGCGCATACACTTGCGAGCAGCCGTTTTAAAACAGATTGTGGCACATATACGTGGGCGTTTTGCCAAATTTCAGTCCCGGCTCTAAACCATCATAGTTCAGTCGAGCAAAACTTCAAAATGCGGTGCGTCACTCTAGAACACATTTTAGAACGCGCGGACAGCTGTCTGTACATATATATTTCCTTAATATGCGTATACGTGTTTTTCTACGCATGAGACGAAGGCGAAACGCGAATTATAATAAAAACACACACAAAAAGGGGACCGGTGAGGCGTGCAGCGTTTGCGATACCAGCGAGACGTTACATATTCAGCAGCAACGACGTCCCGTTCAGATTGCGCAAGAGACTTCACGCCAATTGCTTCTCTAAACCTTGTGCCAGAAAAACACGGTGGAACATGCACGGAGCGCTTTGCCTGCGCGGGACAGTCGCATGGAGACTGTAGTAAGCGACAGTACACTGACCGGCAATGCATGGGTGTCAATATATCTTTGATTCTCAGGGGAAATCATCGACTGCTGTCACCGCAACGCTATACAGCGCCTTCGCGATATTCGCGTATATCTTCCGCTTTTCGCTCTGTATAGGTATGCGGCTGTGTTGTACCTGCGCCGTGCCATAATACATGGACGACACTTTCTCTCGTGCTGCAATGGTTGGGCGTCGATGATCGTGCGCGATATATAGATCCGGCGCTCTCCCAAGTGACGTGTTGGGGTTGATTTACTATATAGACGATTTCACGTAAGACACATGGGCGCCGCCACCTTGGGCTTTTAAATGAATGTTTTCTTATTTTTGTATACAGCGACGCCAATTGATAAGGTCAAGAAACGTCGAATGCACCAACCCAACCGTTTCCATGCGTATGCGTACACCGTAGCACTGTTCGTTTAGCTTTTAAAGATAAAAAAAATGGCAAGGTTAACAGCCCAATATGGCGGCAACAAAACCCATCCGTAAATTAGTCTATAACATAGGCTCGATAGCAACAAATCTCGTCTAAGAATGAAGTGCAGGACAGCCATCGATTCGACACGTCGTAATAATCAAGTAGAGGCGGAGGAAGTGAGCAGCGGACGCGTAATCATTTTTCAGTCTAAAGGTTGACGATTTCAAACTGGTGCCCCCAGTGTCACCGTCGTGTTAATCAACATCTCGGCAACTCACTTATCGAGGTAACCGGGTTGAAGAACAGAGAACAGAGATGGCATCAGTTGAAGCTCTCCCAATTCCTACCTCATTTTTTCCCCATTTCTTTACGCATTCAGAGCACAGCTGTATGCCATGCCAGTCCGAAGTTCAGTCAAGGTTGTTAGGTTGGCCGTTGTAACTTAAATGCATACAACTACGTTAATGCACTTGGCATTATTTATTTATTTATTTATTTATTTATTTATTTATTTATTTATTTATTTATTTATTTATTTATTTATTTGGCACATACTGCCAGTCCCGATGGGGACTATTGGAGGAGGGCAAGCAAAACAAAACAATAAATACAGAGTAATAATGTTCTCATACGGGGCATCAGGAATCACACAACGTTACGCCGATTATTCGTAGCAAGTATATCAAGAATTTTTGAAACACAGCACATAATGAGCACATTCGGCAGTTACACAAGAGGTAAGCTGCAAAAAGAAAGTAAATAAACTAATTCAAATGCAAGTCGAACGCATATGTTCTTCAAGTAATGTTAGAAATTTATTGAAATCGCTACTACATGTTATACAGTCTGGTAATCTATTAAATTCCCTAGTGGCCTGTGGAAAGAAAATGTTTGAAGCCGTTAGTGTTAAAAACTAACTGCTTCGATGATAAAAAAAAAGAAACACTGATTAGAACTAGGGGTGCCCCTGTGCTTAACGTGGCCGATGATATCAGTGCGGCCACTCAATAACCCGTATTTCTTCTTCTACAAGCGCCTTTCACTGGCGCTTCTCACGAAAATTATCGTGACTGATTTCACAGCAGTAAAGACCTGCAGACGTGGATGTTCCCTCGCTGAAGCAAATGGACAGGGTTAATAACGTTAAAGCCTTGAAAGAGTGAACCGTTAACGAAGTTCTCTAAATGAAATTACTGAAGCAGGGCAGCGAAAAAAAAAGAGAAGACAAAGAAGGTGCTCCAGAGGACAAGCGAACAAGGGGAGAGTTCTGTCTTTCGGCTATCTCGCTGATTTTATTAGAACCGCGTTAAAAATAAAAAATACAGGACACGCGCCAAGATTTCCCCACCTACGCGTCCATTAGCGTCAGTCGACGATTTATACAGAACGCGCAAACAGTGTTTTACCCAGCCGGTGTCCTGTCGTTCTAAATAAAAACTGCCATTTCTTAAGAAGCCACTGTCGCGACCGCAAGGGAGGCAGACTAAATAAACGCAAAAATAGCCCCGACTTAAAGCATGCGGGAGAATGAAAAAAACGAAATCGAAGTCAGTGAAAAACGAGCGTAGAGGTGAGAGCTTGGAATGCCTGCTTGCCACACGATATACATCGCAAATCAACACGTCCGCGAGCCATGGCTTTCTCACAGGTGTTTCCTGGTCACCACATTGCGTGTGCTCGTGTGGGCGGGCTGCGGGCGCCCCAAAATACTCCAGTCGGATCGCTCGTGCTGCCTGGTTTCGCCGACACGGCCCGCGCGTCCCAATATAAATATCGCTGCGGGACTCAAAGTCGAGCCGCGAGTGCCGCGATTTGTGCATTACTTCCGAGAGGAAGCCTGACGTTCACCCTCCCCCCCCCCTGACAAGCGCGCCTCCTCCACCCCTCAACCCCTTTCGTGCCTTCCCGGTGAATGACGCACGACTGACAGACAGCCTCCCAGTCAGTTGCGTGCGCAGATTGGATTCTCGCTGGAGTTA
This sequence comes from Rhipicephalus sanguineus, assembly GCF_013339695.2. Lineage (NCBI taxonomy): Eukaryota > Metazoa > Arthropoda > Arachnida > Ixodida > Ixodidae > Rhipicephalus > Rhipicephalus sanguineus. The sequence goes on along the minus strand of NC_051177.1, from coordinate 23,076,230 downwards.
CTTACGCAGTCGACGTATGCGCTACCGCGTACGCCAGCGCAGACTGCAGAGTCCCGTTTAAGCAGGAAGCATCGGAGTGCAGCCGGAGGTGACCCGTGAATTCGAATCTGTCCTCCAGCCTCTTGCAGTCGGGTCGTCCAGAAGTGCACGAAGGCCGCCCTCGGTGTTATAAAAGGTGAGCGTTCATGTTTTATAAAGTGTAAGTACGCGCCTTTACGCCCTGTCGCGTACGAATACGCCTCGCCCGACCAACTGAGACAATCATACTGAAGCTGAATTCAGGTCGACCCAGTCCTTGCCTGAACGTAAAATTGAGAGAATTTTGATGGCAACCATTTGCGGTACATGCTTATTTTTCGTTTTTTGGAAAAGCGTTCCAGTCACGGATGATAATGGTTGCTAATTAAAGCTGATAAGCCGTACAGCTGGCCGTCATGTTTTACATAGCATTTGTCGCAAATAATATCAAAAACGGCACCCTCTGCGTAACGCGCAGTACACATCAACTTCTCCTTCTTTGTACTTTTCTTTCACCTTTTGACCGCTACACTCTTTTGCGCTTCTTTGTAGACGCACATTGTAACCTTCGCGTTGCCCGCGCGAACGGTTTGAAATGAGGCTGCAAGCAGGTGGCTATATGATGCACAAGCTGCTCTCACGAACTTGCTGCTCTCACGAACAGAGCGCAGAGCAGACGACTGGCTGTACGTTTAAGATTCTGACATTCATCTGTTCCACCCGTTCCTCTTTTTTCACAGATCATGAATATCCCGCCAAATGTCTGTAAGTTCTTGGTCGCGTAGATATTCGAGTACGTAGAAGGCGTGGAGGCTTGAGACGTAAACGACTGTGCTATTCGTAGAAAAGCTATGCGCGCCAGATAAGTTACACCCTTATGGCACATCTTCGGCGACATTGTACTAATGAGATGCCGCAGCGGATTTTCGAAAGACGCTTACGTCGTCTGCTACACGTGTACAGATGACACACACAATGACAAGAACTTGTTAAGCCGAAATTACACTCGACTGGCAGTTCTCTTTCGACATGGGAAGCTCAGCGGGACAATGATCAAGACAGGAAACTACGTCGCTATCGACGCTCGTGCAAGTGCACGCTCGACCGGCGTGAGCGCATGATTAAAATAAGAAGAACTTGGCACTTCGCACTTTAAAACGTGAGACTCGTCAACGTCATCTATATATTGTGAGCGCTGACTGTGTAGGTCATCATCTTCACTTATTCATACAAATCGTCGTGATCATCATTATCGTGTTGGATCGCCGGTGTTCGGTTTTTGGTTCGCGCGCCTTTGCTGTATAAATACAACAATCGTTCCGTCGTACCTGACGTCGTCTCACAAGTGGTGGAGGTGCGGGGTAGAACGTAAGGGCGAAGAAGTACGGCGGCAGAGAGCCAGAACGTCTTCAATGTATGACGTATACGATTCGTCGGGTCCCTGGATGCGAGTAGCGAGCTTCTGTTTCGCTACCTCAGAGCGTCCTGCAGACGTGCCGAAGATCTGACGCAGCTGCACCGTGAATACTGACCAATCAGGAAAGTCGCTTTCGTGGTTATGGTACCACGTCTTCGCGACCTCCTTGAGGAACATAGCGCAGCTTGTGTGCCTCGTCCCAATAATTACAAGTCAGCGCTCACAATATTAATATATTCAGATGCGTAGATAATTCTCAAAAACCGGAAACATACGTATACATAAACAGTTAAGAAATAAAGACAATGCTTGTCGAAATCAGCGAGGTAAGCGCGTGCAAGCAAAGGTGTGCTGGAAATAGAATATTTTATGTTCTTCTTAGGAAATATAAGCCTGGCAGCCGAATTTATTTGAGCACGACATGAAATGATGACGCAGCAAAAACTTGCGTTTGTACTCATCAGACTTGATTTTAATACGGAGCAAAAAGTACACGAAGAAAGGCCGAATTCTCTATAAGTTTCTCGTTCTTTAATGTTCTTCGCCATTGGACAGTTACCTCAGCTAACACACCAAGCATCAAGATGGGCTTGAATTTTCTTTTACGAGAACTTCTAAACCTGAGAGCTTTTTTGTGACTACGCGGGCCTACGTCTACTGCCGTTCTGCATGTCTCGCAATATAGATCTCTATATTTAGTCACGAATGCCAATAGTATTTCGTGAATAAAGTCACTGAACACTCCAATATCCTGATTATTGACAAAAAAGTGCAGTAAACAAATCATCTTAGATAAGCTGAGTAGATGCTGCGATAATATCCTCGCATGGATATAAGCGTGTAAAGAAGAACAATTGTTACTATATAGTGAGGTCAAAGCAAAACGGAAGAGCGGCGGGAAAAAGGAAGTAACAAAATACGAAGCAATGAATATTAAGGGCATTTTCGTAATTAGCCTTAGGTGAGGATGTAAGTCCTTAATTGCTTGTGCACCCAAGCGAACAAGAATTCCGACGTTGGCGTCGGAGCCTAAATGGTTTGTCTTGCAGATTACGCCCTGTCGTATGAGAAATAGAGCAGAGAAAATGTAATTAAGTGAGAAGAATTCGTGGGACCACGATCCACTTAGCTCTTAGCGGATCATATTGGCAGCAATATAAAAGCAGAAACGACCATCGACGAAGTCACGAAAACGAAGCTAACAAAGCACAGAGGCCAGCTATAGCAACACCAGAGTGTAGATTCTCAGCCGTCATGTAGAGAGCATAATAAGTAGCCCCGGTATAGACACTCAATCAGCTCAGCGATCTGGCACATACTGCAAGTTACAGTGAAACCTCGGTGATACGAATCTCGCGGGGTTACCAAAAATATTCGTATCATCCGAAATTCGTATCACCAGAAAACATGGAAAATTAGTATGCGACAAAAGAAAGTTGGCATACGTTTTGATTCAGTGTCTCTCAGGGCCGCAGCGACGTCATGAACAGCTCTGAATGATTGCCAGTAAGGTTTTTAAACGACAACGATCATACTTGTACTCGTATATAAGGTGCATGCGCGCGTGTGTAATAAATGAACCAGATTTGTTGTGCCCCGTGACCGCTAGTAGCCCCTTCCTAATGTTACTAGGCTTTTTTGCATGACACCAAAGTGCTGTGGCGAAAGTGACTTAAGAAGCGCTTTGCACACGATAGATGGAGGCCACGCTCCTTCGCCAAGACCGTCCGCTTCGTCTCTTGGGGTCTTCGTCCACCTTTAATGGAACTTCATGGTAGACCCGCAGCCCAAGTTTTAGTCTTTTTTCATACAACGTTTGATTGTGGGGACATAGCTTGCATCGACGTGGCAGGCACATGTTAACACAGTACAGAGAGAGGCGCTGCTGCCTTGAGCACAGGAGCACGCGTCAACGCGTCGAAAAAAAAAAAGCGCGACGTCAACGTCATTCGTAACCTAAACGCGAAGGCGCCTAAAGGCCTCCAATATTCGCGCGCACTATCTCGGAGGCAACGACGCACCGTTGATGGTCGCGCAGCGCGCATGCCCGCGCCCGCGCGTGACTGCCGCGTCTTCCGCGACAGCGCGGGCCGCACCTGTTCGTACCTGTGCGCTAGCGTACGTTCGTATCAAACGTCGCGGGTGAAAATCGGTTCGCAACAATCGTACTGGAATACATTGCAGGCTAATGGGCCCTGGCCGGGACCGCAGAAAAATTCGTATCACCCCGAAATTCGTAGGAGCCATGATCGTATCACCGAGGTTTTACTGTATTTCGATGTTCGGACTCGTAATTGACGCTATAACATACTGCAACACATTAAACTGGGCAAGCGTTACCGACGCGACCACTTGATGGCAACCGACGTTATGTTGTACGTACATTCTGCAAGTTCCTCCGGACATTACAAAATTGCACTATGGAAATTACTTAATGTGGCGTTACACGTGTAATTGGACATTACAGCAGTAGCGTTGAAAGAGTCACAGAAAAACGCAGGAAAAAAAAAACACATGCAAGAAGCGGCTTCCCACAAGACGATTAGATAGTGTGTGCCTATGACAAGTACATGTAACTATCGCACGTGCTTGTCACCTGAGGCTGTTTTATTATTTCATTCTAAAGAAAGATGAAAAAGCGTGCAGGATCTCGCGATTGAGTCTACTGCACATGTCGTACTAATTGAATTCATAAAATGAAGGAGCTCTTCTAGAATTACTCGAGTCAATCTCAGCTCACAGTGCGTGGTTAAATTCGAGCAGTTGATATTTCGACTATCCGTACATATTTCGCCATTGCACTTTCTGTCAGTTTGTAGTCATACAATTGAGCAGTACATAAGTGATGCATTTGAGCTCAGAACAGCGGCATATTCTTCGCCCATGACTAAGCACCACCTGTGCGTTACGCGCCACGAAAGCGCTGCTGACGTCCTTGAGGACCACGAGCCTTAACGAAACCTTGTAAATAATGTAATCTATGTTTTTGTGTGCGGCTGTGTGTGCAGCTGTGTTTATCAGTGTATATATCGTAATCGTCACCTAGCACCAGGAGTAGCATGTGAAGCGTGAAAAGCTGGGCCAGTTGGTTCATGTTTAGATGCGAGAAAAACCAGTGAAAACTCAAGATAAGGACGAAGAAGGAGGCACATTCAAGCACACACCGTCGCCATGAGTAGCACGTCAGGCGAATAGCCAGGCTAACAGCTCCAGCATCTCATTAAAGCATTTCTCTCTTGAGCTTCTGTTTATTCATGATATAGCGCGCATCACTACTACGAATCTAGGGTACATTAGCAGCAATACCTTTATTTACTTATTCATTGAATAAATGGAAACCATTCGTTTAAAACAGTTGCACTGACAACGTGTCGTTGCAGGAAGACAGGAATGTTGGGGCCTAATTATGCCCGTGGCTGTTGACACGCCACCGAGTACACGATTTTTGTATTATGTTTGCATATGTACCATGCAAACGTAAAAATAAATTTAAGCCAGGATTCGACGTGACGGGCCCCAAAAACTGGCACGCTGTTCCACGTTGTCTGCAGAGGAGCTCGTTGCTGCCCTTCACAACGACGCCGTCCCTAGGCGATGTACAAGATGTACTCCTCGTGTTATTGATGTACGACAAGACGGTTTCTAAAGGAAGCCGGAAGCGCACTAGCACGTGCCAAGAGTATTCGTGTCTACGAGAGAGCTTTCCGAAGAGTTCACAGCTTTTTCGGGCTGGGCTGATTGATGACTATACGAGCGAAATGCTGCTTCAAGGCCAAAAAACCTGGCACAGGTAGAGCGCGCCTTGTGCTTGTCGCACGCAGCGTCGATAGAAGAAGGGCTCCTGTGTTTTCGACGAGCTTAAGCTTAGCGAATACTAAACACACGAACATGCAACACGCGTTCGTGCTCTACTTTGCTTACCTGCGAAGGCTGCCCCGATACAGCCTCCCAGTATAGACATCTATATGCGTGCGCTCTAAAAAAGGCTCGCTCGCAATAGGTCGTATCTTTTCGCCGAAGCAAGTTATTTCAAAACAATGAATCTGGCATTTCTGTTTCTTTCACCTTCCCTCGAGTTTTTATTCTTTGTAGTCTGGATTTTGATTTTGAAGCAACAGACACGAAGTTTGATCGTTCGAAAGAGAAACAAACGAAAGATAATAGTTACAGAGAAAAAGAATCGTACCTCTTTTTTTCTTCTCAGCTTTTTGCTCTTAATGTTTCCGGTCACGAATTTCATAGATAGCAGATAGATCGCAGTACTTCAAATTTCTCATCTCGTAAACATTAGTTGCAAATAAATCGCAGTACTTCAAATTTCTCATCTCGTAAACATTAGTTGCAAATAATGACCACAGGTTATTTGAAAATGATTTACGTACCAGATATATATCACGCATCGGATGACAGGTTTCGAAAATGCGAACTCAGGTGCTGATAACTTTATTATTTTGGAACGTGTGAATATTTGTGGAACTATAGAGACAGAGAGAGGAGGAGAGGAGGCAATAGAAAAAAAAACGGAGGTTAATTATGTTGCTCTTGGTTCCCTGCCACACCGCGAGAGGAGGAAGCGGACCGAAAAAAAAAATAATGAAAGGTAGAAAGGCAAGAGTAATGCGCGCAACCAGTGACCTGCGCCACCGAGACTACATAAACTATGTAATTAAAGCTGCTGGAACTTCTCTTCTTTAATCTTTGAGGTGTTCATGCACAAAGAACTGCGCTTCCTATACAGTGCGTTTCCTTAACCACCGTTGAATGGAGGTAGTTATGTACGCGACGCCTTCCTTGCTGCTACTAACGCCAGACATCAGTGCAGCGATGCAGGTCACGGTTTGTATATAAGTAAGTCCAGCGATACTATATTCACTGTACTGTCAGGTTCTGTGCCCAAGCATCAGATTCGGAAAACAATAATATATTGTGGTGATTAAGGAAATTACGGGATGTTAATATGCTGAAGGAGGTCCCGAAACCAAAGACCACAATGGGAACTCCTTTTCAACGGCATAAAAAGCACAGGTTGCAGCAGTTTATACACGTTGAGTACAGAGATCTGTAGCTTGTTTTTAGCATTAATACTGAAATTAAGGAATATAGAGTGTGCATATCATAAGAGCATAGGAAGCGCGTGGGAAAGTGAAGGTAAACATTATCAAATAGAATGTCTGAATGAAATAAAAAGCAAAACATAATTTGAGAATACATATGCGCGACAACATAAACTAACAGCATAAATCATGTAATTCACATATAACAATTGGATAACTGGAAATAACATTTGCATGGCAATACAATTATTAAAAAATAAATAAAGCCCAGTCTGCTCCATGATGTTCTACACATATCGGCCAACAAACAACGTCCACATGTGTGCAGCTACAGGGCCTCCTGCTTTCCCAAAAGGAACTTACATTATAATTTATTTGTAAAGACAAATTCAAAGGAGCACGTAACAGAACGGGAAGAAGTCTTGTGAAGCTTTTCCGTCGTTCATATTTGTCGGCCACATTCGCTACCAAAACGTCCGTTATGGCGATTGTCTAACGAATGGCTTTACGAATAGCTCTATACCTTAAGAATGTTTCCGTGAATACGGGCTCTGTTCATGTCTTATCATTTGTCCAGTAGAGCGGTCGACCCTATAGCGATAGCGTGGGCAAAGCGGGAAATAGGCATAAGGCAGGCCCTGACAAGTGGCAAAGAGAGGGGCACAACACCTGCTTACGTTTTAAGGGGACATTAAATTTGAACATTACATCAGTTTAAACACATAAATTATTATTTCAGAACTCATCAGTGTGATGTCACGAATTTCAAAGCCTTTTCGCATATTTTTCCACATTGGTTCAGTGAATTTTTTTGAAACTTGCTATGTTAAGACACCGTGTCCCTTAGAACACAACGTAAATAATTTTTAGTGACAGATGTTTCCGTAGGTCCTAACAGGCGCCTTCGAAATCTATGAAGTCACGCTGAGCTGGTGCGCGTTTCTGCGCGATCATTACGATGAATCACTCTTAAACGATAAATTGTAAAAAGAAACAATAAGATAAAGTGAACGGATCTCCTATATTATGCCGGCCAACGAAGTATATATATTTATATATATGTAGGCAAGAAAGCCACGAAGACTTATATGGCTAACCAGCAGTTTGTGCCATCACGAAACGCCCAAGAAAGAAAATGCAAGTTCTTTACTGTTACGGGATATGTGCGAGGCTGAGAAGAACAACTTAACGAGAAACTCGAACCCTGCATGGTACGAAACGTGCAGGAGAAACACGGGGAAATAGATAAATGCGTCAGCTCAGATTGAAGGGAGTCCCGAAGCCTTGGGTACATCTGAGCAAAGTGTGGTGTTTTTACGAAGCAATCATCATCATCATCAGCCTGTCTACGCCCACTGCAGGGCAAAGGCCTTTCCCACGTTCCGCCAATCAACCCGGTCGTGTGCTTTCTGCTGCCACGTTATACCTACAAACTTCTTAATCTCATCTACCCACCTAATTTTCTGTCTCCCCCTCACGCGTTTGCCATCTCTTGGAATCCAGTCAGTTACCCTTAATGACCACCGGTTATCCTGCCGACGTGCTACGTGCCCGGCCCATCAACTATAGCTAAAATATTGGTTTGGGCTGGTAGGTTGACTGTTGAAGCTTGGAAGGGCAGCGCCAACAAACGCAAAGAAGGAACAAGTATGGAGGACTGGCGCAGTTTTGTGTACGCGTTCTTTCTTTTTCCGTGGTACCGTCCCAGGCGTTAACAAATTAAAAAAAAACGTACTGATACGAGAAGTAGAAAGGTGTAAAAAAAAACAGTCAAGCGGGCTGCTCAGGGACACAGCGTCGATCTGGTATACATACAACCCGGAACGATCCGGCGCTATACATTCAGGGGTCGACGCCTGGATGCTATGGCTGCTAGGCAGCACGAGCCGATAGAGCGGCTGTGGTAGCGAAGAGCTACGGGTCGATTCCAACCCCGTGGTATGGCTACGCGTGCATCGTCCCCGCTCGTATAATAACGGCACCACGCTCTTTCGCCGCGACAAACAAGCGGCCGTGCGCCAGCCTTTTTGGCTCTGTGCCGAGAAGAAGCCATGTCCGGAGAGGAACACAGATGAGGGAGGGGAAGGAGGGGGAGGAAACAAACTGAAGCAAAAAGAGAATAAGTTACAGGTTGTAGAAAGAAATGGACGAACAAAGAGACAGTTCAGAAGGGAGAAGAAACAAAGGGCTGACCCGAAGGAAGCGCCGACGCTGGGAATAGGGGAGGGAGAGAGCCATAGGGGAAAAGAATTGATGGAAGGGCCGGCGGTAATCGCGTCGTAAATTGTGGTTTGCCAGTCGAAACCGGCCCGCTCGTCATCGGACTCGTGCTGTCAACTGCGCCGCTCCGGTCGTCCATCGTCGGACCGGGATGCGAGCCAGGGATGGATGCAGGAGAGCGTCCCGTTTTCTCCGCTTAATGTACGTACACGACGCTGCGGCAAACCGCCCCGGTCTCTTCTCGCGTAATGTGCGCGTCGAAGCATGTTTAGATCCCTACGTTATGAGAGGTTCTGGCATATACAGCCATCAGCCATGCGAGAGGAAATGCTGAAATCGACTCATAAGCACAACTTACTCGCGGATTCGAATCTGACGTGTTAATACACAAAAAAGTACCTTTCCCGTTGAGGACTTATTGTCACTGAGCGATGTTATGCGGGGATGGCATGTTTAAACAATCCAGCCTCATGAAAGTGATTTTGCTGTTTTATTTCATTATTACTCGAGGGACACTAACAAAAACAGTAAGTGCATTGTCAGTAGGTGACTAGGTGATATCTGTTATATAAAAAGCGGTACGTCGGAGGGTGCCACATTGATCGTGATACGCAAGACAGTTTCGTGTTCGGCACCATCGGAAGCTGCGGCTCAAATAAGACGATGCCTCTGTCACGTGTTCAGCAGAGAGTCCAAAGCAATATAATCTGGACCATTGAATCTATGAACAGGAAAGGCAATTGACCGTTAGATGAAGGCCAGTCCTCCCATGAAAACAACTCGTTGATCGCACGGGCACACTTAAAGATTTCGACTGTCTGTCAATGAAATCGCCAATGAAGACCTCCCAGTGCTTATAAAACCGGCGAGTGAAAACGTCATTGTGCACGTAGGTCGCCTAGGTAACACACGTTGCGTGCGAGTAACGTTCAAGGGTGACTGTCTTCCCTCTTACGTGAAGGTTGGCCATTTTCGTCACCAGGTTCGTCCATTTATACCTAGGCCTATGCTGTGTTTCAACTGCCAGAAGATTGGTCATGTGAAAGGCGCTTGCAGAAATTCTGCAGTGTGCCCCCGATGCGCCGAACCCCATTCAGAAGACAACTGTAGTGCAACTACTCTGAAGTGCCCAAACTGTCATGGCGCTCACAGCGCTTCCTCCAAGGACTGTCCTCAGATAAGGAAGGAGATTTCTATTCTGAAACAGATGGTGAGAGACAGTTCAACTCACGAAGAGGCAGCGGAAAAAGTGAGGCGAAGACGACGTCACTGTCAAAGGTCCTCACGAAGGACAATGTCGCATTCAGTGAGAAAGTCCGTTCCTCCGGCTCCCAGCGCGGCAAACACCAACGCCGCTGAAAGAGAGGCTACTTGTAGATCTCTCTCAACAAACGAATCGCCGAATGCTGATCTAACTAACTAGTGCTAATCTTATCGCCTTCCATCGTGTAACGTCTGCGGCATTTCCTTTTATTTAGGCATATATGTAGGTCAGTTTTTGGTTATCAGCAAGTGCTCGATGGGGCGCGACCGGCTGCGACCCCGTCATGTGCAGACAGTGGCTTCAACCAGAGCAGCTTTATTGAGGACAAAGTCAGTCCTTGTCCCAACGCGCACGTAGAAATAAAATGAAATTGTTTAGCAAGATTCCCTCTAATCTGTCCCTGTATCGATAGCGTCATGGACAAACCCGTTTGACGAACACATGCCGTGAGAATGCGCATGAAAATAGGCCATTGCATCGGTGGCTCATACTCAAGGATTTCAACCCCAAGCAAACAGCGCGATGGCCACAAAATGTTGACTGAGATTTCCCAAATACCCACACTAGTAATCGCTGCTGTGCTATAGGTAAAACGTAAGGACGGGGAGTGCGCAGAAAAACTCACCGGCGAAGACATTTGCAGAAGGATCTTTTCTTTTTCATATCTTCTCTTAGCAACCACCGACGCCACATTCCCTCGACCATGCTTCATTGAAGCCAGCGAGGTGCACTGTCACTGCGCTGGATTTATACTACGTACGCCAAGAAAAACGGGAAAAAGGTGTGCAGAAAGCAAAGAAACGAACTTAGATCGAAGATATCTAAAGGCCGAAGATATCTTAAGTATGGAAAAAAAAAATGGCAACAGCTCCGAACCATCCGACTGAGAGAGCCAGCAATGCGAAAATGGAAACGGTGCAGCGAATAAAAGAAAAATGAAGGGAATGGTGGCAAGAGGGTTTGCAGTCGCCAAAGAAATGCCGAAGTCGGACAGACCATGAATCAGGCTAACGAAATTGGCGAGACTTCGGCACCGCACAAGAATGAAGGAAAACTGTAGTGAGAGAGAGGGAAAGAGAGAAGTAGGAAAAAGGGTGTGGTGGGACTCGAGCTGAAGTTGGGCGATGCAGACGCACGCACGACAGTGTATGTATGGTGGCATACGCACGCGTTCTATATATATGCGCCGATCCACCGGCCTGAGGTGAGGGGCAAGAAATATACGAAGTGCCGCAACACGCGAGAGAAGCCAAAAGAAAGAAGCAAATCGCAAAGAGAACGAGAGTATTTGCGGCTTCGCAACTGGATCTATGCGGACGCCGATCCGCTTAGCGGGTGAAGCCGCGTAAATCGTCTGCGGTGGAGACGCGGCAGTGACAAGGCCGTTATACGCCAATGTAAGAAGGCGAAACCGCGCGAGCACGACATAAAGGTGAAAGAACGACTTAGAAGTGCGACACACTGACGCAATCGTGGACGCCACAATCCATGTTCGCGTTGCAGTTTTGCTGCGTCAGCACAAATCAAGCGCTTTACGTTCCGGTTTTCCGTGTCGGCATTCATAGCGCGCTGGCGTCGGCGGCACACTCGAAACGCCGTAGTAGTATTAAACAAGTTTGCTTGCGGGATTTCGGTAAAAGCGGGCGTCACAGAATCTCAACGCGTCCGCTTTAGGAGGCGTGTGATTAATGCTCGCACGAGAGTTGGCACACGTCCACACACAATGCACGCCAGTAACAGTAACGACAGATGACTCACCTGAATGACTGATGTCTTGTGACCGTTCCATGCTCCGTTGGTGGTTGCTGCGTGCGGCACTAAAGACCCTTAACTGAATATAAAGTTTTGGAATTGGGTTTGTAAGCCGTACGTTTTGGGGACACGCACGCTATTTTCGAAATATAACGTGCGTACCCAAGAGGTTAGCGTATGCTCAGTGGTAACAAACGCAAACGCAAATCTTTGGGTACCCTAGACTGTCTATTATTCCGGGCGAACTTAGAACATGGCACTAGTAGTGCTTGAGTTGAAGAGGAATATAGAGAGATATTTGACGTATGCTCTATTATGGGTTTGATTTCATTCTATAAGGTGGATTGTATATACGTTGTGTTATTTACGCTCTGCATTGTCGTAGATCGTGCTAATTCAAGTGAACGGGTTGACTGCCTTAAGGCAACTCAGATTATTCATCTTGCGGCCACGGTGGTTTAGTGGTTATGGCGCTCGACTGCTGATCCGAAAATCACGGGATCGAAACTCGGCCATGGCGGCCGCATTTTCGATGGAGGCGAAAATGTTTGAGGCCCGCGTGTACTTAGATTTAGTGCACGTTAAAGAACCCCAGGTGGTTGAAACGTCCGGAGCCCTCCACTACGGCGTCTCTCATAATCATATCGTGGTTTTGGGAAGTTAAACCCCAGATATTATTATTATTACGTGGTGCTAAGATCAAGTGCCACGTGATGCCCTCTGTCAAAAATGAATGTTCCAAACTCGCCGCCTGGGCTACGTGCGGCGCGCTGGCTGAGACTCCTAGAGATTACAAATACATAAGTACCCTAACGAAGTAAACGGGGAAGCGCCAGACGCGTAACTAGAAGGTTGTTGATTCAGATCCCACCGATGGAAAGGGTGATTTTTCGCCCACTGTAATCAATTTCAACGTACGCCATTATTACTACATCACAATTAAAGACGACAATTATTGTCCGCTATGCTTTCCCTGGCTTAATTGTCTGTTCGATTATTTTGGTTGTGTCTAACAAAGAAACGAGGCCCTCGAAAAAATTCCCATTCGCTCGTTCATTACGTTTGTACACGAGGCTCACTGTAAGGCAATTCATTTGTCTGAAACAAGTTTTGAACTGGTAGTAACAGTAAGTACACACATGCAACTACAAACTTATTAATTCATTCGAAGTAGCACACCACGCATATGTAAATTATCGTTGGTGGATGTGAGCTTCAGTTCAATTAAACTCGTTAAGCGAGTGCATGCTCTCCTTGTTGCTGTATCTGTGTGAGAAAAATTAGGGCAAATATTGGTCCTGCCACTCCATATTTTCTTTGTTTGATGAACCATACATCGTGTGCAAAAATGGGTCTGCATTTATTTTTCGCGCATGCTCTGTCGTAAGTTTTTATATTTTTGTATCTTTTTCTGATTAAAGCTCTGTTGTAAGTCAGCGCTTGTGCTTGTCATTCTTTTCTGTGTGCTTTGCCTCGTTTTCTTTTCCAGAATTTATTGGGATAAATTTATACATCACTAGCCCACAGGAACTGCCTCTAGGCAATCTGTAGACCACAGTATATTTGTGAGGTGATAAGTGCGTAGACACTCTATATACTGGGTCATAGGAACAGCCTATAGATAATCTACAGACATTTGTCTGTGGATATTTTATAGCCAAAGTGAACCAAAGTAGATTTATATAAGCCTATAGACATTTGTTTTTAGACATTCTGCAGACATTGGTTTAAACGCACAAATTTTTATTAATCTACAGACCTTCTATAGCCAAGCTATAGACTTAGACTTTCTTGTAGACTAGTCTATAAAAACGAGTGTGGCCACTATAGACTGTCTATAGACCAGTCTAAAGAACACAACTATAGTACGTCAATTGATTTTATCGACAGATGTCTGCCAACTCTATATAGACTATCTAAACAAATTTTTGTAAGGGAAGACAGGGCGTAGGCCATAAGGGGTGACGGCATCGGATATGCGTTGACGTATGACCACGTTAATCGACCGGATATCGATTGACAGCGACCGCGCACTCTGATAAGCAAGAGCTCAATTATGCTGAGAACGCGAAGAGCGATGGTGTAAAAAGAAAGGAATATTGATGGAACTTTTCTTGATAGCTACATCGTGGAGAACAAACGAAGACAGACAGAGCCGGTACCCGTGAAGTTGCACTGAATCGGTGAAGTGCTGCCACGTGGTGCTGATACAAAATTACGGCCCATGATTATAGCTCGTATGCAAATAAACTGAGCATTGCAATTTTCTTACTATACCAAGTACTACTGGAAAAAAAGAAACTTGTGTAGCGATTCGTGTAGCTTTAAATCCTGCGCTAAATGCAGCTCCACCACTGTGAAACCTGAGGAAGTGCGTAGCACGGGCACCCAGCGATTCCCGCTCGTAGACTTCCCACTGCTCCATTTACCACACCGCCGATGACGTCAATGTTTGAGGTAAGCATGTTTCCCCGGCACAAGTAGATATCTCGTTAGAGAGGTTCGCAAACTCGGTGTGCGACGTGCGCGCTACTTTTTGCTGCGCTTTATTGACTTCATGCTTGTTACGGCAGCTGAGATACGTTGTCGTCTTCAGATGTAGCGATGAAGCGCCGGAGAAGCGCCGGTGGGAGGAGCAATCGCTCCAGGCGCGCGATTGCTCCTGCCACCGGCGCTTCTCTCTTGCGCGGTGTGCAAATATTTTTAGCGATGCTTGCACCGCGGTGCGGTGCAAGCATTTTTAGCGATTTTCAGTTAATTATTACGATGAATTCTTGGTTATTTCTGTTGTTATATTATTTTAGACCTCGTTCGCTTATTTGTATCCGGTTTTGAGCATTGCTAGCCCTGTTTTAGGCCTGTATTGACCACTTGATTGTGAGCGTGATCACGTCACATGAGATCTACGGACGTATTGTGGCTTCGTGCTACAAATGGGTGGTTGTCTATTTTCCCTTTCTTAGATCTGCGGACGACAAGCCGGGACCCTCAATTACTACGCAGTTAATATATTTAATCAAAACGTTGTATACACTCCGTAGCATGTGTAAATCACTGAAGCCTGTCCAGTGTAGCGTAAAGATGCCTTTCGCTCGAGTTGGTTCCGTTCTGATCCCCCACATTGCATAGTTTCTCGCTATACAACTTTATTTTACTGCTTTTTTACAAGAAGTGCCGCCCCACACCATGCGAACACAGCATCAGACATGAAGCCAAGTGAAGGCTTGTCTTAACACTTCGCATCGCCTTTCGCTCAGTGCAGGCGCTGTATTCACTGCTTACAGAGGCGCAGCGCAAAGATATTAACGGCTTGCCATTCAGGCAGCGCTTGTCATGGTTGCGACGATTCAGTTCCAAATGTAAATCACTTTTGCGCTTCTTCAGTCACACTGGACAGAAGAGCTACCCACAGATTTTCACGAAGACAGACCATCGCATATTATGGATAAGACAGATATGCGGCAAAAGGAATCATTGCACTTATTATACCGGACATGCCTTTACAGCATTGATATTTACGTTGCTCGCAACTTACTAGTGAAACTTACGGTGCATCAGGCCATGCCCTTAGCTACGCCATGTTTATACAATAAGTTGACGTAGATTTGCGACCGCAAGTTCGAGCACTCTCTAAAAACTGCGCATTTTTCTGACGTTCGCACTCCATATAACAAGCGTCTAACAAACAATGATTGCTTCAGCTTTCGACCCTTAATACTGCCATTCAAGTCAGGCCACTTGCAGAAGTGCATGGCGCCGGAAATCTTCAGCGGGTACAAACAATTCAATGAATTTGTCCGGAAGCGATAAATCCTACGCAACGTTTCATACAGCTCACGCTACAAAGGAACGTCCTCCTGGGGGACAGAAAGAGAAAAAATGACAGAAGGGTTTGAAAAAGGCTTTCGCTTTTGAGAGGCGCCAGGTGATTCGTCAACGCAAAAAAAAAAAAAAATGAAAGGTGCTTGCGCCACATAGCTCGACGAAGTCCTGTGACTTTGCATTCAGCTGTGGCTGGTTCTTCGCGTGGACTTCGCCGTCGTCTCACCTCTTTCTTTCTTTTTTGTTAACCGCCGTACCTTTATTTTCAAAAGAAGGGCTGCGAAAGACACACTCGAGACGTCGTCGACGAGCGCGCTTTCACAATCGGAGCGCGCCATTTCTCGTCGCAACAAAAGCGCGCCAACACTCGCCGCCGAGTGAGGCACGCGCATGAAAAACGTGCGGCCGAAAGCGAACGCTGGGTTGGTCGGGCCGCGATGGCGGGGCTACAAAGCCAGGGTCCGCAGGGGAGAAGAAAGCCGAACAGGCCATCGGCACGGCCCTGCAGCACTGGCTGGAAAGTCATATATCTATACGCCCATACACCGGGCGCACTCACACCGCCCACGCTTCAGCGGGATGAACGCGAAAAAAGCGGTGTGGTCATCGTGGTAAGCAGTGTTTCAGACCATGCGCGCGCGCGCGCGCGCGTGTGTGTGTGTGTGTGTGTGTGTGTGTGTGTGTGTGTGTGTGTGTGTGTGTGTGTGTGTGTGTGTGTGTGTGTGTGTGTGTGTGTGTGTGTGTGTGTCGTATTCCGTCAGAGCTTCTGTCGGGGTGTAGGACAGTATACCAGATAAAGTCTTTGTATAATTAACCTAAAAGCCTTTCCTTTATCCTTCCGTCTCTTTTTCTTGTGAAAGATAATCTGGAGCTACTACAGTGATTAGAAACTATAAGATACATTGCCCAGCTTTCTCCTATACGATGACTCTCCTAAAAGGCGCGATGTACTTCTCTTGCGACAAACGTGAGACATTGAAAAAGAAAACATAAAATATACAGTCGAGCCAACTAGAATGACGTCATTTTAGCAACAATGTGTGCACTATAGTGCTGGATTCGCGGCAGAAATTTAGAGTCACGGGGGATGGAAGACTGCAAGGCCGTTTCCGATTATGCAAGAAATCAATGTTTAAATCTCTGAGGATCGTATTCAATTTTCTCTGCAGTCGTCGCAGTGACGAAAAAGCGCCATTCTTTTTCGCCAAACGAGGCTTCTTTTGTTCATCGCACCATTGCGAAATTTGAGACTCCGCTCTGAAACCACTCAGTGACATCCCTGACACTGACAGGCTTTATTAAGTACAAAACCCTCAATACACAATGCGATGCAGACGGCACGAAAGAGCTGAAAAAGCTTGTCTTCCGTTCCGCATTCTCAAACTGTGTCAGCTGTGTTATTGGTTTAATTGCTATGACTACTTTTATTCCTTATAGCCGACAAAGTGTCCGCTCTCTTTTGTTTTTCTGTACATTTCGATAGGGGTGAAATGCATTAGAACACGCGTGTGTTTAGATTTCGGTGCATATTAAAGAATCCCGGATTGTCGATATTGAGCCGGTGTCCTCCACTACGCCGTGCGTCATAATGAAATAATGGTTTTGACACGTAAAACCCCATCAATTATTATTATCATTCATTTTTTTCTGTTTGTAAGTGTCCAGTTACAACTAACGAAAAAAAAATGAAAGTACCCTTTCCGGTACTTAATTGAACGGAAGAAAAACGAGAAAACAACGCTAAAGCAAAACATAAATATCGGTCAGAGTGGTGTAACATTATTCGTCATTAGAATACAATATACAAGTCTTTAGGCACGAGCAAAACTTGACGCCGTGATTTATCCGTGTACATTCAAGTGCTGTCTATTCAAGCAAATAATTCATAGCTGTATGCACACTAAACAGTCGAACAATAATAAAATAGAATGCTGATCACATACACTACACACTGGTACATACAACACACAATGTTCAATTTGCATCTTCCCCTCCTTGACCAATAAAAAAAAAAAAACACGAGGATAACGCAATGCATAAGAACAATCATAGACTACCCCTGCGCACCATGTTACAACTGAACACAGCTAAACGTATGAGCTCAAACACTCTGGTCAATGCGTTATTTGTCAGCATGAAATGTTCTACAGCTGCGACGGCTGCTACTGCACATCGCCGTTGCGACAGTAAGAGTGTACGATCTTTCACGGTTATCATCACACCATTTAGCTTATCTGTCAGTGTGGAGACCACGGACTTAGCATTGCGCAATTGGCTGGTAATCATGACTCAACATCACTTTCAACACTTCGAGTAGAGAGAGGCAAAGGAAAGGCACGGAGGTTAGCCACGTTGCGTCCAGCTTACTACCTTTCACGTTGGAAGGAAAAATGGGAGGGAAAAATAGGGAAAGGAAGAAGGAAAGAGAGTTCGAAGTGTCCAACGTCAACATTTTAGTGTCACCGACAACTTCACGTGTGTAGATCGCCGAGAAAGCAGACTTGTCACCGAGTCAGAAACGGTTATCATCTCTGATTCTCCTTAACAATCCATATTTTGACCACGTATACATTTAGACGGATGTTTTTTTTGTTTTTGTTTTTCTGGTTGCGGCAGCTTTATGCAAGTGACGGCTGTTTCGTCGTGCGGCGTTTCTGTAAAGTTTAAACTTGTTCAGACTATACGTCGTCAACAACAGTGAGACTATACGTCGTCAACAACAGCGGGTGATGTGGAGAGGGGGAGGGGAGAAGGGGAAAGGGGAGGGGAGGAGAGATGGGAGGGGAGAGGAGGAGTGGAGAGGGGGCGGGAAAGGGAAATGAGAGGGGGAGAGGTGATGTGGAGAGGGAAAGGGGAGAGAGGGAGTGGAGAGAAGTGGAGAAGGTTTGCGCATGCGCAGTAAGGGTGGTCACACCGCACACCACCACCGCCACCACCACCGGATTGAACTCCGCTATAAGATGCTTCACATCTAAAACCCTTCAGTTTGTCCTTCCTCGTGGCTGGCACGAGCAGCTAAAGCACGGAATTAGCCACGCTCGCCACCAAGTCTTTGAGAACGGACACGACTTCCTACATCAATGATTGACGAATCGCTGCCTAGTTGTTGGCACGTCAGCGCAGATGGCGCGCTGCGCATACGGCTCATCTATAAAATCTTCAGCTCTCCCTGCAGCCTCCGAGTACGGATACTATGGCGAGTTCGACTGCTTGCCCGCCACACGGAACTTCAGCAATTAAATTCATTGAGAACAACAAACTCCTGCTTGTGCTCTTGCAACCCTTACTTGAGATTTCTCCTGCCTCAGTGCTTCTTCGCTGGATATTCTCATGATGCAACTGTGATCACCTTTTTCAGCTGCACCTTCTGTGCCTCTCCTATATTTTGACGCTCGGAGACGTTCCATCTTTAGCATGCTCCGCTACATGCAGCACCGTGTTTTTTAATTCGCGTACATACACTGTGACGAGGATTAAATGCCGGATTTGCCCCGTCGCTGGTTTGTGCATCACACTCGTCGCTAACGTAAACAGAGTGCCTCAATTAGCGCATACGAGGGCAAAACCACACCCGAATAGCATATAACTAACGGTAAACGATGCACACACGTACATTACATGAAAGAACAACGGGATAATAACCCCCGCGTGTCGTGAAAGACCATAAATCTCTCGGTTACTCTTTCACCCCCCCCCCCCCCCCCCCCTGGAGATTACTGCTGAGGCAAGAAGCTCGTCGCGCTGAGTAAATGCCACGGACCGCAGAGAGAGACGCCGCCGTCCGTGCTTGAATGAAAAATAATTAAACCAGCGGGAGGCGCATGATGAGTGCCACACTTCGGCAAAGGAAAACGATGGGACTCGTGGACAAAGGAAAAATAAACTCGCTGACAGCGTTAATGCAATTTTTCTTGGCGGAGCCCATCTCCGAAATTACGTCCGAAAGGAATGCGAATGCGGCGAATACACGAATTCTCATTTTGAAGCCGCGGCGTATATCAGCTTTACTTTCTCTCTCTCCCTCTTTCACTGCCTCACTCAGCAGGTTTTCACTCACTTAATTACACGTCTTCGTCCTAATACCTCTTCCCCTATTTCCTCTATCTTTTTTTTTTGTCACATTTGGGCCTTTCGGGAGAAAGATGAGGCGGTCTGAAATGAATAAAAAGCGCTTCCACGCAACGAATTTCTCGTGCGTCCAATATTAACCCACACATCGCGCGGAACAAAATAAGCTCGCTTCCCCCGTTGCGAGAATTGAGAATACAATGCCCTGCCACGTTTAGTCTACTATAGTCGCGAGAATGGCAACATGTGTCTGACTGTAACTAGCCTCCGGCTACGAGATTAATTTCCAGGAGTGGACTCGTTCGTGTCCTGCTTTCCTGGTTTGCTGTAGTTGTCACCATCTCTCTCCTTGTTACCTCATGTTTTTCTTTCTTTCTTTCTTTCTTTCTTTCTTTCTTTCTTTCTTTCTTTCTTTCTTTCTTTCTTTCTTTCTTTCTTTCTTTCTTTCTTTCTTTCTTTCTTTCTTTCTTTCTTTCTTTCTTTCTTTCTTTCTTTCTTTCTTTCTTTCTTTCTTTCTTTCTTTCTTTCTTTCTTTCTTTGCACGAAAGCGCGCACGCAAAATGCTTGTTGATATTACTGTCTTGCGCTATGAATAAAAAACGTAGAAATAGACGCAAGTGAAAACCTAAGGTGGTGTGCCATGGCTCAACGTATATGTCGGGCAGTGCTGGGCAGTATCGAAGATACATGTATCTTAGATACTATCTTAGATACTTTTTGGGTATCTTGTATCTGTATCGCGATACGTCTCGAAAGATGAGTATCTGTATCTGTATTTCCGATACATTCGATAATGTAGCGTGTATCTTAAGATACAAGATACTTCTATCGCAACACAACCGTGCGAAACAATAATCACTGGCCAAGCTCCGCTTCTCAAGCTGGTACTGGTGCCACTAAGCCATCTGAACAATTCTAAGGGCTGTGACGCAATTTTATTTTACCGCCAGAGTCCTCCAGTGAGGGCAGAAGATGAGGAAGACAAGCACGCGGACGTCTACGCCCAGCCCACGTGCCTTTTGTTTTGTCGATTTCTTTTCTTTTTAGTTGCACCAGTGCCGCGACACTTGCTCTTAGCCACTGTCCTGCGCCGCGTACTCCACTGCGTGCAGCGTCTATCGCGCAAATTCCGATGTTGCTACAGTGTCGTTATTGAAGATTCTCTTGCGTCTTGCTCCGTAACGAAATGTGATGCGTGCAAGAATGGAGTTGCTTTCTGTCTCGTGGATTTTACATATCAGCGATTTGAAGGATCTCGTGGATGTAAAGCTTGACTTGCATGCAATGAATTAACTTATATGCAAATAAGGTATGCAAACAACTATAGCACCACTAGTACTGATGCTAGATCTAATAGAGAAAGCGTTTACCTAACAGAAAATATCGTGGCGTACCGTATTTTTTACTTCCTGCTACATTTATTCAAAGAATTTATGAAATCATAACTTGATTATTAGCATAAGTGCTTTTTTTGCTGTCATTTTGCATCCCATACATTACCTTGGTCTCTGTACTGTTTTTCTGGTCTGGTCATTGCAGTATGTCTTTTGCAACGCATTCCCAAAATAAGATCTCTGCTTTATTCTTCTAACTGTCTGCTTTATATTTCTACTACTGTTTACCCATTTACACGTTGCCAAGGTGATTTTGAAAACAAATATATAATTATGTAGGCGTCCCTTGAGTTACAGTACGAAGCATTCTGCTTATCGCTTAGGAAAATAGCGAAACTGAGTTTGCATTATAATAATGGAAATCATTACGAGCCATCTTAAAGATGTTAGGAAGGGGATTCGAGAAACGTTGTTTTACTGAATGCTTCGTTTTACTCATGAGCGTCCCAAAGAGCCGTTTCAGGCAATTTCCCATAGGCACTGAATTTTCTATTGTCTTAACAGGTAAGTAGACGATACGTCATGCTCATAGCTATTAAGGGCGCCGTCTGTATTGTGTTTCTGTACTCATTCAAATGTGAATGTTTGATACAGAACCACCTCTCTATTTTACTTATATTACTTTTCCTGTGTTAGGCCTTCTTAAATATTTGTCGTATTACTAATCGCCACCTAATGGGAGCTATAAGCGGCAATAGCGCGAATAACGGCGGTGTCCTCCGACGCTTTGTGCAACTATACAATACGTCTCAGACGTCTGTGTGTTGCACATGTTTTCTCGTTGAAGAAAAATTGCTAAAAGATTACACGTTAGTGAGGATATCAACAAAGAACCCTTTACGCCAGCAGATAAGTAGAATATGAAAATTCATTACTGTTTTACGTCATCTACGTGTACACCAGGGGTCTCAAACTCAGCTTATAGCCAGCGGGCCACAGTTGCAAAATTTAGTTCGAAGCGCCGGGACAGTGAAGATGGTGGGAGAGAGTTTGAACAAAATGACGTTGCCATTCGAAAGGAAGCCTTTCCCATGTCTCATATATAGGTCATTTCTGAAGGTAATTTGGAGTCAGGATTAGAGAACATCAGTACCGATGTGCACAACGAGTGAATTCCGGACGCGGATTCTGAAATATAGAGCTTTTGTTCCACGGCTATGCTTCAGCACATCGTGACCACATGTTCCTCACGAAAGGAAAGCTTGAGACCTCCCATTAATTGCAAAAATAACAAGCAAGAACCGCTGTCAGCGAACTGTATAAAGAGTTGTCCTGTGACGAAGCTAAAGCAAACCGCAATAAATTGTTTTGGAAGGAAACTAATGTACTTTGAGCAAGAAGGGCAAAACATTTGAGATACTAACAGACATTTCATTAAAGTGAAACAAAATAGGTCAGAGGAAATTTTCAAAACACACTTTCGTGCATAGGCGTTCTCTGCTACATTATATGGATCTATAATAACAAATTAGGGAATGTATCGAAGTATCTTAAGATACAATTGCCAAATATCGTATCGGATACAATTATTGCGGCAGTATCTTGTATCTGTATCTCCAATACTTCTTGCCTGAGTATCTTGTACCGTATCACCATAGAATTTCAAAGTATCTTTGCCCAGCCCTGATGTCGGGTCACTGCAGTAGTACACACCACGTGAATTCCTAAGCACGTGATTTTTTTTTTTTTTGTCGTTGTACACGTCTCTGGGTTGAAGCCATACCATTTTATGCACGCCACTCGCCAGCTATATTCTCAGTGTGCCACTATGCAGCGCATATCAGTTCCGCATCGATGCGACGCTTTAGGGAATGGTGTGGTCCCGCATTTGAGTACGCACTTAACTGCAATTCAGTGCCATCGAGAAATGCTTTTGGTTGTTCTCGTATGGAGAAAATAACGGCGAACTTCGTTGAAACAGCAATGGAAATAACCATTCTAAAAATAACTATGCATTTCTTATGAGATTTTATAATTTATAAGTTAAGCACTCATAGAACTACCTGGTTCTTGGCCCATCCCCCCAGCGTGGGTGTGCACCACTGGATTCCAGGCTACAAACAAAACAAACATTTACAAACGAAACGAAGCAACACAACAAGATCTATAGCTTGGGATGTTGTCCGTGATCAGTGTTATCCTTAATGAAGCGCACCAAAAGCTAGGGTGCCGAAATTAGTAGCTAATAGTTTCATTAATCATTAATTAATCCTTAATAATTCTGTTATTTAACAGTAAATCCACTGCGGAGAAGCCAGTGATTATGCAAATAATTTCATAACTCACTAAATGAATATATCGATCATATGGGTCCCTTATTCTTTTGGCGAACTGATTTTATTTATTTATTTATTTATTTATTTATTTATTTATTTATTTATTTATTTATTTATTTATTTATTTATTTATTTATTTATTTATTTATAGATGCTGCAATCTTATACATGACCTTGGCAGTGTGGAGCATATGTAGGCGCATAAAACAGAAACAACAACAAGTGGAAAAAACAATCAATGAGTTTCATTCACACGCGCTTTGAAGAAAAAAACAAAAAGGCAAGCAACGTTTTTCCAGAAATTTTCAAATCAAACAGCAGATCAGTTAGGACGAAGAAAAAAAAACACACGAACGGTCTCAGCCAGAGAAAAAGAAAACGCTTCTTACTTTAGGTGTGATTCAAATTGTTATAGTGAATTCTTTGTCAAAGTCTTATCGGGCAGTTTGATCCATTCCACCATAGTCCTCGGAAAGAAAGAATACTTGAAACAGTTTACACGTGTCTTTGTATCAAGCAAAGCTATGAAGGATACTTTAGTACTGGAATGCCACGAATCAAATGTCTCTAAGAAAGAAAAATCACCCGCCTGCAATCTTAACTAACCCGCCACGGTGGTCTAGTGATTATGGTACTCGACTGCTCACCCGCAGGTCGCGGGATCGACTACAGGCAGCGGCGGCCGCATTTTCGATGG
Organism: Rhipicephalus sanguineus; assembly: GCF_013339695.2. Lineage (NCBI taxonomy): Eukaryota > Metazoa > Arthropoda > Arachnida > Ixodida > Ixodidae > Rhipicephalus > Rhipicephalus sanguineus. Next base: position 23,052,248 of record NC_051177.1, on the reverse strand, counting down.
AGGCGAAAATGCTTGTGCTCCGTGTAGTTAGATTTAAGTGCACGTTAAAGAACCCCAAATGGCCAAAATTTCCGTAGCCCTTCACTACTGCGTTTCTCATAATCATATCATGGTTTTGGGACGTTAAAGCCTACAGTTAAACTATTTTTTTTCTTAGACTGGGCGCAGAATCAGGTCTCCGTTCACTCTCATTTATCGTAGCGACGCCCAATATAGAAACAGTAAGTAAAGACAAAGTTACGCGTGACGCCAATGAGGCCGGGGAATACGACACTGACGCCATACGCTTACGCACGCCCCAAGCTGCAGCTGACGTTGATGATTTCATCATGTTCGCTTACGTGCTCGCTCGATTGTTTCGTTAAGTCCCGCTGCTCCGCCTCGTAGCACTGCGTAGTACCCGAGTGCGCGATAAGCCTCGCGCGTGGTTGAAAGCCGCGGCTACACGGGGTTAAGCTTAACACTAATGAGAGACACCGTGTCTCATTTTTCTTTCGTTCTTCGCGACGCCTTGTCTGTAACAGTTTGCCGTCTCTCTCCGGGGTCTGTGGCGCCTAACTCATCAGCATCCAATTATTGCTCCGCCGCATTTGCCCTTTGGAACAGATTTGTGGCGAGCGCGTGTTTGTCACGTACTGACTTGTCATTGCGCGAGTATACGGGGCTTCTTTCACTAACAGAGGAAAAAAGGTTCTCCTTGTCACGATGCTTGACGCTGGGATGGCAGCGTTCAAGCACTTTTCCAACTGATTTTCTTGATACATTGAGTCATGCTCAAGCAAATATCAAAGTTTGGGGGTGGTGCTTTGTGATGTGGAGAGTATATAAAAGTGAAAACTAATCCATTCAGTCACCTTCAGCTTGGTTACTAGATTGTTAAATGCGGATGTTTGAAAGCTGAAGCTCTACGTCGGGGTTAGAGTTACTTAGCTGAGCGTTTGCTTGACCTTGTCATCCAAGTTCTGAGATGCTCCTTCACCAGGGTATTAAAGATCTGAGTACGCTCAATCTGCAGCTGTGAAACTGTGCAGTAGATAGGCTGCCCTATTGCCCGACCACAGCTGCGTTAGTGCGTGAAACGGAGGTATTCAGTTTAGTTTGTTCAGAAGTCACGCAAGTAATTGGGTCAGTATATACTGCGACGCCACAGCGGCCTCCATATCACTTGAGACGCAGCGTCTACATGTGCGGACGCAACTTGTTTTTGCCAGTCCTTCGGACCAGTGGCCATGAAAGAGCAAGATGCACGAATCGAACCTTCTGCATAGCCAATATGTCTTGACTTTACCTCAATGTGCGGCGATTGATTGCAGCCGACCACTTTGGTGAAGGCACTACCACGTTCGACGGCTCGGTCGATGTGCCATGTTCGAAGACAAATGTCAAAAGTATTTTTTTGCTCTAAATAAATACAACCAAAAATAAATTGCGCATTCATTTTGAAACTACGAATTTAATTCTTTTTATGGAAAAATGGAACATTACTCACTTCAGAATAATAATTATATAGTTAATTTCACGTTTATAGTAATTAATTACCAAAACTCGTCCAAGACAACATATTACTTCATTTTCTATTTGGAGAGTAATATCGAGTGGCCTAGAATTACGTTGTGTGAATTTGACACATTTGCGGACAGTCGATAATGATTCGCGTCTGAAGGGGATATGTTCTGTAAAGCTTTCTTCACGGCACGTTACTGTGCATGCGGAGAAGAAAACTTTACAAACATTTAAAAATGTGGATTGTTTGCAATGGAACACAGAGTTGCAGACGCATTGGGCGCTCTCATATAGAATAAACGTAGATCGTCCAAGGTTAAGTGGAATATTAACTGAGAGGTACGTGTGGTCTACCACACAGTGGGCGCCTCTCTTTAGTGACGTGTTCTGCGACCTTCCACAGAACCAGCTACCATTCATACTCACCCACCAAGCAGCAGAGCACAGCGGCTCTGCATCGACGTCGCCACTCTCTGCAGGCCAAATACAAAAACGCTGCAGTAAATCCTACATTGCTGTCCATTTAATTTCACGCTTCACCACAGCGAACAATGAAACACTACTCAGATCCATGTGTCATTCTTACGGTGCTCAACTCGTATCAGTTTGCAATCGCTTGTGTGTGAATGCTGCGTGTGAATGCTGGCGTACTGCGAGAGCAATATCATGAGACGTGAGCGACAAAACACGAGCGTGCACCCTGTGCTCTTCCGCAGCAGTCTAAAAAATTGAGATATTCAAGTGGACTTTAGTGTCACCTTTAACCAAGTACAACTAGAAAAAATCACACCATCTCCCGCTAAAGGGGACCTGAGGCGATGCGAAGCAGCGTTTCGGCATGTAGAGCCCGCGTTTTAGAGCGGGAGTGGAGAGGGGAGGGGAGAGAGGCAAAGGGGAGAAGGGGAGGGGAGAGGGGGAGGGAATAGAGGGAAAGTGGAGAGGGGAGGGTGAAAGGAGAGATGGAAGGTGGAGAGAGGGAGAGGGTATGTGGAGAGGGGAGGGGAGAGAGGGAAAGTGGAGAGAGTGAGGAGGTGTGTGGAGAGGGCTTGCGCATGCGCAGTAAGGGTGGTCACGCCGCGCACCACCACCACCGGATTTAACTCCGCTATGAGATGCTTCACATCTAAAAAAGAAGCAAAAGGTACGCGGTTATGCCTTTAACCAACTACAAGAGGGAGGAATACGGCGAACGTAATTATAAGTGCAACAATAATGCGCTTAATGAACGAAAGAAGAGAAATTTTTTCCGAAGGGCTCGCTTATATGTTAGACACAACCAAATGAGTCGAACAGACAGTTACCAGAGAAAGCATTCAGGACGTTAATGGTTGTTTTTAACTGTAGTGTACTAATTGTGATGTAAATCGAAGTGTACGAAAAATTACCCTTTCTGTCGGTGGGATCTGAACCCACAACCTCCGAATTACGCGCCCGATGCTATACCAAGTGAGCTATATGTATACGACCGAAGGCGCTTCCCCATTCACTTCGTTGGATATTTCCGCGCATGTAATCCCCTGGAGTGTTAGCCAGCGCCGCTCGTAGCCCAGGCGGCGAGTGTGGAACACTCTTTGCCAGAGGGCGTCACGGGGAAACGCACTTGGACGTTCCTCTTCCTTTATTATACAAAGTTCGGATAACGCGAACACACCACAGAGTTCTTGCGGACATTGTGGCAATGCTATTATCTCGTGCCTTCACTTTATATTCGACACTCAAAGTCGCAGAAAAGTTTCACGCTGATAGCGGTGCTTCGCTGCGGCCGGGAAACTCTTGCCCTTCCATTGTGTGCCCACCATCTTAAAGTGTAAACAAATGAACGTGAATGTACCGCGTGCCGCACCTCTTCGCTGTGTGCAGCTACACTCTTCGACAGAGAACTGGTGCACAAATTGAGTTTTAGTTCGCCTTTCGACAAACTGCGAAGAAAAGCCTTCACGCTATTCTCGAAGACTGAAACCTTTCTGGAAAAAAAATTACAGAAGTTCTGAGAACGCCGTGAACGCGCTCACTACCGTATCACCTGCTCCACGCTTGCGCCATACAGATCCCGTCATGGAAATCGAATTCAATTAATTGTCTTGCTCGGTGCTTCGTTCAGCACCGAGCAAGACGTTCCAAAGAAAGTGGGTCTGTGCCCAATATCCGTGTTCCAAAGAAATTAGGTCTATACCCAATTTCTTTGGAACACGAATAAACATCAAAGAGACGCACGGTCTCTCCTAAATTTGATAACGCAAGCATGTAATCAAGATAGGAGATTATTAAGAAGGTGGTTGTTGGTGAATCACGCGTTACTGATGAATGATCACGATGATGATGATGCTCAGCTGCTGATGGTGAATAAATTTTTGATGCCGACGGTTTGATGGTGCATGATTTATGAGAACAAGAAGACTGTAACATCGATGGCGGGGATGATAATAGGTGTGATAAATGACGCAAAGGAATGAAAAACAAAGCAAAACCCTCTTCATAAATTGTTGCCCAATCTCCCAGTGTGGGTACGAGCCACGTTAAAGGTATACATAGAACATCCGAAAGTTTAACTACTAGTTGGTACGGAGTCATGACCACAGAACGTGGGCGTGGGGGTCTACGCGGGAAACAACTAGTCAGGCTAGTTACCTCTCGCGTAGACCCCCACGTGTGCCGGACTGACAGGTGCGCTCTATGCCTGCGCATGCGCATATAGGCTTTTGCGTCTACTTTCTTTTCCGCCGCAGCACGTCTTTTCAGTTGATAGCCTCCCCCACCCCCGAAAATGTTGGCGTATAAATACACGCACACATACAAGCGCACGCACGAACATACATAAAGTATGGTTACCCCCCCCCCTCCCGAAAAAAATTCTGGCTACGCCCCTGCCGTTTATGTTGCAGTGATCTCTTCTCTTGTGTCCGTATGTGCACGTCTACCTTCTTTCACCATTAATCATCATCATCACCACCACAATTACGATATAGATCCGAGCATTGGTCGTTTTCAATTCGGTTACATGACTTTACGCCTATTTTTCAAACGGAATTACATGCAACTGTCCTGAATTTACGCAAATTACCCCAATCTATGTCAGCAACGGTCACTCTGATTGATTGTCCGTCTCTCTGTCTGTTCTTCCTTAACTGCAGGTCATTTTTCAAGTACCTTAGACGCATTGTATTCTGTTACCCCAAGACATTAACATCTTATTCTTTTGGCGTAAGTACCATGTCACAGAGGTTTAACACTCAATGAATATGCGGATGCACCCGCAGTATCATCCCACGATGGTCCCGTGATCTCTATATTACGGACGTTGGCGTTTGTTTTCGCCGTGTCCGATAACTCTGCTAAATCTTCTTTGTCTGCATCCGGCCTTCCTCATCTTAACTATCCTAGGAAGACTCGATGGTGCTCAACTAGAGGGGCAGAAATATCCATTACCAGACTACGATGCCAGGATACTGAGAAACTGCCAACCAACTGCCTGAGCACGTGTGGGCACACGAATCCAAACTACAGGCTTTGTCGCCCTAAAAATATCGACTTCGAAAAACGTGCAAAAGTGTTTTGAATATGTTAGATTCACACACACACACAAAAAAAATGTCGACAGTTATATATTAAACAAAAGTAAGATCGTTGGGCATTTTATGCCGTTTACAGCTATTAAATTTAAATATTTTATGCGAAAGAGACAACACATCATGATCATCCCCTGATGAATCAAACTGCAATAAGCCGAAATGCCTGGATAGTTAGCCAAGTTTTTTTAAGGTATTTGAGATCACTTGGAAGCATAGGCGTGCACAGGGTTCCCCATCAGGGGGGGCAAAGGTTCATCGCAGCGACCCCCCCACCCTACTAAGTCAATGTATGGGGCAGATTTTGCGCCCCTCCCCCCCTCTTAGGTGACTAGAAGGGTCAATGTACGGGACAGATCTAGCGCCCCCCCCCCCCCCTCATGTGCGCACGCCTATGCTTGGAAGCATAAGCCTGCTTGTTTCCAAGCATGAAAATTTTCACTCTTAAGATTGTGCGACGCGCGAAGCTGAAGAATAAAACAAAAGGAAAACCGTGTCAACGTCTAAAAAAAAGAGCAATTCGTGGTAACGCCGCGGATCTCTAGCTGCGAGCGTCGTCACCGCGTCGAGTGCTGCAGGCGATGCTTTTAGTTATTTCTTATACAGGTTACTTCAATAAAATAAGACAATGTTGTGCTGTCGATATTAATGTACGAATTCTTGCCGATTCCTCGAGCACGTCGAAACGGCACTTTAAGACTCTATGCGTTGGCTGCTGCGTTGGTATGGTGGCTAGAATAGCGTTGGTACTTGTGGCGCCATCGTTTGGGCTTTTGCAATAACTGGCCATCGGAGCTGCGGCGGCGCTACGGGAGCTAGCGCTTGTGCCGCTTGTGCCCCTATGGTGCCCCTTTTGCTTTTGCGTAGTGGAGTAGTGGTCTCGCGTTTCCTGGTTTCTTCCGTGCATTGTGGCGGTGCCAGCTTGACGTCTTCGCCTCTGGCTTCGCTCTGCTTGCAGCTGGTGGTTATCAGGTGGTTCCCAGTAAGCGTAATTTACTTAATATATTCGTTGCATTATGCAACCCGTTCACAATATTATCCTTGCAGTCGCACTGTCCGGGCAGCTTGATGACTACCGCAACTACGTCGGCGTCCGAGTTGCCGTCTTCTTCGTCGAAACTGGACACAGCCGATAAATCTGCGATGTCGACAAAACCCTCCAAGTCGTCGATGGAAACGGTATCGGTAAGTTACGGTGTATCATACTGACACGCGTGCTTGCTTTTATTTTTATTTTTTTTCAATGTAACCGGTCTCGATCACCGATTTCGCTTAACGCAAGCAGCGTCTCAGTGTATCGAAACACTGCTGTAATCAAGTTACATGCATGCCGCGGACAGTGACGGGAATCATAACAAGAACCAGCGCTTGTTCCTTGATTCGTGTAAAAATCTGAAGCGGTGTATCTGTAGATCAATTTCTCGACGACTGACGACGGTACGATTGACGGTACCTGTATTACTGCAACTGTTTTGTTTTGCTGGGTACATGCTCGTCGAAAAAAGAGTTTTAACTGCAGTGACTAGTTCACTGTAGTTTGAACTGTTTGGCTGCTGCACTCTTCACCGTTATAACCACGTGGCGTTTGTTGGAGTTGCGTCTGCGTTCATGTACCGTACACCCCGTCATGCCGCGAATGAAGCCCGACTGATTGCTTTCTGACCGCATTCGCTCCATGGAGTTCTGGCTTAATCAAATGACGTTGTTTAGTATACGCATAAATGATTGATCCTTCGTGCCGTCGCACCAATAGAAGGTGTCCGACATTGCTGTGCTGAGTCATCGGCGTTTACATACGAGGAAGTAGGAACTAGCAATCTAGAAGTGCGCATCAGTCCATTCTCATTACGCCGTCCCGTGTCGTCGTGCCTACTCATTAGCGTTGTCTGGGTAATGCGTAATACTGACATCATACGGTCGATTCCGATCCTGACTTGGTCCGATCTTGATTAGCCCTTTTTCGCAAGCTGAGGGAGAAAGCCAATCATAATAAAGAATTTCGATCTCTATCACGATCCAAAATGCACCGTGTGACACCGGTATTACCCTTGTCGCGTCGGATATTTCCAATAACGATTTATCATGAATTGTATCGACTCTCACGAATTTCTAATTTCTCTGTCACTTTCTTCCGGAGCTCACACAGACGAGCCAATCGCGGTTCACAAATTTGATGCAGAAAAGTTTCAGTCATGATCCAAAGCAATTATGTGAAATTTTTTGCACTAAACGTTCCCTCCTCTTGTGTCTTGTTAACACAGCCCAGCAGCAAGGTGTTCCATTACGGCATTGAGGAAGTACCCTTCCAGCAGGAACTGAAGTCCATCATTGAAGAGATCCGCTTTGCTGTGGCCGATGTGGGCATGTCCGCACTTCCGTCAGACGAACTGGCCAGTTACTTCAATTTGCAGACAAAAGAGGACAAGCGGATGTGTGTCATGATGTCGCGTCAAGGCTTCCAAGTCGTCGGCAATGACTACAATGTTCGGGATGTTGAAGATGGGCAGTGTTTCGAGACTGTCAACACCCTGCTAGACTCCATAAGCCCCACTTACCGGCGTCTCTTCAGTGAAGCATTGACAAAGAAACTGCAGGAACTGCAGAAGGACGATCAAAGCATTGACGAAATGTCAACAGGTAGCACCGACCTATAAGTTGTTGCGACGAGACGTGCTTTTCAGCGCTTACCTGTGCCAACTGAACCATTTTGCAGTTTAATGACAAAAGACTACGACCTTGGTGCTGTATTGCAGGTGGTGCATTTGTGCCAACCAGTGTTTCATGTATGTGTGTTCTAGTCATTTCTGAATCTCCCCCACAGATATATTTTCGGACACTGCTTGACACATTCCGGACAATATAATTGTGAAGTAAACAACAATTTGCTGACCCGTGAGAACTTTACAGATGTATAAGGTTTATTTTATTATTTCCAGGTGCTACTACATGATATAATTCTGAGTTTGTATGCTTATTGGCCTTTTGTGCAACTGGATAAAGTACGCAAAAGCATCTTGGTGGCAAACGGCACTCGTTATGTGGTGCTAGCATTTCGTATTTGATATGCTTGCTTTTCCACATAAATGAGCAATTCGTGCATTCAAACATGCAGCACCTCTTCTTAGATGCAGCAGTCATCTTCAAAGTAATTCAAGCATTGAGAATTGTCTCCAGAAATAAAACATTCAATGACACAGACTCCTGATGCAGGGAACATGTACGCACAACATTTATTGACACTTAAAATCTCTCAATATATGTATATATAATATTTATATATTTATATATAATATTTATATGCGAGTTTTGTTAAACAACCCCTGAGGATCTTATCCTTTCTTCAAACTTTGTACAGAGAAGTGATGAACACATGGACATGTTAAATGAAGTGGAATATCTTGCCTTGCACTTGTGTGTGTGTTCTAGCTTGCAGAAATTGCAGGCTGGTGTGCTCTTGCAAGAAGATAACAAATTGGAAACACCAGTCTTTCTCGAGTCTCAACCTCACTGAAAATGGTGTGTTCCCAACACCGAATTCTAAGAGACATGTCGAAGCGTTAACCAGACAACCTCACATTGCTGAAGCCTAGAAATGCTGTAAACTACGGCACATGAAAATATAATTGCTGCTCCCATAAATGCACTGTACACAGCAAGTTCAGTCTCACTGGGTGCACCAGATTTGGACAGGTTCCGCAGCAAGTGGAAGTGCAGTCGGTGACAAGCGGCAACACATAGCTACCGATTCTGTCCAATAAAAGAGGCACAACAGGAGGAAATGCAAACTCTACGAGACAACTATAGTTACAGTGAGCAAGGTGTGTGTTGCAGTCTCTGTACTTCACGCGTGTTGAGCCTTGGCGAAATGGCTGGGGCAACACTGACAAATGGTGATTGCAATGCCTGAAAGGTGGTGGGCACAAAAAGGGGGTGTGAAAGGGGGTCCTTAATGTAGAATGTGTGTTTGTGCAAAATGGGTCTAAAAAAGTGGTATTGCTGATGAAGCGTTTGTGTCGATTCCCAGTATCTCATATTGGGTGTGCTGCTTGCAAGGTTGTTGGCCTCGGAGGCCAACAAGCTGCCGCCTCGAGAGAGCCAGCTGCCTTTTGACCGACTCAAAAGAAACAGCGGCATTGTTTTGTTTCCTTCGTAAAGCACAGCACCATGTGACACTTGCCAGGCGGCGACAAGCACGTGGACACTTAGGTGAAAGAATGGGAGACAGAAATTCGTAATATACACAGTATGTACAGGGAATTATAAATAACAATGGGCGATGGTGACGGAAATCATCTGGAGGGTGGCAAGTAAGTGATGCAACCGTAATGAAGGGACAATTGTGCCTCCCTCCAGTCTCTTCTCTGGCAAATCATTGAGAACAAAAGAATAGAGTACAAACAACAACAAGCACCAGGACTTCCTTAAAAAGCAAGTGTTGCAAATGAGTACTAGCACATGGCATGGCTTCTTGTCACATAGCCAGAGCTAAAGCAGTCCAAGACCAGCAGGTGTCCCAGGCTTGCTTGCTTTCTTCTGTGGCTTGGTCCCACCGCTGTGACTCCTTGGCAGACGGTATAGGCCGGCCGCATGTAGCATTGTGGGAGTAGCAGTGCCGCAAGTGCAACCGCTTGTCTGGAATGCAGTGGTGAGGGAGTGGGTGTGTGCTCCTGGTGCGAGGAAGTTTAACAACACTGGTGGCATGGACGTCTGTTCTCTGCCCCCCACAATGCAGGGGGTGGGGGCAAAGTGTTTTGATTTTGAGGGCATAGCACAGGGAAGTGCATCCGCTTCTGGCTAATGCTGGCCTAGCCATTCTGACTTGTTGAACTAGCGGCTTTTTCTAGTTGCCTGCGATCACTCGTGCTCTGAAAAGAGAAAGGCAAGCACCACGTTCTTTGAAATCTGAAACAAATCTGTTCTGCTAGAAAATGTGTTTGATCACCTATGCTCGCACTTGAACAGCGCAAAACAAACTCTCGCTATTTTCTGCAACCGCGTAAGTATCTAGTGACAAACACAGACTGTCCAACTCGGGAAAACATGTTTGAATGTAGAGGCTGATTCCCTGATGTCAAGGTAAAGGCCCAACTTTTATTATTGGCATCTCTTTGTACAACTTTTGGGGCAGGGAAATACAGAGGGCAAGGACAGCAAAGCTTCGTAGGCAAAGGTTGTAGAGAATTGCCCCTGAAAAGAAATACACATCACATGCTTTGCGAATGGCCCACTACAGTGGCATCTCGTTGACACGAATCTGCACAATATGTCTTGAAGCCCAACTCTTATGTGCCCATTCGTGGGTTTTTCATCGTTGTAGTGTGTAACCAAGCAAACGAGTGGCACAGGGGAGGACGAAAGACGGGCAAGCACAGAGCGCAGGTACAGTTCTTGTACATTCTAGCACAAGAGCTCACACTGCTGTGGCTTCCGGTAAGATCATAGGTTTATGACCCTTCCCACTCCTGCAAGTGCAATCTCCTTGCACTTTAACCCATTCAATCATTTCAAGGCGCAGTTGTGGAACTTAGCGCATTAACGCAGTTTGGACAAAACCGGTGGAAGTGCTTCGACTGCCAGTGCTGCTCGAGCAAAGGCTCGGCACTGCTGTCATGGAAATCTAGCTGAGCTCTAATATGATCTAGCTGTACTCTAAAGCACATCCAACTGCGCTAGAATTTCACATTAGGGAATATTGCAATCGTCTGCGATTTTTTCGGATAATATCAAAAGTTTTTCTTTATTTTCCTCGCCAACATGCCATAGGAGCAATGTATTCATGCGCTATGTGAGACTACATTTTCACCTGGAATTGGATAATATGGCTGCAGAAGTGGGTTTTCACTGGTTTTTATAAACCCACAACGTTATATTTCGGCATACTACCTCAAATAACATTCCAGTTACCTATGAACAGTGTGATACATGCCCGCAGCCGAACATATTCCGTAGTAGCGGCATAGAGAAATATCCAGTTGGAGACTGCAGAGAGAGCCACTGCCACACCATTGATTCCGATTGGGTAAGTGATGATCACGTTGATGAGAGTCAATGACACTACAGATCAATGCTACATTGAATTTGTCACAGAGTGCATCTGTTTTCATACTCTTTTAACATGCTTGAGATAATACAATTTTCGGGTGGTGCATTTAATTTTTCAGTTCTCATGAAGGTCATGTCAACAATATTCCACTGTAAAGTCAGATTAGGGCTTGTTTTTTTTCCTAATAACTTATACAATTTCTCTAATGACTTGTTACCATTTCTTGCTTGAGCCATTCACATCTTTATGTTAAAAACAGCTGAATAGTCTTGCCCTTGTATATCTTTTAACTCATTCTTCAAGTGGCTTGGCATGGCACAATACAGCCCAAAACCTGTTGCTGCAACTGCTGCCCATTAGACCACAATCACACGCATGCTCCTCTTTATGTCAAGGCCACTCGTTCAAATGTCTGGCACATGCATCAGGTGTCAGCTAGTGCTTCGAGAAGCTGTGTTGGGCAACATTGCCCTTGAGATTGGCATACATTTTTCATCAGAGGAGCAAGATTTATCTTGAAAGTGGGTGACGTCGGCCAATAATGATCAATTGAAATGTGAAAATGCAGGATACAATAACAAACAGGCAAAGAAGTAATGCTGAATAGTTGCCTGTCTTCTTTGTCCCATCTACGTAATGCTGTTTTTCATAACGCATATATAATAGCTTCTGTTCATGTAGCTTCGCTATAGTAAGCATGTAGAGAGTACAGACAGCAGGTACGTACCTTCAATCTTTTCCAAGCACCGCAGCACTTCCTTCTCAAGTTTCTCATCTTCGAAAAGGTCCAGTGAAGAAGCACTGTTGGCATACCGTCGCCTGCAGATGTCGCTGACTCTCTCCCAGTACATCTTGTTGTTGTCCACAGCTTCTGCAGTCTCTCGCGCAGCTGGAAACATCTCGGCCAGAAGGCTGTGTAAGACAACACAATCACCTCTTCAGATCAACAGTAAATGCTACCACAACAGATGAACTTGCTAAATTCTGCTTGTTAAAGAGCTTCCAGGCAAATGAGATAAAGTGAGGCTGAAGAAAAACTAGTGTCTTGCCTCGCACTGCTACCGCATTGCAGCAGTTGGCCAATGACAGCAACACCATCTTTTTAAGCCAAGTTTACAGACATATTATTAGGCGTGAAATGGTTTCAGCATGCAGTGCTAACCATGTTTCAAACAAGATTTCGCAGTATCTCAGTAAAATATGCTACACCAAAGACATTGCATCGTAATACACTGGTCAGCGTCAGTGCCAGTCCTGCTCTATTTAGACAGTTTGCAGGATATAAAAGGACACTGCCTTGGCAGTTCCGCAACACTGATCCAGTTTGAGAACAAAGAAACTGTAAAGCTCTCAGCTCACAAAATTTAGTGCATGTTACAACAGCGCCAAGTCCTGGCATACTCACTCAAATATGGGCTTGACAATGGTCTGGATGAAGTGGATTTGCAGCTCAGGGATGTATGCCTTCTCGCGATCCATCATCTCACTTGGCTTCACACCCATCGCTTTCTCCAAATCTCCTTGGGAAAAGAACTCGTTGTAGATGAGTTCCTGCAGAAAGCAATTATGACTAATGTTACAAAAATCACAGTCTTCCATTTTAATTATGTGATTGCCATTGACAAGTTAACATAGGTGTGCGCACAGGGGGGGGCAGGGGGGGGGGGGCGACCGCCCCCCTAATCACCTAAGAGGGGGGGCACAAAATCTGCCCCTTACATTGACCCTTCTAGTCACATAAGAGGGGGGGGGGGGGGGTAGTGCAAAATCTGCCCCATACATTGACTTAGTAGAGTGTGTGGGGGGGGGGGGGGCGCTGTGATGAACCTTTTCCCCCCCTGATGGGGAACCCTGTGCACGCCTATGCAAGTTAATACATATGTTACTTCAAACAGCAGCAACTCGATGAAAGTTTCCCGAAGTTTAAAGGAGATGCCCTTTCAAGTACACGGCCAGTCGACGCACAATCATGAAAATGCACTGCTAATGTGCCACCAACAAATTATATCAAGTACAAACTACTGAAGTAATGCGATGAGCCCAGAACTGCACCATGTATCACCTATTCTGGACGGCCTGGGCCGGAAAGATTGGCCCGTGCAGTGCTACTACTTATATTATCAATTGAAAAGTTGACACCATCAATTAGAATGAAGCCTAAATCAAGCAATAAGACATGCCTGACCCACGTGAAATGTCATTACACACAAGCGTTACCCTGTGTTTCACCAATTTATATATAAACTTTATCAGACTATATATGTACGCCACACTTACTGTCCTAACTTCGGCGTTGTATGCTGCAAATGTTCTTTGAAATCCAATATTAATTGGCTAGCGCTGCGTACATGAGACAGACGGCCATTTCTTCACTTACATTGTCGTGCAACTTTTTTGCAAATGTGTTACAGTCATAATAGCCCGAAGATATATAAAAAATGGGTGCAATAAGCTGAAGATACATAAAAACGCCAGTGTAAATTATAACACTGTCACAAGTTCTCACAAATGTCTCCAGAAAATATTGTGCGTGTCGTTTCTTCACAATAACTGAGAATTAGACATTCCCATGTATTCTTGTGAAACTGTCAACTTTCAAAAGTGCCTAGCATAGCAAGCCTGCAGCATGTTCGTAAACATTGTTTCTGTGCTACCGTAGGGTAGGCTCATTACGCCACATAAAAACAAGCAGATACAGAGATGATGTGAGTCAAAGAAACCACTCCCCTTCTAAGAAAATGAATTAGTACAACCTATTGCAAAACTAAGCAGACTCTCTTTTGCTACAATTAAGAAATTCTGTCATGAAAAGCTTCACCCTCTATTAGCACCGTTAAGGAAACACAATAATTCTACCAAAGAAACAATTCCAAATCATTGCATTTTGATGTAAAGTACCCAATAACGCTCCCCCTGATTCTCAACTTCATTCACAAAATTTGTGAACAAGCTGTCACTGCAAGCATAGTAACCAAGCCCAAGCTCTCATAAAGTAAAAGGCTAAAAGGTAAAGAGTTAGTATTTGCAACAATGCAGAGGTCAATCCAAAGGCTGTACTTACAGCAATCTTCTTTGAACTCTTCCAGTCTTTTGTCTGGTCAGAGAGATCGCAGCACGTGACCAGCATGCTCGTGAGGAGATTGTGATGCTTGCGATTGTCGTAATTGTAGCCCTCTATGCCAGAAAGAACAAACAGAAGCGCACGAGTGAAATGAGATCAGAATGTGAAACGGACATGATTAGCATGTATGCAAACCAAGCGATTCGACACTTTGACACTCACCAGCCACCATTAGCTTGAGCTCTTGTACAATCCTGAAATGGTGAGCGAGGTCTGTTGCCAAGATGATGTCACGCATCTGATCCAAGCAATCAGTGTACTCCTGCAAAGAAGCAATAGTCACATCACCACCTGGTCAGTGTGTAAGTCTTCAGACAATATGCTACTAGAAGTTGTGCTGGGTTCAAACAATAAATGCTCGCTTCCCAAGACGAAAGGTTATCATGGTGCCTGCAACAAGTTCTATCATGTGTATGCAGTTGAGTATGTGTAGGTAGCTTGCACGTGACGTTATGGACACAGCTTCATAATGTACTGGTTCTCCAACATGGCGTCTTTGATGACGTAAAGGCAGCACAATCGCATTGTCGTTAACCTGCTTCAATATGATAACGACATGGCTACAATATTATTGGGCTCTGTGTATCAAAAAATGAAAGAACATGCATGCGATGTACTGATAAGATTAACGCAACGTCACAAACCTTGCATCCTGCCACGCGGTGCTCCAACATGGCGGTTTCAGTGACGTCAGTGCAAGCCATCTATAGTGCTATGACCTGTCTTACACTGCTGACATATATAATTCAGGCACACATCTTGGCACAGATTCCCTTGTTCCATACAAATGCATCTTTCATAAACAAAATAAGGCTTCAGGATAGCTAAAAAAAATTTAACTGCCTTTTCTTGCAGACGAAAACCAGTATTTAAGAACTCTGATACATCCAAATATTTGCAGAGGAATGTTGTTTGTCGCTAGCCAAAGAGTAGTGCTGTTTGACAAAATACGTCGCGTATGTGTCAGAGGAAATCCATTCCGACAGGGTCTGGCCAATTTTGAAAAGGTAACTGTATACTAGTATAAATCCTAAAGATATGGTCATGTAGTGGACAAAGCTGGGTAAAATAAGGGAACAGATGAAAACAACCTTTGTTATCACTAAATTTCAGTTGAATATGTTGAATATGAAACAAAATGCGTAAGCACCAATGCACAATATATTTCAACTTTGCAACTCACCTGCCTGGAAAGGTTCTCAAAGATGTTGCACCCATCTGTGTTCAGTATTGCCATTGCCTGGGCGAAATGGTGGCGCTGCACACGAGAACAAAACAAATGTTACTACACTTGCGACTAATGACTACAATTCAAGCAGAAGCAATGGTTACAAGATATTGCACCCACCTCCATGACTGATCCTTCTGAACTGTACAATGATGCCAATATGGATTTCTATGGAAGAAAAAAGAAAAACTTAGCAGATACACCAAAAATAAGCCATTTCTGGCTTCCTTGAATACATAGCAGTGTGCAGATAATGCGATGCAATGAAATGAAAATTCTCCCGGTATATTAAGTTTTAGTACAGCAAATGCAATAAAGCTGTGACATAATCAGCATTAATATAATGAATTAGAGCATATAATAAAAAAAATTTGGTGGCCATGCTTTATTTCAACAAGAATACATCTCTTGTTTATAATAACAAAAACGAAAATGCAAAGTACACAACATTATTAGTTACAATGTGAACGCTCACTTGCAGCTCTAGACATTTACGCTGGCTAAAAAATGGCAAATACTTAACAATAGCAACGTGAAACAGTACATTCTGGATGCAGACGTATGTTTTAACCAACTACATAACTTGGCTTTTACACAGCTAGCAAGCAAACATACTGATCCAATGTGACCACACCAATCACATGGTTACATATAAACAATCGCTTAGCAGGCATTTGTTATTCACTATTGATCACATGCCATGTATCACCAGGGCAAGGTACTGATAAGCCATTAAAATTGCAGGACATCCATTGTACTTTGGAAGAGGCTAATAAGGCGGCAATAGGGGCTAGTTGGTACGTCTTCATGCTTGTGACGCGCTGCCGGAGGACAGGAACCAGAAAAAACGAGGAAAACAGTTTTCCTCGTTTTCTCTGGTCCATGTCCTCCAGCAGCGCATCACAAGCATGAATTTGAAAGAGGCATTGTGCTTGAATTTCTCTGGCAGAGGCCAAACGCAAAATTTTTTTTGCCGATATCATCACACAAACTCATTAAATATCCAATATACTGAATGTTAAATATTGTTTTCTCCAATACGGCTTTGTGACATGGTGCTATAGTATGGCTGTGCCGCATACGCAAGCAAACATAGGGAACTTTGCAAATGCATTTATGTTTCGCATTCTGTGTTACACATGGACACTGGACATACAATGATCTGTGCATTCCGAGAAAACGCTAGTTTCTTTAGACTTCAAGCACAAGTACACATTGGTTTCTTGTACATGACAAGCACAGAACAAGATGCTTGGCCAGCTTGTGCATGCGTAGTATGTGTGCGTGTGCATGTTTACACACGTGCATGTGTGTGTAGTATAGTGGCACATTCCATGGGCTTCATGGACTTGAGTGTGCTGCATACAGCACTAATGTTTTGCTCTAGGACTAAGCAATGAGAAAAGTAGAACTTACAGAAGTGAGCTGAAAAGAGTTGTTTGTTCCTCGATGATCAAGATCATGGCAAAGGCATGCCACAAACAGCGAAAGGCCTTCCAGTTCACTGCAAACACAACACAAGAGAACGTTCAGCTATCATAGGGCAGCACTAGGAAGCATAGCTGAGCGGAAAGCTGCAAGCTAACACAGAATGAGACATATCAGTCTTTAGGCAGAATACAATGTACCATCCACAAAACAACACTAGCATGACAAGATAAGAGCTGGCATCAGCCCGCTACGATGTGCTCGCAATGATAACAGTGAACATCAACAACGTAACAGCCATGTGCTGCTGGAACTCCAGCTTTCACGGTGACAAACAAGGTCACAACTCGTGCGGAAGATAAGATAGAAGCCAGTGAAGGAAAACACGAGCAGTACTCACGTGAGGTAAGGCCCAATAAGAGAGAGATTCTTGAGGAGCAGGTAGCAGAAATGGGCTACTGCAAAAGCATGCATCCAGTTGTGGTAAGGAGGGTCCCGGTATCCTTTCTTCACCATAAGCACAAATCTGCAAATAACAACAAAGAAAAGGCAGTCATATGAGTGTGCAGTACAGTCATGGAGATGGCTGTGGCACGTTATTATAAATTTCCCAATATTTCTGGGAAGACTTGTGATGAGGTTGCGAATAAGCTGCGTGCCATTTCTACGTAACAGCTGCGTCATTTTGAGCCAGGAAAGAAGAAAAGAAATCGCTTGACAACAGGAGCATTGAATCTTGTCAAAGCAGTACATGGCCGTTACCATGAGCACTGCGTCCCAATGTCTTAGTTGCATACAAAAGATTAATTTAACATTAATGCTAATGTCATTTCACCAGTTATAATGACACCGTGAAATCGTAACCCCTAGTTAAGTGACACATTTTCAGACTAAGTTCATTCCTCTCTGAATACCTGTAGATAGATAGCAGTGCAATACTACCTGCAGCTCAAAAAAAGGCACACACACACACAGCACTGTGTCTGAGTATTTATGCAACAGAGCACAAAATTCAGATGGTGGAGACAGAAGCATAATCCTGAACAGATTGTACCAAGCACACCTGTACAGGCAAAATTGTGAGCCTTACTTTGCCAGTGAGTCCCTGGGGATTTTGAATCTGCTGGTAAAACCAAGGTCCTCAAACATGGCTATCACGACCTGCAAAGAGAAAGGGCAGTTATTAGTCATTGTTGTCCACGCACCAGGGCAAGCAAAAGAAAGAAATAAACAAACAATACAGCTGTGCTGCAATTGTTTGTAAACACCTCCCTTGAGGTACTGGCCATTGCACAGGTGGGGATCACACTAACACATTATCTTGGCCAAATAATGTAGCTCAATGGAGCTGGCATGAAAGTACTACAGGCATGCCTATGTGTCAAGAGAATTAAGGCAGTATTTTAAATGTGTTTGTCTTGTTAAGGAAGGGAGATAACGGAAGTGGGGGCACCTGATAGTGACTGTAGCTACGTGTTATGCATCACTCAGATGCAAGTTATAAACAGAATACTACTTCCAAAAGTGTGTTAGTTGGAACAGAAGATTTGAAAATGCTTGCACTCGTCTAGTCCTTTGCCCAGGCCTAGCTCATATATATATTATATATGACATTATATATGATCAACATTATATATGACAAGATTATATATGATCATTAACTAATGCATTCCTTCACATCATGCAGTAAGGATGCGAGTAGTGAGCAAACTGTAAAATTAACAACAGTTAGTTGCTGATATTTACATTCTGCAGTGTAAGCATTGTGACAATGTTTTCACTTCACTAAGGTTTCTTTAAAGCATAATTTAACTTGTGTCATAATAACGAATTGCATTATAACAGCTTTCTTTAAAACACTTCAGTTGGTACAAGTTGCATCATTTGAAGTATTCTAGCAGTGAAGAGCTAGAAAAAGGGTGTGCCTGTAGAGAGAGCTAATGAGGCATTCATTGTTACCACAGCAGATAGCCAATATCTTACGCCTCTCTTTCAGACATTGACAAAAACTAGTTACCGTGGCACACAAAACAATCAAGCCTAACCGAGCCTTCGCAGCAGCTTCAGTTTTCTTGCGTATTCTTTATGTAACACTAAATACTATAGCAAGATTCAAAAATAATCATCTGCTGCTCCGTTCTCAAAATGACGCAATACCATAAAATATTCTAGTAACAGGGCATATTTTCTTTTGTACGGTATCACTGGATATGTTACGAGCACCCATTTTGCACAATTAAACATATCTGTACAACAAGAGAATGGGGCCAGGTCCCACCAGTATTATGCAGTACACTTATAACGATATCCAAGTGCCAAGGAAATCCCATCGTTATAACCGATAATTGTTATAAGCGGGTTTAGAAAAAAAACAGACGTGGGTAGGCTGCTCAACCGCATCGTTGGAGTCATCGCTCTCACCGTTTTCCGCAGAATGTATACGCGCAACGATTGCCTCATCACTGAGGCACTCGGACGTTTCCACAACATCGTCTGCATGTAAAAGTCGTCCATACCCAACGCATCTTCGCTAAGTGCCGACCACAACTCCAGCACCCCTTGACGGGAGGTCAAGGGGTGCCGGAGTTAGTGCATATATCGGTGTGACCGAGTGCACGGACGAGGCTAAAGCAGCGGCTCCGGGAAGGAAGTTTGGGAGGCAAGCTCCTGCTCTCACTTCCGCGTAAGCTGTGCAGTTGACTCATTTTCTGAGGCGGTGGACAGGGTGCGAGGCGCATCGCGGCACATGTGGTCGGCACGGAAAGCCATTATCGGCGCACGCTGTAGCCAGATTCATTCGCTCTAACCGATATCGCAGCACTGGAGCATTGTAATAAGCGGTTTATATTACCATAGAAAGCATACAAAAGTGGACGGTGCCATCACTGTTCATCGTTTTATCCAATGTATTGTTTTAAACGGTATCGTTTTAAGTGGACTCGACTGTATATAAATTAGTTCCATCCAATAATAATTTTCTATGCATTTAACAATTTAGTATGTTCCTCGTGGAACAAGAAACAGGAAAGACAGAGCACTACAACAGTGTGTAACGATTCCTGATACTTACTACGAGTGTAGTCTTGTCTGGAATAACGCGTGGAGTGTATGAAAATTTTGCAAAGTCTGGACTGAACGATGTCAGTGGAGGTACCTCACTGTTCACCAATTGCTTCACATCCTCGCTGGACACCTGCAAAGAGGCAGAATTGAACAAGAAGTGTCACACAGGAGGATTTGCACTGAGTAGAAGGGACAGGACCTACAATGGTGCTGAATGTATGTCAGCATGCTCCATTCTAACTGGCCAGCATGCTCTGAAGTGCCAACTCACCAGCATGTGGTACATCATGAGCTCATTGGACAGTTTGCTCCGGTGCTGGGCGTCACGCACTTTCTTCCACATCAGAGACTGAAAAGAAAAGTAGAAGCAGGGTTTCAACTGTGCTAGCACTTACTGCAATAACTCTCCTCAGAAATAAGTGACCAATCTTAAAAATAATTTAAAAATAATATCGTGACTCAGACTGCAATGGTAACACATCAGCCATCATTCTTTTCTTGCAGCAACCAGGCATGAATTTCATTCGTCACTTCTGATACCATCACCAGTTAATAGGCTTTTAGGATTATTGTTTAGACTTCGCTTCCCTATTAAGCTGTGCAGCACAACTTCCGAGAGTTTCAGTTATGCCAATTTATGCAGTAAAAGCTCACGCTAAATAAATATTATTCAGCAGTTTTGCTGTAAGCTCCTTTCATCCCAACGTCCAAAATTCAACTTTTGAAATCATGCCAAATCAAGTTTCTGTGGCCAATGCCAGACGTGAGATGGTTAGCCGAGACTGCAGAGAGTTGTCAAAGCTGCACAGAACAGGAAGCAACTCTGCAACAAAATCTCAGCACAAACCTATTAAATAAAAATGTACATCTCATACACTTCCTAACAAATGATTCTACATCAACATTTTCGGAACACAGGATCGCAGATACTATCATAAAGGATTAGTGGATATAACGGGTTAGGGCTACGTGGGTATTTTTAATTTCCTTCCTTTCTTTCTGCCATAAAAAAGTTATTCTGCAATCATATAAATATGAAATTAAACTACCAGTAGCAAAGCTTCAGCTGCGTCATGGCAGTCTAGTTTATAAAAAACCACCCATTTAGTGACATTAGGCATCTGCGTGAAAGGCAATGCAAATATTATTCTCAACTTACATGCATGATGCTGATCCCACAGTATATTGAGAATGCCTTGGCCATTTCCTCGTCAAAGAAGGTAAAACATTTGCCACTGATCTTATTGCAGAGTTCTGCCACACCAATTACTCCTGCAAAGATAACAAGACAAAAGCATGGAATGGGCCTGTCTGCTAAAAATGTTTAACAATAATGAATTCTGTATCAACACACAAGCAGGCCTCTATGTTCTACAGTGGCACTACAAGGCCGCATTGAAAGCTTGCTGAATTCTATAGACTAATATAATCCTATAGGTTCACTCAGGCATAAGATCTTATGTGTATGTCTTTTTCGTAATATTTATCCCCTAAAGCCAAACATGTTATTGTCCTTTTTTTTTCTTTTCCATTGCGAGTTTTATTTTGTGGCGACCATTAGTTCAAGGTTGATCTGCCTACAAACACTGACTGAAGCTGGCATACAGCCTCCATCACCTGAAACATGTTAATGTTAATTCCTGACTTACGTATCCAATTGTTTTAAGTGATGCCACTGTTAGTAGCCTATGTTATTCAGCTGTAGCCTTTTTTCGATACTCAAGTGCTTTTGTAACCCCTACTCCTCTCTGCAATTTCAGTCCTAAGAGTAAATAAATGATATGAAAGTGCACTGGTTAGATTTGAATGGCATGATTTATGATTGAGCAAATAAATTTCATTTGCTGCAGCAACATTTATGTATAGCTCAGGAGTACTCAAGGATAACATAAATTGACAAGCATCAGAACACCATTATATGGACATTTTCACCAAAATTTGAATACGGCCACAATGGCTACAGGTCGAACTCACAACCTCATGTTTGACAACAGAATGCCAGCCAGCTATTTGGCACTGTATAGGCCATGGTATGCTTCAAATAAGTGTAATGATTATCGTGAGATCAGCATAATAGCAAAAACATAATGCAAGCTGACTGGAATCAGACAGCTACACAGAACAACAGCTACTGGGTTTGATGAAATTCAGGTGCACGTAAGCATAACTTTAGAAATCAAACCAGCCAAAAAAGATGTTCAAATCCTTACGGGCTTCCACTACAAAAATGCAGGTTTAGGACATGGTAAGCTTTTCATAATATGCAAGTATTTCGGTGCATGTTTCCAGCACAAATGGGCAATGCAATAACGTGACAATGCACTTTCTTGTCACAGGCAAGCGATATTTGCAAAGCCACAGTTGTGAAGCATAGATGTGGCGCTGGGACACTTAGATCAAACTAATCATCTGCCAGCCAAATCCCCACGCTTTCTGGGTAGAAGTATATAACTAGTATTTACTGCACATGAAAATCATTTATGAATTCAAAATTAGGAACCAAATTTTATGGCATAATCTACATAATATTGAAGATCTGCAAATGCGTAGCAAAGCACAAGATAAACTTGATCAGAGCACAAAGACAATTAAAATGCTACTTACCAGAGTCATCTTTAATAGGAAAGCACAGGATGTTCCTAGAAAAAATGGAGTGAGAAAGAAAGCTCTTAAGCTATTTATTCATAGCAGCTACTACAAAGCCATAAGATAATGGAACTGCAAATGGCTTAGGAAAAGCCAGAAAATGTGCTCAAATAAAATGGCCACTGGTTAATGAAAACCTAATACTTAATCGAAATTATTCATTTGAAAACAACATGTTAACATTAAATTTCTGACTGCAAGCAATTGGCATAATTCATCAATGCTTCTTAGCAATATTCATAGCCATTTTATCGCATATCAACTATCCCATGCTGCCATCCACTTCCATTAAACTCCTCTTCTTGTCATTTCCACATGTTTGCACAACTAACATAGCTAAGCACAGCAACTGCACCAAAGGCAAACACAGCAATTCAAGCAGTAAGAGTGTATGTTGACTCGTTGAATACAAATTTATAACAAGAAATTTTTGCCTCACATGCCACTGAATGCAAGCAAGAAAGCATCACTAATTATATATGTCAGTAACAGCAAAGAACTGCGGCATTCTTCTCCTTTTTTTTTTTTGCACCTTATTCATCGTGAAATTTCAGCACACACAAAATACAAGGACACAGTGCAGGGGACAAATGAGTGCTTAACAAGCTCAGTGAAGACTAATGGCACTTATATGTTCTGTAATTTCCAAAAATAAACAGTTGAGAGTTAAGTGCTCATTTGTATCCCACACTGTGTCCTTGTCTTTTGTGTGCGCTGAAATTTCACAATGAACATGAGCTAATTCGCTCAACTTTCAGTTTTACTGTGCCTTATCTTTGTGAAATTGGTTCACAACTTTCAGTATGCCTGTCTACAATTTACTACAAGCTGACCAGCCAAATGACATACCTTGTTCTAAAGCCTGTTGTTTCATCCATTTTGCGGTAAAACAGGGGATGAGCATAGGCATCGGTGATGTTTAGGAGCTCTCCTGAAATGTAGGGACATAAATTAAGTAATTGGCTAGAAAAACAGAATGACATGTATTATGCATTATGGAAATTAAACTTGGGGACTAGAAAGTGATAGGTGTGCTTCCATCAGAGTAGTTATGTAGAAGCCGCAAATAAGGAAACACAAAATGCGTGAAGTGAAATTCGCATATTGCTCATTCATTTTACTTAAAGGCAAGAAAGCCTGTCTATTATAAGTGTGAGCAATGGCAAAAACTCGAACAATCAGTTGCGAGGGCTGGACCTCATTCTTGTTTAACTTGGGACGCTAAACCCCAACAATTATTATTTTTCTTGTTTAACCACATTCTGAGAAATTTTTCACTTTTCCGTGATGTGGCACCTGGCTTGTTCTTCAATGAAGCAACAATTCTTTACCCAGTGAAAGCAACACTCTTGTAATGACCTAAAGCACTCTCCCCAAACACATAAAACCTAACATGTGAAAACATGTTGCAACAAAATTACGCCAAATCTTACCTCACCTTACAAGCATGATACATACAAGAACGATTTCAACAGAAGTATAGAAATGACTTTTGACATACCACTAGTAGCAACATGGCCTGCAATGCCCTGGTCGGCAGGTATTCGGACTTCGGTCATTGCCTGAAAGAAAAAGAATTAAAAAATACACATATTATTACACTGAAGTTCGCCTGTGGATACAAGTAATGCTGCTTACATAGTGCCCTGCAGGCTTTGGGTGGAGAGACCAGATTGATTTTAACACAAACACATTCAAGAAAACAATGTCTCACGAGTATCAAAGCAGTAATTCAAACTAGGATAGGTGAAAATTCCAGTTATTTCAACTAAATCAGAGAACGTATGCTGAGCTGTTTAGATTTCAACATGTTAAATTAAGTGACTTAAAATTAAGATTTACTTTGGTCACTTTTAAATGTTCTCTGGAAATGTAGTCAAAAGGAGCTGATGAGTAAGAAGGCAAGAGTGGAGATAACTATATTATGTATACTACCTACGTATGTTGACAGGCACTGTTATTTTATGCTATCATATGCTATGATATGCTGTCATCAGACAAACCTATACGCCCACAGCTCTGATATCCTGGATACATGCACACGCAGATATGGGCGCTTTTATTTCTGCTCTCTCTTTCCAAAGTGTCCATTCGATTTATGTTGGTACAGCTGACTTCTTAATTGTTGTCATTCCTTTTCAAGTTTAGATACTTATTAAGTCTTTCAAAGAAAGGAGCTGGAAAATTTTTTCGAGTGTATAGCATTTCTGTTCTATACCATACTTTAATTAAATTTAGATGATACAAACAAACACCAAAGCCCCAGGGAGGCAGTGAAATTAATAACTAGTACTACAGTAATTTTCAACTTAATCAGGAGACATGACACTGACAACATGAAATAATCGAGGTTACTATGCATGCTATCACAAACTCAGGAGCTTTAGCAGCAAATGATGACTGTCAAAACAGGCTGATGATGTGACAGTCCTACATATATGTAGGTCAGCTGATCACACTAGAACACAAAGTGAACTCACCTCAGAGCCATCTTCTGCAAGGTGCCCATCAAACACCTTTGCAACAAGTTCATTTTGCTCTTTGTCCAAAAGGAACAGTGAACATCTGGAACAAATGAAGAGTAGAGGTGCACTAGTTAGGAACACAAGCATATCTAAGGCACTGTTCAAAGGGTTTAATTTGATTGGAATAATGCCAATAAGAATAAAACAAGGATAGCCATGACACAGGGAACAATCGGTCCTTGTTCCCTAGTATTTCCTCAGATGTGATGCCTATGCTGGCTGTTAATGTACGCCTACATGCATGTCTCAGGCCAACTGAAAGTGAAGCTGACTTTACAGACAGCACTCGTGTTACATCTTTTCGTGTATTGTGCATACGTCACTGTCATGCAGCACAATACTGATAGCACATGCATTCACAATACCATCAAGCACAAAGAATGCATGACCAAAGTAGTTATTGACACCAGCTTTTTAAAAGATTTTAAAATAAGCATTTGGTAAAAAGATGATGGTTGCACCATTATAATCTTAATAAACTTTACCACTGAAGCTGTGTCTTATTCTAGTTTGACTGTATGGCATGAAATTCAGTAGCATAAAAATGCACACAATAGATACCTTTCTGCCTTGGTAAGCTTACGGGCATCAGCCATAATTTCCCTCAGCAGGACTGTGACGTCATCTGCAATGGAGAAAACAGAAAACACTCGAATTTGAATGAACTGCCAGTGCTAAAACGTGGCTTTAGTAACACACACGTGCACATACTACGCTTAAAAGGAATACTGAGGCTAACACCCAAAGTGAGTATTCAAAACAAGATTTTGAAATATGTTCGGCATATTAATAAAAGTATTTAAGAGACTCACCAAGATGTGTGAAGAGGTTCTTGGCTACCGACAGGAGTGACTGCAAGAAAACAGAAAGTTGGCAACTGCTGAGGGAAGTGTCACAATGCAAACCATCGTTAAGCGAGAGAGAAAGAGAGTGCAATGAGTGGGGAGGCCATGCAACAATGGAGGCAGCTAGGCACCCTCCCCACAAAGCAATAAACACATTACGCAAAAGAGAGCGAGCAAAGCAATAATACCTGGCACTCTTCCCTGAGCCTACGTTCCTCTTCGTACGCAGTTGTTTTGAGGAGGCAGGGCGTGATGCACTGGAAGCACTCGCGCACCACAGCTTCATCACGTTTAGTGAAGCTGCAGGAGGAAAGAAAGCAATAACAATGATGTGCAAATGTTCACAGCACAATGGGTATGCACGAATGCCACTAACTGAAAGGTATGTTGCTCATGTATGCACAATGAGGCAATGAAGCTTAGTTTAAACAATTTCATCACTGCAAGAAATGAACAGCGGTTAATACTGCACAGCAAACTTGTAATACGTAGTGAAGTAGTTATCTGGCAGGAAAATACGTTTATATCTCACACTCGTTATAAGCCTATATCCATTAAATTCTGATTATCAGCAAGAAACATTTCAATACCTTAAAGGGGCCCTGCAACACATTTCCAAGTAGCCATGGAATAGCTTCACAAAGCAGCTTATTGCCTCATGAATCGACCACCGCAAAAATGTTTAGAATCCGTCCAGTACGAGTGGAGCTACAAAGATTACGTAGTCGCACACTGTAATTGCTTTCTCTCTTCTCTCGTCCCGACGAAAGCGCTGGAAGCTAAGCAGGGAGGGATGACACAGGGAAGAAGGTACGTCACGTGCACCTCGCGACCTTGAGCGCTATTTTTTAAGAAGGTACGTCACGCGCACCTCATGACTTTGAGCACTTTTCTTTTTCTTCGAAGACACGACATACGCTCAGTGCTATCGTGTGCTCGGTAGTTACTGTGGCCACCTGCAGCAGCCGCAGTAACTACCGAGCGCACCATGTTCAAATCAGCCAATGGCATTGAACTTGAGTCAATGACGCAGTAATTTTGAGTAAATAGCATCATTTGTCAAGAGAAGAGGAAGCGATTTTTAGCTGACTGAGAATTTATTGTGAATTCTAGGCCTCAGTGTAGCTGCAGGGGCGTAGGCAGAAATATTTTGGGGGGGGGGGGGCACCTCCTTGGTCTGAAGTGGGGACCGGGCAGGTAAGTGTGGTCGAGCGTCATTTTGCACTGTGTATCCAATGGGAGAAAAAAATTTCGGGGGGAGGGGGAGGGTACGGGCCCAGTGCACCACCCCCTGGTTACGCCACTGGTGTAGCGCTAGAATATTTTGCTCACGTGTTCTCGGGAGCCTCAACTACGGATCGGCAGCGTTTTCTGACCATGTTCAAAAAGTGTATCAGGACCCCTTCAAACATACAAAGGATTACCTAAATTCGGGGTTGTTATATCGACATTACACAGTATTGCCCTCTAAATAACCTTTAGTCTCACAAGAATGCCTCCTCAGTGCTAAATGGCCATTTTGAAATTGGTACATGGCAGTAATGAATTAACATTATACATTTCAGTTGTAAGAGTAAGTTGCTAGTGGAGACTCCCCAGAGAGTAAACAAACAACTAATCCTGAGAATCAGAGTAATCGCTGGGCAAGTTGATAGTCCCTGTTTTTTTTGTTCTTTTTAAATAGAAGGAAGAGGTAGGGAAATTAAATGAAAACTTCCAATTCTGCATCGTGCAAGAACAGCAGCAATATCTCTACAAACTTAACATCCTTTGCCAAGTGAGCGCCATTTTCAATTACATTTAAAATTATTCAAGACGACCTGCCTTCACATTCACAGCTGTTCAAGAGAAGCACTTACTCCTTGCCATTGGTCTTGTTAACCACACAGGGCAGCATGACCACGCGGTCAGTGTACTTAGGGTGCAGCACGGGCACACACAGCAGTGAATGTAGTACGGAGCCTATCAAGCGACTGACTTCCTCTCGATGGTCCTGCGCAGAAAAAGCAAGAAGAAGCAAATGCAGGAGTTTTATGTCCGGTATCTCATTTGGTGGCACAAGAAGAGGTTCCCGCCAAAAGAACACTTTGCAAACTGTAGTCTGCTTCCCTACAAAGCAGCTAGGTTGCAAAACATCAAAAGGTAACATGTTTTTTAGAGGTAGGCACCAATGCGTTTTACTATAATGACGTCACACACAGCTGTAAAGCACCAGTATGTCTGGCTGGCACTTGAAGGTTGAAGTCTTTTCTTGAAGTGAACAACAGTCATCGAACATGAGACATCGGTAAAGCCAATGTTTAAAAAAAAAATTGCATCGTCACTAAAACCTGGCAAGGACAAGTCCTTTTGTGAAAACTTTGGCTCCAGAAGCATTCCTTGTTTGAACACTGTTGATCACTTCAAGTCTGTGAACCCCTGTGTCAACTTGAACTTGACCTTTCTCTGAATAACTGCCACTATTTCACTGAGAGTACAAGAAGGAGAGAACCACTTGGGGGTCAGCGTTCGAGGAAATAATATACAAAATAATGAAAAGAGAGCAAACGAGGGAGAAGCAGAATCCGGTGCAAACATTTTGACAGAAAAACTTGAGTTTGGCAATAGAAGCAGCAGACTTCACCAAAAAGAGAAATGTAACAGTTTAAGAGTGATGTGTTGCTTAAACCAGAAGACCTGTCTTTGCCAAGAAAACAAGTTTTCTCGTGAAAGTGATGACCTTTGATAGAAGCATCTTTTATGTATGCCAAGTTCCCTTTAAATCATGTCAAAGCATTGTGAAAGACTTTACATATACAATAGGTCTTATGCAACACAATCAAGCTTTCTAATGGTGTAGTACTAGAAATAAATTCCAGTTGTCTGGCATTAAATAAATGTAGGTAAGCATTTAGAAGCTCTTACGCATGCCTTAGAATTCCAATTTGAGTGTTAAAATGCAAATGCATTCAAATGTTAAGTGAACAAAAGCTAAAACACAGTGCAGCAAGTTATTAACTCTCAGGGAGCAGCCACACTACAGCATTGCCTATTTACAGCAGGAGACGCATAATGCAAGTTTTCAAGCTCGAGGAAGCGCTGTATGATGTTGAATTCACATACGTGGTGTATGTCATCCAAAGAGATGGGCCGTCGTTCAGACAATGCACAGCTGAAGCTGTTACTTGAGACCTACAAAGCACGGCAAATTAGACACTAATCATTATTTGCACTATTACACGCTATAATTACCGCGGCTCATAGGCAATGACTTACCAAAAGCTTGGCTGGCTCTTCTAGAACTCTTTCACCAACTACCTGTAAAGTGAGAATTGAAGTTCAACAACAGCACAGCAAGATAAAATTTTTCCCTAGCCAATGCATCCACACAATAAATGGATGAACTAAAAGAGTTAGCCTCACAACAATGTCTTTTCAGGTAAGCATGTACAGACCATTTACTCCCATGGATGTACAAAAGTTAGTGCCATGTTAAGTATCACAGTAAGAGAACGTGATTTGGAGAATGAGCTATTGACGGAAAATGTTCATACAATGCATAAAAACTAAGCTTATAATTTGACAAAGGAAACATCAAGATAACTGGAGCGCTAAAATTTATTCAAGTAAGCACCACACAAAGCAAACAGACACTGAAGCCAAGGAAAGCACAGCAGGAATTAGCATTTTTTCCTGAAGTGTTAGTTCATTACAGAAGGTGGTTAGATTAACATCTCCCAATGTAAGTACATGTCTTGGAGTCATTGGGAGCCAAACCCATAACCTGCACACGGTGAATGCAGTGCTCCAGAAATCAAGCTAGTATTAGCGGCTGTCCCTACTTTACGTGACGGTTATGTATATGGATGTATAACCTAACCTTGGGAACGTAGTACCTTCTCCTGACTCTGGCCATAGCAGTGAATGCAGAACATTAATTAAACTCCAAAGGTCGAATGGTGTGCATTTTTCAGACAGGCAAGATGCCATTAAACAATCGTATGTTATCCGAGGCATTTATCTAGGCTGCTAAAGGGTCTTAATTTCACTACATGCGAGAAGCACCACAGAAATCAAGGGCACTCTCCTGCCTTCTTCGTAATGCTTTCCTCGGCTGGAGTTTCATATTCGCGTTCTTTAACTAACAGCACATCCGTGCAAACAACATTTTAGGAACCTAATTAAAGTTTTCAAGCATTTACTAAAAAGTCCACCGTAATGACCTGAACCATGTGCTCGGCTTGGTAATGTCGATTAATCATAATGCCTGCATGCGACACTATACAATGCATTGTTCACATGTCATGGCTTCATAATATCACAGTTCAAAGTCACTCCACTGGATTTATATTAAATGTAAGTGGATGACATACCTTACATGTCAGTTCATCTTGATCATCAGATATCAAAAGAATGAAAGCATTTTCACACTGTGTTGTCCTTTGCAACTGGAACGGTCAAAAAACAGGAAGAGCTTAAATTAGCATGAGTGGCCAAACGTGGAACAATGATTTGAAAAGCTCGCCTTAATGTGCCATGGTACTTACATATTCAATGACTCTGACATGAATTTCGGTGGTTAGTGGGTCGTATAGGCTAGCTGGCAAAAAAAAAAAAAAAAATGGAAAGCAGCAAGTCAATTGGAGTACAGTTTTCAACAAAGAGGCAACAATTACTGATTACTATAGTGGACAACATACCACACAACTGAATTAATCCCTGGGGATCCGACTGCATTCCTTTGAATGTCGGCCACCGTTGTTTTCTAGTGAGGAAAGAAGCAGCAGGTACAGCCGTTAAGTGCCAATGTTTCGCACACAAACGAACGAACAAATGCAACAAGATTGGCCTTGGCCAATTGCAAAAAAGTGATGCAAGGCAAAGAGGCAATGGGATGCAGTTATAAGGGCATTACACAATAGGCAAGAAGAATGGAGCAATTCCAATTGCAAAAATCTTACTTTTTTCGCAGAATTCTAGCATTTGGAGAAGCCACGCGGAAAGGCAGCCACGCAAAGAAAAAAAAAAGAGAAATTGGAGGAGAAGTTGTGGGTGTTAAGGACTCCAAATCGACATACGTGTGCAATGGAGAAACAACGACAGCACGCACACGACAGCAAGTCAGGCGACACACATGCAAGGCTCACAGCACATCGACGCAAACGCTAAACTGGCGAAGCCGCGTGGTAATGTGTGAGCGGAACTGTGACGGTGCATGTAAGCCCGTGGAATCAAGCTACACAAGGTCATGCTAGCGTGAACGCGGTGGGAGCAAAGGCACATGCTAATACGAGTGCGACGGTAGCTAGCACGAGTGGGTATGCCGTTGGGAAAACGTATCTCGGGTTAAAAAACCACGATGCGAATACAGCGTGGAAGTAACATACGTTTTGCGTGTTCGGGTACGTGAGTGAAGATTTCAACAGGAGGATGCGATGCCTCTAAACGAGCAGTTTCATGCAGCGAACGTGATATACAGGTATGCCTACAGCGCAACGCGCTGTGCAAGATTGTCCTCCGCAAAGACGAATCCACATCACAATTGTAAGTACTGCGCGACTGCGACTGGAAACGGGGAAGTGCGCCGCACGTGTAAGCCTCGATGTCGTAACACGACGTGTAACGTCACTTTCACGTAACGCCGGTCTGCTGACACGCACACACAACGTAAGCTAACCGTGACAACGAAAAGAAAGAAAGAAAAAAACAGCGCGAATAAGATAAGCGTGCAACGGCTCAGTGACTGTTGATGCTAAACTAACTTACCCAAATATGGAGCCCATTTAACTGCAATTGTTTATTGGACAGCATCACTTTGGAAGAGAAACGAATCGGCAATAAGTTGAGCGCCCAGACGACACAAATGCATGCAGCGGTTTTCTGCACCAGTACGTTTCGCGGAACATCATATGCTCTAAACGGACACCTGTCAGCGCGCAAGAGACCTCTGTTTACCAGGAGTAATGATAGTCCAGTTAACTATGCATATCAGTCAGCGTAATACATCATGATTTTTGCAAAATGATACCAGTGTCCTTCAATTTAATGAATCGATAGGCGCTGCGAATCGACTAGGCTTAGGTCAACAACGGACAACCACAAGCGCATGCGGCTGATCGTATTATCAACGTCGCAAAACCAATTCAGTGTGATCACGATGTGTTCGCTTTTACCGAATGCGATGAACTCATGATGGACGGCACTAGCCACACAGCACAGCAACCACAACACGCGACACTCGGCTTCGGTGCCAGCCGTAGCAGAATACTTTGCGTAGGGAGGAGGGACTATCGAAAAATTGGTTTCTTTGGCAACCGCTAGGAGCGCGTCTAAGTTCTGGTTTCGGTTTGTTCACAGGTGAGTTGAGCGATGTAACGTAGAAGGTGCATTTCAGAAACCAGATCATGCAGAATAGGTTGTAACATGAGGGGCTGTCTCGTGTTTAGGAATCACAACAAAATAAGTATGCTCACTGCTGAACGTACTTGCTTTTAGTGAGAGGCGATTCGCCCGGTGTCAACTATCATATCAGTTTCGAAGAACGGTGCCACGCAACGTCCGAAAATGCTTTCTGCGGAATGCACAAAAAAGCGATGAAAGTGATGTCGTAGTAGTACGAGCGCCGGAAAGGATGCGGCGCAGCCAGCCAACGCGGCAGACACGGTTCTGGCCTCCTTTCCCTCTTCTCAGCGATGAGAGAAAAAAAGTAATCGAAAAACGAAACAAAAACCGCGGTCGCCCGCCACCGGCTGTGCGGTTCACTTTACGTGCCGGCGAAGTAGGCGAACTGAAATTGCAGGGTTGTGCGCGCGGCACACCGGCTTCCTTTTTAGCAGCCCGTGACCCGAAGGCCTATGGTGTGACCGTGTGACGTCACCGTCAAGGACAGAAAACCCCCAGGCAGGCAGCTATTGAACTTGTGCCAGGCGCCAGAGAGAGAGGTGTTTTTCCGAACAGATAGACGCGCGGCCTGCGCGCTCATTTCTCCTGCAAAATCGCACGCGCGTACAGACGAGTCATTTGGCGGCAGGGCGTGCTCGGCGGAAACCCGTCGGGGTGTCCCCGTCGCGTGACTGCGTGCGCGACTCGAGCAAAAATACATGATGGTGCGCAGCTGCGCGGCATGGATGAGAGGATGATGCGCATCTCGAAACAGGCGGTGCGCGCCCTAGATAAGCGAAACGGTTTTCTCTGGACCGGCGCGTGGGCATATGATGCGTAGAACGTACGCGCGACTGCGCGGTGTGCCATGGCTTACTGAGTATCACGATGAAAGCGAAAGCTGCGAAACATGCTCCTCTGTGACCACGTATACTAGCTGTTGGACATATAGAGCGAACCCCGAAACCAAGCTATTAATAATATAACACGAGAAAGTGTCTTAAGAAGAAAACCCCAAGAACTGCTTCTGCCAGTTTGATCATCTATGTGAGTGCTCCTTGATTTGGTTCCTGTTTATTCGTTCAGGACCGGATATTTTGAGCGAAATAAAGGTAGAAGAACCAAGTATATGAGCACAAGGATAAGGCTCCGGAGAAAGGAAAAGCTTGGGAACGCATGAAAGAACATACAACAAGCATGTTAGCCGCGCAGAACGAGTTCCAACACGGAGTGAAAGCCATCTGCAGAGGGGCCACGTAAAAGACGAGAAAATCGGGAGAGCGAAATGAGAGATGCGTGCCAAATGCGGCCGCGCGACACTCACAAATAACGGTAGAAAGCCCGGCAGTGGATCTGCTGCTTAGTTGAGTATCCCATGTTGCCTGAATGAAACGCACTTCAACTCTGACTCGCCAGGCGGCAGGGACGATAGTTTTATTTTTCACTCCATGCCGCGTGCCGGCGCCGAATGGGGGAGGAGGGCGTAGGTTCTCTCCTCCCGAAAGAGAGCGAGGAGGACTCGCCGCGCTGCGCGCTGCCATTTGCTGGCCGCGCTGCTCCAACCGCGTTCCGACGACCTGAACGCAAACAAAAGAACACAAAGAGAGCAACGGAAGCGTGCCAGTGCCGGCGTCGTCTCGTCGGCGTCACAAAGCCCGCCGGGGTACCCCGTTCCGATTGCTGCCCATGCCGTACGATGGCGGCACAGTCGGCCATATCCTTTCGTAACGCGTTTGCTGCTGGCGCTGTGATGAGCGATAAACACCGAAGCGCTGAAGACTTGCCGTTCAGCGCACACAGATCTTCCGTCAGAGGTCTCCGGAAGCGATCGAGAAAGGCGTGAGGAGTGCGGTGCAAAATATTTCTGCGACATTTGCAGCTTCTCCAAAGTACGCGATATTTTTGCAACAGCGAGCACTCTCTCGTACAACGAGACGTTGCCTTAAAGAAAGCCTGCTAGAATTATCAAATATTTTCTTTTTAACCACAGGCATAGCTTTCCCATTTACATAGAACGGGGGGGGGGGGGGGGGGCTAGCGGACGTAGATGTGTATTAAGAAAGTACGACACAAGCATAGTTGTTGTGAGCTGATGAAAATTGCAAGTTTGTTTACACAAGGTCCACTCAAGCAGCAGCGTAATGGATGCCTAGAATAAATTTCAGCCGATAATTGCGGATGTTACGGTTTTCGACCAGACTGGAGAAGGGGGGGGGGATGGAGGGGGTACACACCCTTGACCCCCAACCCCGCAACTGACGCCTCTGCTTCTAATGACGACGCTACGAAAGCTGGATAGTTGGGTAGCAGCTATCTATAGCATGGATGTTTACTATTCGTCATTTCCACGGAAGCCCACCAGCGCGAAGCAACTGCGGTCCTTTCACTTGGGGGAAACCTTACCAGCTTAGAAAGTTGTTTGGGCGCAGTTGTAGTTTCGGATAAACAAGTTCCAAGGTTTGTTGGTAAGGTCCGTTATTAATTACAGCGCAAGGCTAAAAAGAAGTACCGCTCTTGTTCCTACTTGTGTGTATTCTCTTTCGTGCGCCTTTCGTTTCGCGTAGCTTTAATGTTCGAATAATATAGGCACAGCCAAACACGAGAGATGCGCTTAATGGTGTAAAGCTCTGAGGGCTATTGCGGCGCTAGCGCCTAAGGAAATTATGTTTTTTAAGGAGCACACCGAAATGAGCCCCAACCAACCGAAAGTTGAACATTGGCTCGAGTATTATGAAACCCCAACAAAAACATTAAAAAATCATATAAAAAAGAGGCAATGGTTGCATAGGATACGTATGATATCTGAGCATAAGGTTAATTTAGATAAGGGCCAATTAGCTGTAAGGATAATTAATGAAATTTAATTGAATTAGTTCACCGAAAGAGCAGACTGTCTCCTTGTGAATA
Source organism: Rhipicephalus sanguineus (assembly GCF_013339695.2). NCBI lineage: Eukaryota > Metazoa > Arthropoda > Arachnida > Ixodida > Ixodidae > Rhipicephalus > Rhipicephalus sanguineus. The sequence continues at coordinate 23,017,013 of NC_051177.1, read as the reverse complement.
GCTCTGGATTAGCTGTGATCGTTGCGACACCTGGCGGACCAAACCTTAACCACGTGCTTCCTTCCACGTGACCTCCGCGATCCAGTTCGGCAACGCGACGGTGCGCTGCCGGAGTTGGTTGCGAAGGCAACGCAGAGCAAAGCGCAGCTTAACTCGTCGAGTGTGCATAAATAAATTGATTAAAAGAGCAGGCTATTTTCTTGTGGCTTTGTGCCATTGATAGGGCACATACCCACTATAAAACAGTCTTTCACTCTAAGGTCCATTTAAGTGAACCAAAAGTTCACCAAACGCTGCCGCCATTAAAACACTGAAATGTAACATTCAGCTAAAACTGCTGCTTGGGCGAGTCGGTTGATGTTAACATTAAGGTAGCCGAAAGTATTCTTATTATTATTTCCTTGTCGTTGTTGTTTATACCACACTTATATTCTTGTGGCTTTCACTTGCCGAAACCACAATATGATAATGATGATAATGATTTAATATGTAGCGAAATCACGTGTGTTCTTTTACGTTTGCCAATTACTGAAATTCGGCTGCCGTGCCGTGTTGTTATTGTAGCTGTTGCAACTACTCATTCTAGCGAATGCGTACTAAACATAGGGCACGTCCACTGATGTGAATTGCTCTGGGTGGTTCAACGCGATATACTTGATTACAGGATCTCGGCTTATTCGGATGCTTTGGGTGCGCCCGCACACCGTAGGATTTGCAACGAAAGAAACCTTCGCGAGCAATAGACGATGGATGGAATGGATGGATGCTATGAGCGTCCCCTTTATAACGGGGCGGTGACAAGTGTGCCACCAGGCTCGAAAAAAAAAAAAAGAAAACCTTTACTCTCTTTTTCCTTTTTTTTAGCGTTGGCCTAGTGTCTTTATTTCAATTAAAACTATTTTACTCCAGAAGACAAAAAAAAAACCTTAAGTTTTCAGCTTCGTTCTGTGCCCTTTACGGCAGAATGTCCTTATTTTTTTTCCCCATTATTTATTTTTGTCCTTTCTCTCTAGTTTTCTGCCACCAATACTCTAACCGTCTCTTACTTATTTCAATCGCGGGTGTGTTCAGCTTTCCATTGTCTCTAAAACCCAAGGCGTCATGTAGGCTCGTGCCCAAACGTACACCTGGGTGGATGTCTCCACATTCAATCAGAACATGCTCCGCCGTTTCCTGATCTTCCCCGCAGCACGTGCATTGTTCTTCTTCTTTACTGAATCTCGCTTTATAACTACCCGTTCTAAGGCAACCCGATCTCGCTTCAAACAGTAAAGCGCTTCCCATTGAATTGTCGTAAAATGCCTCCCTCCTTATTTCATTTTTGCCCTTCCGGTAGTTACTCAAAGCCGGTTTTTTCTCCATAGCTGTCATCCAGTAAATCCTCTCCGCCTCTCTGACTTTTCGCTTAACGCTCTTTGTTGACATACTGCTTACACTACCAGCCGTATATTTACTAGTGAGCCTCCTAGTTCTTTTTCTCCACTGTGTGTCCACGCTCTTCCTATACAAGTAACGGAACACCTTCTCTGCCCATCTACTCTCCTTCATATTCCTTAGCCTTTCTTCGAACCTTATTTTGCTCTGAGCCTCCCTCGCCTCAAAACCTGCCCATCCCATATCGCCCTTTACAGCCTCATTTGTCGTCTTCCCGTGAGCACCCAACGCGAGGCGTCCCACAGTCCTTTGATTTATATCCATTCCCGATTGCACCTCTGCTCTCATGCACACCACTGAGTTCCCAAAAGTAAGCCCCGGAACCATTACACCCTTCCACAGACCTCGAAGCACCTCGTACCTATTGTATCCCCACAATGCTCTGTGCTTCATTATTGCAGCATTCCTCTTTCCTTTTGCTGCTGAGGCTTTTTCCTGTACCTCCATGTACCTGTCACCCTCATTTATCCATACTCCGAGGTACTTGTATTCGCTCACTCTCGGTATTTCTTGGCCCTGTATTGACACCGCCTGATCACAAGGGTCATTGAATACCATCAATCCACATTTTGTTACACTAAATCCTAGTCCTAGAGCTTCCCCTTCCCTTCCGCATATATCCGCCAGCTGCTGTATATCCTCTCGACTGTCAGCAAATAAGACAATATCGTCAGCATAAAATAATCCTGGAAGCTTCTGCTCAATCATCACGCCGCCCTGTTTGTGTGACAGATTAAAACCAAAGTTGCTACCTTCTAGCGCTTTTTCCATATTCACCATGTACAGCATGAATAACAGCGGGGACAAAGGACATCCCTGTCTCAGCCCCTTGCTAATCTCAACGTTCTCTTTGCTACTCATTCCTTCCCATTCTATGCAAACTGTATTTTCTCGGTATATCTCCCTCAAAAGCTGTATACAGTCGTCGCCTATGCCAATTCCTTTCAATATAACCCTTTTCGAAAAAGGGCGCCCCTAGCGCCGCGCACGCAAACTACAGTCTGCCGCCATTGTGAGGGCACCGCAGCAGACGACGCAGGCTTCGGCAATGTGCCAGTGCGTGACATTTCAGCACCGCCGAATCGTGAACTGCCATCAACGTTTTTCGTAGAGACGGCGTGCTGCAATGCTGCAGAAGTGCTGCGTTCCCATGTGCCACCATCGAGGATATCGCGACGAGAACAGCGATAAGGTACACGATATAACTTGAACAACAAACTCACGTGCTCTCTCTCCGTACGTGATGTCAAACGAACGTGCGGAAGGGCGCCGTTTTCTAAACGCGCTACAGAAACAGACGTGCTTATTTCACAGCGCCATGTGTAGCCTTGCTTTTACGAATGAATAGTCTTCTCCCGAGTGTCTGCATGCGGTGCATTGCGATAGATTGTTTGTGCAGAAATACTGCGAGGGTTCGTAAGGCCAGCCATAAAATAAAAAATGAAGTTGCGTACCGTTCATTTAGTACATACAAGCAGGGCCGTAGGCAGAAATTTTTTCGGGAGGGGGGGGGGGGGCAACTTGATCTGAAGTGAGGGCCGGGCAGGCAGATGTGGTAGAGTGTCATTTTGTGCTCTGTGTGCCATGGCAAAAAAAAAAAACTTTCGGAGGGGGGCACGGGCCCGGTGTGCCCCCCCCCCCCTCTCTGGCTACGCCACTGCATACAAATATACCCAACGCGTGGCGTCCGGAAAATAGTTGCGTGGTGTGGCTTGCGGCGGACAGGATTTTCACCGGTAGCGGCGGTCGCATAGTTCCGCGACAGTGACGTCCTTCCTTTCCTTCGGTGAGAAGTTTGTAGTTTGTAGCTTTCGGCGAGAAGTTTGTAGCTTCGGCGAGCCTTTTTTTCCCGGTCCGGGCGCGCACGCGAGTTGGCTGTGGTCACGGTCCCGCAACCGCGGCAGTCGAGCCAAACTGCTCGTCCAACCCGTTGAAGGGTACAAAATGCTGCTCATTGTGCATCGGAAGCACCTCAGAAAGACCAACGGAGAGTACTAAGAGCTCGTTCAAGCACGCAAACGGTGAGATTTCAGCGGATGACACGGAGAACTAGCCGCCAACACAAACATCATAGCACTCACGCATTTGACGGCTCGCTTTCCATGCCCTCACGATGGCGCTGGCTATCCCACGCTCCTTTGCGAAGCGAAACTGACGAAAAGCCCACCGTCAGGTGGCGTATTTATGAAAAGGGTCTATACTCGCGGATATACGGCCTCACCTGCTGAGTGAATGTCACTAGCTGTCCTCCACCCTCAGGTCCTCGTTCCACGTCGCTAGAACCCCTTCCGCTGGCGCAGTGTTAATTCGCAAACAACAAAATCCGTGGCCTAAATAAACCGTAGAGGTCGCGAGGGGGGCCAGCACTTTCGGGCAACCTGGTTAGGTTACCCGAAAGGGCGGGTTAACGGCGGACACGGCGAGCGAGCGCGGAAAAGAGCTGGCAACAAGGCGGGAGGGGAGGGGGGGGGTGTTTCGTTCCGGGGCAGATACGGGAGAGGAGGAGCACCAGAATGCGGGGTGAGCCCCCACGGAAATGATGCACCCTACGGTGTTTGTCTGGGAAGCGGTCCAAACCCTCGAAAGGTGCACCACTGCGTGTGCGTGTGTGTTTGTGCGCGTGTGGAGGTGAACGAAGCACGTGCAGAGAAAATAACCACGCTGAAGTAGCCTTGGGCTCCGCGCGTTGCTCAGAACAGGCGCGAGCCTGAAGAAGACTGACGGAGGGAAAGAATGGACGAGGGAAAGGGCATAAAGAAGCTAAACCGGCGGCGGCATTACGACATGAGCGCGCGATTTCGTCAGCCTGAGGCGCCACTTTTCCTCCGAGCAGAGGAGGCAGAAGGGATCCTCCTGTTCGCATCTTCTTTTCACTTACAGCCCCTCTGTTCCCTGCCACTCTTTTCTTTCTCCCAACTGTTCCGTTTAGATCGTCGCTAAGTCTTTTCCTCTCTAAGTTTCCGAGGACTGCAAGTAATGGTGTTACTCTGCATCGTAAGTGCCCCCTGCTAATTAAGAGTGCATGCCTGTTGCTGGTTTTGTTTCTTTCCGTCATCGTCGTCATCGTCAGGTCCACTGTAGAACGAGGGGTTTTCCCATGAGACCTCAATCCATCGCTGCCCTCTCAGTGGACAATGTGCTTCATTGTTACCGAGTAAGACGTTTCTAGGCTCTAGTAGACATCGTCAAAATACATGACTTCACAGCGATTTGGTGCGGGAACTCCAGTGTGGGGTCACCACCTGCATTTTGTTTTTGCGCGTTTTTCGTCGGCCAAGCGTACGCCCCTGTTTCTAAAGCGAAAAGGCAATTTACTAATAAGAAAAAAAATCGTTTTTTCTCTGTCCCTTATAGATCACAGACGTACTGCTCTTTCAGTCTGTTTCATTTTTCTGGGCTCTGTGAGGCCAGGCTCCCAAGATCTTTCCGTCAGTAAAATGCCGATCATTGAGTCTCCTCAAGGCACACTGGAGAGTCCGGCAATGTTGTTGAAATTGGGGACAGCGGCACAAGAGATGATCAGTAGTCTCTCTCTGCACACTTGCAGTTATCGCACATGGATGAATCTGCCGTACCGATGCGATAGCTGAATGAGTTGGTCAGCGTTACACTGACTTACAGCCGACGCAGCACGAGCCCTCCTGTATTCCGGCTCTTTGATTTTCCTGTGCTGTCCTCTGCCGTTTTGGTAGGGTTTTGGTAGGGGCCGGGACAACCGGTATTGCCAGAAGCAAAGCCTCCGAGATGAAAAGACGCTTCGCAGCTTTTCCGCTGTGGGAAGGGCGCATGCGCCGGGCCATCGTGAAAGAGGTGGCTGTGAAACGGTGCACTGTGTGTGTGTGTTGTGAGATGTGCCTCTCTTTTACTCCCTTATTCCCCTCCCCATGCGTAGGGTGGCAAACTGGACGTAGTCTAGTTAACCTCTCTCTCTTTCCTACATTCCTTCTCTCTCTCTCTCTCTCGCTCTCTTCACTTTGCTGTATACCCCGATTTCGTGCGGCACCTCATCAGTAACCGTCTCGGCCGGATTGTTTGCGCCCTCCTTCGACCTTCGCTTCCCTGCGGATGCATTGTTCCGGAGTTCCCGCTTCGCGTGCGTGGGAGTGGGCGCCTTCAAGGCGGCTCGTGCGATTGCTTTGGTACGAACAGTGATGACGACGCTCTACCGTCTGTGCATCGTACCCTTCTCTGGAACAGAGAGCTTGAAAACAGAGTTGCGACATCGCTATTACGTCAGCCCTGCGACCTACTGGAGAAGCGTCGTGTTTTCCACGGTGAAGATCCCAATAGAAAAGGAACTATTGCGACAGAAAAAAAAAAGAAAAAAAAAACAGATAAAAATCAAACGATGCTCGCGGGAGTCTCACTTTGTTCCCTTTGTACCTGTCAGACAATATGGACACGCGGTTGTCTGCAGTTAAAGCAACATAATGTTTTGTTTAATACAGAACGAAAACAATAACAATAACTTTATTTCTGTCAATGCGACACGGAAGGTCGGGAAAGACAGCTGAAGTTAACAGTTTGACTGGTTCAGGGTTCACAGAGAATAGTATAAGTGTAGTTCGCTGGGCTAGTTGGTCGCACATTTGTAATCCGGAAAAGCAGCGCCAAAGGGGACGAGACACAAGCAAGGAAACACGCAGGACGAGCGCTGACAAACAATTGAAAGTTTCATTGATCCGACGTAATATAAAGGAAAACCTCACAGGGTCCCTTATGCATTCGCTGGGACAACTTAAAAGTCGAAAGCCATCTTCATCTTCTTTTTCTTCTCAGTCGATGTGTTGATCCTCCCCCCGCCCTCATCCGAAAGCTTTCTGCACCTAACGTGGTTTTGAACTGCCTCCGTGATCGGCCCGCCTTTGACCAAGCGACGGTGGCACGTGATGGCGTCATCATGTGACGTCGCGGTATGTGACGCCACGATGACATCACAACACTTGGCGATCAGAGACGTAACGATGGCGTCATGTTGTGACGTCATCACGTGATGAGTATTTTTTTGCATCACTCGTGTTGACGCCGACGCCGCTGGACGCCGACGGTCAGTTGTAGTGTTTTATGAGGCATGTAAGCCCATCGCCTTAAAATTGGCGGGAAACCAACGGCACGTGAAATCTCAAGCTTTAGTTACGATCTACCATATGGAGACAAGATACAGAGGCTATCAATCGATTACAAAGGTTACAAAGACTGTCAGTACAGCATGTCACAGAGGCAGCTTGAAAAGAATAGACAACACCGCACGCATCAACCTTGGATTCTGGAAAACAAGTTGTGCAACGCACACGGAGGAGATTAAATAAGTAAAAGTGAATTTTTGTAAGTTTGGAAGCAGTCAGACAAGTGGAAGCGCATGAATTCGCCACTTTACACAACAACGCTGCCTTTAAGAGAGAGAGAAACAAAAATTTATTACGTGCCTCATATAAAGCGACTATCTGATCATTCTTCCGACATAAATTTTATTACATAGTCTGGCCCTGAGAGCGGTTCATTAAGGTATTTTGCTTTTGCTTTGCCTGTGACCTCTGAATCGTTTGAGATGTTTGAAAAATAAACGCAGTGATCAATGGCGTGGCCAGGGGGGCTTGAAAATTTTCAGTTTTGCATGTGTATATGTACACGCACGAACATGCACAAAGCATAACTGACCCCCCCCCCCCCCTCTCACGAAAAAATTTCTCGCTACGCTAGTGGCAGTGATACTTTGTGATTCGAAGCTGACGTGTGAGTTTATTACAAAACGCTTTAAAGGTACGGAGCGGGCCGGGGTTGCCTGCTGCTAAGAGCTCTCGATACAGCTTGTCTCTAAGCATGTTTTAATATAAGTTGTAAAACCTGGAGGGTGATTCACGGCTTGCATACTTTACTCGGCAATGACTCAGTAGTTTAAAAACGTGCCTGATCACGTATAGTAACTGAACGTCCCAGAGAAGCTTGCGGTGGCCCGCAAAAGAAAAAGAAAAGAAGAAGAAGGAGAAGAAAGCTGAGCTGTTACAACCGGCTGCGTTGCGCTATTGTGTATCACGAAGTGTCACATAACAGCTTTCTTTCTCTTTCCTCGCTTTGCAGAAAGCGTGACGCGTACGCAGGCTGCGTACAATAATATTATACAGCATCGAAAAGCTGTACACATGTGGAACGCTTTCATAAGCTAGCATAAAGAAAAAAAAAAGATGTGCGTTTCGGTACCGAACACACGCATCATTTAGCATGATAGCATATTCAGATAACCTCAGAACAATTCGAACAAACCAAACTAAGAGAGCATGGGGTGAGATAACAATAACTGCTAGGTGTAAAAGTATGTTGTGTAACAGCTCTTTCGAAGTTGGCGGACAAACTAGTTATAACAATGTTCTTGCGAAGAAGGAAATAACCTAACGTGATGGTCCTTAGAAAATGCTGAGTCATGACGATAATAGTGCTAGACGAATATGTGTGTGTGTGTGTGCCGCTGACGAAGGTCGAGTCGCCTTGTCGAAATGTTGGCTCCTGTTACAATTGTTGCTCGACATCTGTTAATCACTACAAGCTATAATGTTTCTGTGAGCATGTCTCTTGCTTAGCAGCAATGAGCTTTCGAAGGAAAACCCGTGATAAAACTACTCATATAATGTTTGCACGTAGGAAATGACGACATTACGTTGTTTTTGCTTGAAGAAACACTAATTAATGTTCATGTGGCAAGCTTTTTCAAGTTCGCCAGTTTATTAGATTAATTATACCCGTCATGCATCATACCAGTAGATGCGTTACATCAGTCAGCTGCGAAGTTCGAGGGAACATGGCACGCCTTTTCTTGATTAATTCCAAAGAAAGGACGTGTGTCACGGACACAGGCGCCCGTGCACAACTCAGCCGTTCGAAATCATGCTTTCGTTTCATGTCACTTGACACGATAGTAGCCTACAAGCCAAGGATTGTATCAAGACTTCCAACTCGCCGGATTAGTTTAGTTGCTATGGCATAGTAATGCTGAGAACATTGTTGCCAGGTTAGCCAACCTGCTTAACCTCCCTGTCTTTCCTCTACCTCTCTCTCTCTCAAGGTTGCCAATTCCACCCAGGTGCATTTCGATGAACCTGAACCGCCTGAACCGCAGAAACATTCTTGTTTTCGGATTAGAATTCACGGTAAATAATGTACCTCAGGCCATAAAAACTACAGAAATCCCCCATTACGTAGTCGTTCTTCACAGTCACATCGTGATTTTGACATGTAAAACCCCAGATTTTATTTAGTAACGAGTTCCAAATCCAAGGCAACGTCAGCTGTTTGGTACAAGCATGTACATCCGCCCACAAAAGTTTTCGGAACGTGGGCTCCACGGAAAATGCGAATTTCTGCTCTGTTATTCCACGGCGCTTATAACCTATAGCGGATAGCTGCATAAGTCGCCGGCACTACTACAGGCTGGAACGTTTATTTGGTGGCGATGTTCTCAGACAAAGCAGGAATATAGCTTTGTCAGAAATTTCGCGTTCCGCAAACTTTTGGGGGCGGGTGTACATCAACGGGCAAGAGCGGTAGATGATAAACCTGACACAAGAAAGAGGTGCGTGGCACTATGAGAGTTACGCCACGGCTACGCCACGAAAGAATTAATCTTAGGCTACCAACCACTGCCTAGAGTTCACTGAAGCCGTTGACGTACGCGCAGATGATTTCGAGGGAGTTCTTGGAGGACCGAAGAATTTATCACAACAACGCGAGATTAGCACGGTGAGAGCACGCTATCGTCTTCATTGCCACCACCATAATCTTCGTCATCTGAAGAACGCTGATGCCGAAATGTGGCCAAAGAATATGAAATATTAAGCTATAATCTCCGCCTTGTCCCTCATCTAGACTGCAGACGCTCTTGTGGCCAAAATCGAGGGAATGGAGCAGTCGTCCGTTACATCTGCGCATAAGATTGCACAATCGCTGCCCAAAATGCTTTGTAATAAGGCACTGAAAACGTTCTTTAAGGACGGAGTGGCAAGGATCGAAAATATAGCGTATTCATTTCTTAAAAACGCTGTCCTCTCTTCGCTATCATCTATGTTAGGAATCCACTTGCATGTAATTAAGTTCGATTTCTTGCCATACTTTTGTTTCAGAGATAATCGGTTCGTTCTCCTTTTCCCTACATTGCGTCTTTCAGCAGAGCACTCGGTCGTGGTTGCTGTGCATGTGGCTGTGCAAATAATAGCAACTACGATAAGTCCTCTCGAGTGAATCCTTGCTTTCCATTATACATCCCCTTTGTTTTGCGATTGGCAAAGGGAACAATGCCAAAATTTAATCAACGCCAGGATGTACAGTAGTATGCTTTCTCTTGCAAGTCTAATAAAACAAGGCGTCCTTTCTATAACAACGCCTCCAAAACGCAATTTTTTTATGACATTTCGAACCACACACAATATCTATGCGTAATAGCTGTTGTAAGCAATGTCCCCTCGGTTCAACTGGAAACACGAACGTGGAAGAAAAACATTCTGCTCGAAATCTTCGTGACGGTTGCCGTTATAATCGCGTTAGAGTGCGGTGTGCACTGTGTCGGTTTCCGAGCAGGACGTAGTCCCAAATATAACTTTCAGTAAAACCATTTGTAGTTAAACCTGTAGGCACAAGTTACATTTACCATTGAAAGTGAAGGGAACGACAACACATTCCAATGAATTCCATAGTCTTTTGGATCTTGTGTGCGTTTGAATATACGGTGATAACAGTACAGGCGTGCGCACGGGGGGGGGGGGGGGGCGCCATTCTTGCCCGGATCATGTCTACGTATGCTTTTTGACAATGATGGCAACCGAGGACCCCTGATGTCCCACTCAAAGAACTGTTTACTACCCCATCCCGCCCCAATTGAGAACCCTGCGCACGCCTATGGATAGTAGCAGTGGATACAGTAATTTCACGATTTCACGAGACTTGTGCACATTTCTTATGAACGTAAACGCGAAAGTTACGTTCGCGTTCTTTTCAACTACAATTGCGCAACCGAAGACACGCTGACACGTTCACCCAGTTGACTTCAATTTACTTTTGAATTTGCTTGGTCTCTGTGGCCGTTCAAATGGAGTAATCGCGCAGCCCCCATCGTCGCCTCCATCATTATGACCTTCGGCAATATATACCTATAATGACCCTGAATCGCAGCCACTAAACAGGTAATTAAACCAACGCAACGTTATTCCTCATGCTCTTGGTTACTGTGCAATGCCTGAAGTTTAACAAACACTGGTTCTTCCCTGAGCCTTCAAACGCTTGCTTTCACAGTCTTGCTACACTTGCTACATGCTCCAATTACGCTTACGTTTAATTTGTCCTCTTTTGTTAACTATCTCTAGCTGCTACCTTTCGGAACCACCATCCACCTCGTGTACACGTAGTGCATACCAAGAAACAAAAGTTGCCATTTTCTTCTACGACCTAAAGCATATTTCGCAGCTTAACCTGAGCGATAAACTAGTCCGCTTTGACGCTCGAACCCCCTGTGCGCGGAAATAAGAGAAAACGCTCGTTCAGGGCCAAGAAAAGGGCTCAGTATTGCTGTTTCTTGCACACACACATATATATACAGGTGCTTCATGCTACCCCTAGCGAAAAGCTGCTGAAGCGTAGTACAGCTTATACACTGGTCCCTGACAGCGTGCCAATTTGTGAAAAATAGAGATTGTGTCCTCGTGTAAACCGAGTATGACAAACGCTGGCGCGTCTGTAGAAACAAAGACATCTTTGACTTGTCCTTAGTTAGAGAAGAGCAGGCCGTGCCTAACTTGGTCAGTACATCGAACCGGGACCCTTCAATGCGCACAAATAGTTGGAGCTTGGTACTTACCATAGAAAGGCAAAACGGACGAGGAGCATGTCCCACCCAGACAGTGATCGCGTGGAGTGTTTAACCACGGCTGCTTCTGCGATGGAAGAAAAAACGGTTGGGAAAGTGTCATGATGCATTCAACGTAAAGAGGGTATGTACACTTATCGTGACTAGGTGTTGCATCCTACTCAGAAATGGCTACATCCCCGTATGAGATTCGATAAAAGATAAGAAAAGAAATAAAATTTATATTACAGAAAAGAAAAACAGGTAGAAAGGTGCTAAAAGGGCGTTTTACGGAGAACGTCGAAATAGTGGTCCACTGTGGTCAACTGTGGTTCACTGTAGAATTTAGAGTTACCACCTTGCCATCTGGAAACAAATAGCGCGAAAAAACGTGGGACTAGTAGAAGAAAGCAACAGGACAAGCGCTTGTCCTGTTGCTTTCTTCTACTAGTCGCACGTTTTTTCGCGCTATTTGTTGAATGAATTATTAACTCGCCCAACAGTCTATCCTTCTGAGCCACCTTGCAACTAGAAAAAAATCGGGCGAGGGGGGGGGGGGGGGGGAGGGGGGAGAGTACTTATAAATGTCGTTGAATTTATGCTGAAAAAGAAAGACGCCTTGTTCAGTATTTCACATGCAGTGTCATGTATTGTAACACTGTTTGCCTAGTCAGAAGTCAACATAATCTACAAAAAAAAAAGCAAGGTTGCGCCGTCGGCGCAATCGCCAAGGAAGCACGCCGTATTCTCGGTGAAAAAGACATCTCTAACCACATCTTAACGTGGTTCCCTGCTCACATGGGTCATTTTGAAGGAGGCCCCACCAACCTCAACGAGCTGGCCCACTCCAAGGCGCGAGGTATGACGTTCCGCGCCCACGGAGGTTCTCCCCAGCCCACGACGTTGGACAATAGAGATCAGCCCACCACATACAATGAAATTACGCAGCACTTCTACCTAGGCAGGAGGGTCTACCCCCCTCCTCACAGAAAACTACACAGAGCCCAGGCCATGACGCTTAGACTCCTGCAGACTGATTCATATCCAAATCTGGCCTTATTTCACAAAATTTACCCGGATACTTACACTAGCAGCTCGTGTCCCCTTTTTGGGGAAATAGTTAACTTAGAGCATATGCTCTGGCGATGCCCCTCGTTACTGGGCAGTGAACAAACCGACCCAGCCAAGTGGAGCTCCGCCATCAGAAGCCCCAACAAGGGGGATCAGCTTTGGGCCGTCCAGAGAGTCCACGATGCGGCGGTCAGGCTAAGCCTGCCCGTCCCAACGTGGGAGAAGCCCACTGCGCGCTAGTCGCGTCTCTCAGGACTATATTTAATAAAGTTCCACCATCCAAAGCTACCCAACTATTCTGTTTGCATAAAAATAAATGCCATATATACATATATGCCATTCATTTGGGACATGAAACCCCAACAATTAGAATTAATACATGTCGTCCACGGCCAGTAGCCAGCCCTCGTTCTCAGGTTGAGATCTCCATAGTCTTTCGGAACAGACATTGACGTAATTTTCGCTTCTTCGGAGGCTGAGAATTTACGCTTATATGGAAGCACGTACCCACTGATGTTCATTTTTCGCTCAAGTTAAATGATCGGTATAACTGGAGGGATCTTACTTCGAGTGTTTATGGGCACAAGACCGAAATTGGTTGAGAACTGCGTGAAAGTTTTGTTGACTAATGAAAAATGTTTAGTATCTTCGAAGTTGTTGAATCTACACTTATAAAATGCAAAAAAGAATAATCGCGATATGGCGGCCAGAAAACCGGTCAGTGATAGCCAGTCTTAGGGACGGACCGGCAACCGGCCCACTGTCTAAAAAACCGACCGGGCCGGTCTTTAACCGGGCAGGTGGCAACCCTAGCACTGGACTTGAATGCTCGGTGGTCAATTTTTTCGCCTCTTTTTCACTGAAGAGGAGTGCCAAGGCGGCGCCGGATAGGAACTTGTACAAGGTGCAATAGGATGGTTTGTTGGTTGGTTGGTTTAACGTCCCAAACAAAGCGACTCAGGCTATGAGAGACGCCGTATAGTAAAGGACTCCGGATAATTCCGACCACATGGGGATTCTTTAACGTGCAATGAAATCGCACAGAATACACGGGCCTCCGGCATTCCGCCTCCATCGAAACGCGACCGCTGCTGCCAGGATCGAACCCAATGATGTTAAATAGATAGATAGATAGATAGATAGATAGATAGATAGATAGATAGATAGATAGATAGATAGATAGATAGATAGATAGATAGATAGATAGATAGATAGATAGATAGATAGATAGATAGATAGATAGATAGATAGATAGATAGATAGATAGATAGATAGATAGATAGATAGATAGATAGATAGATAGATAGATAGATAGATAGATAGATAGATAGATAGATAGATAGATAGATAGATAGATAGATAGATGAGCTTAAGACACTGCAAGATTGTGCTGTAGTACGCGACGAGATCCGCGTGCGAAATGTTCGACAAAGTCGGTCGGCGTTTTACTTAGCCTCGTTTCCAAGAACCCTGAGGGGAGCGATTTGAGAAAATAACAAGTGGAACAGACTTATTAGTGCGCTACGCTTATTAGTGGAGAAACGGAGAGGGCATCTCAATGCAGTCATTACGCCAAGCTATAATTAAGCCATTCGCGTAGCGCAGCAATCCGTGTAATTTGCGTATACACGTGCCCACCTCTGCCGATGATTTTATTTTAATACCAGGTGAACGTTGTCTTCTAGCAGCAGGGGTAACAGAGTGTACACTGTTATTACGCATTAAAAGGCTCATATCTAATTAGCATAATTCAAATGAGAATGTTTTTGGCAAAGGGTCTCGTTTTCAGTATGAGGTTCTCGTACAGATTTAGAAACAGCGCAGCTCGGCAAGCACCTACTCTCTTAATGTTGTCCACCAGACTGAACTTAAGTTTAATTCAGGTTCCAAGATGACTTCTCGTTAAAACAAGCGAAAACAGTTTAAGGAAAGCGCACACAAATTAGGTACAGTAATAAGAGTGGCGCTATAACACATGCAACGCCCTACGACATTTTGAAACGAGTGTAGTATATTTAAGATAAGAAGAAGTCGACAATGAAGTGATGGAGCTGACAAATACGTAAATATTGCACTTTTATACAATCCGCTCGTGGCATGTATTAAAGGTACACTAAAGAGAAAAGATATTTTTCTCGTATTAGTAAACTAACACAATACCAAAATCATCACGCGTACCGCGAGAAGACGTTTAGAAAGTGAGAAAACGCGCAAAAAGAAAATGCGGGTGGCGACGCCACCTTGAAGTTCCTGCACCAATCACCATGGCGTCATAGATTTTAACAGGTCTACGATTACCTACGTCGTTCCTAATCGGTAAAAATGAAGTACATTGTCTTCCGAGGGAGCTAGGGACTTACCACACCAAGTTTCACGAAATTTCTTTGGGCCAATGTCACCAATATATGAAAAATGCACTTTTAAATTCGTGACGTCACGCGCGGAGATTTCGGCAAAATTTTCAAATGAGGCTTTGTCCTTTCTTTTCTCCCCTATTGTTAAAGATATGATGGTGAAATTAATGACATCAGAGCTTTCAGAGTAAAGTTTTGGTCAATCTAAACCGATTCATTGTTTCACTTTAGTGTCCCTTTAAAGGGCCCCTCACCAGGTTTGACAATTTTGAGCTGACGAGCGCAATGCACGCACTGGGCGTTCACGATCACGTCTGCCAAAATTTGCAATGCTACGCGCCGCGGAAATGGGTCAAATTTCAAGGTGAACGCTGCTTGCCCTTCCCCTCGCGGGCGCGCGCTTTAGAGAATGAGGGGATGATGTACATGAGAAAATGGTCCTACGTAGATGGTAGTGCTGTGAAGTCGCCCCTCTACGTAGACGACTGTGCTCTGACGTCGCCAACAGTAACACGTGACACTGCGATAATTATTTGACACGACGTGTAGTTTGTGTAATTTGTTGCTTGAATGAATGAATAAAACTTCAGAGCAATAATAAACCACACAAACAGAATGTGTGCGTTTTCTTTTTTAATTTTTACTGCGAAGTGCAGCGAGATTCGAGTCTAATCTCCCTCTGTTTCGCACGCGTTCGTGTTCTCGCGCTTTGCGCATCGTGCAGACGCCACCCTTTACAACGAAACTAATTTTCTAGTGCGTTCCAGCGCTCATTAGGCTCATTTATCCTCCCGCGTCTAACTAGATTTTCATGCGGCACACCGCTAGTCTCGCGTCCGTACAAATGTTGCAGCTTTCTTGCTCAGTAATAGGGTGAAAGCCAAGTGATCGGCGAGGGCGCATTCGGCGTAACTTGCATAGATGAAGCGCAAAGAACGCCGCCACAACAGCGCTTGTCTCGGGGGCTCGGGATGGTTCGGGCACGTCATGCGCTCGTGACATTTTGTGCGCAGGACGTGTTCATGCGTATGCGTTATGTGATCCTCCTGCTCGCGTGCCGAAGAGGGCCGGGAAGGGATTTGGCTTGCGAAGGCTACACGGGGCGAGCGGCAAGGGTTTGAAACTCGCCTCCTCGCATCATGGCTTCGCGCCGCTACAAATTATTGTTTTTCTCAGCTTCTAACGGACCGATTAGAAAAAATCTTGTAGCATAATGCTCTTTATTGGTCTCGCAACAACTTCCTATGTCTAACTAAAATTCGTTATGTCACCTGGTGAGGGGCCCTTTAAATAGAGCTGCTTTCTCTGGATAATTTTTATGTGTTTTTGCGGTGGTCGGACCATAGGTCGGCAAAAAATGTGGAGCTCACTCAGGCTCACTCATGAAATATATTTTGTCCTTAGGGCTCACTCGGACACAGACTCACCAAAATTTTCCTCATTCGGACTCACTCGGACTCAGACTCACTGAAAATTTTCTCAAACAGACTCACTCGGACTCAAACTCACCAAAATGTTGCTCGCTCGGACTCACTCAGACTCAGACTCACGGCTCGATCTGAGTCTGAGTGAGTCTGAATGAGTCGACTCATGAGTCCATTAGCGTATGCTTAACTTTTTCGACCATAGTGTAAATGCTTTTTAACATCAATATCCCATATAAACTAGTGTGCAGCTTGGAGCGTTATGATCTCATACCTTCAAATACGATTTATCAATGGTTACAATCTGGTAAGAACATTTTTATCGAAAGAGATGACTCCCACAAGATAAGTTATCAAGAACGTCTCGTAAAAGAGTTTGCCAGAGGGAGGTCAAACCCCCCATCCCCTCGCCCCCCTCCGTAACTCACGCGTCTGATCTATAAATATTGAGGTGGCGTATGAAAGCCAGTGTTATGAAGTATGTGTGAGTAGAAGTGTTTATAAACGTGAGTCATCATAAGGCTGATAGTACTGCTGAAGTTGAGCAGATATGACCGTAGGTCGGCAAAAAAATTTGGAGCTCACTCAGACTCACTCATGAAACATATTTTGCCCTTGGGGCTCACTCGGACTCAGACTCACCAAAATTTTTCTCATTTGGACTCACTCGGACTCAGACTCACTGAAAATTTTCTCAGCCGGACTCACTCGGACTCAGACTCACGAAAGTATTACTCAGCCTGACTCACTCAGACTCAGACTCACGGCTCGATCTGAGTCTGAGTGAGTCAGAGTGAGTCGACTCATGAGTGAGTTTGCCGACCTATGGGTCGGACTGTCACGGCCTGTATAGAAGCGCACCGATGATCAGGGTACGTGTCCTCGCGCAAAGTGATTTGCAGGCCGCGTTAGTTGCTAAGTGGAACGCTTTGGAAGGACAACCGCACCGCCCTCCCCTCCTACAGTGTGGTAAGTTAAAGAAGAAAAGATGGGGAGAAAGGGTTAGAAAATATGGGAGTGGAGTGCATGACAACTGTCTCTCAGGGGAGGACACCGAAACACTCGTGGGGAAGTAGCGGGGCAGTGAAAAGGGAAGGGAACTCTCCTCCTGTGGTGGCTGCAGCGGAAAAGCTATCCGCGGACGAGGAAGGAGGGATTCGGTACTTGTAAATGTACTACGCGACACAATCATCCAAAGGTGCGGAAGAGAGAAGGACACGATAGAAAAGAGCGCAGTCCGCAACGGCGCTCGGTGTCTCTAGAAAAGAATATGACCCATTGTCTTCAATGCATAACTGTAGCTATACTTCCGCGACAGATGTGCCGTTTAACGCCTCTCTCCTCTACGGAACTGCACCATGAAATAATTAACGCTGTTTAAATATCCTTGCTGCAACAAATACGCTCCTTCAAGCGCGCCAGTACTTCAATAAAGCGAATACTTTTAGCAGCGTTCGGCTATTTGCCCGCATTTACACAATTATCGTCGATAGTTTGTGCTCAATTTCGTAGCTTCAGAACGTAGACTCGTGTGATATTCCGCCTTCTGTATCAGTCAGCATAGGCGTGCGTAGGGTTCTTCAATAGGGTGGAGAAGGGGTTCGCCGCAGCGCCCCGGTTGGTCGAGTCTGAAAGAAAGCGAGCTCCGCATTGGATGCAAAAATGAACATTAAGCGATGACGTGCTTCTCGCAAAGGCCTGCCATTGGCCCCCGGCTTTCCGGGATCAAAGTGGCAAGTAAACAGTTCTTTGAATACAACATCACAGGTCCTTGGTCGCCGTTATCGTGAAAAAATAATGCGTAGACATTATTATGACGTAAAAAATAATGCGTAGACAAAACATGACGTCAAAGGTCCGACTGAGTAAAGATATGGGGCGAAATTGCCACCCCCCTCCCCCAGACTTCATCTGAACTGCACGTTGAAAAAAAAATAGTTTAAGCGTTTCAGTAACGCAATTTATTTGCAGCAGCCCCAGCAACACGTGCGAATCCTCAGCAAGACTCGAACGCAAACCGAGAGTTGCTGGAAAACACAGCGGCTTGTTTTTGTTCTCGGACCGCGAGTAATGAAAACTTCGCTTACCGAAACCCATTTCGCGGACGCAGCGCCCCTTCTCTTGAAGCGAACAAAACATAAGCACTCGTCTCTTATCGGCTCGCCTCTCCTAATTCAGCAGGCGCGCGGAAATGCAAGCCCCACTGCTTTGCTTGATACAAACAAAAAGCAGTACACGGAGAAGTAGGAGCGTTTTTCCGAGTTTTCCGAGCAACATTCAGCGAAGGGGAAACGCTGTGCACACAAACAGATTCCGAATTTTCGCTCAACTCTTTCCTTCTGTCGCGTCTTTTCAAACGGGCTGCCGTTACGGCGAGCGCGGTCCGTTTTACGCGAGTATAATGCAAGGCACACGTGTGGCTACGCTTTCTCAATTACCAATAACGCCGAGTGGGTATTCAACAGCCCGCGAAAACACCGGCCCCAGGCTTTGCTATAGCCCATCACTTCCCCTGCTTTTCTTTCTTTTTTTTATTTTTTTGTTCCTACCTCGAGAGTGCACACTGCGCACACGACTTGCCACTGCTGCTGCCCGCGCCGCCACTGCCCATGCAGCAGCAGCAGGTGGTGTTGACGAAGAGTCGCGCCTGCTGCGCCATTGTTGTGATCGCAGGCGTCGACGTCAGGGCCTCGTTACAAGCGGCGTCGGGGAGGTCCTGCCCGCAATGTTTACGCGTGGAACATTTCCTTTCTCTTCTTTCGCCCTGTTCTTTACTTTACATTTATTATCGTTATTTAGTGTTCGCGAAAACCGCCGGAGGAGCCACGCGCGCGCCATATGTTTTGGATTAGCATACAAGTAGGTTCTCGTGCGGTAGATAAGCAATCATGCCATAAAGAGAGGAAACGCGCCTGTCGCAACTGCTTTGCACTGCATCGCACCCGACGGAGATATAGATTAAAACCAAGCGGCGTGTGCGGGCGATGACATCGATTGTTTTTATTTGTGTATATTTGGAGGCGATGTTGATGTTATTGCTTTTGTCGAAGCGTCGTGGTGTGGAAGCGTGACGGACGCGCGGTCGCTGCTCCCGTTTTTCTGAGGCTAGTGGACACATCTCTTATACACTTGCCTCATTTCCCAGGCGACGAGGGGGGGGGGGGGATAACTTAATAGCGAAGCCGAAGCGATGTCCACTCCAGTGATCTCGCTCCTGCTCGATTTCAGCGGGTCCATACACACACATCGTTTCATGTAAGAGTTCGTGCGCGAGGGTTCGTGTATTTGTGCACGCACGTGTGCTTCCGTTGATTCAGTTGCATTCTGAGCACACACTACAGGCACCCGTGTCGATGATCATGACCCGCGTAGGAGTCATGAGATCCCTCTGGCGTGTTCAGATTTCCCATCGGCTTGAACTTTGTCTCATTCTCACCAATACCAAGTACCCTAGGCGTGAGCACAGGGGAGGGGGGGGGGGGGGCACGTGCAAAGTGTGCTCCATACTTTCACTCAGTCTGACCTGTCCCATCATTGTTTAAAAAGTAGGGTTACGCCCACGCGGGTTTTTGACGATGATGGCGGCCGGAGGCCACCGATAGTGCATTTAAAGAACTATTAACTTCCAGCCTTTACTCCCGGAAAGCCATAGACCAAAGGCAGGCCATTGACGCCATCGCTTCGTTTTAATTTTTTCATCCATTGAGAAACATGTCCTTATGGACACGACCAAAAAAAGAGGGGGGGGGGGGGGCTGAAGTGACACTTTGCAGCTCCCCCTAATGAGGAACTCTGCACACGCCTACGCCGAGTAGATGATGGGCTCCGCCATCTTGAGCGTTTACACGAGTTATTTCCGTCATGACGTCATATTAACAAGGTCACGAAGCACCGAATGCGCCGCTTTATGATTGATCGTGGGTTTACTGCAGAGTGCTGTTCCCTTAGCCGCTACAGATACAAAACGGCAACGATAAAGGCCTAGGATGGCGACACTCAGGCGCCTCCGCATAAGTAGTCTGTCAAACTGCTGTCGTCATCATCACGTCGAGCGTGCAAAGATGTGTCATATCCATCAGTCATCCTTGCTCATACGAGGCTTCCTTCAGGTCTGCCATGCAGGAAATGCGAACAAATACATCATATCAGTTTTTGTTCCTGAACGTGTTGGGGTTGGGCAAATGACGTTATCTTTTTCAGAATAATCATTTATCTTTTTTTTTTTCGGCGCACACAATTGTGCGCGCGACTCGTTTGTACCAGCTCTATTCAGGATAGTTCTATGTCTTAAAGAAGAAAACATTAACATTAATCTGTTGGCATATTGAGGCACTGGTTACGCGATGCGGTTTCATTTTCCATCACTATACGCAGCAGGGGCTTCGAAAACGGTGGGGCAAGAGGGGCAAAGCCACTGATGTGATCAGGGGTCTGCCCAGAGGATCGGAGCCAGCCAGAGTCCCGGGGAGATGTCGAGGAGAGGAGCCCAGAGCTGTTAACAGTAACGTTTATTACATATTTACAGGTAGCGTGTTGCTACATGATGGGGTTAGCATCATGGAAGCTCTCGAGGGGAGCTCCTCGTAGCTTGTGAGAGCTTGAGAGAACTTGTCGGGAGCTCGTCGGGAGCGCATCGGCGCTCGCATTTTATGCCCTGGCCTTCCCAGGGTTCCCTGTAGGAAAAAACAATGGAGGCCAGGACAGTCCAATGAAAATTTCCATCTTCACCTCCGCCCCCAAAAGGGGAAGGTGAAACGCCGCCTCCTTCCCAACCCACGAAAGGAGAAAGAGGCACATCCAGTTCGTCCCATGGCGAGGGAAAACACTGCCCCACCGCGCACTACACGGCACAGCACGAAGACGTTGAGTCTTACGTGGAAGTCAATTTCGTAGTCTGTTGCAATGATGGTTATGCGCGAGGCAGACCACGAATTGTGGAAACAGCGGCAACAAGGCGCCACGGAGAACGTGGGAAATGCATCCGCAGACGGTTCTCAGACGCTGGGTCCTTTGTCCAGGGCACCTTGACGACAAAGCAAGCCGCCTCGACGGCCAACAACTCTTCCCAATCTGTCAGTCGGTCAGGCGTGCCCAAAGGGTTTTACGAGGGGCGCAGACAACCTGAGAATAATAGACGAACGACCTTCGTGTTGTCGCCGCTCTTGGGGCATCTCTGGAACCGCTGACCCGGAAGAAATCAGGGTAGTCTTAGCCGCAACGTCTCATGCGTCAAAGCGGCGCCAAGCCAGGCAGGCCGATCATAACAGCCCGTCCACCGTCACAGGAGGTCTCGAAGGGGTTGCAGCACCAAAGCACTCCGCAGAGACCGTAGATCTGCTCCCTTGTAGACGTTGACGCAGGCTGCACCAATCTCTGGACCTGAGCCATGGCCAGCAAACGCCAGAAACGAACCACGCAAGACCCGAGGCACAACAAACATAGAGCACTCAACTGACCTCGAGAAATGCCAGGTTACAGTTTTGGTAAAACTCCCTAGAAATTTACAATTGGTGCGCTCACTCGTGAAAATCAAGAATCAGATAACGAAGCCATAACAAACTCAGACCTACTACGTGCGAAGCAAATCAACAGCCTAACGTTTTGTATCATTTCCCAGAGAGATTCACAGCGTTCAAGGCACGCAGGTGCTACGGGCGAACAAAACGAAAGGAGGTAGTTAATGAATTACGCCTCTCACAGTATAAGTAAAACTCAAAATCAAACTTGCGCGTATGAAAATAAAACAAACGGAGAAACAAAAAACCTACACTACACTGATGCGCATACTAACAAGTGTGCTGCAATTTACACAAGGTTTATACAGAGGCTTTTACCCTCAGCCTACTTCTCTGTTAAAAATCAACTTGCGCAAAACCCTCTACTCGGGTGTTAGGTTTCGCTAAATGTAAGCAAACACTCAGTTCAACAAGTATCTTAATGTCTGCAGTTATCATGAGGAAGAAAATAAAAGTTACAAAAATCGACATATTCCTTGCTCATCTGCAGACACGCGAACATTAAAAGCAAAACAATTCAAAACTGGATACAAGAGAAATTCTTGGTAGCCTTACACTGTCCGAACATTATGCGGATAAAATAAAATCAACAAAAGCAAAAACCTACACTACACTGCAAAAACATAAGGTTTAAACAGAGGCTTTTTACCTTCAGCCTACTTCTCTGTTAAGATAAACTTGCGCGTAAAACATAAAACAAACAGAGAAACAAAACCTACACTTCACTGCAAGAACAGAAGGTTTAAACAGAGGCTTTTACCTTCAGCCTACTTCTCTGTTAAAATCAGCGCAAAACCCTCTACTCGGGTGCTAGCTTTTGCAAAATGTAAGCAAACAAGCAGTTTAGCAAATATCTCAATGTCTGCAGTTAAGATGAGGAGGAAAATAAAACTTTCAAAAATCGACACAGTCCTTGCTCATCGGCAGACATGCAAACGTTAGACAGCTAAACAAAACAATAATAAAACTGGATACAAGACAAATTCTTAGTATCCTTCGTGACACTGCGTAATTTAATGCGGCACCCTTTCAGACGTGCTCTGGGGGGACGCGCATACCACAGTTGTCGATGGGCCAGATCGCGACGGAGGGACAAAAAGCCAACCTGTCCGAAGCACACAGTGGCGGTGACCTTTGTTCCGCGGGCCCCGAACTCCGACAAAGACGCACCCGGACGCCTTAAGCTTCCTCATTGTGGGCCGCCCAGAGCAGCGGTCACTCTCTCGCAAACTTGGGGGAGGACCTTTGTCGTTACAGTCGCGTACGCACCACCTCGCTTTGCTCCACCGTTTAGCCTTCACCAAAGATGAAGAAACCAGGCGACCACTTCGGCGTCTCTTTTTCTGGCCCTCGCGACACGCTTTATGCCTAATCTCGATTTGTGCGAGACCCGCAACTTTTGACTTTTAGAGAACTTTTTCGGGGTTTCCAGCCTCCGCTCGAGGCAACTTGGACCTTTCCCCTTTCCCCGAAGTTTTCGCTGGCGCCTTTTTCTTTCGGGACTGCACGGAACGCTCCCCGACTCGGCAATAATACTCGGAAGTACATTGCTCAAAACTCCAGGCGGCTCAACTGGCTTATCCTCGGCGTTATTTCTAGCTGTCTGCACTTCAGAAACAACGCTACAATCGACACTTGCTAAACCAGCCGGCTCGCCATCAGATGTCTCTCCTTGATGAGAGTCATCACCTCGCGCTAATCTAAGCGCTTCATCACCTCGCGCTATGTTGAGCGCCTCTTCCTCTCGTGGTAAGCTAAGCGCCTCATCATCTGAACTTTTACAGTCTGCTTCATTAGCGCTTTCTGCTTTTGGAACCTCATGAGCAGACTCACAGGCCATCGGATCCGTCATAGCTGCCGCCGATTCGTCACCAAAACAAAGGCCTTTCGAAAGCATATCCACATCATTCTGAGAGGGATAATGCTCGGGCAGGTTTTGGGACACCAAAGTTTCCGTGGCGAGCAGTCTGAACGGTCCCTCACTCTCAACGCGGGCTAATGGCAAACACACACTTTCATTTTCAACTACTTGCCATGCACACGGGCGTTCCCCTGTGGTCACCTCATTTGTCGAAGAGTACGGATGTACACTATCAAACGTTGCGGCAGAGTCCCGCGGTACGTTTTCCTCAACTAATTCCTGAATGGGGGGTTTCAATTGTTCCAGATCATTGTCGCTGCTGTCCCGAAAACAGAGAACATTCCTAGGCTTGCGGCAGCCGATTGCGATGTGACCTAGCTCTTTGCAACGGTGGCATACAACCGGCTTCCTAGCCTTAAACGCCTTTTCTTTCTTTCGATCTTCTGAGTGGCTCACTGTAGACGTGGACTTAGCAGGACTGCCTTTCTTTTTCTTATCTGAGGGTGCTATCTCGTTATTCGGGTTACTTGATGCCTGATAAAGTGCTAAAGCCAATCGCCTTTTTTCATTTATCCTGTCTTCTTCAGCCCATCTTTTGTTCTTCTCAACTTCCTCCCAGCACTCCTCAATTTCATCATCCTCCGCCCCGCATTCCTGAATAGCCTTAATCAGCTGTGACTCTCTCTCTTCTCTCCCAACCTTAATTCCCAGCTCTTCACACAGTAGTAAGAGGTCTGGTCTCTCTAGCTTCTTTACCAACTCCATGGTCTTCACGAGTGAGGACTTTCTACCCGCCGTGACGTTAGGTAGCGAACAAGCGAAGCCTAGACGCACGGTAAAACACTGCCAGTTTTAGAACATGAAATCTAAAGTGGTGAATAGCTGTGACGTATGGTAGCGGTACAACGAAGCCTATACGCACAGAAGATTACACACAGATTTAGAAAACTTCAAAAGCTAAAACCTGGCAAAACTCAAAGAAAGTCAAGCACTCACCATATCGTTGAGGCCCGAGTCAAGCATGGGTCATCCCGTTGCTGCTAACCAGTTGACGTGTTCCAGTTGTCAGCAGCATCCCACCGCTGCCATCCAGCTGATGTGATCAGGGGTCTGCCCAGAGGATCGGAGCCAGCCAGAGTCCCGGGGAGATGTCGAGGAGAGGAGCCCAGAGCTGTTAACAGTAACGTTTATTACATATTTACAGGTAGCGTGTTGCTACATGATGGGGTTAGCATCATGGAAGCTCTCGAGGGGAGCTTCTCGTAGCTTGTGAGAGCTTGAGAGAACTTGTGAGAGCTCGTCGGGAGCGCATCGGCGCTCGCATTTTATGCCTGGCCTTCCCAGGGTTCCCTGTAGGAAAAAACAATGGAGGCCAGGACAGTCCAATGAAATTTCCATCTTCACCTCCGCCCCCAAAAGGGGAAGGTGAAACGCCGCCTCCTTCCCAACCCACGAAAGGAGAAAGAGGCACATCCAGTTCGTCCCATGGCGAGGGAAAAACACTGCCCACCGCGCACTACACGGCACAGCACGAAGACGTTGAGTCTTACGTGGAAGTCAATTTCGTAGTCTGTTGCAATGATGGTTATGCGCGAGGCAGACCACGAATTGTGGAAACAGCGGCAACAAGGCGCCACGGAGAACGTGGGAAATGCATCCGCAGACGGTTCTCAGACGCTGGGTCCTTTGTCCAGGGCACCTTGACGACAAAGCAAGCCGCCTCGACGGCCAACAACTCTTCCCCAATCTGTCAGTCGGTCAGGCGTGCCCAAAGGGTTTTACGAGGGGCGCAGACAACCTGAGAATAATAGACGAACGACCTTCGTGTTGTCGCCGCTGTTGGGGCATCTCTGCAACCGCTGACCCGAAAGAAACCAGGGTAGTCTTAGCCGCAAAGTCTCATGCGTCAAAGCGGCGCCAAGCCAGGCAGGCCGATCATAACACCACCCCCAATCCCCTTTTAAGGACCGGAGGGCCCTCTACGGAGGGCTCCCCCTCTACGTTCAGTTTCCGTTATGCATTCTTAATGGCAGGGCAGACCTAATATCCGAGCCGACTGTGTTATCGCTGCACAGCATAACGTCTCCTGCTCAAACAGAGCACAGCAGCCTCAGTATTACCTATGCACTTCTTTCTTCCTTGTTTAGTCGCCTGCCTCGTGTAAGCCATGAACACACATCTATTCTATTTTATCTATTGTGAACATAAATTGATTCTCTTGATTTCAATTACTTTATTATAATACATATCAAATTCATTCCTGAATGCAAGCAAACAGGTTGGCTTCCCTACGGCACGGATCCAGCACAGATGCGTGGAAACGACCTTTCATGCCGCGGTGAAGCCAACCGTATCTCACGTCTCTGAAAATATTTTGAGCCCTCCCCCCTTGAAGAACATTTCCGAAGCGCCTGGCGTGCAGGTTACTGCTACACATATCACTGACCGGACGTTCGAAGCATCGCGTTTCATTATCAGTAGTGAAGAAACGCATGTTATTTCGTCATAATGCATGTAGCCAATAATTACATAGCTCATCTGCTCTATGCCGGTTATTCACTTGTCTTCATGAAGGAAAAAAAAAAGAAAATAAACGCGAGGAACTTCAGATACAATACACGATAACTCGCTAAATGCACAAAGAAGCGTTCTAACACGATGACATTAGACTCTGACGCACTTTGGAGCAAAAATACTTTGCCATGATGCATTGCTTAAGAGCAGTGCTGACTTTACAGATATGGTGTTCCGCTGCTATTTATAAGCACGGCAGTGCGGGTTCCCTTCTCGGCCATAGTGGCCGCATTCAGATGGAAGCGAAACGCTAAGATCGGCTATGTACAGAGGTGAACACATTTGTCTAGCACACTGGAACGGCGCGCTATAAGGACTGCACTGGCGACTTTTGCCGATTACACCTGGTTTGAAAGAGCCCAAATTATAGCATGCATGGCCGCTCAGGATAGATGCTCAACTGCAGGCTATCTCAAACTATTGTCTGTATGCACAGAACCATATTATTGTGGAACGTGCCGTAGCGTACCGCTCCAGCTCTCTAGAGTAGTGTGTTGACCTCTGTACTTTAGGAGGTCAAACTCAATCCGCAGCTTGTAAGAATAGCGCGATTTCGGCACGTAAAACTCCAGAAAAAAAAAGAAAGAAACATTCGTTTATTGACAGTCCATTACAAATTGTGACTGATCAAGATACAATAGCGGGTGCTGCGGTTTCTCGCCATGCGTCATTCCTAAGTGGTCCCGGCGGTGTTTGTTGTGTGACACTCGCGGTTGATAACTCGACACTGATACGCAATCACGTGTTGTGACGAAAGAGGTAGCGATATCTTCTGATGCCTCAAGGGTGGCGATTGCACGATGTCCGCTTTCGTTTACGAAACCTGTTGCATCTCCTAAGAGGGAGCGATGAAACTCGAGTCTCTTCTGGCGACATTTATAGATTGCTCCAAATGGTGGCACCTGCTACGAGCGCGTTTAATGATTATACTACAACAGCATATCATTTCTATGAAAAATCCCACCATGTCTAATTTCGCGAACTAAGGACAACAGGTATGGAATGCCCTATTGGCGTTTGGTTAACAAGTCCTTCCTCCAGAGTAGGGTAGCAAGCTAGACGAACTTCTGATTGCCCTCCCTGCATTTCTTCCCCTTTCTCCTCCTCGTACCACACACACACACACACACACACACACACACACACACACACACACACACACACACACACACACACACACCACACACCACACACACACACACACACACACACACACACACACACCACACACACACACACACACACACACACACCCACACACACACACACACACAACACACACACACACAACACACACACACACACCACACACACACACACACACACTGTGTACACCACTCAAGCGTGCGTGCGAGCACGTACCTAGTTCTGCACTACGCTAAACACCCTGCAGTCAGAGTCCGCGTTACAAATGACGATGAATGCGCCTGGTTCTACCTGTGAGTTGCTATATTGTCGGTGTTATAGGCTGTTAAGAGGCAATCCTGTGATATTGCCAAAGCGGATGGCTCGTACGTGATGGCATGTGGCAATATTGTGTACAATATTGTGTACAAACACTAGTGATGCGCACACTTGTGTTCAAGTGTACTGAACTGATTTTATTTCTCTTGTACTCCTGTATTTGTACCTACTTCTGCAACAACCCCGAAAATGACTACAGTGTTTGAAAATAAGTGAAGCCAGATTCAGTCGAACTCACAAGTTCCCGAACTCAGGCTTAGTCGGACTCACTGCGACTCGCAAATGTGCAGATTCATTCGGACTCGAGGTCATCCGGACTTACAGTGACGTCTGCATAGAAAGTGGCACAGGGAGCGGCAGTGACATGCAATGTGCGCTTTACTTAGCTGTTCTTTGTGTAAGGCTTCTCGGAATAGGAACAAGGCGTAATCAGTCCAGTATTCCCATTTTAAGAGAAATGAATAAGGGCTTGCTGGCGAACAACGATTGTGCGCAAATGGCGTAGTGGCTAGCTATGGCTGAGCACTGCACGGGCCCGGGCCGGCCCGAAAGCCCGGGCCCGACCCGGCCCGCGGGCCGGGCCGGGCCGGGTAAGGGATTGTTGGATCGGGCCCGGGCCGGGCTCGGGCCCGTGATCTTCGGGCTCGGGTCGGGCTCGGGTCGGGCTCGGGTCGGGCTCGGGCCTGAGCCAGGCCCGTATTAGGCCCGGGTCTCATACGTATCTGTATTATTGCGTGTGTACTTTGTTTGGCTTTGTTTTTGTTGTTTTGTGGGGTTTAACTCTCCGAAGTGACCCAGGCTATATGAGACGCCGTCGTTGAGGGCTCGGGGTAATTTAAACCACCTGGAGTGCATTGGTGTGCACAGAAATTTCACAGTACAAGACGTCTACAATTTTTCTCCATCGGTATGCTACAGGTAATTTCAAGAAACGCCTAATAGGGTAAGGCGGGGCAAAATGAGACGCGGGGCAAAACGCGACATTTTGACTTCGCCGCCCTCTGTAGCTAATACAAAAAGTACCTTTTCTTTGTTTCTCTATCTCAGCGATAGGTGCCGGTAGTTTTCGACATTTTATGTGTAAAAGTTGATGAACGCTCACGGCTTTCGCGCGGAAAAAATTGCGCGGCTGATGGTGTGTTCGTGACCCGCCAAAAAGGCGCGAAATTCTGCTCGGCCAAATTTTCGGATTTCACGGCTTTCGCGCGGGAAAAATTGCGCGGCTGATAGTGTGTTCGTTACCCGCCAAAAAGGCGCGAAATTCTGCTCGGCCAAATTTTCGGATCCGTGCATGAAGCTATTCCGGCATCAGTACAACAACGTCATTATTTATGTTGTTAGTTTATACTACCATACATGCAACCAAAAGCTTATTTCACTTGGTGCCTTGGGCCAAAGGGGAAATTTTTTTGAATTCGGGCACGTGAGAGGGGCAAAACGCGACAAAAAGGCATTGAATTGCCTTAGAGAGCGTCTTATTAATTGAACCATTTACTTACGCTCATTATATATGATATTTTTTGTTAAGGATGGTGCAAACGTACAGGAGAATATCATCTAGAGTTTCCTGGGGCGGAAAACGACATGAAAAAAGCACTGAATGCTTTTCAGGAGTTTCGGAGCAGCACAGCGCCGGGTTCTGTGTGGATTCAATGCGTGGAGTCCAAATACTGGGCGCATGAAGACTGCGTGGCGGCCCACGGAGTGAATTTGAAGTGCTTCTACTGCAAGAGCTGAAAGGATAAAATTTTTTCACGCTCTCTCGTGTTGCCTCACGCAGCGTCTCGTTTTGCACCGCAGGTTGGGGCAAAATGAGACATGTGGTGCATTTTTGTTTCTTTTTAAAATAATATTTTGAACCGTCAGAAGCAGCTACAAGCACGTTATAGAGCACTATTTTTTTTGTCGTTGCATTGTGCAGTAGATGAAGTTTGCAGGAGACTTGCTACTTTTACTCAACAGCCCTAGCTCGTATGCAGTTGATGTAGGCTCAAACTAAAAATGTTTGCCATGTATATTTTTTCCCACTTTATGGAGGTATTTTGTAGTCGTTCTTTGAAATGCAAAAATAAGATTGCGTGGTTAGCACTGCGTGCGTACATAAAACAGCCAGCTACGACTCCAATTATATCTTATATTGCCCTGCAATTATTTCGCAAGAGTGTCACGGGCGTAATTAACAGAAAGTATACAGAGTGCCAGTGAAAGTCGTAACACTGAAAGAAGTTCCTTAAGCAATCTCTAGACAATATCTGGTGTGCGGCAGGTATCTTCACAATCACCAAAGGTTGGACAGTGTCTCCTTTATGCTCAAGGCATAAGTAGCTGAAACGGGCCGGACCGGCCGGGCCGGGCTCAAACCTTTCGGGCCCGGGCCGGGTACGGGCCACATTAAAGAACACCGGGCCGGGCTCGGGCGGGCCGGAGCATGGCGTTTTCGGGCCGGGCCGGGCCCGGGCCGCGAAAATCGGCCCGTGCAGTGCTCTAGATGCCTCACGCGTAAGTGAATAGTTATGGTTTTCCGTCTTTGGTATCTCGTAAATGCCAAGCCATTGTGCCGACTATGTGGCAATCGCCTTACAAGTGTTAGGAATCGGTTCATGTCTCTTGAGCGTGAAATGACGCAGTAGCTTGATTTTTGTGCACTTCAAGGTAAAATTACTCCGATAAAAATACTTTGGGACTAGTCACCCTGATTTGCAGGCAGTGCAGCCTTGACAATAAAGAACAATATCGAAAAGTTTACACCTGCGTCGACATGCGTCAAGTTCGTGCTGCCTGTAAGCTTAGATTCCTACATGTAGTCATGCTGACTTCTGGTCATGCATGCCACGTAATCAAGAGACTGCTTTCGGCTCCAAGTAACTTTGATGCTGCTTGGAGGAATATATG
Source organism: Rhipicephalus sanguineus (assembly GCF_013339695.2). Taxonomy (NCBI): domain Eukaryota; kingdom Metazoa; phylum Arthropoda; class Arachnida; order Ixodida; family Ixodidae; genus Rhipicephalus; species Rhipicephalus sanguineus. Next base: position 22,986,597 of record NC_051177.1, on the reverse strand, counting down.
TGCTTGAAAAATGATTAATTAAATTAAAGAAAGACGAAATGGGGAGAGAAAACATTTTATTGGACGACATGGAAGAATACTGTCAAGCAAACAAGAGAGAGGTGGGGCCCGTTTCGAAAAGGAGCAGGATGACGATTCCGGAAAAGCTTTCGGCTTTGATCGGTCGACCTGAATGCGCAGCCACGTCTCGAGTAAGTCTAACTCGGTAACGTCTTGTCTAACTACCAGAGCCTTAGGTATACAAGTTTGAGCAGTGACCGTCTTGAGTCCTTGCAACTACAAGTAAATGCGGCAACGAAGGTGGTGAGCGAAACGATGTGCAGATGACGCTTCGCAATCTGAACCCATTGTTCGGGGGCACACGAGCGCGTAGCTATAGAGGTCATTATAATGGCTTATACACTAGGAGGTTACGCATTGTCTACGCAGCGTGCACGCATGCACGTGGTGCGCCAGATTCAAATGAACATAGACGCCAGCATTACAGCTTTCGCCGTCCAGCTTAGAATGATAATGAAGCAGTTGTGTGACTTGTGTCATTATTGGATCTATGGTATAATGTCTTAGCCCGAAAAGCTTTTGTACGAGAGACAACGAAGACACAAGCGATTGTGCCTGCGCGCACGCACGCACGCACGCACGCACGCACGCACGCACGCACGCACGCACGCACGTGTGTGTGTGTGTGTGTGTGTGTGTGTGTGTGTGTGTGTGTGTGTGTGTGTGTGTGTGCGCGCGCGTCCGTGCGTGCGTGCGTGCGTGCGTGCGTGCGTGCGGCCTTCGTTGTCTCTCGTCCGAAAGTTTTTCGCTTAAAGATGTTATGTTACGGATTGCCAATCAGCCCAACCTTGCATTGCTCTAATAGAGTTATTTAACCGTAGAGATGCAGATGACGCGCCACCTTATTTATTCGTATTTGTCTTTTTTTTTTTCTTTGTGGTTTCAGCTGACGAGAAAGAATAGCCGCCTGTGCAGCTCGGTGACTTCTGCTGCTCAGCTCAAGCGTGCGGGTTCGATTCATGGCTTCTGTCGTCCTCGTCACTTGCGAAAAGAAAAGTTCACATCTTCAACTCAACTCAACCATGACGCTTCTTAGACACCGTGCGTCTGGCTTTCGAACGTAAATTATATGACTCATCGTTATGGTAATGTTATAAAAATAAAGTAATAATAAAGAATAACAAGAGTACACACGCGTTTTTCTCACTAATGGGGCGCCGAAGTGAAACCTACAGCTAACAATTAATATCGAGTGTTCATGTACCATATCGCTTGAACACACGTGCCATTCACGGGTGTTCGAGTTTTTTGAGCACCGTCAACTCACTTTGAGTGAGTGCCTAAATAGACGTTATAACGAATCAGCATTAACAAAAACAATTATTGAATTTGATAAAAATCAATCCTGAACATCTCTTATTTATTATTTTCGGCGTGACGTCTCACAGCGCTTGCGCATGCATTTATAGTTGCTTTGCAAATACGCGCCTGTTATTCTCATTTTTTATAAATAAGTAATTCACCGAGTGCAGCTTCGGGATAAAGTTCTCCAGTGATTCTTTCAAGAGCAAACGATTCCGGTTAAATGGATACTAAAGTGAAACCATGCATCGGTTTAGATTGACAAATATTACTCTGGAAACTATAATGTCGTCAATTTTACCAATGTAGCTTTAATAACAGAGGAGAAAATGAAGGTCACTGTCTCATTTTAAAATTTCTCGTCGAAACCTCCGCGCGTGACGTCGCGGATTTCAAAGCGTATTTTTCGTATTTTGGCGACATTTCTCAGAACTCGGTATGTTATGTGTATGGCCCCCTCAGAGGACAATGTACTTCATTTTTACCGATTAGGATATTAGATGGCGTTAAAATCTTTGACGTCACGGCGACAGGCGCGGGAAGTTCAAGGTGGCGCCGCCACCCGCATTTTCTTTTCGAGTGTCTTCTCGCGGCAAGCGTTCGTATCGCGAAAGAGTAATTTACTAATGCGAGAAAAATCGGTTTTCTCTTTAGTGTCTCTTTAACTTTTCTCGATCCGGGTGTTTATGTCCTTCGTGCTTTGCATATGCGGTACGGTAGCTACAAGTTCCTGTACTGCTATAAGTTACTTCCTCCGAATGTGGAACAATCATGGCCAGTCCAGCTTCTGCGCCTTCTAAATGCGTTGCCTCGAAGTACGGCGCGTGTGCGTCAGAGGCAAGAACACGTGACGGTCTTCGCCTCGTCCACCGGTCGATGTTTGCTCGCCGACTTACATACATACTGTCGTATTGGACGGGCACAGTGGACACAGGTCATCGTGTGTGTGCTCGGAGCGTACAATCACCGCGCGCCTTGTCATTTCTCTGTCTCCCTACGACTCTTTTTTTTTTTTTTCGTTTTGTTCATGATTTTCTTTTGCGTATGTCTCTCGCCAAGAAGTTACGAACGAAAGGCTTATTTAATTCTGCGCCACCGGCACAGCCTTTTCGAGTGCTGTCTTCGTGTACTAAGTTAATAAAGACTTAAGAAATTACTGACTAAACTCAATATAGACTTGGGCTAACGCTTGGACGGTGTGCGTACAGTAGTCAAGGCAATCCGTTTTCAGAGGTGCGCGCTTAACGCCCGTACCCCTTTGTTCTTGGGCGTTTCTTTCTTGCGTCTTCATACTTTTGCGGAACAAAGGGCGAAGTACTTAAGGAAAGAGATAAAGAGAGGGCATGTCTACGCATGCAGTAGCGAACTTCTGGGGAGATTGTTTAGGAAGGAAGGGTACAGGCAGGTAGAGGGGGAGGGGTTAAATCACGAAAGTTCGGTTAATCAAATTTCGAGGGAGATAAGATGTTCGAACTTGGTGAAAGGAAGTTAGCGAAAAAGAACGCTTGCGAACAGTATTGAGCGAACCCGTTGTGCAGGGCTTTCCAGTAACGCTGGTGGTATAACAACTGGGGCAGGCGGTAAGTTCGCGCCAGGATTCTTCTCTCGAGTTGCGGAACGTTTTTGGCAAGCGAGCGAGTCCCGGCGACGCGTCGCAGGCAAAGGAGACGCTTTTCTCGCTTTTAGAGTGCGGCGGTGTATTCTTAACGAGGCATTTAAAAATAACTTAGACTGTGCATCTTCTTGTGTCCGCTACGTCACCTGTTATATCGCTGTTAGTCCGGAATGACGTTTGTGTGTGTGTGTGTGTGTGTGTGTGTGTGTGTGTGTGTGTGTGTGTGTGTGATAGTTGGTGTTTTACGTCCCAAAACCTCGATATGATTACGGGAGACGCCGTAGTGGATGGCTCCGGAAATTTCGACCACGTGGTGTTTTTTTAACGTGCGCCTAAGCACAGGTGCCTTTATCATTTCGCCTCCATCGAAATACGGCCGCCACGGCCGGAGTTTGATCCCGCGACCTTCGGGTCAACAGTCGAGCATCATAACCACTTGACCACCGCGGCGTGGCGCGTGCGCTGTGTGTGTGCGCGCGCCTGCCAGCGAGATTTCCCGAATTACATAAAAGGTCCGGCTCCCTTTTAACCAAGCTCCCGCTCATATTTCTCATATCAAGACTTTTCACGTATACACTCGGACTTCCCACTATGATGGACTGTTCGAAACGCTGGGAATCTTAACGAGCAAAAAAATATGGCCTCTTGAGCTCTCTTCACCAAGCTTCAGAAACGCAAAATTGCCTCACTGGTGCTCACGAAGCAGTGACGCACCGATAATCTGCCGACCAGGTGCGGCTTCGAAGTGATACTCTATCACGTGCTACCAATAGACAACGGGATCGCTGTTTATGTTAAAGCAGAAACGTCGAGCGCAGATTTTCCAAGAAATGACGGGACGTGAACGATGGGGAATTTTTATGTTAATGGGCGGCCGGTCGCATGAGTATATTGTATTATTGGTTTCCTCTGCAAATCTTTTGAAGTGTCACACTATTGTCTTTTTAGTTCAATTATAACTATGTAGACTTTATGTGCTCCCCGAAGTGTACGCGTCATTCTGCCCATCCCTGCCTTACTTCTGTCTTCGTCCATTCATCCCTTCCCCCAGAACAGAATAGCAAACCGGACGTGTGTCTGGCTAAGCTCCGTGCCTTTCCTTTCTCTCTCTGGAAAATCAAAAGAGGAGTTGTTTACGAGAAGCAAAATAAAAAGATGCACGATAAGTTCGTGTACGGGAGAGGATACGTTCAAAAGCTGCATAATTAACTTACTACAAAAAAAATAGAAACGTAGAAAGAACTTACAACCCTTTTTCGAACGACATACAAGGAATCACCCGATACTGTTGGAAACGCAAGAGGAGATAGCGGAGCGAACTGATAGATCAATATGACAGGAAAGAAGATATGTTCCCATACGGGGATATCCGCACGAGTGTTAGTGCAAATGCTCCTTCGCCTTGCTGCCATCATTTTTTTTTCTTTTAACAGCGAACCGAGTGCGCGAATAGATGAGACAAAACAAAGCACTGATTCTGCTCGAGTTGAGTTCTCATGACAAGTGCAACCAACCCCGTCTACATCATCTTCTTTTGTCTCCATCTCCCACGTACGTGCTAGTTATTTCGCGTCATGAGTTTTATGAGTCATGAGCGGAGGCGGGTTTATCACTGCGGCAACACGTAAGCGTGGATACTCGATGCTATTTTCACGCTGTGTCATTGTCATACGCGTACATGAGCTTCTTGTATTTTTATTTTCCTGGCTTTCATTCTCGTTTTTTTTTTATTTGACTTGTGCCTGGCTGACCACTGCATGCGTGCAACCTGCGCTTGAAATAGTAAGCATTATAATAATAATATATCGCGGTTTACGTGCCAAAACCACGATATAATTATGAGGCACTGCGTAGTGGAGGACTCCGGAAATATTGACCATTTGGTGTTATACAACGTGCGCTGAAATCGCACAGTACACGAGCCTCTACTCTATCGAAATGCGACCGCCGCAGCCGGGATCGCAGCCAGGTCAACAGCCGAGCACCGTAACTGCTACACCACCGCGGCAGGCGTTTGTATGCACAATTGAAACTTGTTTCAATAAAGTCCTTGTTGGAAGTCAACGCCTCGTCTTTTTTAATCCGTCCGCGCCATCTATTCGTGCTGTTTAATTTAGTGTGAGTTACCAAAGTGGTTTGTCATATATTATACCTAGTTACATTGCTGCATAGTTCTGACGTTATCTTATCAAGTAACCTTGCCACACAGTCGGCGCAACAAGTATATCATACAGTCGGCACAACAAGTAACCATCCCTTACCGTTGCCAAGTAACCATGCATCCCTTAGAGGGAGAGAGAGGGGATGAAGAGGAAGCCCGGGAGGTTACTGACTGTCTGACAATTCCCGGTACAGTGTTTCTGCTGCATATTTTTTTTCAGTGCATCTCTCAGCTGAGGGAGTGTATGAGAAGGAATTCGGACAGGCGAGCTTCTCCTGCGCGACTACTGACCCGCTACGACGGCACGCTGTGCGGCGAAGTTTTGCTCAGACATAACCTTCGTAGAGTTGAGCGAAACGACTCCGCGATCACACGAATAGTTGTGATATAAGATAAGCAGCGTGCAAAAAAAAAAAGGGGGGGGGGGTGTCTGCATATGAACGCATGTCACCACGTGTCTACAAGTAGGGACGGAAAAATACCGCGAAGGAAAGACATGCGACGTGTTTACGCAGAGCGCGCGCGCGTTCCTGATGCCTGGTATCACTGATTTCACGCGATAACGGCGACCTGCTCTAGAATGCCACGTCATAGAGATGAGGTTTATGAACGTGCAATTGAACGAGGAAATATTTTCGAGGTGGTATTGATCAAGCCGGGATCGTTGGGGTTCTGTGCCGAAAGGGATGCCACTGAAGGAAGTCAGATATGTGCGCGCGCATTTCCGCAAAAGCATCTTCCTCGCAGTCGAATGAGACGAGCTTCTATTACAGCCGCCTTGGCTCGAGACGCGTAATACGGAACGAGCGGCGGCTAGCCTTTGATTAACGCCGCCGTCGACGTCAACGATGACGGTAGCCGGTATGGCGGGGCCACCCGCGAAGTCGTCATAACCGATAAAACCGCGGGGCTCGCGTTCGAGGAACGGGGTCGTATAACATGCCTGGGGCGCATCTGTCCTTTCGCCGCTGTGCCAAGCGCGAACGCTGAGAACAATGGGAGAGAGACGAGACTGCTGCGGAGAACACGCGAGTGCCGCCATAAAAACGTGCGGCGACGGTGCAGCGGCGCTTTTCCTGCCCGTCTCACGCTCGCCCACGTGGACGTCGGTTGAGAAGCGCTCGAGAAGCCGCGCGTCGCTGCACTTTGTATGCGGGGGTGACGGCGCCGATGAGTAACGGCGGAGACGCCGTGTCACGAGGCCGCGACGCGCGGCGCCAGACTGTCTTGTCCCCCCCCCCCCTTCCTTTCCGGCACGACTCCTCGCCGTCGGTTCGTAACAGGGCAACCCGAGCAGCAGCAGCACCTCCCCCGACACATTGCACGCGCTGCCGTGACGTCACAGTGCGAAGTGACGGCGCAGCTTCGGGGCTTGGCTCGGAGCCCGCGTTCGGTACATAACGGCAGCTGCTTGCGTGCCGAGCACCGCGCTTGAGGCTTACAGGCCGCGGTGGAAGGTTGGGCGAAGGAGTTGCCCTTGTTTCACCTGAACGGGTGGTGTGCTTTTCAAGGTTGGGAAAGGGGGAAGCCACGAACATGCGGCAGCATGTCAAGACGAGGGGGAGAAATGAGAGCCGTGTTCCATATCTGTTACTTACCATCAGTGAATGAAATAAGGAAAAGAAAAAAGAAACAGCAAGACGGAAATGCTGTTGCATCAGCTCGTGGATGGTGTGTAGGGTGATCCCCGGTATGTCATAACTACCACTAATGCCAAGAGTTACGTGGCAACATGAATACACGCTCTCTTTCTCTCCCACCTTTTATTTCATTTCTTTTGGCTGAATAAGATAGCAGGAAGTCAGCGGCCGATGTGCAAGCGCGTACCTGTAACGCGAACGAGGGAAACCGCGCATCGAGCGACGAGCAGGTGAGAGTGAGTGCGGTCGCATAATTTTACGCAGCCCCGGACTCGCTTCCCTGGCGTCAGAACAGGCCACTACTTGCTCATTGAGTAGCAGGTCAAGGCCGCATTTTTCGTGCCAGCGAATCGCTATAGAGTGTGCAGGGGAAATCCTCTCAGTGAGAGAGGCGCGTATCCCACGGCGGAGTACCTAGCGATCACTTAGAATGTAGCGCGCGTCTTTGACGGCACGGAAGTCCACGCTCAAGCACTGTGGAGCGGAAGATAACGAACGACGATGCTCCGTCGCTTAAAAAAAAGAAAGAGCAAAAAAAAAGAACAAGACGGGAAAAAGAAAGGTGGCTTAGTGCTACAACTTTTCAGAAGAAGAAGGTTACTATTCAGTAAGAGTATATATCAGGGTCTCGAACACGTGGCCCGCGGAGCTCTCGCTAGCGGCCCGGCCCGCACGTGACTGTCTTCGCTCCAAACATTCTTTTCCTTAATAATTATGTTCATGACCTACACAGATGTGACTGATGTCAAGCATTTTGTAGGGTGCCTTGATGCCCGCGCGCTCCGCTGAGGGTGAGGACAGGCGCGTCGTCTGCTACGACGGCCGCCATTGCGAATCCCGCCGCAGCTCTGCAGCATGCGGAACGCGCTACACAAAGCGCTTGCGGTGCGCGGATACGTCCGGAAATAAGTGCACGCTAGTGAGCTTTCTCTTTTTCTTTTCTTCTTTGAAGCTTGGGCAGCTTTTATTGCTGTTGTTGCCTAAATGTTTATTAAGGAAGCATGTAATTAATGTAAGCTGACGGCCTGTGCATGTGTTATGCGCTAGAGGTAGACATAGACTGTTATGTTGAAAACCAATCATCTTCCTTATGCCGGAAACGATAAAGTCTATTAATTTTCTCGTAAGCTCTGCATTCCAAATACACAAGCAATCGTTTAAAGTATTTGTATACGTGTCAGCAGTAGCAGTATATGTATCTGAACACACACAATTTAGTGTTGCGAAGCTACCTAAGCGCGATTAAGTGGCTCATTTTGCTAAGTTTGCAAAGGATTTACTCGTTTATTATAAATGGCATCATACATATTGTACACAGAATAAAGGGCTGAGGGGCAGTATGGTGCGAATATCCTGCTAAAACGAAACGAAAGCTTCTTTATCATTATTATTGCTGACATTTCTTGCTCACAATCTGTAGCCGCTACTGTATCGGCACTCGAGTTGCACCTTGAGTCCTTATCGAAACGATGAATACGTTGTTAAGTAGTATGCCGTAAAACTTTGCATGCGCGCAGTACCAGTGCGTTTTTCCTTCTTTTTGTATCTGCAGTTTCTTTTTCTGAATCTGCAGGTTTTCTCGCATGCCCAATTGCATGCACATATATCATTGAGTGTTTCCAATACTGTTGTACACTTTCTGCAGCAGATGCACGGCGTCGTTTATTTGTCTCTTTTAATAATATCTAGGGTTTTACTTGCCAGAACCATGATATGATTATGAGGCACGCCGTAGTGGAGGGCTCCATGAATTTTGACCATCTGGTACCTGCACTGACATCGAACGGTACACGGACCTCTAGCATTTCGCCATCCACCTAAATGCGACCGCCGCGGCCGGAATCGAACCCGTGACTTTAGAGATGAGGGATGCAAAAAATTATCGTCACGTGATGACGTCACCATATGACGTCATCATAGCTTCACAAATTTGGCGTGACGTCATATGATGCCGTTATCGCATGACATCGTAGCTTGGTCAAAAGTGGGCAGATCACGAAGGCAGTGCAAAACCAGGTGAGGTGCCTCCGATCTTGGAGGCAATGTTAAACCGCGCTTTGTGCGCAAAAAACGGAGAAGAAGAAGATGGCTTTCGCTTTGGAGTCGTCTTAAGCAAACGCATAAGGGAGCCTGTGAGTTTTTATTTCATTAACCGGTTTTCCATGAACTACTCATTGTACAACTTGACTTTGTTTCTTGTATTTTTTTTTTACTGACATAACGTGTCTACTGTAAACGATGCTTCCCCGTCTTCTTGTTGTTTTCATGCGTCTTCTTGGCATAGACGCTTCGCGAGAACTGTTTGTATGCGCATTCCTGTATGAGCCTTCAGGGCTTACATTATTAATAAATAAATTATGCTTGCTCAAAGAAATAAGATACTGTGTGTGTGTGTGTGTGTGTGTGTGTGTGTGTGTGTGTGTGTGTGTGTGTGTGTGTGTGTGTGTGTGTGTGTGTGTGTGTGTGTGTGTGTGTGTGTGTGTGTGTGTGTGTGTGTGTGCGTGCGCGTGCGCGAGCGCGTGCGCGCGCGCGTTATTATCCAGTGTACAGGCCATTTATTTGTGCGCATGAACGCTGCGCTGACAGAAGCAATTACACAAATAAAACGCAGATTACATAATAAAACACAACTGCCACTAGTCGATTCACAGTGATCGTAAATGATTAAAAAAACAGGAACTGCGTAATTATTTAAGACAGGACGAAAATGTAACCTTGAAACACAGAAACAGGGAAGGATAAAAAAAAATTTAACTGCACACATACATACATGGGCATCAGACCAGCACAGAAGGCGTACTTGAAACACGGAAAGGAATATAAAAAACAAGAACCCGCCGTGGTTTTAGTTATGGTGCTTGACTGGTGACCCGAAGGTTGCGGGATGGAATCCCTGCCGCAGCGGCCCCATTTCGATGGAGGTGAAATGACAGAGGCCCGCGTACTTAGATTTAGGTGTACTTTAAAGAACAACAGATGGTCAAAATTTCGGGAGCCTTCCACTATATACGGTGCCTCTCATAATCATATCGGGGTTCTTGGGACGTAAATTCTCACAAATAATTAGTATTAGGAAAAAAGAAGGATCTGATCTGCAGACAAACACGCATAATATATTCCATGATTCATTTCAAATCACAAAAATAGCGGAAACAAAAATCAAAGGCAGATACAGGACCAACCAAGTGCAGTAAAGAATGTTTGGGAAGAAAAATGCAGGATTCATGCACACGTGAACCAAATCATTTTGAGCATGCAGCTGATATCAGTGTGTCCATTTATTACGCAAGGTTAACACCGGCAGAATTATTCTTGCATGTGCATTCGAAATACCGGCCGGAAACGTACGCTGCAAGTGCATAATGTGTTCTTCGGATGCCGCTTGTCACGTTTGATTTTTACTGTCCAAAGAAACCTCGTATCTTCTAAAACGATACAGCTCCCAGCGTTTCTGGAATGATTGGTGCACTGCGGCACGCAACACCCGGCCATGGTGACGGTAGCGAGCGCATGAAACTGGAGGGAAACGAGCACCGACCCAAAAAGAGCACGCGCGCCACGCACAAATGACCGGGCGGGGGATTCAAAATGGCGGCCACGCTGCCGCCAAGGCCGAGGAGGCGGCACCTGCCCTTTCAAAAGCTGACACCACTCTAAGCGGGGGCGCGTGCATCGAGGCACTCCAGCATATTGGTTCGTGAGGCACCCCATGCGGTCGCCTTGTGTTAAAACAACCGCGGTACAAAAACTCTGAATCGGTGTCCAGATTTGAGTCACTCCGGAGATCAGTTTCGATAGGTTTCTCGGAACCTGACGTCATATCCCCGTCAGAAATCACCAACAGATGAGATTTTCAAATGAAAACGGTAGCTGACATTTTGTTCCAAGCTCATACCCCCTCCCCTAGGGGCGTAGCCAAGGGGGGGGGGGTCAACCCCCCCCCCCGAAATTTTTCAATTTTGCTTGCGCATATATACACGCACGCATACAAACGCACGCACGAACATACATAAAGTATGGTTGAACCCCCCTCCCCCCCCCCCCCCAAAAAAAAAAAAAAAATTCTGGCTACGCCCCTGCCCTCCCCAACCTTCTTCACGGCCCTTGCGGGGGTTTCCTGAGTGCGGCCGGCTAGATGACGTGAGTTTGAGACCAGTGGTGTATACGATTACATTGCTTTAGGATAAAAGTATCCACACGACTGGACTATAGTCCTAATGGTCAAGACGAACCGGAATGGTAGCGGGTGATACAGATTTGTATATTGAGGCATTGCATCTGCCCTGCAGCCAAACAGAGAGAGAAGAACTACAGGATTAAGCAAGAAGCACACACACACACACAAACACACACACACACATACACACACACACACACACACACACGCGCGCACACACACACACACACACACACACACACACGCGCGCGCGCGCGCAAACACACACACACACACACACACGCGCACACACACACGCACACACACACACACACACACACACACACACACACACACACACACACACACACACACACACACACACACACACACACACACACACACACACACACACACACACACACACACACACAGAAAATCCAAAAAACGGCAGGAAGTGGAAGATGGGAGCTGCGATGAAAAAATCCGTAAACAGGGGGTGGGTCCTCAAGCCAACGTTTCGACAAGTGGACTTGTCTTCTTCAAGGCTGGAACTGATTTCCTTAGCTATCGTGTGTGTATGCTTCGTGCCCTCTCCAAAAGAGGGGAGAAGGAGTGGGGAGGGGGGGGGGAAGAGGCCATCGCGACGACTGGGTGAGTCATAAGGAACGCGGAAAAAAAAAAGAAAAGCGGGGGGTGGGGGGACGGGAGGGTGTACGTTTCACTGAATGATTGTCAATGGCAGCACGTGGCATTTTAACAATAGTAGGTTCGAAATGCCTAGAAGAAGGGATTAACTCTCATTCGTTTTCGTTGTGTATGTACAATACCGAATAGATTCAAGAGCCCCCTTAGAAACGTTAATGCCTGCTGTCTGGAGTGTATTGAACTTGTGAATAAGGTATGACTCTGTATATTTTCTGTCTCTTGGGGACCGGAAGTTTGACTGAAGTATGTAAAGTTTGAGATCTTCGAAGTTGTGACCTGCTACATTAAAATGCTGTGCCACTGCTTTGGGTAACTTTTTCGCTGTGTCCGCGCGATGCCCGTTTAATCTAACATTAATAGGTTGTCCCGTTTCGCCAATGTACCGTTTTTAGATGCGAAGTATCTTAAGGCGGAGCTCAATCCGGTGGTGGTGGTGGTGGTGGTGTGCGGCGTGACCACCCTTACTGCGCATGCGCATACCCTCTCCACACACCTCCTCTCCACTCACCCTCTCCCCTTCCCCTCTCCACTTTCCCTTTCCACATTCCCTTTCCACTTTCCATCTCCACTTTCCCTCTCCCCTCCCCGTTTCTACTTTCCCTCTCCCCTCCCCCTTTCCACTCTTCCACTGAAACGCGGGCTAGACATGCCGAAATTCTCTCCTGCGCAACGCCGCGATGAGCTCGAGCGCATGCGCGTCCCCTCCCCTTCTCCCTCCTCTCCTACGCTGCCCTCCTCTTGCCCGCCTGTCAACCGCGTTCCCCGCTCGCCCTGTGAGAATTAACGGCCGGGCTAGATGGAAGATACCACGCGCGTAGCGTCCTTCTTCGCGTTCCACGACGCGAGTACGGTAGCATGCCCAACGAACGCCAACAAAACGCGATCGTGCAAGTGCTCCGGCTTCGCATCGCCTCATGGTCCCCTTTAGCGGGAGATGGTGTAATTTTTTGACAATATGAACATTCGATCATGTAGATAACATTTGAACTAGTGCAGGTAAAACTAGATTTTATATGATGGACGTAATCACTTCCGGTGCTTTTAACTATAACGTCATCTTGAAGGTGCTTACAAGTCTTACATCTTGGGCGAGAACAAGGTGTTATGTGGGCAGTAGAATGAGGGTTTACTTTTGCGTGCACTAACATGTCCTTAAAATTTTTATTGCGGCGATACACGGCCTTTGGTACTCCGGGAAACGCTTTTCTAAGGCGCTCGTTGCTTGCCAGTATTGGGTAATACTTACGGAGGATATTATTTATGTTTGGTAGCGCATTTGAGTATTTGGTTATAAATGCTGGCGGCTGGTTAGGCTGTGCTACGGGGGCCCTTTGAGCTAGTGATGATTTCCTATCTAGTTGACATGCTTCGTTGAAGACCTTGTTTAGAGCATCATGTGGGTAATTTCTTTTAACTAGTGTTTCCTTTAGGTTGCTTAAGTGGTGAACGTAGTCGTTGTCATCGCTACAGATCCTTCTTATACGCCTCGCCTGTCCTACAAATATCCCTTGTTTGCAGTGTCGCGGGTGATGACTCGTGTAATCTAGGTATTGCTGTCTGTCTGTTGGTTTTCTGTGAAGCGTCGTCTTTAATTTTCCTGCTTCAATAGATACCGTCGTGTCCAGGAAGTTAATTTCACTGGAAGAATGGTGCATGGTGAATTTACAAGACATCTAATGTTACATTAGATGTCTGCTCCTTGTATACCAATATACCTATCGCTGAAGGGATTGAAGCGGTCTCCAAATCACTCATAGAAAGCAAGCAAGCACATAATGCTGAAGTTTACCTATCGTTACTTAAACTAGTCCTGACGCTAAATTATTTCGAATTTGATTCGTCCTACTACCTGCAAACTTTCGGCACTAGTATGGGAACCCCTTTTGCGCCAACATACGCCAACATTTTTATGGGACACTTAGAATCGGAGCTGTTGGAGTCATGTCCAGTGAAGCCTTCCACCTATCTCCGTTACATAGACGACATATTTATCATATGGGAACATGGCGTAAGTACACTAAACGCATTCATTGACCACTGTAACAAGTTTCACTCTAGTATTAAATTCACCATGCACCATTCTTCCAGTGAAATTAACTTCCTGGACACGACGGTATCTATTGAAGCAGGAAAATTAAAGACGACGCTTTACAGAAAACCAACAGACAGCCAGCAATACCTAGATTACACGAGTCATCACCCGCGACACTGCAAACAAGGGATATTTGTAGGACAGGCGAGGCGTATAAGAAGGATCTGTAGCGATGACAACGACTACGTTCACCACTTAAGCAACCTAAAGGAAACACTAGTTAAAAGAAATTACCCACATGATGCTCTAAACAAGGTCTTCAACGAAGCATGTCAACTAGATAGGAAATCATCACTAGCTCAAAGGGCCCCCGTAGCACAGCCTAACTAGCAGCCAGCATTTATAACCAAATACTCAAATGCGCTACCAAACATAAATAATATCCTCCGTAAGTATTACCCAATACTGGCAAGCAACGAGCGCCTTAGAAATGCGTTTCCCGGAGTACCAAAGGTCGTGTATCGCCGCAATAAAAATTTTAAGGACATGTTAGTGCACGCAAAAGTAAACCCTCATTCTACTGCCCACATAACACCTTGTTCTCGCCCAAGATGTAAGACTTGTAAGCACCTTCAAGATGACGTTATAGTTAAAAGCACCGGAAGTGATTACGTCCATCATATAAAATCTAGTTTTACCTGCACTAGTTCAAATGTTATCTACATGATCGAATGTTCATATTGTCAAAAACGGTACATTGGCGAAACGGGACAACCTATTAATGTTAGATTAAACGGGCATCGCGCGGACACAGCGAAAAAGTTACCCAAAGCAGTGGCACAGCATTTTAATGTAGCAGGTCACAACTTCGAAGATCTCAAACTTTACATACTTCAGTCAAACTTCCGGTCCCCAAGAGATAGAAAATATACAGAGTCATACCTTATTCACAAGTTCAATACACTCCAGCCAGCAGGCATTAACGTTTCTAAGGGGGCTCTTGAATCTATTCGGTATTGTACATACACAACGAAAACGAATGAGAGTTAATCCCTTCTTCTAGGCATTTCGAACCTACTATTGTTAAAATGCCACGTGCTGCCATTGACAATCATTCAGTGAAACGTACACCCTCCCGTCCCCCCACCCCCCGCTTTTCTTTTTTTTTTCCGCGTTCCTTATGACTCACCCAGTCGTCGCGGTGGCCTCTTCCCCCCCCCCCCCCTCCCCACTCCTTCTCCCCTCTTTTGGAGAGGGCACGAAGCATACACACACGATAGCTAAGGAAATCAGTTCCAGCCTTGAAGAAGACAAGTCCACTTGTCGAAACGTTGGCTTGAGCACCCAGCCCCTGTTTACACACACAGAAAGAAGCACAAATACTAAAGAACACTATGATGATGATAATGTGAGCAGAGATCATCCCAAGAACTTCGTCAAGGTCAAGTACACTTGAGGAAGGAAAAGGTAACACGGGAGGCCTCTATTATCATTCGAGCAAGCAATTCGTACGCGGAACAGAAATGCATTAATTCATGTCGAACTTTCGTGAGTTAGAAGTATTCAACAGACTTGTAAGTGAGTGACGGATCATTTGTCGTCCATAATTTTTGCGCATTTGTGGCACGAAACATTGCTCTGGGTGGCGCATTGAGGGCGTCCTCAGTTTCCAGACCCATTGCAGAGCCGCAGATGCAACAGCTCTCTGCTGATGAGCGCAACATGTCACCGCCAGCACGGAAGGACGGTGTTTCGAGTTACATTGCGGTGGCGTGGAATGCGATAACGCTTTTATATCGAGCACCACAGGTACTAGTTTAAAAAAAAAGCGAAACAAACCAACTGATCAAACTTAATGCGGAGTTCTCCGCTTCGGCGCCATTCGTAGCCTCGATGTTGCTTCGTGACGTTGAAATCAATCAGTCAATCAATACCCTAGTGACATCCACATGTATGGACGGATTATCTGCAAGTGAACACAATGACCAGACTTTCTTACGCGAGTTACACCCAAGGTAGCTTTCGCGAATAAATTTCTTTGTTGTAGCTAAAAAGATTCATCTGAATATTTCCTACTCAGCGTGTTTTATTCGGTTTGCTTTCGTACAGATGTCTGAAGGATTCCTCTATTGCATAGTTATTAAAACAAAAAGCTATCAGTCTTCATCACGCTGTTTAGAACAAATGTATGCAAAAACAAAAACAAAGCTTCACAACATAGTTGAGCGATACATTTCATGTCGGGCCTATTTCGGTTCACTTCAGCGGAACCGTATAAAGGTCAGTCACGTTATACTACCGATTTGTGTTGAAGTGAAGTATAGCTCGTGTCAAACAGATTTCGAGAGGCAGGAATGCGGCGAAATTGGATAGAACTGCCGCTCCCCTTTGCGAACCGGAAAACTCATCTCTTTCGGAACCCGACGGGAGGGACGTTCATTTCCTGTTGTGAATTTCGGCAAGGAAGCGCAAATCAGCCAATTAGGCACCCGTTTCTGAAAACCTTTGGAATGCAAGAGGCTAGGTTCTTCGCACCCCAGTTTTTCGGCGTGCCGACTGTTTCAAATCTCTTAATTTTCTCCTCGGCTCTATGATTTCTGTGCTTATAATGCAAACGAAGGCTTGCCTATATAATGGGTCCCTTTTTTAACGAAAAAAAAACTTTGTTGTTTTTTTATGCTTTTTGCACACTAAATTATCGCCTTTATTTACACCATACTCGCATGTGGAGCTCTTTGCAATGGTTCCGCGGCTGTAATGCTGCTCAGCCGAAGATCGGGGATTTAAGTGGATTGAAGACGGCCTGTATTTTTTATCTTAGCAGAAAGTTAAAACTCTCGCACACTGCAGGTATCCCCAGGCGCTGGAGGAATCCGAGACAAAAAATTACACCATCTCCCACTAAAGGGAACCATGAGGGGATGCGAAGCAGCACTGGGGGTGCACACCAAGTTTCCGTTTACGTTCACTCGGCGTTTCCGTTAGTGTGTGCGGTTTGTATTTAATGTTTGTGTTATCATTACGTAGCGAGCCCCGCGCTGCTGCTGCTCCGCGGCGATCTCGATTTCGGCAGAGGTTGGAGTGCAGCTGCAACTGGCGCCGACGTTGACGTTACAACTCATCTGAATGGGAGCGAAGCGAGAATGACGGAAGCCGACCGAGCGAACGCGCTTATATGAAATGGTGGAGGGAGAGGAGATAGTGGGTTTCAGGCTGCAGAGCGGGGGAGGAGAGAAGGCGACAAAACGCCTGCGTAAAGGAGGAGAGTGTGCGGCTGCAGCGGCTACAGCGCGGGGGAGAAGAGGTGAGAAGGCGACCGAACACCTGCGTAAAGGAGGAGAGTGGGAGAGAGAGCAGGTGCATGCGCAGTGGAGCGCGGACGCCACCGGATCAAGCTCGCTCATAAGATGCTTCGCATCTAAAAAATAATTAGTGCAGAATAATCCACCAAAGCACTCTCGCCTAACCTGAGCGTACATTCGCCAGGGGATATACAAGTGCACGCACTCGCGCTACAGCAATTGTTGTTGATAGGCTAATCGGCTTAGCCTCTGGAAACGCCACTGATGCACATCGTGCAAAAACAAAACACACGAGGAAGCCAGACGGGACAAGTGTTTGTCTGTCTTGTGAACTACTTATCAAGTAGCACTTGTCTCGTCCGCTTTTCTTGCCTGTGTGAGTGGAGAGAGAGAGAGTGTGGCGAGCGAGGGGGGGGAAGGTTGTGTTTCACGCAAGTTGCATGATTGCTGGAAATATCTTTGGGAAGTACGAGAAAGTTGCGAAAATGTTTACAATGGCTGAACGTCTCTACCATGCCTATAGTATGACGCAGTCAACGTTTAACTGGTATTAACGTAAATATGACCTGAACATAAGTGCACTTCTCGTATGAAGGCGCTGATAATGCGTTATAGTCGAAGACATTTGCATAAAAATATGCGGTCTACTGGTCTTCATTCCGCATTTCAGCTATGCATGTATTTGAGAGCGTAATGCTGTTGTAGCACAGTAGCCCTGAAGAGCCCGTGTCGTAGGAAAGGCGGTGCCCTCACGCGACCGACGCGTCGGCTGTGCGGATTAGTGCGAGCAAAAAACTATCCAACGCTGCCTGTGAGAACTAAGCTATAAGTGGTTAGTGAAACTAAAACAAAACGAAGTATATACGTATCTCTTCATATTGGGCAAGTAATACTCTTCATGACACCATGCTCCTTTACTGCTGTTTATCGCGCCTTCCGTAAAAAGGACAGTACATTTTTGCGCAGTTAATATTGTACGAAGCAGCCATTGTGGCTTAGTTGTACAGTGCTGCGCTGCTACTCGCGTTTCCAACTGAGCGGTCGCCACCCAACGAGCGCGCCTGCAAGCAGCACCGGATGCAGCGTCAACCTCGAAGTGAAACGAGTTCATACATTACTGCATAATGATAAGCTGATGTATACGTAGTCCTTAAATTGTTGCCATGCCGCCACGCACAAGCCCAAAATCGAAAAGAAAAGAAGCGATGTCCAAATGCATGTTGCGTACGAAAATGCATGTCATCGCGGTTGAAAGGCCGCGACGTATCGTTTCATCATTTCCCGAAAGAAGCAGACGACGCGCAACGGAGAACCACGTGCGATAGAAACTTGCGCATCGGGAAAGAAGTGACTGACACTATTTTTGAAACAGTTCATTCGTGACGACCTCTGTCTCCCCGGTGGTGAGTAGACCATTAATTTGTGTGTATGTTGTGTGTGTGTGTATTGTGTGCATGCGGGCTTCTCGAAGAGCGGGGTATATCTCCGTTTTGGCGAGCGTTTCAAGAAATCAGGGACGTACGCGAAGTTTGGCTATGTTTGCTTTATGGGCCAGCCTTACTGATGTGTGTTACTGATGATCAAGTTAAGCGGCAGGAATATTCTCGCTGACGTACTTTTGTCTGCATGCAACGGAAGCCTGAAGTAGACTCATGGTGGACACACACGTAGGTAAGCTATGACTGCTTTTGTTCTGTGGTGTATGCAAATAATGTTGCATTCTCATTGAACGTGGACCGCTGGCAGTTCATCTGCTCGAAAGAAATCCAGGAGCAACGGCAAATAGCGCTTGTTCCGGCCTGCGCACGGCGCCAGTAGTTTGCTTTCCGGCACTGCGCACGCAACAGCCTTATCGTGCAATAGATTCGTTTCCAAGTGTTGCAATAACACATCTCGAGCTAGTTGGTTGATCATAACGAGGGAAAAACAACTCGCACTTGACGAGGACGCACAGAAGGAACCACTGTGCTCCGTGTTCCTTCTGTCCGTCCTCGTCAAGTGCGTGTGAGAAGACGACTTGTTAAGAGGTATGCTGTTCAAACTTAAAATCTGCCACCACGCATAAGTGATTGCACTTTTCGGGAATACCTGCAACGCACGAACACTTGCATTCTTCAAACGCCGGCCCGCTTGAAAGGCTACTCATGTAAAAAAAAATGAGAAAGAAATGCGATGTGAATCACCAAAGAGGCTAGGCGTTTGCGCGCACAACGCAACTATTTCCGCTATTTCGTCACTGAAATCCTTCATACCGATTAATACAAATTGATCGGCAGCAAACACCATCTTGCCTTCGATGAAACTCCGCAATTCAACGCCACAATCCACAAACTTCAGCACAGCGCTAAGCGAAAGTGCCGCTGTGGCCCTGGATATCGTAGCCATCTTGAACAGTGTCGCCAACACAAACAGCGTTTTCTGGAGATGCGAATATGCCCAAGCTCGCGGGTATGGTGGTGGCGAAAGACTGAATAACCCTAGTGTGTACTTGTGTTTAGGGGCAACTTAAAGAACCCCAGACGGTTGAATTTAATTCGTAGTCCCCCACTGCGGCGTGCCTCGTAATCGAGCAGATAGATCGTGGTTTGAAACGTACTACAGCGGTGCTGCGTCAGAGATTACTTTTAAAAAAGTTATTCGAGACCAGACATGATGACGAAATAGCCACAAGAATGTACGTCATGCCTTACTCCCTCGTTCTTCTTCGCCGCTGAGCGCACGGACTTATCGAAAGCACTTAAGCTGGAAAGCAGAGCCACCGGAAGATGCTTTCGCAACACTTCACTGATTCACTACGGCATCTAGAATGCTTGCACATTCGCGTGCACAGCCAACTTTTCCGCGTGGTCACTCGGCGTGCTGTCACGTGTCCAAGCTATCGTGTAAAAGCCCGCTCTCAACGGGCCATCCGCGTTGTGACCTGTGCGTTTCAATTCTCTGAAAGACGTTTTCTGGTGAGGGTGATCACGTTGATAAGAAGTCCTTCACATTCATTTTTGCTCCCAATACCGGCCGCTTTAACCCCAATTCGTCATTGCAAGCACCGTGGTCATAGTACTTATCGTAGGGAGTTGTGGCATCGCTGCTGTCATACATCATCATCGTCGTCGTCATAACGCCATGAAACTTGACTGCCGCAACGTCAGGCTGATTCACGTACGAACAATAAGCATCCCTATCATGCATTCGGTAACGTCGCGTGCTATTTTGTGTTGTGAATAGAAATGAAGCAGCCGATAATTATATTTTTGGCAAGTTACGCAAAATCCTGAGACAACGAAATCGAAGTGTTGAGAAACATGATGTGGGAGCTAATAACAACAATAATTGGGGTTTTACGTCCCGAAACCAAGATGCGAGGGACGCCGTAGTGGAGGGCTCCGGAAATTTCGACCACCTTAAGTACACGGGCCTCGAGCACTAAGCCTCTATGGGAATGCGGCCGCCGCGGCCCGGGGTGTGGGAGCTAGGGGGACATATGCATGTTCCAGAGTTCCTGAGGTGTAACCCTGCACTGTCATTAATTTATTGCGTTAGTATTCTAAAGGTAGCTGGAAAAGTCTTTTGTCTTCATTTCTACGATGTCCGGCCCTCTGTCTCCTTGTGTGTGTGTGCGTGTGTTTACGAAAGACGATGCATTCTCTCTTCGTCATCCCTGTTGAACGAAAGGGCTGGACACCGAGGGGGCGGCGATGCAGTTGCTGCACGAGGCGGCTGACGTGGAACGGCGTGTATACACACGCGATCGGTCGCAGTCGTAAACCTTCTGTGTGCCGTACAAACAGGCGCTGACAAACGGCCAAACGGAAGTGTCGAGGGTGGGGAGAACATCCCGTGTGAGAAATTGGACGTGCTACGTGCCGACCCGCGCACGTAATCCTGTAGGGTAGACTTATCTGCGAGGAACAACAACCTTTGGCCTTGCAGCGCGTAGCGCGGGAAACTTTCACGCGCGCACGTATACGTATACGCCTTCCTTTCTGAGCTGCGAACAAAGCAACGTCTCTGGAAAGGGGGCGAACTATCACTGCTCTTGAAATTCCGGTTATGCGCGTTGGACGCTGCGCCAAAATGGAATAAAAGGTTTCCGCGAGGCACGCTGACATTTCAGCGCTGAGCAGATTTGAGCATCCAGCGACAACGTTGATTGCGCAATCTTATTCCTGTTGGAGCCAATAAAAAAAATAAAAACGGACGTTCGTCATTTGACACGTTTTCCCCGGACTATCAAAGACGGCAGTATCAAACTTGTTGCCGTTCACACATACAGACATGCGAAATCGTTACAATTCCGTCTCCTCGCTTCACGGCAGGAAAGTCCAAGCTCTGGTTGAAACACCTGCCGAGGAAGCAGCGAGATTCAGCATAAATTGAGCAACTGCGACTCCTGAACACCGCAGTCATGCGTCAACATCTTGCCTAAAAACTGGTATGGGTGCGAGCTTCGAGACGCCAATGAAGTGAGGTACGCATACGAAGTTTTCTCAGTTCCGTGCAGCGTAGCGAGGGCTCAAGCTAGTGCCATCCACTCAGTAGGGAGAGCCGATTGCATGTTTTGCGAAGGTAGTAGAGTTCGCCCATTGTGCGCTACTAATCGTACCCCGGTATGCGTTCTGCAACCAGCCATTTCACTGAACATCGAACACGCGTTTAAAGTTAAATGAACGCAACCGAAAGTTCTACGTTCCCGTTTGTTCGGCTGCCTCTTGTCGATGTTCTTTTCGGTTATCCCGGATTGATATGAGTGGTCCTTCTTGACAGCTTTCACGCCACTCCAATCGGAGTGCCACTCGCGCCTACGCAGGAACGGCTTCTCCGGGACACCAACAACAATGTCTGCGTGACGAGCGACTAGTAAGCCTGCGGGCAAAAATTTTCCGTGTTTCCGAGACTGCGCAAGAAAAAGCGTATCGCGCGGAAACCCCAATGGAAAAACGTAGAAAACGGAATGTCTGGGGCCCAGACTGGCAAATAGAGGCCGGCTGCCCCTCAACGTTGCGAGGAAGCCATCCACAGCGCCTTGTTGAGCGGTGAGCAAACTTTGCGTGAAAGCCCTCGACAGATTAACACCTATCTGTGGGCGTCTCTCGCACAGTGCGTGGTGCGTGCGTGGTCAGCCACTACACCGCGACGTTGAATGGGATTGTAGTACAACGTGTTGCCTCGGGTGTCCTTTGTTGACTGCCGATTCGCGGACGTCCCTCCATGGATCCGTGGACGAAAGCCCAAATGTGTCGAGTGCTTTTGTGTGCCTTTCACTCGGGAATTGAAGTTGGTGCGTTTTGAAAGAAATGCTAAATGTAATCATGTAGAGAAAATAAGAAAGCAGTGATTGGGGGTGGGGTATGAAGACGTCTGATGGAATTCCCTCAAAAACAGCCAATGAGAAAATATTGTAATTTTAATAGTTTTTTAGTTGATTTATTATATTTCATCATGTGTTTTCGTTTAATATTGTTTATTTTATATAGATCTATTTAACCTAACCAAGTTTCTTTTTTCAAATTCCTTCACCTAGATCGCTGTCACATCTGTTTTCATTATGATGAGCGGGACGCAATTGCAGCGTTGCATCTGCCAATACGGATTGTGCTTATTGACAGCTTTTGTCGCTATAATTCCCAGAACCACGTTTTATGTGCGTGTTGATACGAGTGAATTATCATTTGTACTACATCAGTGCACATTTGGAAGCGCGTTCAGGCACCAACATACGCGCGCAAGCAACGTACACCCCCACCTGGATTCTCGCGCGCACGTATGACACAGGCGATTATGACGCGGCGCTACGTGTGGTGTGTTGTTCGTGCCTCTGCCTTGTTTTCGTTTCATTACACTGTTTCCTGGATCAAGGCAATTTAGATTGCGTACTATAATAATTGTTGGGGTTTAACGTCCCAAACCCACGATTATGAGGGACGCCGTATAGTGGAGGGCTCCGGAAGTTTCGACCACTTGGGCTTCTTTAACATGTACCTAAATCTAAGTACACGGGCCTCGAGCATTTCGCCTCCACCTAAATGCGACCGCCGCGGTCGGGATTCGATGTCAGCATTCGAGCACCTAACCACTATAGGACCACCTCGGCGGGTCTTGACACTCGAGTGCGTACTATAACTCAGGTCTGTGTTCTTGACATTTTGTAAAAGCACGCTGTACGAACCAAGCCCCCGCCCTTGAACCATCTCAGGCGGAGTGGAGGCAAGAAGGAAGGTATGCAGTGAGCGTTACCAGAGCAAAACGAAATCGGCTAAAAAATAAAGAAGTAAAAGGCAATGATGAGCATCAAATCGACCACTCGAGACTAAAGTGAGCTGTCGAGTGTGCGGTTCATCTTCTGCGGACGTTCCTTTAGTGCATAGTCACGTTTATTTATTCGCCACAGGACTGTGACAGAGCGCCTTTCGAAAAGCATCGACGTGTAACACATGCATGTGAATAAATGCTCCGAGCGTTCCTTATTAATGAGAACCCTCTTTAATGACCCGACGGAATCAGAAGCCCAAAGTCTGCGGAATAAGATATAAGAGCTAATGGCGTGTCGGCTTTGTGCAAAGGACAAATAACAATGGGAGGAACTAACTATAATTAGCACGGCAGTATTTCTTATACTATATTGCTGGTATTGGCGTCTGCAACGCGCACCTTCGAGCGGCACGCCAATGTATAGGATTCGTTCCCGATTACCTCCGAAGCAGCTGCAGCAGCAGAAAAATAAAAAAAATATATATATATATATTTATCTCGGGAGAATAGGAAGCAGATGCGTTCTCGGAAAAAAGGCTCAGCCGAGCCGATACGGTGGCGATGTGCAGCAATATGGGCGGCGCTTGCCCAAGCGTATGAATATTCAATCAGGACGACGCGGATGCCGAGACGGCTTTCTCCTCGTCTTCTTCGTTTCGCGCCTATAGCGTTCCTGAATTGTGCGGGCGATTGGACAAAGTGTGTCATTAGAAATGTACTACCTACGAGCACGGAGAAATGAATGCCAGAATTCCCGGTTCCCTTCGTTTTTCTCTAGAAGACGCCCGCAGCTCCTGTGCGCATTCAAATGGTTCTGCGAATGTGTCGGCGCTTCCTGCTGATAGCAGTGATCGTTTTGTGATGATAAATTTGTGGGGACTGTTCTCTGTCGATCTAGCAATGGCTGTGCCGCCACTTCATGCAGTGCTAACAGCGTGACCCTAGCAAGTCAGCGATTTGTATACGGCGGCTAAATTCTGTTCCTTTCTATAAAGAGTTCCCTTTCTCTCTCTCGTTAAGGTGCAGCTTTAGTTACAAGAACAGTGCGGCGCCTTGGTGATCATTTTCTTTTAATAAGTGGCGCAGTTCTCCTTAACTCCACGACGAATTTCCGGGTGAGGGCGGCACTGTTCATATACTGCCGAGTTACTGCGTTGCGTAGTCACCTTAAGGTGAAAATAAAATAAAAAAAAGAAGGCACTTACAGCGGCACTGCTATTATACTGTCTAGTTATACGGTGGCACGCCGTCGCTTTAAAATGAAGGAAAAGCAGTTACAGTATCTGATTGTATTATTATTGCTGTAGGACTGAAGCAGAAAACGAGGACACCTTCTCGTGCTGGAAACTCTGCTCAGGGTCGAATGGCTGACAACAACGAAAATGTACGGACAAATAGAACGTTTCTTATTTATTTTTGCGTGCTTATATGTGCTCCTGTGCGCGAAAGGGGTAATCCTGACAACAGCGGCGAAATGCAGAGCCACGGAACGACTTGAAATTAAACATTGCAACTGAAGTACTTTCAGATACCGCTTAAAGAGCTCTTGTTTTTTAATATCTGCTATCTTACATCACTATATTCCATTAAAGGGACACTAAAGTAAAACAATCGATAAATTTAGATTGATAAATTGTGCTCTGAGATATCTATTGTCGTTAATTTCACCATCATACGTTAATTAATAGAGGGGAAAATCAAGGTCAAAGTTTCATTTTTAAATTTCGCGCCGAGATCTCCGCGCGTGACGTCACGGATTTCAAAGTGTATTTTTCGTACTTCGGTGACATTGGGTCAATGAAATTTCCTGATACTTCGTATGTTGAGTCTATGGCCCCCTCAGAGGACAATGTGCTTCACTTTTACTGATTTGGAACTACGTAGGACCTTGCAGATGCCGTTAAAATATGTGACGTCACGGCGTTTGGCGCGGGAATTTCAAGGTGGCGTCGCTGCCCGCATCGAGCGTCTTCTCGCGGCAGGCATTCTTATTGTGAAAGAGTAACTTACTAACATGAGAAAAATCGTTTTTCTCCTTAGGGTCTACTTAACGCCCCTCACTTGTATTTGTTTTCATTTTCACCTGCAGTTTAATCGTAACACTTGTTTTATAACATAGCCTTTTCTTCTATACGAGAATTCTTTCGGTGCTTTAGATTGGAGTTATGGGGGATACAGTAGCCAAGGGCTGACTGCGATTAAATTCATACTAGCGCAGACATTCGTATTATCGACAAGAAAATATACACCATAAGATATAATTTCTCTGTTTTCTAATTTTTGTAGATAAGCTGTTAACTGTAACGTCATGGAGCTGCGGCAACGCGGCTGTTAGTTTCAGCGTGTACACAATAATGATGACTAGCTCCGCCCTGTGATGAGTGTGACGAAGAAGTGGGTGCACTTAGTGCAGTTAGGATAATCTGCGCCACAATTTTTCTTTTTTTTTTTTTTGAGAACGCAATGCGAAGCGCTTTAGTGAAGTTATCTACAGCTCGGGGTCACTGTACTTGCTTCACAACGTTTTGTTTGTTTACACAAGCATAGCTTGTCTGCAACGAGTATGTGTTGGCCGTGGCAAATGAGAAAGGTCAACGGAAGATGTGCAAGCTACCTGGAATGACGTTTGGCGTGTTCATTGTTTCCGAGACGTCAAACACTCAGCGGCGGGATGTGTCACTTAGCCACTTGTGCATCGTAAAGAGCAGTTATGACGATATTTGATGTGCCCCTCTGCGCGCTACGTGCTTATATCTCGGCAAACGTCAACACACCTGAAACTACGCGGCCACCTCATTTCAGCCCCACCAATGCACTATGCCCTTCTTCAAACGGGCGTCCTATTCTCGCCACGCAAAATATGACAGCCCTGTAAGAAGCAAAACAAGTTGCGACACGCTTTTGGCGAGAACAATGCGCCGATACATCGTATACGTTCATAGGCGCATACGGCGAAAGGTGCGCGCGTTAGAATAGCTCGCGAGGTCAGGGGGGTGAAGGTTACGCAACGAGCAAGGCAATTGTTTTATAGAGTACGCAGCCTTCGCGCTCTCTTTAACTACAGCCAACGGCGTGCGCATGCGCGAACGGCGCGTGCGAAGGGGCAGCGAGGACAGATTGATTTGAATGAGAAAGGACGACACTCCCTCGCCCTCTTCGCTTTGAATATCATTCTCTAGACCGGAGCGAACGGGCCTTGTGTCGAGGCCATCTTTCGACAACAGCGCCGACTCGCGCACGCGTTGCTCTGCGAGTGTGTATTCCGGACAGCGAACATGAATGCTCATTCTGCTATCCTATCGCTGGAAGGTGCCGACGTCGCGCTAATTGGCGCGCTCTGCCGATAAGACGCCATAACGAGAGTCGAATGCAACTCGCTTAGCATTGCTTTGCAGATAAAACGCAAGCTGCGTGCGCACATTACGAGTCATCCTGCTTCGTGTGGAAAAGTGTAATCGTTTGTGCGACGTGTAACGCACACCAGGGTTTTAAAGCGAAGGCACGTAAATTTTTTTCGAGCGTAAATAAATCACCTTCGGGAGCTTTAAGAGCCAAAACCACGATATGATTACGAGGGTCGCCGTAGTGGAGGGTTCCTGAAATTTCGACCATCTGGTTTGTTTAACGTGCACCTATATCTAAGTACAAGGGCATTTCGCCTCCATCGAAATGCGGCCGGTATTCGATCCCGCAGTCGAGTGATGCATAGTGAGAATCCAAACAAGGCGGACTTTCAGGGGAAGATGGCGGCTGGAAGAAATGAAAGATCCTTGAACCACAACGCTGGAGCTAACGCTTCGACAAGTGCACTTTGCTTCGTCATTACAGCAACTGCCTTCCTTAGCGCAGTGCATGTGTGACATACACGATGCTAAGGACTTCCGCCTGCTTCTAGCTGTGGTGGGAACGCAGCTAAATCTATATGACATTCAATACGAGCAGGCGCTACGCAAAAAAAAAACACACAATAAACATGGCTGACCTCTCCGTCATAGGAATCGGTATAACACGATAGTGAACCGTGTCTTCACAGAAGTAGTGGATTGTTTATCGTGCTTTGATATATAGGCGCTTGTACAACGTCTACTGGTGTTTCGCAGCTATAGCACCGTTTGACGGGGATGCACCCACGTTGACGCCTATAGTGGCACGCCTCCATCCCGACGACTAACGCCCATCATCGTGATTTAACTGTTGTGGGAGCTGAAGTTGTTAACATATACCCGGAGACAGCATATCGTGCATCCCGCGCAAAGATGCATCAACATGCACGTAATAAACACTGGTACTCGATATGCACTCCTTCAAAGCGTCGTCACTTGAGAGAAACGGCAAGGAATGCCACTTTCGAACGCTAGCCTATAAAGAGAGGGAGAGGTCCGCTGACAGTGACGTTCGCCTCTAGCGGCACGGTAGCAGGATAATTCAGTTTCTCCCAACTCCTCCTATAACGAACCCACATGAAAAAAATAATAATAAAACGCTGCTTAGACGGCGCTTATGACTATACTCCACACATTACGCAGTTTTAGAATAGCTTACGCAAAGCTTTCAGTTAGCGTTTGTCGCCACCGCGTATGCGTCATACGCTAACCTCGTGGATACCCACGTTGTACTTAGAAAATAGAGCACAGTCGTAAGCAATATGAGAGGGAATGCTAAAATTAAATTTTAAAGGTTATAGTGGCTAAATGCAGTTGACAAGTGCAAAAATGTTCATTACAGCAAGTGCTAAAGTGGAAATGTATATCTTGCAATTCAGCAGGCCACATTTATATCGGTACATTCGTTGTATGAATTCGTTGTTCCCTCCCATGTTGCTCACGAGTGTACGTACCCGAGCAACGCTGACGCTACGAACCCTATTCCAAAACTGTCTGGTGTAATGGAATGCCAGGATATTCACAAGAAGGCTTTGTTTCTAAGTGGATGTACGCATCAACCGGTCAGCGGTTGATATAAACGAAGGTCGTTTATAATAATGGCAAAAGAAATAAATAAGTAGGGAAGATATTGATAGAAAAGGAGCCATAGACAACCGTGCCTTATAAAAAGGGAAGCTTGCATAAAGAAATAATAATAATAATAATAATAATAATAATAATAATAATAATAATAATAATAATAATAATAATAATAATAATAATAATAATAATAATAATCAATCAATCATTTATTTCACGCGCCCAGGAACAACCGTGAGGTCTTTGTGCAGGCACACGCAAAAATAAAACAATAAAAATAAACAATACAATTCAGACAGCGTTCAGAAATAACAAGAGCAAAAACGCGTATACACAAAGAGAAATTAACACAAAAAGGGAGGAGTAAAATAAGACAACACGAGAAATATTGAAGGGGAATGAAAAATAATGTTGCATATTATATACAACTATGCGGAAGGACGGAGAAGGGAAGACTTTGTACGTTCTGCCATACTATGTCAAGACAGTGCAAAGCTCGGATAAAAACAATGACTGTGCACTATGAAAAACCTCAAGATCAAGAAAATCAACAATATAGAGACTTTGTATTCTGTCAACGGTAGAGAGAGAGAGAGAGAGAGATACGAAGAGGAAAGGCAGGGAGGTTAACCAAGCTTTGGCTCGGTTGGCTACCCTGCACTTGGGGTGGGGGAAGGGGAAATAATAGAAAAGAAAGGGTAAAGAAGAAAGAAGAAGAGTAAGAAAGGGATGGATGAACTACACAACACGAACTCGCGCTGTTAGTTCACAGGCGCTCGTGAATGTCAACGGTAGAGTGTTGGAAGAAGCAGGCAAGTACATGACACGGTCTGTTCTCTCTAGTTAACTTACGTGGAATCCGAAAATGAACACAATTGAGAAGTACAGGGCAGGATATGATACCGTGGACTAGCTTGTAAAGAAATAAGAGAACAGAACGATTTCGTCAGTGAAGGGATGGCAATGATAATAATCCAGCAGTATTTGAACGAGATCCAGAGTGATTTCTAGCAAAGCGATGGCTATATATGCTGAGGAATTTTTTCTGGACTCGTTCAATGGTGTTACCGCTGGATTGAGCAATGCCATTCCACATCACGGACGCATGCTCAAGTTGTGGAAGACATATTGCGGTGTACAATTTGTGGAGGGCTATAGGAGAACTGAATTCTCGAGATATTCTGCAAACACATCCGAGAGAGCGAAGGCCCCGCAGCACGCTTAACGTGAGCGGAAAAGTTTAACGTGCTATCAACAACACCACCAAGATCACTGATCTCATAAACCTTGCATAACGACTCAGAATTGATAGTGTACTGAAATGACACGCCAGATGTTTTGCGAGTGATAGACATGAATTTTGTCTTTGAGGTATTCAGAGAGAGGTTATTGCCGTTGCACCATTCGGAAAAAGAACGCAAATCTGACTGCAGCAGGCGACAGTCGTTAGCTGAATGAATTTCCTTAAATATCTTGATGTCATCGGCATATAAGAGGGAAAAAAATTACGAATGACAAAACAAACATCATTAACGTAAACTAAAAATAGGAGTGGGCCTAATACCGACCCTTGAGGGACCCCACTAGTCACTTTATACAAAGGAGAGGTTTGGCCATTTACGGCAACATAACAAGATCTATTGAGCAGATAGCTGTGCAGGAGATTCACAACCGACAAGTCAACATCAAAGTGCGCAAGTTTAACCATAATCAGCGTGTGGCTGACTACGTCAAAAGCCTTGCTCAGGTCACAGTAAATTACGTCAACCTGTCCTCTCTGAGAAATAGGTGTGGAGATCTGCGTCATGAAACTAGCAAGATTTGTGGTAGGTGAGCGGCCAGCGACAAAACCATGTTGATTTGGAATCAATGAGTTTTTCACACTAAAATACAATATTTCGTGAAGAGCCAGCTCGAAGATCTTCGATGCGGCACATAGTAGAGAAATTGGGCGATAATTAGAAACATCTGTTTTAGAGCCCGACTTAAATACTGGGAAAACACGAACAGTTTTCCACTTGCTAGGAAATGTGGAAGTGTGTAAGCAGTTATTGAATAACGCAGTCAGTACTGGGACAAATATTCTGCCATAAGCTTTTAGTATGGCGGAGGGGATGCCATCTGGGCCACATGATAAGGATGGTTTTAAGCGCTTTTCATCCAGCGACAAAGCACTGGATGAGCTAACTGTCTTGGGCTGTTGTCTGATATCAGTGCTAGTGTCTGAGGCCTTATAAACGGATGAGAAATGTGTGGCAAAACAGTCAGCGACGGCATGCACTTCTACCCCATTTGGGTCCAGTAGTCTCCGCTTTTGCTAGACCGTTTACATACGTACTTCCAAAACTCAGCCGGCCTGTCAGAGGCGCTTTTTTCTAAGAATTCAATATACCTTGGACCCTGATCTTGAATTACGCATCCCGTCCACCTTATCACAACGTGACTCTACCCTGCTGGTCCGTCTATGGCTTGGAGTGGCCTTCTCAAATGCCTATTCGTATATTATTGGAATGGCGGAGAGCCCGTCGTGTGAAGTCTGCGGGTGCAGCGAAACAGTCGCGCACCTTCTCTGTGAGTGCACCCGCTTCAACTCTGAAAGAGCGGCCCTCTCAGCCGCACTAGGCCAGCTGGACAACCGCCCTCTCACGGAGAACAAAATCCTAGGACCCTGGCCTACCAGATCTTCAGCACGAGCCGCTCTGAAGACAACCGGACTCAATGTCAAACTGTGCTGCTGGAAGAAAATGTTGCTGTGTAGTACTTGGACTGCGGTTATGACTTCGTTTTTTTTATTGTTGTTGTATTTTGTCGCGTGCTGTCGTCACAAACTCTTCTTCTTCTCTTTCATTCTTTTACATCCCCTTTCCCCTCCCCACGTGCAGGGTAGCAAACCGGAGACTGCTTCTGGTTAACCTCCCTGTCTTTCCTTTCTCCCTCTTCTCTCTCTCTCTCTCTCTCAATATACGAACTATGATCCTGTTTATATAGGCGTTTAGAGAGAGTTCGAAAAAAAGGTGAACTCTTCCTTCCATTCGCTGGATGGAGAACATTTAGATTTCCTGTGTGCGTGATCTTTATGCTTCAGTGCACTGATAAGTTCAGATGAGAAACAGTGGGAATATTTACGTTGTGTAGGTGTATATTGGGGAATAAAATTACGCATGCTGCTCAGTATAAGCTCCGTAAACCGATCAACCTGGTCATCAACATTTGGTTTGTCAGTAACCTGTGACCACTCAACGGTGGACAAGTGATGATACAGGCCCGTGTAATCACCTCGCTTGAACGCAAATATTGGAGATTTGTTTACGTAACTGCTGTAGCTCGTTGTTTCGGCTGATGCAGATAATCTTACGTTAAGTGGTGGGTGGAATTTGTCCGGACGTACAAGAGAGATGTTGGAGCGGAAAACTTCGACGGGTTGATCGTTTGACACAGACAGGTCTAAGACGTTGCCACTGGAATTGACGACCGAATTATGATGCAGTAGGGAATTAAACGCCAGAAAGTCCAAGAGCAGGCTGCACTTTTTTCTCTGTAAAATGATTGTAATGAGAAAAGGTAAGCGTGCTCCAGTCAATACCAGGTGCATTGAAATCCCCAAGAACAATAATTCTGTGCCCACTATGAGAA
Source organism: Rhipicephalus sanguineus (assembly GCF_013339695.2). Lineage (NCBI taxonomy): Eukaryota > Metazoa > Arthropoda > Arachnida > Ixodida > Ixodidae > Rhipicephalus > Rhipicephalus sanguineus. Next base: position 22,954,778 of record NC_051177.1, on the reverse strand, counting down.
GATATCACAAGTTCAATAGAAGACATGACATCATGAAACGAGGCAGGGGAAATGCTGGGCGGTAAATAGAAATACCAAATAAACAATTTTTCACGGCTCTCAAGGTTGATTTCTAGCCAGATCGATTCTGCGATAGTTTCTAGGTCTTTCCGTCTAACGGATTTCAGTGAATTGTCAATGGCAGTCAGCACGCCACCACCCTTCTGTTTGGTTTCACTGAAATCTCGGCCACGGAGGAAGTGGTGTAGGTCGGGGGAAAAAGGATGAGGGAATTTCAGTGTCGAGCCAGGTTTCAGAAATAGCAATAATAGGAAAAGAAGACGAAAGAACATTAGAGAAAAACTCGAGTGTCTTGGTACGTAGACCACGAGAATTTTGGTAGAATATGTCTACGTTACACGGCACTTTCGATTCCAGGCACTAGCTCAGAGGGATGAAGCATGTCATTGCGCAGCTCCCCACGAAATGGCTTGAAGAGGCATCCGAGGGGCCACATCGAAGGGTCATTCAGGTGTTGTAGTGTTTCCTCGTCAACTTCGATGTAGAATGAAGAATATGACTGGAATTTTGTTTGAAGTCGCCGGCAGGAGATGGGAGACATATCCAATGAAGCAGTATGTTTTTTTATGTCAGCAGCAGTAGTGTCCGGGCTCAGCTTCGTAACAAAAATAGCCTTTGGCCGTTGGGGTCGTTGAGCTACAGATATAGTGGATGATGATGATAATAATAATAATAATAATAATAATAATAATAATAATAATAATAATAATAATAATAATAATAATAATAATAATAATAATAATAATAATAATAATAATAATAATAATAATAATTTATTTATTTATTTAACGTGCCCAGGAACAACTGTAAGGTCTTTGTGCAGGCACCACGCAAAAATAAAACAATAAAAATAAACAATACAATTCAGACAGTCTTCAGACATAACAAGAGCAAAAATGCGTAGACAAAGAGAAACGAACACAAAAGGGGAAGAGTAAAATAAGACAACACGAGAAATATTGAGGGGGAATGAAAAATAATATTGCATATATATACAACTATGCGGAAAGACGGAGAAGGGAAAACTTTGTACATTGTGCCATACTATGTCAAGACAGTGAAAAGCTCGGATAAAAACAATGACTGTGGACTATGAAAAACGTCAACATCAAGAAAATTAACATTTCTATAATAATAAATAGACCTCGTAATGATGCCTCGAGGAGGAGAACCTCTTTAAAAAGTAAATGCGCGTTTTGTGTTTGCACCAATTGCAGATTACTTGCAAGATAGGACACGCTGGCGGCCTATGCGCTGCAGCCGCGGATAGCCTGGACAGCCGCCAAGGCCGTGCTCACTAGAATATAGACTATTTTGCGGATGGGTTTAGGCACCGCCATATTGGTCCTTGCCGTTATGTATCTTTAACAACTAAAGGAACAAATAAAGATGTATTTAAAAAAAATAAACGAACAGCGCTATACGGTAGACGCATGCGCATGAAAACGCTGGGGTTGGTGCACTCGACGTTTCATTACCTTATTAATTCAAGATCGCGATACACAAAAATTAAAAAAACAAAACATTCGTTTAACAGCCCAAGGTGGCGGCGCCCATATGTATTACGTAAAGCCGTCTATAGGAGACGCACTTTCACCTGCTTGCTCCCATGAGCAGCACAGGTGCTCAACGAGACAGCTGGAATGAATGATCGAGGTGAACTTGCTCGTTGCGCGGAGTCAGCTTCGACTGATGTACGTAATATTGCCCCGTTTCTTGCGCGAATGATATGACACATTCGCTCAACCCTCCACTGCCTTGAAAGGTGGTTGCCCGGTTAGATAACGCGCCCTCGATAAGCGCCTACTCAAAATGGTTATCATCCTAGGCGGAGCGCTCGCAGAAATGTACTCTCATGTTCCGCAAACACACGAACAAGACTCTTCAGTGGGTAATGATAAACCACAGTGAGCGGAAGGTCCATGGGTTAGTGCTCGCGAGAAAAATTTACCCTCAACAAGAGCACAGAGAGGTTGCCAGGCTGCATACGCGCTTCCTGAGGTCATATGTCGAATCACTGAACGTTCTTTGTTTTATGTACTTGAAAGTTTAAACTGAGTACTCGCAAATGAGCCGGCTAGCTCATTTCCAAGCTCGTTAATAATGCAGGAGGTCATCCCTATGAACCGGCAAATGGCTCAAGGCTTTCAATGCTTCTGGCTCAGAACCGTACTTAAGCAAAAATAAATCGAACTTCCTTTCCAATTGCACTGCATAATTCAGCAATCAGAGCCATTCCTTCTGTGTTTTTTTTTCTCTCAGGGAAAAGGACAGAATGCCCGCGGCTCTCAAACGGACCCTTTGATCTTGCTTTCGGATCAGCGTAAACAACTCGGCTACTTTTCTCGGGAGATTGAATTCAGGAGTTTGAAAGAAGTCCAGAATTTACGCCGCAGTTCCGCTGGATTGAAAAACGAGAAGTCCGCCTGAAGCAGAATGAGCAGCAGCTGAAGCTGCAACGCAATGCAACTGCAAGAAGGTGGTCTTCCAGGTCACTCTGTACTGTGATTGAAATTTCGCCGGGGTCATTTCAGGCGGCCCTTGTTACTCGCTTGATGGAGAACGAACGTGGAAGGGACTGTCGCTTTCCTCTTTTACTTTTCCGCGATAACGAAGAAAAAAAAAGGAAAAGAAAAGCGAAGAATACAGCCACGAACCACTATTATGCGTATAGTCAATCACTTCTGGCGCTGACATTAAAAAATCAGCTTCCGATCAATTTTATGTTTTTTATTTTGAAATTTCAGAAATGTATCTGCTACTTACCCGGCAAGGAAGGTTGGTTTGTTTATTTTTCCCTGCCCAACACCCACTGTGAAGATTGGGCAAAATCCGGATGGAACTACATATTACTCAGATTAACTAGAAAGCAAACAAACGAACAAACTAAAGCTGGTATTCAGAAAGTTAAATTCAAGTACCACCAATATAATAAAAAAAAACCTCTTAGAAGCCGTTATAAGTTTTTGACCGCAACATCAAGCATCCCTCTTGCAATGACCAAGAGAGGAGACTCCGAGGTAAAAAAATATCTGAAATTCAAGAGCTTTTCTTCTTGTTCTCGTGATGCCGAATGCATCTGAAGAGCGGCGTCAGGCCTTATCAGGCGTTTTCACTCTATGTATGCAAGCAACCATTTTGACCTGGTGTGCACTTCTTTTTAGTACTTCGGTCCCTTCCCCATTAAAAATATACAAGGGGCAAGACGGAGTATGTATATGCAGAGACCCTGCGATGAACACACGGTGCTCGCAATCAGTGTGTTCATCGATTGTATAGTATTCATGCCGACCAGGTAGCCCTGTCAGCGCACTCAACTCGATATAACGTCTATCCGGTGCCATCAATGCAACGTGATAAGGGCCACGTGAAGATATAAGTGCTCGAATCGCGTGGCTACAGCGCATTTGTGCAGTTGTACAGTCGGTTTTGTTTGACACGTGAAAACTTGTATCCAGCATCCCTCTCGATTTACTTATTTGTACTTGTTTTACTTGATGGCTCAAGGGAGGAGTTGGAGTGTGGACATGTGTACTTGCGTGGGGCAACAAACTTTATTTTAATTTCGCGCTTATCGAACACGATACTCTTCGATGTGACATAAAGAGCAAGGTTAAAAATAATAGGACGTCAGCTGTTGTCGTTGACAGTTCTCGACCGTTGTCGAGTCCGCGGTATGTGTGCCATCGTGCAACATTACGGGAACTTGGTGTTTCCCAAGTGGAATCCGTGCTCGGACATTACAGTCACGTGTCTAGCGGTTGCGTTCCTTCCGATAACAAACAGAATACACCCCCCCCCCCCCCCAAAAAAAAAGAAAAAGAAGAAAACAAACAAGAAAACGACAGTAACACGCGGGCAGGTGCCAGGCATATAGTTTTGCAATAGTGCACTTTCAACCTGCAGTATAGCAAGCCGTGCTTATAGCAACGGCAGACAAGCCTCGGTCTTTATCAAAGTATTTCCTCGCACGCCTGCGCCATCACACGGGCATGGCTACGACGCTAAGCCATTCCTTTACTGTAGCACTAAGTGCATTTGGTGTAAGTTTAGAGAGCATACAAATGAACGTAAAACAACAACAAAAAAAATGTGTGTGTCTGCACGCAGAGATGCGCATGAGCTTGCGTGGTAGGAACTGCGTGGTACATCTGTCTCTCGCTTAGTGTCGTTGATATGCAAGTCACAATAATGTGTTGGAGCAGAAAAAAACAAGCGTCGTAGAAGGGAAACTACGTGGTGCTCGTTGACACTCCCCAGAGAGTCGAGCTGAATGGACGACAAAGTGCAGCGACCGTATCTGTCAGCAAACTATGCGCGGCCGGCCGTTCCATTTCGCGAATGCCTGCAGGCCACGCGTAATGTACGACTACGCAGAAGCGCTGGCGTGGGCGCGCGTGGCACATGCCGCCGTCGTGTCTGTTTAAATGTCTCGCGCGGGCCGTGGCCCTAATGCGCCCGTCGACGTGGTGTTCGTGGGCCAGACTTGTGGAATGCCTGCGACGCGAGAGGTGCGCCCATTCGTCTCTTCCGTACGAGTCTATGCGCAGTGAGAGGGTGTGGTGACGTGAACACACCCTCTTAGTATTTACTACTCGTGCAATTCTGTTCTTCTTCTTCCTCAAAACTTTATTTTCTATCCTGTACATGACGCGAATACGGCAGACTGGCTGCTCGCATAACGGGACCGGGTGGTCAAGCCTCCTGGCCTATATGTCGCGGGCGTACTGGACAGCCAGTGCTTGATTGTGATAAGTTGGTGATTTGGTGCGTCTTTCAAAGCCACAGTCACAGAGAGTGTGCTTTAACGTGCATTTACTTTCATATTTCGTGTACCCGCTACGGTGGTGTAGTGGTTATTTTGCTGCACTGCTGACCCGATGATCGCGGGATCGAATGCCGGCCGTGGCGGCCGATTTTAGGTGGAGGCAAAATGCTAGAAAACCGTGTGCTTAGATGTATATATAGGTGCACGTCAAAGAACCTCAGGCGGTCGATATTTCCGGAGCCCTCCCCTACGGCCTCTCTCATAATGATATCATCGTTTTTTGGACGTAAAAACCCCAACACTTACTTACATTGTTCTGTTTTTGGCTTCTAAATTTATTCACTGCATCGTTTAGTTACGTCTCCTATTGCGAAATAGTCGACGAGATACGATATTTCGAGATACCACCGAGCGCACTGGCACAACTTCAACTATCTTTTCAGTGTTTAAATAACAGAACGTCACCACCCTCGGTGCTTCGATGATGCACTACAGCAGATCAAGACAACTGACCATCTACTCTCAGCGCCAAGTCGAACACTTCTGTAGTGTAGTTCGAGGAACTCATTAAATCACTATGGTGCTTAATTGAAGTGCATTATTCAGTATAGAGGGAAATGCACTGTGCCTGAATTGGTGTAGTCGAAGTGTGTTTGTGAATATGAGGGTGAAAATTCGTAATATGCGGAACTTCGTTCGATAGAAACGCATTAAAAGCTTGCGTGAATTTGTTTGTGGCAAGCAATTTTATCATGACGGCTCCCACGTAGACGGACTTGTCAGCAAGTGCGACTTCATTTCGAACGTTGTCGCTCCCATTGCAAGTGAAAACAATTGAACCAAGAAAAAGTTAGTCGATCGTGGGCTTGAGGAGTTGTAGTGCGTTTGAGTGCGTCATTAGAATGTCACTGGTGGAAACATTCACGGCTTCACGGTTAAGTGATAGCTGAACACGCTGACAAGTTTTGACGGGTCACTAAAAGAGCCGTAGTCTCTTTTTCGTCAAACCACGGCAGCGCGTTCAGCTATGAAATCCCACTGACTGACCCCTGTAACTGCGTAAACTCATAGTTCAATGCTTTAGGCACGCTTTTAGTCGACGCCTTGACTGCCGACGCTCAACTGGTCGGCTTGTCTTGTTGCCATAATGTGAGATCGCCATAGGCGTGCGCACGGGGAAGGGGCAGGGGGCACCTCCCCCCCCCCCCCCTAGAAGATGGGGCGCAGTCTGCCCCATACATTGACTTAATAGGGAGGGGTGTGAGCGCCGCCATAAACCTTCGCCCCCTCCCCCCCCCCCCCTTTGAAAGGGAACCGTGCGCACGTCTATGGAGATCGCCCATCTAAAACATTCACATACGTATGTGTCATATTATCGCGAAAATTTCGCTGGACGCGTTCTCACTCTTCGTTATGTTTTTGCTTCGTTTTCATTTTATTTCCTTTAAGTGATTCATTTCAAACAAGTTCCACTACACGACATGTTACCCTCCTTTATTGACTTAGAAACTGCCGTGATAGAGAAGCCATTGAAGCGTTACAGATAAACATGTTTAGTTTCGTCTCAATCAATCAATCAATCAATCAATCAATCAATCAATCAATCAATCAATCAATCAATCAATCAATCAATCAATCAATCAATCAATCAATCAATCAATCAATCAATCAATCAATCAATCAAATATTGCGTTGGAAGTAGAGTAAACGTGCGTCTGTTGTGTATAAAAACTCGTTACTGTGCTCGATCTAATAATGAAAGGGCCCCCTGTGCTTGATCTAGCAGCAAAAGAAAAAGAAGGAAAGAAAACAGAATAGATAAATAAATTGTTGCCGCTCTTCGGTTCCCTTTCCACCATCGAAGTAGAGCAATTTTCGGATGAAGGTGAAAGGAAAATAACGATAGGCATGTTCTTCATCTTGGTTAGGCAACCGACGTTTTCTGCGAAACCCGAAAAAAAACAAAAAAAACACGAGTCGCTAGAGAGATGAACAACAGAACCGAAGGAGAGACGTGAAAGCACGCATAATAAAGAAGAAAGCTCATATCGCGTCTTCGCTCGGAGCATGTCAAGTTGTCTTACATCGACGTCACTCCCAGAGAGGAAAGCATGCACGGGCAACGCCATCAGCAGCGACGTGCGAGCCCGCCTCACGAATAATCGACAGGCTGCTGCTGCAGGATCTCACGGCCGGTCGCTTCTCCCACGTGGTACATGCAAGACGCGGCCATTATGAGAGCGAAACGGTGCGGGAGCGTTTCTTTTGTTTGTGCACGCGGGCATTTCTATACAGCGAGTCGTGTACGCAGCGAGGACGCGCGAGAAGTGCAGGAAGAAACGCTCATTGCTGACACGCCAGTGGCGATGCCTCGGCGCAGCCTCCACGGATGGTGGCCGTGTTCTCGCACCATGTACACAGGGTTCGGCTGGAAACAAACAAAAGAAAGAACACCTGCGAGACTCTCGGGCGTTAAGGGCTCAAGGCCGTCGGCAGCTACTTCGTACGAGCAGCGGCGTGAGGATGAATAAAATAGGACACGGCTAACGGCCACCGCCGCCACACCCTTGTTATGAGCGCGCGAAGACGGGGCGGCATTTGTGCCCTAATGGACCGTGCGCCTCTGCACTGCTCGGCTTCGCCGCAACAGGCCCTGTTGCGGCGCATCCGACAGAGCTGGCCCAACTCGCGCAACCTTCTAGAGACAGTTCGAGAATTCACCTGCTGCACGCGTCAAGGGAACGGGCGATGCAAAACCTTTCGTTCCATCATTTCCCTAAGGGTGACAGTCTGCACTAAAGCGAACGGACGAGGCCGGAAGCAATGGACGCCCTCATTGCACAAAATGTTTTCGCTAAATGAGAAGTTCGCTATAGTTGAAGGAGCCCTCAAAAGTTTCGACGCTGAGCTGAAGATGGCGTAGAAAAAAAATTTATTTCCCGCGGTTACAATGGCCTCTCATTAGGGGGTCCTGACAACAGCTCCTCAGCATCAAATAAAGATCGCTGTCTGTTTGCCTGTCCTGTTAAGCGCGCACCATTACGAGTGCTATACATTGGCTGGCAGCAATCAGAGACTGTGCTTTCTTTCCTCCCGGAGATCGTACTCTACAAGTACTTTATACTGTCGACGTGGTCGAAAGCAAAGCCTCGACTCTGTACAGACTGCTTGAGCGAGCTGTGAAATTTAAAGCAGGCGTCGTCAGGAACCAATCACCATCTCGTCGACCCTGTCTGTCTTCTCATGCCGCTGCTGCTCTAAGTTTCATTACTTTCGTTGTAATGAACCGAACAAGGCACCGTGTCTTTATGAGGGGCCGGTTCTCTATCTATCTATCTATCTATCTATCTATCTATCTATCTATCTATCTATCTATCTATCTATCTATCTATCTATCTATCTATCTATCTATCTATCTATCTATCTATCTATCTATCTATCTATCTATCTATCTATCTATCTATCTATCTATCTATCTATCTATCTATCTATCTATCTATCTATCTATCTATCTATCTATCTATCTATCTATCTATCTATCTATCTATCTATCTATCTATCTATCTATCTATCTATCTATCTATCTATCTATCTATCTATCTATCTATCTATCTATCTATCTATCTATCTATCTATCTATCTATCTATCTATCTATCTATCTATCTATCTATCTATCTATCTATCTATCTATCTATCTATCTATCTATCTACGTCTGCGTGCTCTCGTGGTCGGATCCTTATCTTGGTATTGACCAAAACTGGCACAGGAGGGTGTGAGAGTATGACGAACATGACAGTCTGGTCATGACATGAATAACGCGGAAACCCTTCGGTGTACGTCATGAAGCCCTTTCCTCCAGTCACGTCCAGTCACGGCCACGGTATGCGGGTATGCGCCACAGGTGGTTCACAGTTTACATCTAATCAGGCACGGCGAGAGCAGACATCGGTAATTTAAACGAGAGAGCGTCAAGGAAATGCGGCACTAGCCACGTTAACCCGACGAATGCAAAGAATAAAAAATTAAGGCCGCTTCGCGATAGGTGTGCCAATCCTGAAGGAAGTGCGGAACTGGGCAGCCTTCTTTGTTGCTCTTTCTTTCTTTTGCTCTTCTATCTTTATTTATTTTGCCTCACTCTTTATCTATTTCTTTCTCTTTCTATTTTTTCCCTACCTTGCTATTTCTCGCTTGCTTCCTCTTTTTTCTATTTCTAGACGTGGTTTTGCCGGGCCCCTAAAGTGCTCCGCACTTATCATCATCGGGGCGCTCGAAGAACAAAAGGAAGAAGACTTCTCCTTGGCGCGAGCGCGCTCTTAGTATGATACAGATAGCTATGCTATTCGTGGTTTTGCCTTAGTTACGTCAAGCTGCGACAGAATACGATGACAACATACGACAGCCCGGCCTCCTAAGGTGCTCCGCACTTGTGATCAGGATTTAAGCAGGAATCGAACCCAGGCATAGCTCGCGGGTTCGATCCAGGCCGCGGCGGTCGCATTTCGGTCGAGGCGAAGTGGTAGAGGCCCGTGTACTGTGCGATGTCAGTGCACGTTAAAGAACACCAGATGGTCGAAATTTCTGGAGCCTTCCACTACGGCGTCCCTCATAATCATATCGTGGTTTTGGGACGTTAAAACCCATATATTATTATTATTATTATTATTATTATTATTATTATTATTATTATTATTATTATTATTATTATTATTATTATTATTATTATTATTATTATTATTATTATTATTCACCGAAATTCACTGAAATCCGTTAGACGGAAAGACCTAGAAACTATCGAAGAATCGATCTGGCTAGAAATCAACCTTGAGCGCCGTGAAAAATTGTTGATTGGATGCTTCTATTTACCGCCCAGCATTTCCCCTGCCTCGTTTCACGATGTCATGTCTTCTATTGAACTTGTGATATCTTCTCATAGTGGGCACAGAATTATTGTTCTTGGGGATTTCAATGCACCTGGAATTGACTGGAGCACGCTTACCTTTTCTCATTACAATCATTTCACAGAGAAAAAGTGCAGCCTGCTCTTGGACTTTCTGGCGTTTAATTCCCTAGTGCAACATAATTCAGTCGTCAATTCCAGTGGCAACGTCTTAGACCTGTGTGTGTCAAACGATCAACCCCTTGAAGTTTCCCGCTCCAACATCTCTCTTGTACGTCCGGACAAATTCCACCCACCACTTAACGTAAGATTATCTGCATCAGCCGAAACAACGAGCTACAGCAGTTACGTAAACAAATCTCCAAGATTTGCGTTCAAGCGAGGTGATTACACGGGCCTCTATCATCACTTGTCCACCGTTGACTGGTCACAGGTTACTGACAAACCGAATGTTGATGACCAGGTTGAACAGTTTGCGGAGCTTGTACTGAGCAGCATGCGTAATTTTATTCCCCATTACACACATAAACAACGTAAATATCCCCACTGGTTCTCATCTGAACTTATCAGTGCACTGAAGCATAAAGATCGCGCACACAGGAAATCTAAATGTTCTCCATCGAGCGAGTGGAAGGAAGAGTTCAGCTTTTTTCGAACTCTCGCTAAACGCCTATATAAACGGGATCATAGTTCGTATATTGAATTCTTAGAAAAAAGCGCTTCTGACAGGCCAGCTGAGTTTTGGAAGTATGTACGTAAACGGTCCAGCAAAAGCGGAGAGTCTTTCAGACTACTAGACTCAAATGGGGTAGAAGTGCATGCCGTCGCTGACTGTTTTGCCGCACATTTCTCATCCGTTTATAAGGCCTCAGACTCTAGCACTGATATCAGACAGCCTAAGGCAGTTCGCTCACCCAGTGCCTTGTCGCTGGATGAAAATCTTATCTGCGAATGCATTAAGTGCTTAAAACCATCCTTATCATGTGGCCCAGATGGCATCCCCTCCGCCATACTAAAAGCTTATAGTAGTATATTTGTCCCAGTACTGACTACGATATTTAATAACTGCCTGGACACTTCCACATTTCCTAGCATGTGGAAAACTGCTCGTGTTTTCCCAGTATTTAAGTCGGGCTCTAACACAGATGTTTCTAATTATCGCCCGATTTCTCTACTATGTGCCACATCAAAGATCTTCGAGCTGGCTCTTCACAAAATATTGTCTTTTAGTGTTAAAAGCTCATTGATTCCTAATCAACATGGTTTTCTCGCTGGCCGCTCAACTACCACAAATCTTGCTAGTTTCATGACGCAGATCTCCACACCTATTTCTCAGAGAGGACAGGTTGACGTACTCTACTGTGACCTGAGCAAGGCTTTTGACGTAGTCAGCCACACACTGATTATGGTTAAACTTGCGCAATTTGATGTTGACTTGTCGGTTGTGAATCTCCTGCAGAGCTATCTGCTCAATAGATATTGTTATGTAGCGGTAAATGGCCAAACGTCTTCTTTGTATAAAGTGACTAGTGGGGTCCCTCAAGGGTCAGTATTAGGCCCACTCCTATTTTTAATTTACGTTAATGATGTTTCTTTTGCCATTCGTAATTCTTCTTTCCTCTTGTATGCCGATGACATCAAGATTTTTAAGGAAATTCATTCACTTAACGACTGTCGCTTGCTGCAGTCAGATTTGCGCTCTTTTTCCGAATGGTGCAACGCTAATAACCTTTCTCTGAATGCCTCGAAGACAAAATTCATGTCTATCACTCGCAAAACATCTAGCGTGTCATTTCAATACTCTGTCAATTCTGTGTCCTTATGCAAGGTTTATGAGATCAGTGATCTTGGTGTTGTTGTTGATAGCACGTTAAACTTTTCTGCTCACGCTAAGCGTGTTGCTTTGCGGGGTCTTCGCACCCTAGGCTGTGTTTGCAGATTGTCTAGAGAATTCCGTTCTCCTATGCCCTTCCGAAAATTGTACACCGCGCTATGTCTTCCTCAACTGGAGTATGCGTCCGTGATATGGAATGGCATTGCTCAATCCAGCGGTAACACCATTGAACGAGTCCGGAAAAAATTCCTTAGCATATATAACCATCGCTTTGCTAAAAAATCTCGTTCAAATACTGCTGAATTATTATCATTGCCATCACTTCACTGCCGACGAAATCGTTCTGATCTCTTGTTTCTTTACAAGCTAGTCCACGGTATCATATCCTGCCCTGTACTTCTCAATTGTGTTAAATTTCGAATTCCGCGTAAGTTAACCAGAGAGAACAGACCGTTTCATGTACCCGCCTGCTTCTTCCTACACTCTACCGTTCACAGAATACAAAGTCTCTATAATGTTAATTTTCTTGATCTTGACATTTTTCATAGTCCACAATCATTGTTTTTATCCGAGCTTTGTACTGTTTTGACATAGTATGGCACAATATACAAAGTCTTCCCTTCTCCGTCTTTCCGCATAGTTGTATATATGCAATCTAATTTTTCATTCCCCTTCAATATTTCTCGTGTTGTCTTATTTTACTCCTCCCCTTTTGTGTTCATTTCTCTTTGTCTACGTGTATTTGCTCTTTTTATTTCTGAAGACTGTCTGTATTGTATAGTTTATTTTTATTGTTTTTTTTTTGCGTGCGCCTGCACGAATACCTTACGGTTGTTCCTGGGCACGTTAAATAAATGATTGATGATTGATTGATTATTATTATTATTATTATTATTATTATTATTATTATTATTATTATTATTATTATTATTATTATTATTATTATTATTATTATTATTATTATTATTATTATTATTATTACGAACCCAGGCATTCTGCTTGGCAATCAAATATTCCACCGCAAAGCCACGCCACGCTTTGCTAGGGAAAAGACCGTATGCGCAAGAATCATTTCGGTGCAGCGTCATTTGTGGTTGCAGTGCTGGCTATCTAACTTTATAAATAGGCAATAAACATTATTTGCGTACTCTTACGATACAGACGTCAGTGTTGGCTTGACATCAATTTTGGTTCCAGTGTTCCAAGCTATATTCAAGCGTTGCTTGACCCCGGAGCAATACACTAACGAATGCTACGTATGATATTCACAGCATCGCACGCGAAATGTGAATCGCACCGTAGCGTGCGCTTCGTTTCAGTAAAACTGACGTCTGTATGAGTGCTGACACTACGTAAGACCGTAAGTTACCCATTCAACGCCACTGTCGTCGGCGTGCCTGGTAAGTACGCGATGTGCCCACAACTACTCCATTTACTAAAACACGTCTATCCACCTCGTAACGATTGACTCAAAGCCAAATAATATAATAATAATATCTGGAGTTTTACGTCCCAAAACCACGATATGATTATGAGGGACGCCGTAGTGGAGGGCTCCGGAAATTTCGACCAACTGATGTTCTTTAACGTGCACCTAAATCTAAGTACACGGGCCTTTACCATTTCGCCTCCGTCGAAATGCGACCGCCGCTGCCGGGATCGAACTCGCGACCTTCGGGTCAGCAGCCGAGCACCGTAACCGCTATACAACCGCGGCGGACTGAAAAAGCCAAATAATAATAATAATAATAATAATAATAATAATAATAATAATAATAATAATAATAATAATAATAATAATAATAATAATAATAATAATAATAATAATAATAATAAATGCAGCATAGACAGCTACTCGCTGACTGATTCGCATGAAAGCGATTCCCACAATGCGTGGGATCTGCCGAACTTTTTTCTATAGAAGAAATAGTCCATAGAAGATATGAGTCAATGCTGGAATGTAGCGCAGCACAACGATGTATAGACCTGAACAGATACTATGCCTTGGAAAAGAATGGCGGCAGCCAAAGCACGCCGACGCCGTAAAAATACCGTCTATAACCAATGCTATCGGAGAACTCAGCTTGTCACACGAACCGCCACTATTATATGACAGATCCTGTTCCACGGGCCGAGTGACAGCGATATAACTCGCTCTATTCAAAACCAGAGTTGTGATAAGTTCTAGCCAAGCCTTGGCGTTTAAAATATGAAGTTATGAGGACAATGTGCATTTGCATAGGTACCACGGGGCTCATAGCTTTCAGCAGTCAGGCGCTGTGGTATGCTCCCCTTCTAAGCAGTGGAGCGGCAAGGCTTCCGAAGCTATTAAAATTAAGGTCGGTAGGGCCTAGCTGTCGCGCTGCCGTTTATGCAACCTTGGCGCGCTACCATATCTCCAACGATTGTGCGCGTTGCTCGTTTCCGCGCCGATCACTCATACATGCGGGCAGCTCTCCAACATGTAAGCAACGCGGCAATTCATAACTGCAACCAAGTCTGCGCTCGGCCCGTTACGATCAGCAATGTGCGCAAATAACCAAAGCGTTTACCGATGAAATAGCGAGAAGAATAATTGCTGGAAGTATACGGAAGTAGCAAAATATTATTCCTGACGTGTCAACCCAGAGTAGTCTTAGTAAAGAGATTCGAGACAGTTATCACATAGAGTTTCCCAATATTAACTAGAGGGAACTCTGACGCTGCGATCGTTCATCCACCATGGGAATGATGGGTAGTATACGCGGATTTGCCTAGGCCTCGAACGCGCCTGTGGCTTTGTTTATTGTTGTGTTTTGGTTTTGTTTCGGGTAAAAGAATGGATCGTTGTGAACTTCGTGACCAGATTTGAATTGTTGAGCCAAAAAAGGACAAGTGGGGACGCGGAATTGCTGACTTTTGCTGAACTTCGTCTTGCGACAAAGCGGATGCAGGCGACGTGGAGCCAAACGGAGCCGAAAGAACGAAGTTAGGACAAATCATTGTACTACCCGTCATTCCCATGCTGACTGAAGCGCCACGCATTGCAGCTCCCATAGACACTGGCGCCAGTGTTCAACCCCCCCCCCCCCCCCGAAATTTTTCAGTTTTGCTTGCGTATATATACACGCACACATACAAACGTATGCACGAACATACATAAAGTATGGTTGAACCCGCCCCCCCCCCCCCCCGCCCCCGAAAAAAATTTCTGGCTACGCCCCTGCCCTCTAGCGTACTTATAGGAAACTCTATGAGTTATCATAATGTATAGGCAATTTTCGTGCGCTCTCACGCAGAATGCTCCAGTAGCCCTGACCTTGCTGTTAGTCAACTGCCTGACAGTGGAGTAGCTTGCATTTAAGGTACCCGGTTATATAAGGGACCAGGGCACACAGTGCGCGAAGGGCTGAGCACGACTGTGAACCAGGAGGATGCCCTAGTCATCCAAGGGGAGCGTCAAGTGTCCCGCACACATTTTCTCAGTCGGACCAGTCCCGTCATTGTTTAATGGGCATTGTTACGGCCGTGCAGGTTTTTGGCGATAATGGCTGCTGCCGAGGACGCTGCCTTCCAGGAACTTCCCACCTTGACCTCCGGAAAACCGGGAACCAAAGGCGAACCGTTGTGCGCAGTACATCATCGCTTCATTTTCATTTTTGCTTCCATTGCGAAGCTCGTTTTCTGGGTCCCCTTCATGTATGTTCATGTCTGTTCGTATGTTAATAATAGCTCAACCAAACGGGACGACAGAAAGGAAGACGTTCACAGGCGCAACTTGGGATGCACTTATTGTCAAAACACCAACTAGCCCAACATTCAACTTTTAAAAGTGTTTGCATGTGTACGTGCAATATATAGACAGGAAAAATGTAAACTTTTCGAGGGGATAGGGGCGGCTGAATCCCCCAAACCACCCACCTGCGTACGCGACTGCTAATTCTGGCATTTGCCTTTTATGTTTGAGGCACGCGTGTACTTAGATTTAGGTGCACGTCTCTCATAATCATATCGTGGTTTTGGGACGTTAAACCCCGCATATTATATGGCATTTGCCCTTTAAGCGCACCACTTTCTAAATTTTCTTACAAATAACAGCCCAGCGCACGGCTTTTCGGCATAAGATCCAGCAAACCCGCTCCTCAATATGCCGGAAGCAAACACATCGGAGGCTTATGCATGACATCCGAGATTATATAAGTCGTGTCCGTGCGACGCTTTCGAAGGCCACGCTACGGTGGGCGAACAGTCGCATCCAAAATGAGAGCGGCGCCACCGGCGAGAGGAGCAAAACAAGGCATTCCTCGCTCTCCTGCGAAGGGTCCAAATTGCGAGTCGCGTGACGGAGAAGGCCACTGTATCGCGAGGGCGCCGTAATATGCATTCCTCTCCTCCTCTACACCTCTATCCTTTCTTCTGACCTCCGAACGAACGCGGGGCCGAGAAACCGCTTGAGGTGCAACAGAGCCCGAGGATTGCGTGCGCGCGCGTGCGCGAGCGGCATGGCCGGCTGTTTATCGCGTGCTGAAGACGCGCTCACGGCTTGTTATCAATAGGCTGGCTCGTCCCCGGTGTCCCGTATATCGCGGGACGTAGCGATAGCAGAAGGCGCCACGTCCCCACAATCGGCCGTCACTTATCGCGGAGGGGAGGGCAAGAGGAAAGACGGCAGAGACTCTGCGGGGCCTCCTGCACGGCTTATCGGAGCGCGCGCGGCCGTTGCAGCAGCGATCGCACTCGGGCGAATGCGTGACGGCCTTGCCGGAAGTCACGGGTTCGCGTGTGTGGTCATTTACAGCGGGAATCACGAGACGCCGCCGTAATCTAACGCGTTCACGTACGCGACATGAAATCTAGAGTTTCCCGAAATCCGCGCCCTCGAAATGCGTAAATAGTAGATCGGCCTGAATGAAGTTGAGGGGACTGCACAGATTACGCGACGCGTGCTGTATGACACATTAGCGATATGACGAAACGTGTACACAAATGCAGCATTACATTGCAAGATAAAAACGTCCACGATGAAGGGACAAGTGTATCAACTTTATATCTTTCTTGTTTGTCGGGGGGGGGGGGGGGGGGGCTCATTCGCCTAAGTGGGAAAGAGGGGAGCAGTAGCAGAAAGAAAAAAAATGTGCGAGCAGGGAGGAAGAGAGAGAGAGGGGAGGAGACCTAGTACGCCACTAATTATAGGTGGGAAAAATAAAGGAGAGCGAATCGCCATGCGCTGTCAGTCTTAGGAAGGACAGTCAAAATAAATAAAGAAGGCTTGGTCGTAATTTCAGGTTGTACAAACGCAACACAAACGCTGAAAACGTGTTATTTGTTAGTTTCCCTGTAAGATAAATAACGAACGAGCCGAACTAGACACACGCCTTGCATATTCCTTCTCATGGGCGTGTGTCTGCATGCTTAACTTTTTCTACGATGTATCCCCGCTAACTTGCTCGACATTCTGTCGTCCTAAGCGTCCGTATAGCGTTCGCATCGGGCACCGCACTTTGGTTTTCATCCACGTCAGCACTACAAAGCGCCTTCGCCCACTTCCGTCGAGACTTGTCACGGCCCTTGGTGGATCTAAAGGCTTGTTTCGATATGCTTTCTTCAGAAGCCCGTCAGAACGTTTAGATGGGAGATATGGTGAATCGCTCGCATAATTGAGCTGTGCCCCTGTGGCGGTGCGCAGAAGGGCTCTGGCGGCGGTAGAGGAGGATAGCGGTCACCTTCAATGCCAATGCTTTCGTTATTTACAATTGCCTTGAATGGTCAACTGAATATACTTATAATAACGACACAACACGAGTGCGAGTTGAGCACAATACAAGCCTACAAATGACGCTCGCGACGATGGAGACGACACGCTTATGACGAATCGCGTTATATAGCCATATATTCTACGTCACTACACATGTGAGTTTTACGGCTCTGTTATCTGCGGATTTACGCAATGAAGCGACGTTCTTCTCACAGTAGCAATTATACGCTTTCAAGCGCACCATTAATTCCTCTCATGAAACTAGGAGCTTTCTAGAAGCGTTGGGGCTCTTCGCTTACGTTGACAGTCACTGTGCATTGTTTCTCCATAGTTTTTTTTTACGTTTTCCTCGCCCAATGTTTTTGCATACCCAGCCCTTTGAGCGCTGCAAAAATTCGTACGTTTCGCAGCAAAGAAAGAAAGCAAGCACTGATGGTGAAATCGCCTTCTCTTCTGCTACAGAGTTGGAGGAAGTACAGTCGCGTTCAATATGACCTGCAACACGGAAGCGCGTGACCTACCTGCTTCAAAGATTGCGCATGGCTTCAACTTGCTCTCGTTTCCGCAACTAATTGCTGTTCTCTCACTTGGGGATGGTCCTAAAGGAGAAAATATTGTTTAGTTGAGGAAATGAGGGCAAGTTGAAGCTATGAGGAATCTTTGTAGTGAGGCCACGCGCTCCCGTCATATTGAGCGCGATTGTACGTATAATGACCTCAACGCTTGCATATTAATAATAACGTACACGGAGAAAAACAGGCTCTGATGAAATCGACAGAGACGCTCGCGTGGCACGATGTGCTACTTCTGGTGATTGCAATGATCAGTGAAATGATACACAGAAGTCATACGACACATATGACACGATGCACACAATCTAATATCCCGTCAATATCACGTTTCCATAAAAATATCAAGAACACCTTTATAGAGCACAAGCGGAGCTAGCCTCCTTTGCACGTTTTAGCGCAAGCATGAATTCTGAGGCACGCTTAATGCGGTCGTTAGGACAGTATCAAAGAAAAAAAAAATTGACTTCAAGTGTCAAAAGCGCGATATTATTATTAGGCGCCGCATAGTGGGTTTCATTCTCGTGCACATAAATCCAAGTGCCTTTAAAAGACGTGCAAACACGGACACAAGTTATCTCCTTCTTCTTCTTGTGTCCGTGTTTGCACGCCTTATCCTCTTTTATGATGAATCCTTACCAAGTAGCTCAGCTCTCTGTCGTTCTAAGTACACGGGTGCTTTTGCACTTTGCTCCCATTAGGATAAGGCCGTGGCTGAGAATCGAACCCACGTCCTTGAGATTAGCAGCGCAACGCCCTATCCGCTAAGCTAATGCGGCGGACAGCGTTAACGAAGTCCACTGCTTCGATCTAGCGCTGTTGATAAACTAGAGAAAATGTCTTAGACGAGTGCAGAGTCCACATACACTCAATGCACTTCTTATAGAGATTGGGGTTCTTGGAGCGCGCGTCTGTTATATCAATGCAGACATATCGTCCTTTCTGTTTGCGGACCTACTGCAAGCGCCGTATAGGTACGCTTTTCCGACCGAGATGTCAGCGTTGTTGGTCAATAACACTTTAAGACTGTGCAGTGCGATAGGCCTTGAGGTCAGGAAGACAGAGCATGCACAAGTGCTCACGTTACGTCTTTTTCGAGTCACATTGCACTGCTCTAACAAGAACGAGAGAGGGAGAGTAGCCGGCTCTTGGGACTCGGCGATCAGGCAGGGACTTTCGAACAAAGAAGGATGGAGGATCCTCTTTTAGGTCTCTAACCGAGTTGTAAATATGTAAAATAAACTTCGCGTATCATTTAGAAACCTCAGCGTCATCGAATTATTGACATCGGACCTTTTTATAACATACAATACTGTCGTATTTGTTTACGCCTCAAGGTGTAAACAACGTCTGCGCAAAATGTCAACAAAGACAGCTAAATGGCAGCTGGATTTTCATGACGGCGTTATGACGTCAGCCAACACACCGTTTGTTTTCTTTTTTTCTCAAACTTTGGTGGCCTACATGAGAAAAAAATTGTTGTCTTAATCAAGTTTCTTGATGTTTGGAGTGGCTTTTCTCGCAGCTGACAGCGGTATCGATTTCTGCTGTGCAAAAAAGTCTTCTATGCTCCACGCGCAGCAACAAAAAAATGAAACTCAGGGCTCAAAAATGCCAAAACCACCATCTGACCATGAGGCACGCCTTGGTGGGGAGTGATTTACGCCACGTGGTGTCCTTTAACGTCCACATAAATTAAGGCACGCTGGTGTTTTTGCATTTCGCCTCCATCGAATTGCTGTAGCATTTCGTGCCGACAAATACGACATAATATTTTATTTTGCTGCAGAGTAGTGCATCACTTTTTGAAGTAATTCTTCCTCCGTCTTTCTGTAACCGGTCGCTACACATGTATACAGCAGTCTGTTTTAACGCGATAGCGTCAAAGAGCTTGTTTCGCAGAAATTCCGGCATCGGTGTCTGCGTTGGTGACATTGGCTCGGAAAAAATGCTTCGAAGAAAAAAAATACGCAGACGTCATGTAGAACGAGGAGTCTCGTTAACATATGTAATATTGCATGGTTCGGAAGAAGGGCATCACACCATGAGGACTGCGCAGGGAGTGTGTGATTTGAAGGCCTGCCCATTACAATGTGTTCGGGCATAATTAACCATCATCACCAGCAACAGCATCAACGGAATGTGCAGGTGCGCTTATTGGCTTATACGGACGCGTATAGTGCATGGTACTTCGCTGATTCGCAATATGATGAATTATGACGTAGTGGCCACTTCGCAACTGTATTTGCCGTATGCATTTTAGCGAAGTTTTTAAAAAGGCCAGCGTTCGACGCACTGGCGTTCCTTTCTTCGCGGCGTGGTTGCCCCGCCACGGTGGTCTAGTGGTTATGGTGCTGGACTGCTGAACCGAAGATCGCGGGCCACCACGGCGGGCTGTTTGTATAAGCATTGACAGTGTGAACGATGTTCCTTGAATCGCCTTCGTAGCGTATATTCTACGTGCTCTAGCGGCTCGGCTTTCGCATAGCTCTGCGTAACTCCATTGCTCCCGCTTCGTCACGTGATTGACAGAAGAGCGATGCAGATTACGCCGATACGAAAGAGAAAAGAAAGAAACGACTTAGCAATATCGCTCGAGTGCATATTCAGCAAGGTCGACCCCGTGACGATGGCCTTGCGCTTGTTCGTTGAATAATGCGCCGCTTCTTCGAATGCTCGTACAGAAAGCGATGACCTGCTGCCACGTGCACAGAGCAACCGATATCACCGAAAAGAAAAAGGAAAAAAAACCTAAAAGAAGATAAGGCTCACCTATAGCTAGATATCTGAAGGTGTACCTGTAGCATTCACTAGAAAGGCTAATAGGACTGCAACGTGTGCGCTAATTTTAAATGCACGTTTCATTCGAATGCGTGCAATGTGGATAACGCTGTGTATTGCCGCTACAAAATGTGTGGAGACCGCGGACGGACGCAACATCTTTTTTTTTTCTGCCTGTGTGTGGAATTAGAAATAAATTTGCTCAGTCTATGCCTACGTATTCGACAACTGCAACGCATCGGTCGAACAAGTGGGCAGCAATCTCGTCAGCGTCAACGTCAAGAAGGTTTCGTTTCTCGGGGAACGTTAGCAGAGAAGTGAAGAATTACGCATCGCAGCCTCGCATCTCGAAGCTGCAGCACCTATAGTTACTTTATGGAAGTGTATATATTTCATTGTAAGACCACTGTGCAACACCCTCCCTTCGCCCCCGCCCCCCTCCCTCCCACACACACACACTTAATATGTGTTAGTAATGCTAAGAATCAGCGCTTTCGTGCTAAATAAGCGAAAGAGAGAGAGAAAGGCCAAGGAAGGGCAGGGAGGTTAACCAGGTTGCATCCGGTTTGCAACCCTACAAGGGGGGAGGGAAAGAAAAGAAGAGAGAAAGGAAGAAGGAAAGAGAAGACAACTAATGCACGCGTACGCATAGCAGCGTTCACCACACATACCCTGAGTGTTTCAAACTGCGGACTGTTACACATAAGAGATAGTGTAAAAAAATATAGTTCACCTGTTTTATTTTAGCGCTCTTTTAACTTTTTTTTTTAAAACAAAACCAAAAAGAATTAAAAGAAAGCACATGCGACAAGGTTGCTTTCGCGCAGTGCACATGGGCGCAGCAGAAAAGCCGGGAAAAGAACGAGGGCATGCCCACAAGGACCGGACGCGGCACCTGCGGGCTGACGGGGCGCGTCACGGCTGAGTCACGTGCTGAGCCTTCTAGGTGGGGGGCGACCGGAGGGGAGCTCGGTGACGCAACGAAATCCGTCCTTCCTTTTTCACTGCAATCGACGAGTTGCAAAGCGCGGCGGTTATCGTCCACATCTCTCTCTCTCCTCCTTCACTCCTTCAGATCCTTCACTATCTTGCCCGTCGACAGGGCGCACGAGTCAAGTGCGGCAAGTCTTTTCTTTCCACCACCCGGGGTGTTGAACTTCTGACGTCGGCGTCATCATTGACCTAGCTTCTGCATTGCGTCCTTTTAAACGCTACCCTATCTCGCTTCTGCATGGAGACCACCTCTCCCGCGCCCTCCTCTTTCCCTCGCCGCGACGCTGCTTCCGGAGAAGAGGCACGCTTTCTCTCCTCTCACTTTTTCTGCGCAAACGAGCTCATTACTTCACTCTGCTATTCTATGACTTTTGGCTTGTCGGATGGGGGTTACGTTTCCGCTGCGTACGGCTGTCTTCTCGCCGGCCTTCCTGGAATGGAAGACGAATGGTGTGCCAAGCAATTTGGCGCTTTGCTCTAGAGGAAACCGCGGCCACTGAGAGAGGAGGGGGGGGGGGAGACGTCGAATAGATGTTCTCTTTTCGTTCTACGAGTGGGGCGTCGTGTTATCGGGATGCACGTGCGAGTCCATCAGGTTCATGGCGAGCGGCTCGCGAGTGTGACTACAGTTCTTGTACGTCCCGGATCACGCGAGCTTCGTCACCATGGGCCAAGTTCACGGGACACTGCGGAAGTCGTTAGGCTTGGGAGATCGAATTAGACCTTGTCGTCCAAGAGAAGTATTTCGATGCGAACTATGCATCTCTAGGGTCGTCCACATCTAAGGTCTACACCTAATTAGTATTAAATACCTCATAGAAGATGCACTTTACTACATAATTCGGAAATCATTATCGCGTTTATCAAAGCCATTATTAGAGGTCATATAACGGACATTTCCCTCGTGAAGTAGAATAAACCTTCTAGTTTTGCTAGCTTAAATGCTAAAGAAATGTTCACCTTAGATGTGGTCGACAACGAGTAAATTAAACACCTGTAATCCATCCGTCGGGGTTAGTCACTGATAATACAGCCGATCTCGGATATATCGAATATGCTGGGGCTCACAAAAAAGTTCTATATATAGGCAATTCGATATACAAGGTATTTTATATATCGAAAATATTTCAAGGGTATTTTATAAGTGTTCTGTACACCGAATAATTCGATATATGCGCGTTTGACTGTACTGCGATTGGGAAGAACAGGTATACGGAGCTGAATGCTCCCGCCACAACACCACGTGTGCATATGTGAGCTTACAGTGACGTACTGGTCCGATTAGCGGACGTGGATGATTCATTTCGAGAGGGATTAAGTATGAAATTAAGTGATGGGTATTCATACAGAACTCAGCTTGATTGTGGAACGCTGAAGTCGTTGAATCGAGCGCAGCAAGTCAACCGGACATGAGATAGCGAAGATTCTGCACGAACCTATTGGAAGGACTTCGTATGTGTAGGTACAGCTGCTTTATTCAGCACATTACATCACAAAGCAGGTGAACCTGGCCTGTAGCAGCAGAAAAACCAGTTACAAAATAGCTGTAGATCGTATATACCAGAAAGGATACGATGGTTTTAATGTAGTACATCATCCGTAGTACAGCCTGGATGCTGTACTTTGCCCACAATACGCGCACCCTCAGCACAGCTGCCAAGCTTCATTTCAGGAAGTCGTATTTGTTTTCCTGTTTACGAAATACGTTCTCCTCTAAAACACCTAACGCGTGCAACAGTGAATACCACTTTGCAAGCTTGATCAATAAGGATGTTTTTGATTCTAGAGGCATTGTTTCGGTGATGAGATTTAGCGATCAACTATACGCCGAGGTTCTTTAACGTTTCTGCGAGGTTCATCCGCTGGCAACAGCTTCGGCTTTATCAACAGGAACCACGCGGCCACCGCGGTGGCAAACATTGATAGTAGTAAGGATAACGACGCTATTGTGGTGAATAGCGCTTGACTACACAGTGCTATCTTGCGTCACTCCCAACCCGGCTGATCCACTCTGCTGTCAGATGAAAACGTAAAGGTTAAATAATGGCAGTCTTCTTTACTGTCCGACGATAGCCGTTAACAGACCAGGAGGTAACGTTGCATACTGCATAATTATTTAGAATTCACCACATCATTCAAGTTCCAACGTTGTCCAATTACAAACTCCTGTTTTTTTAATATAAACTCGGTTTATTGAAAAATAATGATGTCATCATAGGCGTGCGCTTGGGGGGGCAGGGGGGGGCGCAAAATCTGCCCCATACATTGACCCCCCTAGTCACCTAAGAGGGGGGCGCTGCGATGAACCTTCGCCCCCCCCCCCCCCCATGGGGAACCCTTCGCACGCCTATGGATGTCATTAGAAGGCTGCCAAGGCTGTAGACAGAAAAATTTCCTAGCTTGTAATGTACGCCATCCTGAAGTGTGGTATGTATACAAACGCAGAACCAATTACGGAAATCGAACGTTAAAATTTCATTTGCCTACACTTCTGGGCCGAATAATAAGAGAAGATAGAATTAACATATCTACTACATCACCAAAAGAACTGCGTTTAGCGTTTGTACACTGATATGATATGGCGACTGCGTTTTTTTTTCTTTATGCCTGCTTTATATAATCCCTTTTTTCATAGCGACGTTCTGTTGCTCATACATTTTCTCCTAGTAGCACATTTAAGGCGGAAAGGTGGGCTAGTTGGTATCTTGAATAATATGACATGTTTACTAGCGAAAAAGACGTGGACGAGAAGAAGGAATACAGGACAACGCTAGTCCTGTATTCCTTCACAGGACCTAGCGTTGTCCTGTATTCCTTCTTGTCCACGTCTTTTTCGCTAGTAAACATGTCATATTATTCTCCTAGTAGGTTGCACTCTCTTAGGCGCACGCTGTTATGCTACCCTGAGTACTAGGGGACCAGCGCCCAACAAGATGTTCTCGCAGCCTTTACGTGTCTGCCTAGTAACTGTCGCGGAAAAAAAAAATAGTTTTTATTTTTCAATTTTATCTTGTCATTGACTTTTTATTCGTTTTCGTTCGCATATCTCCAGCTTTTCCTGCCTAGCGCTGAGCACTTGATCATGCACTCTAACTGAATTGGGTAACTTATACATTACAACGCCTGAGTAATGGTTGTAAACAGCTTTCTGGCCGATCTCAACTTCCTTCTGCGAGAAACTCCCCTTTTTTCGAGAACTCGTGTTCTTCGCTGCTGTTAAATATATGCTTATCCTTTCGGTAAAAAAAAAAAAGAGATACAGTGCACGGGGTCGACTATTGTTGGATGGTCGCGTTGCGTAGCTGCTTTCTGTAAGCGCAGGAATATATTAAAGTTTTCGCAACTCGCAGAACGCAAATCTGCAAATATACTCGACAGACCTGTTGTGTAACGTTATAGATAAACTGTGCTCCCACAAGTTTTACCGTTCTTTACCATTTTCGCTTCTTTCTCGCGCGTAAGCTGCGACGCTCCCTACACAGACACGAAAGCTTGCTCGAGCGTTTCACCATCATTGCAAGTTTTACCGCGCGGGTTACGCCAGCCGCGTCTGGGCATGCGCATTGAGTGCAAGCGGGACAACGAGGAAAAAAAGGCTACCGCGAATCGACTGTGTATAAGCGCGCGACGAAGAACGTCAGAGACATATAATATGTAAACAAGTGTACACGTACATGGCGTGGCAGACCTACCAGGAAGCTCTCGAATAAATAAATAAAGAAAAGACTCCGCGATAAAAACCCGGCGCCGCACGCGACCGTGAGCAACTGATAGGCGCCAGCTTTCGACGCACCGATCTCTCACCTATTGGGTACAATAGCAAAGAACCAGAACGATGGGTCGCAACACATGTTGTTTTTACTAAGAAAACGAACGTCGCAGACAGCAACGTCTCTCACAGAGCGGGCAGCCATAAAAAGCGAAATAAGAAAGGTCTTGAGAACAGTGCGCACGGCCGCTTTTAATCGCTGACGCTGTCGATAAAGGACAGCAGTACGCCGAACTTTTAAATGCATGCAACACGAAGAAAAAGGAAAGGACGGTCTTCAGAATGTGAAACGTTCTACACGACTCAAACAGAGGACGTTGAGGACAAACGCAGTGCAATATCGCGGACTCATTGCTCGGTTAGAATATTGGTGGCGACAGTCTCGCGTTTGGGTCACTGCTACAAGAGAGGTTAAAACTCCTTCGGTAGTTTAATACCGAGAGAACATCTCGCACTGTTAGAGAGGCACGAGACGATATATACGCAACAGAATCAACATGGCAGCTTTCACGTCAGTTGGAAATTCTACGGTACGAGACCATGTTATTTCGTCTGTCATATGCATGTTATTATGACCATTTATGCTCGTGTCAGCAGCCGCATTGCATCTGGTTGATGATGTAAAGGACTTCTTTTGTGTGATGAAATAAAAATTAAACGCTTACACATTGCTTCGCGTGACCTCATACCAGTGTGTAAAAACGCGGCTGCGTCAATAAACTGGTTCCAGGTGGGCCTGTATTACAGCACTCTGTGGACATCTCGACAGGGGCGTAGCCGTGATACTTTTAATTAGGAGCGGGGGGGGGGGGGAGGTGGGCCGAACTCCAATATATGTATTTCGCGCGCGCATATGTGTTTGTACTTATGCGTATTTATGATACATACACACAAATTGAAAATCTCCCCATCCCCCAATCCTGGCCATGCATATGATAGCCGATTTCGTCAGTTCGCCTACACAAGAGCTCGCTGTGCAGGAGTTCTTGTCCCGAGCGTATCATACCTAACGTTTACACATGCCGATATCGACGATTTATGTCGTTACGACGTTAAGAGAACAATGCACGTGGCATGAGAAACGGAGCGAGCTTGTCTTCGCACTCGACGGGAGGCGAATGGAAGCAACATGTTTGGGCGTGCGCAGTCGTTTTCCAGACGGGCTCGCAGACAGCCTTCTCGGGGTCGTCCGTTTAACAGTTCAAAGCGCCCGTCTGACCGCGCACAGAAAGTCAAAGCACGGAGAAACACGCACCTCCGCAAAAGAACATTTGCGAAGGCCAAATCCATTAGAGACGGATGCGCCGCTTCGTACGCGCGACATAAACATTGCCGGGAAAAGACAGGTGGTCGTAGAGGAGGGCGTAAACGCGACGTCACTCCCAAGGACGTGGAGGCCTTTCCCTTGTGGCTCGGTACTATATAAGCAAAAATAAAATAAGTTTAAAGAAAATCAAACGGCGGAGGAGCGCCGCGGAGGAATGACATAGTGCGTCGGCACTGATGAAGCCGCTGCTGCGGAGGAGGCTTGACACGTGCATATAGGAGGAATGGTGAGTGTGTCGCCATCTAGAAACATGCGGGCAAAACTCGTAGAGTGGGCGCCACGCATGAGAGCGGGCATCAACGTCATCATTGAGGAAGCTGTCTCTCTTTTACCTTAAAAATAATAATTGTGGGGTTTTACGTCCCAAAACCGCGATATGATTGTGAGGGACATCGTGCTGATGGGCTCTGGAAACTTCGACCACCAGGGACTCCTTAACGCGCACCTCAATCTAAGTACACAGGCCTCTAGCGTTTCGTCTCCATCGAAATGCGGCCGCCACAGCCAGGATTCGATCCCGCGAACTACGGATCAGTGGTCGAACGCCATAACCACTAGACCACCGTGGCGGGTCTCTTTTTGTCTTGCAAACATAATGTAACGTGTAGCTTAAACATGCCTATTTACATTACATAACACCTGCCGCGGTGTGTGTGTGTGTGTGTGTGTGTGTGTGTGTGTGTGTGTGTGTGTGTGTGTGTGTGTGTGTGTGTGTGTGTGTGTGTGTGTGTGTGTGTGTGTGTGTGTGTGCGTGCGTGCGCGCGCGTGCGTGCGTGCGTGCGTGCCGTTATGTGTTTATCATAATCATCACCCAGCACACCTGGAGTAGCATGTCAGGCGAAGAGCCAGGCGAACATCTCCAGCATTTCATTAAATCATTTCTCTCTCTCTCTTGTGGTCAGAACATTCGCAAATAATGGACGAAGGCAGTGCTACGGGAAGTGTCATACGTTAGGCAGAAAGAAACGAAACTGGCACGGCGAGCCAATGTAGAGGAATCAGGCACCCAAGTGTAACCGGGGAGCCGTGAGTATTATTATGTGACGTCATTTGTGCGCTGCCTTTGGTCGCAGGTAAAAATATGAGGAAAGATCGATTGCGGACGTACATATACCTTTGTAGACTGCGCAGCACTTGAGTTCGATATTCACCAATTCTGCGGTGTCACAACCGTGACTTAGACTCGCAGTTCGATGTCGTGTAGCGCTGCTGGGCCGTAGAATAAATACACCGTCATAATTGAGATATTTCTGGGTTGCATTTATTCACGTGTATGTTCGCGGCAGTAGTTCAGTAGCCATGGCGTTCTGTCTTGCTGCTGAAGATTAGGGCGCGGTGTAGTTTCGATCGATGGTCCCGCTCAACCATTACGAAACTGGAGGAGTGATGGAAACACGTCCGTGTACTTAAAGGAATACTGACACGAAAATTTTCAGTTGTCGTCTTCTTGCGTCAAATGAAAGGCCAAGCCATCAAGAGCCTAACAAATGTACTGGTAAGCGTGAGAGCCCCCTGGAAAAGTAATTACAGTATGTTTTTTAAAAGCTAGTTTCGCTTTCTACTGTAGCCCCGCCGCGGTGCTCTAGTGGTTATGGCGCTCAACTGCTGACCCGAAGGTCGCGGGATCGAATCCCGGCCGCGGCGTCTGCATTTTCGATGGAGGCGAAAATGTTTGAGGCCCGTGTACTTATATTTAGGTGCACGTTAAAGAGCCCCAGGTGGTCGAAATTTCTGGAGCCCGCCACTACGGCGTCTCTCATAACCGTATCGTCGTTTTGGGACGTTAAAACCCGGATATTATTATTATTATTATTATTATTATTATTATTATTATTATTATTATTATTATTATTATTATTATTATTATTATTATTATTTTCTACTGTACCCTGACGTCAAGACATGGTATGAGCTTCTCGTCACGTGCTCGTGCAAGATATTGTCAAGTTTCCACGGTCGCTCCGTTCCTGGCTCCATTGGTAACGCACAAGCGGCCATTCCGAAAGCTTTTGGCAACGCAAAAGTGCCTATTTTGAATGTTTTGGTTCTTGACGTCATCACAATTAGCCATACTGGTGCGCAATGTCACCAGAATTGACACTGTATCCTGACGTCGCGCTAGCGTTGATGTCAGTAGGTGCGCCATGTGAAAATTGACTTCAATGTCAAAATAAAATATCTTAGCATTTGCTCAGCTTCGCGCTTGCGCAGACCCGTCTCTCTATACAGGAGATTTGTATGACGGAGTAAACTCACCTTCGAAAATTTGTGTCAGTACTTCTTTAAATGTAAAACGAATTTAACAATCCTAGCTGTTGAGCTGTTAACCGGAGTATTCCCCGTTCTCATAACTAGGGCTCCGTGTTTTCGGAGTTTATTTTTCTTGAAATTCGGAGGGTCCTTTTCGGAGTTGATTTTTTGGGAGGAAATTCGGCGTTTGTCGGCGTTTATTTCAAGTAAATCTCCAATTTCACGAAATTCGGTGCTTAATTTTGTATTATGAGTAGTTGCAACATGTTCTTATTAATTTTATTTCCAATGAAAATGCGTTGCATTGTTGCTGATAATCCTGTTTCTCAATCCTTTCATTTTTGCTCACTTCCTGTTCATTTACCCTGTTAATAAGGCTGTTGATGTGCACGGTGTAAGCTCACCAAAGTGTACTTTATATGGGGGGGGAGGGGGGGGGCAGGAGCTAGTCAAGCGGCTTCTCAGCTTTTTCTCCCAACTTCCCTCATCTTTCTGATGAAAAATAAAGGGCCTATTACTGTTATTATTCTCAATACTCCGAAATTTTAGAGGAAATGATATCTGAACACAGAAACATGCGAACACACTAAGCGTATTTTATATGTCTGGAATGTTTGAAGGCACAAACACACATACATACAAGCACTAATACTTGAATACAAAACACATACGTTTGTTCGTATTACAACCTTAAAGCTTGTTGTAATAGACGCAAGTGTATTTCACGAGGTTGCTGCCGCTGATGAAGGTGCGCTCCTTTCGATTGATGATTCTCAGCTTTGAAAATATCCTTTGAACGTTGAAAATGCCCTTGTAAAATCGGAGTCTATCGGATAAATCCAAATTGTCAAAAATTTTACCGGTGAATGTTTATATGTTTATCGGATTTTTTCGAGTCTATCCGAAAATACGGCGCACTACTCATAACCAACCTCTCGCTTTTACGTGGTCTCGCGCCAAGAGAGATAGAGATAGACAGATATTAATGTTAACTGAAAAGCAAGGAAGTTAACCAGTAGGTCACTATCCGGTTTCCAAACAATGTGTCCTTCGCTAGAGTGTAGATGCGCTTTTTTGTCACATTGAAGCGATGACTCTATAGGCACTCTTGATAACGAGTGCAGCAATGATTGCTCTCACCCGACTCAGGTCACTTGAAGCATTGCCTACGCGGAACACGTACCGTCGCAGTATAACTGACTTTTTCATGCGCTACTTACCCTGTGCTTCGTGTCCCGTATTCTCGGAACGACTAAATCACATGACCTCGGAGGAGGCGCACCGGTGACATAAAACGGAATGACGACTGGAAGGTCGTTCAATGTTATTCAGATAACGATGTCTACAGGGCACCGCCTCTTCACCTTTCTTCATCGTTGCTTGAGGTTTCACATGCTTCTCGATTTAATAGATTCCTTAGGAGTACGGGAAACAGCCACTTCATATTATCAGGGTGTTTCCCTGTGCAGGTGTGCGAGTAACGCCTCATGAGTGAATCACGGGACGTATAAGGGCAAAGTTCTCATCCTTCTCATGACGTCGGGACCAGAGAGGCGCCCGGCCCGGGCAACTCCTTTCACGGGTATTTCCCCGCGATAAGAGGCGGATGATAACGTTCCCTTGCACCAAGGAGTGAAACGTGACCCTAGAGAACTGGGCGTGATAAAGAGTTTCACAATGGTACAAGGAGAGATAGCGAGCGAGCTTAATATTGGTGATTGCAGTATCAGCCATAGGATTTGCCACATTGCTGTATCATATACATGTATCAGCATGTAACGGCTTCTATTGATGCGTGCGTATGTAAGAGGAGAAGAAAACACCTCTGGGGTGCTACCTCGGATAAGAGGCGTTGTCTCTATCGCATGTTTCTTTCAAGGTGCTTCTGGACTTGTATTAATAAAATGTTTTCAATGAGCAGACATGCAATAAAGGTCGTTGGCTGCATAGCCACCAACATTATTTCTTCAACCGCACTACAACAGGAGCTATTTTATTACTGTATACATATAAATGTTATGTGCCCAGGACGCGCGCGCGCCGGCCTTTGTGCGAGATCTGGATCTTACAATGAAGAATGGGGCATGTGTATTCTCTTATCCGCTCATCTCCAGATGCGGAGTAGCCACCTGTACTAATAAACTGTTTAACCTGTCTATATTTATTTTCTGGTTTTGTCTCTCTCTATTTTTTAAAACGAAAGTCTTGTGTCTCACGAGTCGAAAATATTTGCCGTGGTTGAAAGCGGTTAAGCCCGGTTTGTGAGCAATAGCTCGGTTTAATGCCAAATCTGGCAGCCATGCGCGCCTAGAAGAGTTTAGATGCGAAGCGCGAAGTTGCCATTTTCTTAGGCGCGCTCTTTTCATACACAGGCCTGTGCTCACTCTCTCCGGAGCTGCCGGTGCCTGCCGTTTGACGCCAAATAGCAGATAGCATACTATTGGCCAATAGCCGATATAAACCAAGGGCGGCGTTTCGATCAGATGTGCTTCTTGCCTCGGGGCGCTACTACACGCTGGCGGCCCGCTCCATAGGCTGCTAACATTGCAGAGTAGCCCGCCCAAAGGAATCAACAGGAGGGAGCGATCGCACTTTATGCGCGCTCTCAAGGTCATGTCGCGCGGTGACGTAACTTTTTCCCCCCGAGCCATCCCTCCCCGTGTAGCTTCCAGCGCGCTCGTCGGGACGATAGAAGAAAGGGAGCGCTTTAAGCGGGCGATAAATCCCTCTAACTCCGCCCGTTCTTGACGCATTCGAGAAACTTTCGTGACAATCGATTCATGAGGCAATAAACACCGATACTGACGACGTCCAACGATTGTTTAGAAAAGTGGTTCAGGACCCCTTTAAGGATGCATAATTAACGTATTTTCCATAGCTCAACCTCTCCTCCTTCCTGCAACTTAATGAGTGTCTCGTTCGAGGAAAGGCTTTCGCCTGTGCTCTCCTTAGCGTTGCTCAAAGGGACCGTTACTTTTTCCGTCCTCACGTCTAGCAACGTTCTTCCGCCTGCAGTGCTTCATTCCTGCACAAAGTCGATTATAAAAGAAGTATAAAAACATCTCCTAAGCAACATACAATAAAAAGAAAGTATACGTGTCTCCACGTGCCCCGCTCGAACAATCCTTCCACGCTTCATTTCTTCTGCAACTAAGCCTCGAGGGGAACAATACCGTATTAGCCTGCGATAAGACTCTACGCTCTACTGTTTGCCTGCTGTGGCCCGTGCTTGCCTCTTGAAGCTTACTGAAGTGTATATTGCGCGCTCAAGAGGGAATTGCACGTGAAAAAGTGTGCCTGCGTCGCCTTTCCCAATTTCCTGAAACATTAACACTTTCCGGCGTCATCGGTTGCTCCTGTTTATAAGTGCACCAGTGTGAGTTCGTAGCGAGAAAAATAACGCTGTCGCTGTGCAAGCGCTCGCACACGTAAAAGAAAGGTAGACGTTTAGCACACTCAAAGGCACTCGTGAATCAACGCTTTTAAAGCTTTTAATCCCCACAGCTTACATCGGTGGGTATTCTCGATTTTGTCGCAGGCTGTTTCTGTCTCCTACAGCGGTTGTTCAAAAAGGGATTATCGAAGTTTTTCGGATGCTTAGTCGCAGAAACATTCTATTCTTCAAGCGTGTTGCTCTTAAAGTTACGCCCTTATACCACGACCGAGAACAGAGAAGCGTCGACAAACTCGGATTCTGCTTTTCGCTAGGTTGTCTATACTTTTGTTCGCGCCCTTCTCAAGTTCTCCACGTGTCTTTGATCTCTGCGCATCGAGCGGAAATGAATTTGCTGGCGCAGTACGCGAAGGAAATTCTACGAGTCCAAAGTATTTCATTTCTTTTCGCGAGAGATTGCGACAATCCTTACATCCTCTCTGTGGGTTCGAACGGTGGAGCCATATTGATTCTTGAAACTTTTGAAACTTGGGTGACTTCTATAAATCGGCGTATTTGCTTCTATCACTTCTGGTGTTCGCTGTATAATGGTCTTAAGCATTCTTTCTGGGTCGAATTATCAACACGCCTCGTATCCATTCCATTTTTTCGTCAGTATTTTTTAATCTTCCGTACATCCATACGCAAAAACCTTTTCTAACCCTCTCTTAAAGGAATGATGACGCAAAATGACACTACATTTTCAACTTGTCGCTCTGTTTCTTGTCACTTAATAAAAATCAACACCCTGTAAACACCAGAACAAACTCTGCCGAGCCTAAAAAAATTATTAGAAAACATATCGGGAAACCGGTTTCTGTTAAGGTGGATGCGTTGGTCTTCGTATATCGTGTCAGTATAGAACGCTCAGAAATGGGTCATCTTTTTCCACGATCCGACGTCACTAAACGGCTTAGACTAAAATGACTCGAATACACAGCTAATATATGAAAGCCTCAAGGAACACACAAAATTTCAACTTGTTTAGAAAACTGTGCGGGTCTCTGAGTGTCCGTTCACTTCATTCGCAGCCTTCATTTGTTCGCGTGCGGAAGTGAGCCAATGTTTGTGAAATAGACTGTATCCTGTACTTTCGGGAATTCAGATTCTCAGTTGTGCCATTAGTTGTCTTGTCATGCCATGCGCCTGAAATTAATGCCGGCGCCAACAAAGGCGCCAACTCCTCCTATAAAACGCATACAAAAACCAGCACCAGGTATGTTGTTATAGCGTCGAACTCTACACCGGAACGCTGCAATATTCCTAGGAATACTGCAGCATGCAAAGAAGTGCCCCTGCAAACTAGGAGCTCTATGACGTCGGCTTCTTTTAGTGACATCTTGTTTCGAAAAGAAGAGAGGCGGAAAAATGTAAATAGTACCCCTCACCCGTAGTGAAGGCCGACTGTTGCTGATCCCATGCAGTGGCTTTGCGACAAACAGTTGGTGCGATAAGAAGTCGACTTGCTCAGACTTGTTCCTTACAGAACACAGCGTAAAACTGTTAACTTACTGTCAAAGCTAATCAAATTAACTGTCAAAGCTGTCAAGTTAACTGTCAAATTAACTATCAAATTAACTGTCAAAGCTAATCGACAGTAGAAATATTATAATCTTACCGCACTTTGCTGCACTACGTGAATTTCTGCGCAGAATTCAATGCGTTGCAAGACCGCAGGGCAGAATGTCATCACGCTGACAAAGAAATGTGTCCTCCTTTAGTGCCGGCTATCACGACGCGATACTGCGAGACTCGTTACTCCAGTACTGCGTGCTGCGATGCTGCTCATCTAATCATGTTAAACCGTCGACCAGCCGCTTTTAGGGAAAACATTCCCGGCCTAAGGCTAACAGTTAATATAAAAGTTTGTCTTTTAAAACTGCTGTGGAAAATACGAACATATTAGACACATACCAGACGTTCATGATTGGGGCCACTATAACCACCACTTTTATCCCATCAGATAGTACGTGTCTATAAGTACATGAACCACAACAAAGTGATTACATTATAGTGTCGCTTGCATGCTAGCTTTATGTTATGGTAGTCGTACGCGTCACTCTTATCAGCCCACACACGCGCGCGTAGCCACCCACAGAAAAAAAGATGACATTAATTTTGCGCATAAAAATTAACAATGTAAAAGCATTCATTCTTTAAATTATTTCTAGTGACGCTTTATATATCCAACTGATAACAGGTTACGGGGATATGTGTCATGATCATATACTTCCAAGTCGTAAAGACCATTCTGCTCGGCAATGCCTTTTCTTCGGTGCTTTAATCGGAAAGAGAAAGAAAAGTGGTTGTATACTCATGCAATTGAGCGGCTGTTTACGTCTCCGCAAGCACAAAACAACCCGAGGGAATTGGGTTCCGGACGAAAGACTAAACCTGGGGTGTACACAAAACCACATATTCTTTCTGTTTACGTTTTTTTTTCTCTTGCACCCCGTCCATAACGCCGGATTCACGGTCTCTTTTATTTCCCGCTATACTGGGACGACCGCCGTGTGGAGGCAGAGCCAAGATGGCGGCCCGCTCATCGTGTCTGGGCACGCCGCAAGAAGACAGCAATAATACAGCAGATGTGATAGAGCGGCCAAGGGAAACGGCCATCAGGGGAAGATGCGGGAGGACGCAAGAGAAAGGAAATCCCACCGGTGATGACACCGCTGGAGGCCCTCCCCCCAAAAAGGGGGGACACGAAAGAATGATCGGCGCATAGATGATCGACTCGCAGGCTCGACCGTCCAGCCTGTCCTCCCGCCGCGGCAGCTAGCTATCGAACGAACGCACGAGGCCGCATTGACGGGAGAAAAGGGAGTGTGGAAGAGGAGCACGGATATGAGTACCTGATGCCGACTGTAGTTATTTACTCTTCGTTCCCAAGGTTGCACAGCGTTCCGGAAGTCTTAGTTGCCGGTGGCGCATATGATGGCTGTAGTACGGTGGCGCAATCGGTGCGTTCTTTTGCAGCGTACTGTGAGAGGTGCATTGAAGTGGCACATGTAGTTCCGAGATCCAGAAGGAAAGTAAACAGCCGCAGCATTCTATGACAGCATGCCAAAGCAGGTTCGTGTACTTGAGGGGAAACTGAGGAACTCGAAAAGGAGTTGTAACTGAACCAAACGTGATAGGTGTAAGCTTTGCGATACTAGACGGCGGCAGGAATCGGAATGCGCTAATGGGTGTAGCTACTAGTCTAGTTGTGGTTACGAGATAGCAGTGGAATCCCACAGTCCGTGTATAATGTGTGCTGCAGGTAACCGGTGGATGTTAACAGAACGAATCCCAATGGAAGACAAGTGCAGCCGAGAACCGTAATCAGATGCACATACCACGACCATATCTTCTCTCCACCCCCCCCCCCCTTTTCTTTTTCCTGCCCTGCTGCTCCTGTGGCCTTTTTATCCTCAGTCTCCTTTCCCCTACACAGAGTAGCATGTAGACGCCTTTATATACGCCGGCAGAATTCTCTGTTCTTCAATAAATAACCTTCCCTCTATCTTTCGAGCATATATGGGGTGTGTTGGTACTAGGAAATTCGCAGGTACAGGATGATTGACGCACGCTACGAAAACAGAAAGCACTTTGTTCTTAAGTGGAGCGAGAATAGGCGGAAGACGATGATGACGACTTTCAAGACAAATTAATAGTGTGTTTGTGCCATCTTGCGGGATCTCTGCATTCTCGCGCCTTATAGTGGGCACACTAGTGGCACGAGCGCATTGCAGCGAAGCTGTGACCCTCTTGTTGGTCCGGATTTTTCGTTGCGTCGACGTTCTTTCGGAAGATATGTAGGCTGATTTAAAAGACAGAGTGCCATGAGGCGGGAAGCGCACAGTGTGCTGCTTCTCGAAGAGGCATCGTGACGTCATCATTTTACATTTTCACATTGCGATCACGTCATCACAGGACGTTTACGTTTGCCTTGATGACGCTATCGCGTGATGCCATCAGTTAATATCATCACATGACGATGACGTCATCGCGTAGCGAAGCGTTCGACACGATCACGTTACGTCAATCATGTCAAACATGATGCCACTATTTAGTCGCATGAGTTTTGGAACCATGGGATGTCAACGCCGGATTTTTCGCGTCATGGGACATGTGAAGCTATCCCATTTATAAATAACACCCCAATGGCACCTGTCGTGGTGGTATTCCACAGGTTCGCTGGACACCCACTTTCTGCATCATAAGACAGCGCACGTACACGAAGAGGGAAAAGAAAGACACCGACGAATATGAAGTTAAACCAACCCGCCCAAATCGCTACATTGCTCACCCACTTTGGCAGAGTCAGGGTGATCAATCAATTTTTATTTAAATGCAGGGCGTTTCTGTGTGGGATCAAACCGCATAGAACTGTGCATACCTTTTTTTGCTTCAGCGCACGCAAGGCAGCCACGCTATTGTTCAGGTGCACGTCATCCATTCACTTGAAGATCATGATCGTCGAAGTCAAACACAACGCAAGTTCTACGGTGTTTGAATTGCTAATGGAAAGCATGCGGTCGAAACACGGGTAGGAATAAAGCAAACGCTTTCTTTGTAATTTTGGCAAAAAAAATTTAATGGAATCTCAAAGGGATATTCAACTGGCGTTGTATTTACGCCACTATTTCATAATTCTATCTAGGTTTATTCTTGACGTACCCATTTATTACCGAATAAAAGTGTAACTTACGTTATGAACGTGTTGACTGTATTGGAAGCACGAACGTTTTTGGGGAGAGATATAGATGCAAGAGGGAAAGGCGAGGAGGTTAACCGAAATTGAAACATCTGCTTTGCTACCCTGCACTAAGGGGAAGGGGAAAGCAAGACTGAAAGAAAATCAGAGAGGAGAAGAAGGTGCACACGCACGCGAGCGCGCACACACAAATACGCGCGCGCGTGCAGCAAAGGTGCGGAGCAGAAGCAATATAATTTTCCTAATAGGTCACTACTTCGTGAAAAATTCAATAAGACCATTCGATAAAGACCTCCGATGAGACGACAGTTC
The DNA here is from genome assembly GCF_013339695.2 of Rhipicephalus sanguineus. Lineage (NCBI taxonomy): Eukaryota > Metazoa > Arthropoda > Arachnida > Ixodida > Ixodidae > Rhipicephalus > Rhipicephalus sanguineus. The sequence continues at coordinate 22,917,347 of NC_051177.1, read as the reverse complement.
GGGTCGGCATTCAAAGACTGTCTGTTCCGACAGGAGCCTGTCATCAAGGCGGGCCAACACGGCCGCTTGCGACAGCCGCGGAGTTTGTGGAGTTTGCCAGCAGAAGTACTGACGTCGTACACTACCATATTGAATTGTCGCGTTTTAGTATTATGTGAAAAGAAAGTAACTTGCGGGAGCGATATCAGTTTATGCTATACCATCAGTTAATGATGGAACAATTAATCGTATCAAGAGACGGGCTCCTAAGATAACTCTCAGGATTTCAAATTTAATTTAAATATACGAAATCGAGTCAATTTGCTGCATGTTGTATACTTCGGCGGAATCAGGTGGGAGGCGGGGGGTAATTTATGTGAGCCTTCTTGCTGACACGAAAACGCAACAAGACCTGATACTCCTTACGTCTTGTCGACTCTGCTTACGCAAACCCTACTTGTATAGAGCACTAATAGATATATTGCTATGGTATTAGCCAGGCTACGGTATCAGCCAGACAAGAGGAAGGAGGAAAGGTTAGCTGGTTTGGCCTATAGACGCCATCTTTGCATGTCATTACCTTAGCTCATCTGCAAATAAACGCAGCTAATCGTATTTTAACAGTAGCAATATGTTATAGTATTTAAATGCGGATATCTTATTTGCTTACCATAGTATTTCGAAAGCGAAAAAAAAAACCTTCCTTCTCCCATTCGTACGTGACCTTGAACGAAAAGTCGGCGTGAGCGAAATGAATGATGCAGTTAATGACGACGAAGTGGCCACGCGAGATGCGCTTCACTTCGTCTTCGCGGCATTCGCGGGACTAAAGAGATATAAAAAGCGGCGTCCATGTGGTATAAAGTGAATGGTGAAATTGCCACACGGGAGGGCTTTCGCCTTCGAGTCGTATTAGGGAATGCATAAAGGACCTTCCGCGGTCTCCCGGTTAGCGAGGCAGTCGCGCCTCAAATTATCGCAAAATCAAAACACCTAGACAGCTGCGCTCAGAATTCGCATTAGACAGTATCGTAATAGTCGGAAAAGCTCTTAACATTGTTAGCAAACGAAAGGATCAGTCGGTCCTGCGGTAGTCTATGGTCCCATGACCTCATCACCTCTTGAACAGCAACTATTTTCGTAATGAATGACTCGTTTATAGTGGTTTATAATGCGAAGATCGAGAAGTCCTTAACCGCTATATGATGGAAAACTCGTTCGTATTTGTGAGACATTTCGCCCCTCGTTCCGGGGCATCATGCAACCGCGCGCTTCGACGGTGGCAGTTATCCAACATCGATGATGGCGAAGCGAGGCGACGACGTGGGACGGCCTCGATGCCACGGACAGGGAGATCCCCGCGGACTCATCGAGGGTCACGCGCACGAGGTGTTCGATGGAGTCCCTTCCTTCTCGGCGCTTGCCGCGTGCAGCAGCTTGTTTATTATTCTTGTAGCTCCGTGGCCTTCAGACACCGTGTTCCGGTATTTGCGGCTGAATAGGAAAAGCGAGCGCGCGCACGTTCTCCATGCACGCTCTCGAGGGCACGAGGTAGTTCCGGGAACGACGTCCTCCACGCAGTTGGCGGCATCCCGAGGCCCCCTTACCCCCATCCCCCACTGGCGTAGACGGGGGAGGGCTCGGGGGTTCAATCCCCCCCCCCCCTCGAGATATTGAATTTTGCACCTGTAGATATATACGCGCACATACAAGCGCACACACGACCGCACGCACGAACATATATAAAGGATGGTTGACCCCCACCCGAAATAAGATTTCTAGCTACGCCCCTGCCCTGCCCTGCCCTGCCCTGCCACCACCCATTCCCCCATTATCCGGTGGCTTATACACGAAAGGGTGCACAACAAAGTGTCGACAATGACAGCACTTATCGGGCGCATCCGCGTTCCGTGTCTTGTAGATGCGGTCTGTATTCATCCCACTTTGTGCGTTCCTGCTTTATCGGCAAAACACACAGGGCACACGTGAGCCGCTACCACAATTGGAGAGTGTCGTTTGCGGCCTATATTTCGCGATAGGAAGTGTGTGCACTTTGATGTAACAGAGCGAGCCCGTATACAGACGGCGCCGCGTAGACGATGACTCCTCAACAGTGGTCGGCACACATCCGGCAATGGATTAAGCCCGATAACTGTGGCCAGCTGTGGCTCCCGGAATGGGCCTCTTGGACACTATTTGTCTATCGAAATATCGGTACGCAAATAGAATCGAGTCAGATGTGGCGTTGCTGGCGGTTGCATGCAGGTACCACCTTGTCAACGTGATTATCATCATTACAACCACAACCACCGCGACCGCCGATTGAGAAGTTTGTCAATACTGCCTCTTGTGACTCATTTCTAAGTCGTAGTTTCCAAGGTTGGGAAACAGTAAGACTAAAATATTTATATAAAACAGTTACTACGGCATGTGCAGCGTGCAGCGTTACTTCTGCGCCAACTACTTTTCTTACGCTTCCACGTAGTTACAGACACACACACGCTTATTTCAGTAGACCTACAGTCAAAGAGAGAAAGTAAGAAAGACAAGAGAGACAGGGTTGTTCACCAGGGGAGAGCTCCAGTTGGCTGTACTGCACTATGGAAGGGGAAAGGGCGTGTGAAAGAATGAAATACAATTTAAGAAAAGAGCTTATGAAGGCTCCACGTGATCATTATGACTACGGCAATATCCCACCAACTAATGCACAAAAGCGTGATCAACGCGCCGGTGTCAGAGTGTGCTTACGCATACCTCATACATCAACTGCCAGTTCAATCTCGAGACTTCCCGAGGCGAGTTCTTGTGGCCGCTCACCGTACGTCCGCTTTGTTATATTAAGCTACACCTTCCCCCACTGGAATTTCTTTTTCTGTTTGCTCCTTTTATTTTGCTCTCACTAACCAACTGCCATCTGGTAACGTTCGGGAAGTACAACGCCGAGGGTTTAAAGTTCGGTTCAAGCCTCAGCTTTTCAGTGACTCTTTCTTTTTTCTTTGTACATTCCTCAAGAATTCATACTTGCATCGCCGGTGACCGTAATGTTCCCTTACAAATCTGTCAAACAGAAATTTTTAAATCAAGTAATGCTCGGCAGAAACTCCATGATATCTGAGAGTTTCAAGAACTGCGGATGATTTTATTCAAGTGCTTCATTGTTGCACCTAGCCATACTGAAAAGGGGACTGTTGTAATAATGATTGCTGGGGTTTTACGTCCCAAAACCACGATATGATCATAAGAAACGCCGTAGTGAGGCTTCCGGAAATTTTGACCATCTGGTGTTCTCTAACGTGCACCTAAACCGAAGTACACCAGCCTCTAGCATTTCATCTTCATCGAAATGCGGCCATCGCGACCAGGGTTCGACCCCGCGAGGTCAGGGGACTGTTGTAAGCATGCATGCACTGTCCATTACGAGTAGAGTGGTTTGCTGCCCCACTCAGAATACGTGCCTTGAAGCTGCAGCGCAAACAGCGGGTCAAGCGTAAACAAGGGGCTCGCGTACACGACCTTCGTATTCCGATATTGTCTACGAACCGATCTAGCACTGCTTCTTCGTGAGGCGTGTTCACTGAGTATTCCAGGAAAAACGGCGATCAAAACAAGCTCCTTCAGCTCGATTGACAGCTATATCCGTATACACTACACTCCCGCGCGATTGTGGTATCATCGATTCTCTGCCTCAGTCGACGGCCTTTGGCGCATGCAAGCGCGAGTTAGATATAATGCCTTTATCCCGTATCTCGCACTACATGCACTAGGACTTGTACGGGAGGCACCAACCGTAGGTCGCGAAGAAGTGTAATCTTTTTGAATTAGTCCATTCGCCATGCAATGTTTAAGTCGGCCTAGGGCGGCAGGTGTTGTTAATCACATATGTACTCCACGTTGGCGCATGATCGATATAATAAGGCTGCCACGTCATTGCACAGAGGAAGGATTTTAACAGTACATAACATCATAAAGGAACGTTTCCTGGTCATTTAATTGTTACGATACCGTGAAAGCACTATGCAAAAGCGTTGATACATCGTAATTCAGATATTACTAAGCTTATAAGAATCTATACAACAAATAATTTTTGGGATTTTACGCGCCAAAACCACGATGTGATGATGAGGTACGCCGTAGTGGAGGGTTCCGGGAAATTTTGACCATCTGGGTTCATTCAACATGCACTGACATCGCACAGTCCACAGGCCTCTAGCATTTCGACTCCATCGAAATGCGACCGCTATCGACCCCGCGTTTTTCGAGTCAGCAGCCGAGCACCGCAGCCAAGGCCACCGCAGTGGCATAATGTAGAACTTTGAAAAACAACAAAATAAATGCTACTTCTCACACATTGCCATCGTACGAACGTTGAATAAACTCGCTAACTGCGCAATTACATGTTTTCGCAGCATCTGACGGATTTGTACTGTCTATAATTCCATCTTATCATCGAATTGCATACAAGACTAACTGCCATCAAAATGCTTTTTTTTTTTGCTTAGAAGTGAGACAATACACAGCTTGCTTATTGAAGTCCTGTACGTTAAGCTGAAGCATATCAGTGTGTTGTACAGCGCTCTCGGAGGTTACATAAACGCGAAGCTTCCCACCGGGACAATTGTATGCAAGCATGTCATCCGCGATGACGCTTGTGATGCCTGTTATGGTATCTTACGGCGACGATTGAGGCTGTCGAGGAATGCGTAAATATTTGGTTACCGAATGGCAAAGGGAAATAACGCTGGTGTTCAGCATTGGTATGCTGTATCGCAGCCTTCACAAGGCGTCCCGATGTCTGTAACATCGTAAACGTACACACGTAACACCAAAAAGGGGAGTCCCCCCGTCCTATACAGAAGGGGCCTGCATAATTAAATAGCCTTTCACAACCACGCGTATCGTTAGCAACAAGCCTGAGTGGGAACCACTCCGTGTTCGGGACTCGGCTGTTCTCGAAGCCGGTGCCAACTTCCTGGTTTTTCTTAAACGACACACCCTTTCGGGCCCTGTTCAATCGAGGTGTGCGGGCCGCCGCGTGCTTCCCGTTAGTAACTGTACGGGTATCGTCGGTATCGCTTGGCGGCTCATTACCATAGATTGCGCACGAGTCATTGCAAAAGCCCGGATACGCCCTTTAGCCGTACACGCCTGCGCGGAGGGCCGGCACTTGTGGCAGGGTAATGATTTATCCTTACAGACAGGTCCGTCCTCACAGGGCATCCTACTCGCTTAATGAATCGCGAACGGTAGACTTAGGCGTTGTATCGCGGTGTAAGTCATTGAAAAGGGCGTTCTTCCGAGTACAGGAAGCCATCGCCAAACAGGGAACACTTGAAAGCAGCTGTCAGCATCTATTTCGCACGATGTGACGCTTTGAACGTGTGTTCAACAGTGTGTGGCCGCATTATCGGCAGGCGTCTTGCTCGTTCACATCGTGCTAGAAGTCTAATCAGTGCCCAATTCATCATTTGAAAGACTCGGCGGAGCTTGTTGGAACAACGTGTATAACCCAGACACTGCAGTATAAAGCGTTCAAATGGTTCAGGCTTAGAGATATAAAAGTCACAGTCGTTTGAGGCAGCGCTAAGGCGAACACAGGCGAAAGCCTAAGCTTTCACGCGACACTCATTGATTTACTTTCACGGGCTCAGTGAATTGATCTCTTCGACATATATTGAGTATGAAGATCGATGGGTCCGGTACGATAGATGATTCACGTACGAAATGTGATTTTATTAACAGGGGCGTAGCCAGAAATTTTTTTCGGGGGGGGGGTTCAACCATACTTTATGTATGTTCGTGCGTGCGTTTGTATGTGTGCGTGCCTATATACGCAAGCAAAACTGAAAAATTTCGGGGGGGGGGTTTGAAACCCCCCAACCCCCCCCTTGGCTACGCCCCTGTTTATTAACGTTCCGGCTGGTGGGCCAGCCTTCGTCAAGCCCACAAGCCGAAACGTTAATAAAACCACATTTCGTACATGAATCCTTCCCTTCAATCATATATATATATATATATATATATATATATATATATATATATATATATATATATATATATATATATATATATATATATATTCTGTAGAGGCAGCGAAGGCCAGAGGGTTCCTGGAATGAGGAGACCTCCCACCTAGGGTAGACGCGGGACTAGCACCGCGACACCGTTTCGTGCAATAAACGTTTATTCCTCCTCCTCTGTCTTATCATTAACCTTTTTATGTGACTGGCATGACTTGCTTCTTGCCTCTACCTCCGTCTATTTTCAGCAGCTGGAGTGACGCGCAGTGTCTCAGTCCACAGAGACAATAACTATACGCTCGTCTGAAGCGACGTGTGCCGTGCCGGCAGACCTGAAACCGCATTGCGGGTTCCGTGCCGAACGACGCGAAGATTATATCAATGATATGCTAAGGAACCAGCGCAGCAGCAACGGTTTCGCTTCGCACGCAACTGCGTTGCTTCTTCAAACCAAGGATCCGTTGCCAGGCGACGCGCAAGAGCCGACGTTTCTGTTCTTCGCTGCCTGTTGCGAACGAACTGTTCTCTGCAGATGCGAACCGGCGGTGCGCGCGCGATCCTTAGAAAGAACGTTTTTGCATACCTGCAGAAGGCTGACAAGGCGCGTATGCATAAGTATACAGCGATGGCCCACTCGTCTGCCCGAATATATGCGCAAGGGTGGCAGCGTAGAAACACGTATAGAAGAGGACGAACGCAAATGTGCCCGTCTCTTATCCCGACAGCACACATTCACTTGCCGTGTGTGTCCCAGCGCATAAACCTTGTTGAACGCCACGCGGGCTTACAACTCAAAGATCATGCACTTGAGCGCCTCCGGCTTGTTTATAAAAGGGTCCTCGCAGATTACTTCTTGTGTGCACAGAAAACTAGGCACGCCTCCCAGGCCTGCGCGAAACCTTCTCTGTATATGTAAGTTGCACGTTATGCAAGAAAGATAAACCAAATAAAAGTAAGGCCATGATTTCAATCAGAGTGAAGTCTGTCCATCGCATACTACTTTTTTGTTTCATTGAGTCGACTTGTTTTGCCATTCAGCTTGAAAGAGAGAAAAGGTACCGGTACTGTCATCCTATATATGCGCGCTGTACAGTATGCATATAGGAAGAGTCGGTAGCAGCCTTCGGACCGAATGACTGAAAAAAAAAGAAATGAAGGAAGAAGAAGCACATGCACGACGTAAATCTGCAAGTTGACTTGAGCAATTGTAAATGCCGCGAAACGGCGCTGTCGGTTCGCAGCTAAGGCTGAACTTAAAGAGAGGGCCATAAAAGGCAAAGGAAGGGAAGGAGACTAACGAGGTTGCACGTGGTTTGCTAAACTACTCGGTGGAGCAGGAAGCGAGCGAAGGAAGCAGGATAAGGAAATGTAGAAGGAAAGAAAGACCAAGTGGTGCGCGCACATATAGCACCTTCATTAAGCGAAGAAGCAGGCGTACTTCAGGTATATGGAGAGAGAGGTGTTTGATGGAGTCCCTTCCTCTTCTTTCTTTCTTTCTTTCTTTCTTTCTTTCTTTCTTTCTTTCTTTCTTTCTTTCTTTCTTTCTTTCTTTCTTTCTTTCTTTCTTTCTTTCTTTCTTTCTTTCTTTCTTTCTTTCTTTCTTTCTTTCTTTCTTTCTTTCTTTCTTTCTTTTTTTTCAAACACTCAGTGCTGCATGCGAAGTCCTCCGGCTGAAAGCTCGGCAAATATTGCCCAACACCTTGGTTCCTGTCGAATGAAACGTAATCCCTTACAGCATACATCTAAGCCCTCGTTGACGGTCATCTGTCCGTTCCTCGAAGCGACACGGAGGTTCACAGTATGTAAAGTGAGCAAACACTCTGCGGATGTTTGTTGATCCCTGACTAGAAGCAAAGACGCAGTAGTCGCTGTGTCGATTGGCGCATCGCTACTTTCGTCTTACCTAAGCGTTACAGGCGTGACTTCGACCAATGCAGCTGAACAAATGTGATTCCTGGCGTCGATGCTAAAATTGTAGCTTCTAATCTTGTGAACCCTTCGCGCCACCCTGCCGTGCTCCACAATGCCGAATAAAGTTGTGTTCGGCCGCGAGCCCACCATGAGCCCACCATGAGCGTGGCATGTAAATCATGCCATACATGGCGTAGATATCATGATTTTCATGTTATGACCGGTGATTTATGTTTGTCATACACTCATGTTATGCCATACGAATATCGGGATACATCCCATTAACGAAACGGCCAGGAGATCACAAAGTCGTAGACGGCTAGATGGATGGATGGATGGATGGACGGACGGACGGACGGACGGACGGATGCGCTCAAAGTCGCAGAAGTTCGCTGAGAAATGCTTCGCATTTTAAAAAGTAGGGAGAGGTGGCGTAAGTTGCTCAAGGCAGCATGTCGTCTGAAGAGAATTTGTTTGGGTGCTTGCTTGTCGTACTAGACCGATACGGCATTATAGGGTGCGTAATTTTTGTTGGAATGTTTTTCTTTGTACAGCAACTACCTCATGATGCTGTATGAGGGGTTTGTTTTACCAGTGCGTCCATGTGTCAGTTGCGCTGCTGCGACGGCCTTCTCGGTGACTACACAGCAAGCCCAAATCAAGACGCATAGCCGATTTCATTTTGATATTTCGTCACTGTTCCACAAAAGATAAATGTTGTGACGCACGTTAAGCAATGCTTATACTCTCGCAAACTAGACAGGCTGTTTCCTGGAAAATAATTCTTGTCTCTTCTTGGTCCCACATTATGCGGGCAGCACGCATCTAGCGCTAGCGCGGCACAATAATTACTTCGGTAGAATCAACGAACCGTCGCAAGGGCAGCTTTCCCTTTTTCTACTCGGGCACGTGTCCAAATGCACGAGATTACGTAACAGGCTCCGCACATGTATTCACATACGCAGCGATCATAATCTGGTGATGACGATGGAGAAACGAAAATGACGTCACCATGACGTTCATGCACGCCGCCTGCGTTGTGCCTGCAGGAGATATGTCGTCGGAACAAAGACCAACGACTAGAGGACGAAGTGCGCAACTGGCTGGCCGTGCCGCCGATTCGGTCACTGGTGCGAGTGCACGCTGTAAAGGAGGGAGAACCAACCAGCTGAACCAGCTCCTGGAAGCCCAACCACCTCCTGACTCTCCCCTCTGCTAAAGGAGAGGGGCGATTTCAAAGGAATGCCGGAATTACACAATAAACACGAGGTCGCGTAAAATGATAGGCCAAAGGTGCGCCGTATGCCTCGTCTCGGCACACACTTGTGCTTACGTGTACTGCGCATACACCCACGCTGGTTCCGCTGTTCGGTAAACTTCATCCACGAAGCACATTTGTTTGTGTACGTTTAACACCCCCTTCCAATATGCCTAAGGGTAAGCTTTCGAAATAAAAAAGTGTATGTCCCCCGCGCTCATGCGGATTCCACTTTTCTGAAACAAGGCATTGGAACAGGCTATGGTTGGCATTTTATTTCGATATGCACAGGACAGAAAAATAGCGACAAAAACCAGCGCAGTATTTTCCATTTTATTTTTGAGGTCAGTCTAGAGAGAGAGAGAGAGAGAGTAGGAATATAGGAAAGGCAGGGAGGTTAACTAGACCACGACAAGTTTGCTACTCTACACATGGGGGGGGGGGGGGGGGAGAGGGGAATAATGGAGTAAAAGAGAGAGAGAGAGAGAAAGAGACACATTTTACAACACACACACACACACACACACACACACAGTGAAGCGTATCACAGGCGGTCGCTTAATTCTATTGCCTTCAAGTACTGCAGGGTGGCTCGTGTGGCTTTCTGGGCTGATGTGCTGTGAGGCCAGGCTCTCAAGATATTCCCTTCAGTAAAAGGCCGATCATCGAGTCTCCTCAAGGCACACTGTAGAGTCCGGCGATGTTGTTGAAATTGGGGACAGCAGCACAAAAGACGATCAATAGTCTTACACAGCTGCAGTTATCGCACATGGATGACTCTGCCATACCAACGCCATAGCTTAATGAGTTGGTAAACGCTACACCAACCCACAGCCAACGCAGCATTGTAGCGTCACGCCGAGAAATCCTTGATGGCAGTTGTAGCAGTTAAAATTCCCAGTGTGCAACGCGCTGAACAACCAGCGGAAAAGAAGAAAAGATGAGGAAGAGGAGGCTGACTAGCGATCGTTACGCGCGCTTCCTCTTTTTTCCTTTCCTCCGAATGACCAGACAGATACATTAATCAATTGCACATTTCGACATGGCCGTTTTTCTGCCGCTTATTGCTTGTGACGTCGAGCGTTTCGAACGAGACAATGCTAGTGGCGTGCCGAAATAATCTAATTCGTCTCTGATTACGCGATTGACGTAAAGGTGCGGTTTGCACAACTGAACGTATAGCTTGTAAGGTTTGATGAGCATTGGCTGACTCAAGGTTGAACATTTACATTCAACCGGCGTAACATCTTTACCAGCAGGTCATCGCTGCTCTAATGAATTTATCATTATTGTGAGCGCTTTTCGTAATCTTTACATGTGATCATCGCTATGTCGTTGAAACTTTGCGTTTCAAAAGCAACTAATTCAGCCAGCGTCTGTTGCCGTCAACACTAATGGGCATCCGGAAACGCTCACTTGCGTGCCATATATGCGCGCTCCCGCGCGGCGAACGTCAATTAACTGGCTTCTCCCATCAATCATCGAGCCTGAATGCGTTCCGCAACCACGGCACTCGTTGAACACTCACCGCCGAAACGGTCATCATCATCCTGCAGTTGCTTTGGGACGTTAAACCCCAGATATTATTATTATTATTATTATCATCCTGCAGTTTCTTCTTCACGAGTGCGAACGACTGTTTGGCTTGCTTGATAAATCATTCGCTAAAGTATCAGTGTTAGTCTTTTGTACTTTTTTCTATACTCAACACTGAAAAAAACAAGAAAAAACAAAGGAAATGTCAAGCTACTGTGCCGCTAAATACAAGGCAACGACATGTACTTGCACGTCCGTAGTTGAAAAAAGACATGATCGAAGTCGCAATTATAGTGAAACGTATTTAACCGAAAACGCGGTCGATAAGAGCGAAGGGATAAGTGCAGCGCTGCAGCGTCATGCCTAAATTTGAACGTGTCGACATTCAAATGCAGTGTACACTGGCAATTCAGAAATGCCGTTTACGGCTGTCCAACAGAAAGCGTATACGCATTCTGCGAACGAGGCATGCCTGCGATTTCCTGCGTTTTCTAGCATTACCAAATCAATCCAACAGACAATTAAGCCAATGGAAGCATGGGGGACATTATTTGTTGTTTTTAACCGTGACGTGGTAATTATGACACAAATTGAAATGAATTAGAGTGGACGAAAAGGAACCCTTTTTCGTCGGCGTGGTGTGAACTCACAACCTTCGGATGAGGAAGGAAGGAATAGGAGAGAAAGGAAAGGCAGGGATGTTAACCAGTCTAGTAGGACCGGTATGCTACCCTACACTGGGGCCAGGATGGGGGAGATATAAAGATAGAGAGAGAGAGAAGGAGAGCACACACGCACAATGAGTCACACACATCTCACAGTCATGCTAACGTCGTTAGTCTGTAACCGCCGGTGCAGGTCTGATGCCTTCAAGAAGTTGAGCACTGCCTTCGTCGCCTTCACCCGCGATGACCTCTCAGGACGACATTCCAGAATGGTTTCTGCCGTCATCGGTCTGGGATCTATGCGAGCAAGAGCGACTGCGAGGGATTTTCTCTGCGCATTGTAGCGAGGAAAGTCGCAGAAGATGTGCTGTAGTGTCTCCTCGCTACCACAGTTGTCACAAAACGCGTTGTAAGCCATTCGGATAACGCGCCCGATATACCAATTGAGCTACGGGGCAGGCGCTTCCCCGTCCACTTTGTTGAGTATTTTAGTGCGCTACTAATACCTGTGAGTGTTAGTAGCGCCACGCATAGCCAAGACTTATAGTGGCGCTGTTAAAACGATAGATGGATGGATGGATGCTATGAGCGTCCCCTTTATAACGGGGCGGTGACGAGTGTGCCACCAGGCTTGACAAATGAGAAACGTTTTCCCTTTTTTTTTTCATGTTGGCCTAATGCCTCTACTTCGATCAAATCTATCTTTCTACAGAAAAAAAAAACACGTAAATTCACAGCCCAGTTACCTGCCCTTTACGCCAGAATGTCCTTATTTTTCCCACTACTTATTTTTTGTCCTTTCTCTCTGATTTTCTGCCACCAATACTCTAACCATCTCTTTCTTATTTCTATCGCGGGCGTGTTCAGCTTTCCATTGTTGTCCCTAAAACCTAAGGCTTCATTTAGGCTCGTGCCCATACGTACACCTTGGTGGATATCTCCACATTCAATCGGGACATGCTCCGCCGTTTCCTTATCTTCCCCACAGCATGTGCATTGTTCTTCTTCTTTACTGAATCTCGCTTTATAACTACGCGTTAGTTATAAGCGTTAACTACGCTTTATAACTACGCGTTATAACTACGCGTTAGATCTCGCTTCAAACAGTGAAGCGCTTCCCCTTGAATTATCGTTAAATTTATCCCTCCTTATTTCATTTTTGCCCTTCCTGTAGTTGCTCAGAGCTGGTTTTTTCTCCATAGCTGCCGTCCAGTAAATCCTCTCCGCATCTCAGACTTTTCTCTTAACATTTTTAGCGTGAGCCGCCATCTAGTTACGGACATATCGGACATGGGAAAAGCCTTCATGTATCGGCCCAAAGGTGCGGGTACATTTACCCATAGAGTTTACCACAATATTTACTAGAGGGAACTCTGGCGCTGCGATCGTTCAGCCACCACGGGAATGATGGGTGGTACATGAATTTGCCTAATCTTCGAGCCTGCGGCTTTGAACGCACTTGAGGCTTTGTTTATTGATGTGTCTGGGCTTTCATTTAGGATAAAAGGATGGATCGTTGGGAACTTTGTAAGACGATTTGAATTGGTGAGTCTAAAAAGGTCAAGGCGGTGAAGTGGAACTGCTGAACGTTTGTTGAACTTCGTCTTGCGACAAAGTGGCTGCACGCCCCGCGGAGCCAAATGGAGACGAAAGAATGAAGCTTAGACAAATCCATGTACTACCCATCATTCCCATGCTGGCTAAAGCGCCATGCGCTGCAGCTTCCATAGACACTAGCGCCAGATTTCCTTCTAGTGTATCATTCGGAAACTCTATGCATTTATCCGTTTCTTCTTTCACCCATACTTGAATTACCTCGCAGTCGATTATGGACGGCCGCCAGATCACGTAATGCGAAGTATGAGGCAACTTCCTCTTAGTTTTATCTATAGTCCACTCGTATTTCAATTCGCGCGCACGAAAGACAAGCGCCTCACCCCGGACATACGGTTAATTGAAAACACGTAGAACGCTTCAAATAACGCACGGGTACGCGCGTAAGCACGCGTAACCGCGCATAGCCGCAGGAAGCGATTTATTATTATTGTTTTTTTTTAAGGAATCAAATCTTCCCGAGGAGGAGCTGCGCGTGGCTATTTAATTAACCTGCGGTCTAGTCCGTGTTCGACTGTAGACAAAAGACGTGTCCCAAATACGGCTGACCTTTTCCTCATTAAATCTTCCTCGTTTCCCTAATGCGGTCGAGGACGTGGCGTCGATTCCACGGCACTCGCGACCGTCGCTTTTATTCATCCAAATTCTATTCTCATTCACTTGCTGCAGATTAAAATTGGAATCTGGTCGTTCGAGTATTGTTGTCGGAGCAGCTCTCACTGCTTAGTATTCGTTGGACAGGCAGGACATACAAGTTGAAAATAAATGAAATAAAATGTAAGATGATGAGCTTAGTATTTATGCAAGGGCGTTCTTTCATTCTACAGAGCCCCCACGACATAGAGAAGAATTGTCACACGTTTTATTTTTTTTTTTAGTTTTGTAGCTAACAATTTCAACCTTCTACCAACCCTCCACCCCTCCTATTACTTATATCAGCATGCTTGATTCGTATTTGCTCAAGAAAAGCTTAGCAGTACGCACACGCATGCACCAAAAGAAAGAAAGTAAGAAAGAAAGAAAGAAAGAAAGAAAGAAAGAAAGAAAGAAAGAAAGAAAGAAAGAAAGAAAGAAAGAAAGAAAGAAAGAAAGAAAGAAAGAAAGAAAGACCATTGAAAATGGAGGGGGAGGGAGGGTTAGCCCCCTCTATTTAATGACGCAGTTTGACGGTGTCAAAAGAAAAAAAAAGCTCAGAAGAAATCTCGACTCTCCCTTTCATTTGCATGGCTTCGGAGTGTATGCGGTCTGATAGAAAAGATTCAGGCAAGGATCCGGACCGTAATTTGGACATGTATTTAAATGATAATGTCAATCGTGAGTGGGAGAACCGCGCTGCTGTATTCCCCACTGTCCGTATTTACGGTTGGAAAATTTATTTCTTAATGGTCAGCACCGCTTTGAGGATACGATGCTCAACGGTTTCCGAGAAGCCACAAATGGCTTCATTTAGCGAAGTCTGTTCCATGCATCAGGTCATTCAATGCCTGATTTCCCATTTCGAAGGAGGAACAGTTTTCCGGCGAGTGGAATATTTGCGCAACCAATTGGGGCGCGGCAGCTGCTGCTAAAAGCTCAGAACCTGGGGACTGGAAGGAGGACTAAAATAGAAATTGTCATTCGGTACTCTGTCGCAAAGCGCGCAAGAAAGGTCCGCTACATCCAATTACTCTTATGCTGCTATGCGTTGCATTCGTTCCAGAAGCTGTGCTTAATGGAGCCCTCTCGCTGTGCCAAGAAAATACAGCGCCTCGTGCCATTTAAAGCTTAATATATGTGTATTCTAGATTGGATATATATATATATATATATATATATATATATATATATATATATATATATATAATATATATATATATATATATATATATATATATATGAGGGGAAGGAGAGAAGGTGGTGGTGAATTCAGTGCAGCAATTATGAGGCTGCGTTACACGGCAGATCAGTGAAAACTCACAGGGTCCCTTATACATTACATTCACTTAAGACGACTAGAAGGTGAAAGCCATCTTCTTTGTCTTCTCACTGGATGCATTGATCCTGCCCCGACACCTTTCGAAAGCTTTCTGCGCTTAACCTGGTTTTGCACTGCCTCTAAGATCGGAGGCACCTCCTCTGGTTTCGCATTGCATGCGTGATAGGACCACCTTTGACCAAGCTACGATATCATGTGATGACCTCATCATGTGAGCTTACGTCAAGTGACGTCACAGTGGTGTCATTATGACGTCACAGATTTTGGCGATCTGTGACGCGATATGGTGACGTCATCACGTGGTGAAGATTTTAGGGGCGAAGCACCTTAAGGCCGAGGCATGTCCGTCCGTGTGGCGTCCGTGTCCGTGCTTATACACCTATTCGCCTACTCGTCATGATTCACTTCGTGGAAGATGCGTGGTCTTAACAATAGGTTTAACAATAGACTAATATGAATCATAACTGTGACAAAACAACATAAAACACCGGCAAGCAAAAACAATTTATACTAGTCGGCGACTTCAACGTACACAATATGGGCCTTAGGACCTAGTTTTGTCGTCGACTCTCACTGTCGGCTGTCACGGTATACAGAAAACACTTGCTATGGTCGAAACATATGTGTGTATGTGAATAAAAAAAGTTTTACAGTAGACGAACATCGATCATAATTGCGACTGAACAATACAAAACACCTACAAGCTCAAACCCTTTATACTAGTCGGTGGCTTCAACGTAGACATTATGAACCTTAAGACCTAGCTTTGTTGTCGACTCGTTAAGTCACTTTATGTCACTTTATGTCACTCAATTTACATCATATGGGGCAATGTTCGGTTAACGTACGGTTACTAACCCATACGATACCCAGAGCATCGCCCACTCGGCATGATACAGTTCGTGGAATAGCATGGAATTTTTTTTTGCATCACTCGTCCCCGACGGCGAGGGACGCGGACGGTGAAATTTCGCTTTTGAGGAGGCATCTAAGGCTCTCGCCTTAATAAATTTAATTACAAGCGAATAAACAGAATGACAGGAGGAGGAGGAGGAGATGAAAAGACAGCCAATATCCGTGAATTATTCCGAAAAAGGAAAAAAAAATTCATGAGCCATATCACTCTGTAAAGCTGGCGAAGCTGTGTAGCATACGTATATATCACCATTACCGTAGCGTTGAGCTCATTGGTTCTTTTTGATAATAAGAGACAAGATTTCGAGTTCTAATAGATAATGAGAGAAAAATAAAAGAAGAGTTATACTGGCTCTGTTTCTATGTTTCTGTACACCTCCGTCACATTTATCTCTCTCACTACGAATGCAGCAGCCAAGTCGATAAGGGATTAGAGCGGCGGTGGTAACGCATTCTCGTTGTCGACAACCGAGGTGCCGCGGAGCTTCTCGAGAAGGGTCCCCTCGGGGTCACCCGGGGCGGCCCTCAGTGCTCGCGACGATGTGACAATGCGACAAGCAGTGCTTTTGGCTCCCGTCGAGGCTGTCAGCCTTATGAGAGGGCACGCGATTTTCGTCATTTATTCGCTGTCTTTCACATATACACCCAGCTCTTCGTTTTTCTTCCGCTTTCTTCCTTTCTCCATCGATGTTCTTTCTTCGCCCTGCACTGTCGATCAAAAGAAAATGAAGAAATGTACTGGTTGTTTCTCGGTCTGCGAGACTTCTCTGGCCTTTATCGATCGTCGGATTCCTTCTCGGGGATTTTCGTTTCTGTTCCGCGACTGCCGAACGCTGCTAACTCGATTTGCCGTATGTACGGCTTCAGCAAACGACGCTTGTTTCTAATGCGGCTCCCGTTCGGCGTTTGAATCCACCTCTCTCATTCTATCGCCAAGAAACGACCGACCTTATCCAACCCCACTCCCCGTTTTCCCTCGCCCCTCGCCATCAATGTCACGGACGTGAATCAAATAAAAAGCGCATTTGTAGATCGTTATTATGCTTTGCGTTCCTTATCGTCTCTCTTCTCCCGCAAAGCAAGGCATGCGGCAAACAAAAATTAAAAAGGAAACGGAACAACTAAAAGACCGAGTGGAAACACATCCGCGATTTCTTTTACGCCGATCTTTACCTTCTCGGAAGCGTAGCATCTCCGGCCATGTTTAGCGTTCTCGTCTGGAGAAACCAGCCCTCTCCGCGGGTCTCCCATTCCATTTGCGACTAAGTCAGGTATTTTGGAGCATGGGAAAGACTATAGTGCAGTGCGCTCGTCTCCTTAAAGGAAGAATTCTCTTTTTCTTTCTTCCTTTTTGATTACGAAACAAACGAATCTTTTCAAACCCAACGGCAAAGCTCCTTTTAGTGAAGGGATAAACTATGCCGCGGCGGTCGCATTATGGCTTTGTGCATCGTTCGTTGCTGGAAAACTTACTTTATCGAAGGTCTTATGCAATATAATTCAGTCTTGTTTTCTAGCATATATACCCGTGTTGCTGGCCTCTTTCGCGAAGCCGCTGCATCGAACAAATTGACAAGGACAAGGTGCTACTGAAACGCGACAAGCACGAGAGATAACAAATTACTTTGACGGCCAAACATCACTGATATTAAACAATACCAAGGTAGTAGATTATAATTAGTCCATAGAACATATAATTTAATGCTTGACAATAAAGGTAAGTATTATTAGAGTTACTGAATATCCTACCTTTAGGTAGCAGAGTTGCGTATCTGTCTTCCAAACGCCGCTAGCAACCATGCATTGCAGAGAAGCTTACGCTTAGGCCAATTTTTTTATTTTTCGACGCCGCCGCTGCAGCGAAATGAATGAACACTAGTCATCGATAGTCAGTGTTTATCGCCGGTATATGAAACACCAGACACGTTAATCGGCGACGCGGTAGGCATGTCGCCTGCAAAAACGGAGTGCGACTTCACCGCATAGATGTGGTTGCTAGCCAGGCCTACGCGTAACTCTGCTACCTAAAGGTAGCATATACAGTAACTCTAAGTATTAACCCTTTCAGACGCCACCTATGAATAACCGCCTGCAAATATGCCAAATCGATACGACATTATTTCAAGGCACTCAGTAGTCTATTGCAACAAAAATAACGTCATAATATGTTAATTTTTGTGTGTTACAGTAATTAATCCTAATTAAGTTGTAATTAAGCATCTATTTATCCTGAAGTCATTGATGCTCTGTTTTGGCATAAATAGAATGAAACGTCAGGCTAGAAATATAGTGCAAGTTCATTTTTAGTTATGTCTATTTTGAGCAAAGAAAAATTATACTTTTCACATGGCTCGCAGGAAGGGGCACGTCGAACGACTCGTCGAACATTGTAGTGCCTTCAACAAAGTGATCATATGCTGCAAAATGAAGTTAAATGAAGACAAATTTATTATGCTGGAGGTTCAATTCATCCAAAGCTCGATATATCTCGTTCTTTGTTAGACCCTAGTTGATACAAATAGCAAGGACAAGTGATGTACACAATTGTGCACATAGCGTGTCAAGGGGTTAAATGTCAAGCATTTTTGGCTAACGAGATACACTTTGAACGTATCTATCTGTCTACGCTTTTTGTGCTCACTAGCGCAACACAAACTACTCTATTACACAAAGCCTTCAGAGCAAGGCCACATGAATCCGGTGCGCATCCAGAGAGCGGACTGTAAAGAACCGAGGCAGGAAAAATATGTCACATAACCGACGCATAACCGAGCGCCCTGTGTGTGCATGCGTGCCTACATTTATCCTAGCTTCCATTTGCGCCGTAAGCAAACCTTCTGAAAATGTGTTACCAGCATTAGCGCATCGCAGCAATACCGCATCGCAGCAATACCGCCGGCAGGGACCGCAACCCTCGTGTGCGTCCCTGCCGCGGTCCCTGCCGGCGGCAAGTTATCTTTTCGTCCACTTTGCTTTCTTCACATTTATATTCTAATTACTACAAATACCACCCCCTATACTTTCCTTGGAATTGCTGTCTGTCAGTTCTCATTAATATTGTGTCTAACAAAGAAAAACGAGCCCTTAAAAGTAATCTTCTTTCCTTCTGACGTCGTGTATTTTGCAAACGTGAACAAAGACGACAGCAGCGTTTCAGCTGGCTTACACTGTTGCTGTTCATTTGGTGCGTAGAACTTCGCAGAGATGATACTGCGAGGAAATATTACACTAGTTTTCGCGGATGTCTTCAATGTGGCGGCTAGGTAGCAACACCCATAAGGCTTTCTAAACTCCATCTTTATGCATTATTATGTACTTCTAGTTTCATGTATTACCAATTTTCAAAACTCCTTGTTATCCCGAATTTGTTAGAAGCTAAGAATAAAGTTCACTGGCCAATTCTTACCATAATACTGTTTCCAGTACCATTAAGAGAAAGAAAATGTTACTTAAATTCAGCGGCGCGTCTACTCGTAGATGTCGTTATTTCTTACGGCAAAATAAATAGCCTGACGAGTTATTGAGTGAATTCGTGACACTATCGAAATGAACAACCGGACCTAGCTTTTCTAAGAAAACGCTTGCACGCGATTAAACATCGCGTTTTAGCCGAAGGACGCAGAAAAAATCACAGCATGTCCACGTGGTGAATGATGATGAGTGGGGCGAATCTCCGGAGGGATTCATCGGTAAACCGTGAATCTTCTGTGTAACGCCCCATCAATCATCATATAAAGAGTGAGAAACACTGTGTGTATATTACAAACATCAAACTTTTATTATTCTTAATTAGATGATGCTTGGCTTGCGTTGTCCCTTCATTATCACGGCTTTATGGTCCGTGAAATGAAGGGATAGCGGTTCCTGTACGGGTTGCAATTGGAAATTTGAAAATACCAGGCCTATAAAGTCCCTCGGATCGTCGTTGGTTTCATATGATCAAAGGACGCGCACGTGAGAGCATATTTGGCTGCCATATGTTGTATTAACCACTCATTGTTCTTTTCGGTAATATCGACATTCAAGTCACCAACTAACACAAATGGTCTATTCTTGTACTTGTCATAATTACACAATGCCGTGTCAATGAATGTCTTGATATTCCCACTCGACAAATTGGGTGCAAGGTACATGGTCATGATGATGCATCCATAAAAATCTATGGCAGCATATTAACCGTTGTGGCTCTGTGTCGTTGGTAGTAGTCTCAGACCTTGTGCCTTTTCTATTTGTTTGACGTAAACGGCCACACCACCTGCAGGACACTCTGCATCATCGGTGCACACGACTGGAACATATCCTTTGATATACGGTCTTTTGGCGTTCCACGTCTCAGTAAGACAGAGAACGTCCACCGCAGTAAGTATGGGGTCCCGTTCCACGTCTTCTACAAGCTTGACATAAAACCAGGTAGGCTTACATGGTAGGCGGGAAACTACAGAAGGCAACAACAAGTAAAGAAAACATAAGAGAACGGCAATCTTTTGCCAAGACGTTCGACCACTGCAAAGTTAACGGCTATCTCGTGGGTGGGTCTCTGTAGCCTTGTCTTCCATCCGGCGACTCCGAGAGAAAGAGAAGGCGCGCCAAGAGGGAACCTCGTGGCGCGTTACTTCTGAAATGTTGTCTTCGGGCGTCGTTGAAAACACGAGACGTAGTAAAGAAGAAAGAACGCCACACAGGCGAACACGCACGAGTCTCTCACTCGTCAACGTCGTCTTCTTCTACTGCATACCAGAACGCGCGCTTCTCACGAACTAGAGGTGGCTACTACAAACAAACAAATGGAGGATGGACAGACCCACGGCATAAGGAGCTTCGCCCCTAAAAAACTGTCTTTGCGCATCCGTATGAAAGCTGAATGTCTTATGATCACGCTATAAATATTATTACAGCTGCATGGCGCTAGCGCGATGAACAGCTAGCGGCTTAACTGACCGGAATCCACCGTTCAAAGCAAGAGTACATCTCTTTGCAGTGGAAGTAGATTATTGCCGAACGTCTGTGTATATGCTAGTATAAGGCATCTAAAAATTGAAGACGGGACCACGAACGAGAAGACACAACTCTGTACTTGCAACGGAGTTTATTCGAAAAAATATTTTGCTTTTTAAGCAAAAATATCGTAAAATGTTGCTGTGAAGTCCCGTCTTTTGCGCTGGTGTTCAAGTACGACGCATTTCACTCAACTCGCCTGCAGTCGGCCATCCTACTTCAGGGTAAGAGAGAGAGAGAGAGATGTAATGCGGAAAGGCAGGGAGGTTAACCAGAAAACATATCCGGTTTGCTACCCTGCACTGGGGAAGGGGAGACAGAAAAGTAGGAAAGAAAGGAATGGGATAGGGAGGGAGGGAAGCACACACACACACACATACACACACAAACACACACACACACAAACACACACGCACAAACAAACAAACAAACACACACACACACCACACACACACACACACACACACACACACACACACACGCACGCACAGCTCCTGGTACCCGCGGTTAACCCACTGCTATGTCGATTGCCCCTTCGATTTCTCCTGAGGCAAATGAGCGCCCCTCACGCGTAAAATGTCGCTGCAAGTTTTTCACGTACATATGAAAAAGAAACCCTGATGAGTACCGTACAACAATATAGTCGTGATGAGCAAACTTGAACAAATCGTTCTTTACAAAGTCCCGCACAGCGCATAATACTTCGGTAGTTCCTATCACGGTTCCTCCTCCCTTCAGCCATATTAAGTGAAGTACTGTGCCGGCTGGCGGGATAACTTGACGCAGTGCCGGCATGCATCACGTATTCCTGGAACGCGCGTCGTTCGGCTGTGTGTCCTAGCTAGCCAAGCGAAACTGCACATGTACCCCAGTAATTGGAAGGACCCGACTGGAAAGCCAAGCGTCTGGGCCCCGGTCGAGCACGTACAACGACGCCTTCGAGCGCTTTTTTTTTTCTTAAGGGCATACTGAAAATCGGTCCCGCTTAGGCCGCCTACTTACCGTGAAGAAAACGCGATGCCGCAAACGTGCCTGTTTCTCGATCAGCCGTCTAAGGAAGCAGTGTATCAAAAACAAACGTATGGTCTACTCGTATTTTGTAACATTTCGAGCTTGTCAAATTTTTATAGAAGCTTTAGAAGGTGCCTAGTCTCAGTTAGAGCGGTTTGTTTCCGTTGCATGCGGAGTGTTTGGATGACGCGGAATGAAAGCTCAACGAAGGAAGCTGCTCGTTTCCGCCGCGATAGGCACGTCCGCTTCCCACGCATGAAAGGACTTTGTTACCCCATGTGATGCTTCTGGTTTACTCCTATTGGAATACAAAAGAATATACGCTGCCTGACTGAGCAGAGAAGGGTGTGTCTGGGCAAGGGGGAGGGGAATGGAGGAAGGGCTTTCAATAGAATGCGGAACTGCGCTGAAATTGTTAAGAGGGCGTCGTTTACCGTTAAAAAGAGACCGAACCAGGACGAAAGCATGCGATTGCCGCCCATATAGGGCATGATGGTGGTGCTGCGTTTTTAATGGATTTTTTTTTTTTTTTTGCGCTGTCTTGCTTTAGAGGGCCCCGCATTCGTTGCGCAGCGGACATTGCTAATTAAGGAATATAGACGCATTGGCTCGATGACTGCTTGTTTCCGAGAGGGTGCGTTGCTCGACGTGACCAGGCCCATCGAGCCCTGCTAACGTTCATGAACAAAACCGATTTGGCCTCGCGTTGATAGCCATTTTCCCATGTTGTTACTTATTTTTGTCCCCGTCTGCGTTGTTTGTTCCTTTCCCTTTTGTTTGTTCTCCCTTGCCTCCAAACTCCATTTCCGCTATCTATTCCCTCCACCCAAATGACTAGGCAGACGTTATAAGTGGGCAGACACTATTAAAGAACGCGCCCAGTAGCTTTTGCAGTGTTGTTGTTTATGGCATAGGAGGATACCGAACCCTGTATTCTTCCCTTTCTTTTTCTTTTTTTTTACGCGACAGCAATAAAGAGCTCGTTTCGCAGAAATTACGGTGTCTGCGTCGGCGTCGGTGTCGTTGGTTGTGAGCGAAAAATCAGCGTTGTCCGTGACCGAAAGATCGAGAAAGATGCAAATAAAATAAATAATAAAAAATATTTGGTTCGAGCGAGAATCGAACCCAGGCCTTCTGCGTGGCAAGCAGGTGTTCTATCACAGAGCCATGTCATTGCTTGAAACAGTTTCGAAAAAAAAAACACTATATGAATGTCTTGGGAGGAGTCTTACCGCATGTAATATTGCGCGTGAGAAGCGCGGAATAGCGCCAACCGTCAAAGCATGTGAATCACGCAACGAGGGGGTGTCTTAAAGCCCCACGCCCCCCCCCCCCCCCCAAAAAAAACAAAAAAAAACAAAGCGCTCAGGCATACTTAATCACTATCATCATCAGCTGCAAAAGCATCAACAAAGTGAGCAGCTGTGTAGGTTCACGTGTTGCCCTATACGGACGCGTAGTGGGCCCTTCGCTGATTCGCAAAAGGAAGAATTATGGCGTAGTGGGCACTAGCACTGCGCAACTGTACTTGCCGTAGGCATTCTAGGATAGTTTGAAACGGCCAATGTTACGCGCACAGACGTTCGTTTCTTTGCGCCACGGTTGAGGCATGCGCCGAGAATCGAAGCGAGGCTAGCAATTGAGAAGGCGATGCGCACGGGGCCCGATTACGCTATCGCGTTCTACTCTTGAAGGGGAAGCTCAAGCGTCCTCTAAGGTTTCTTTTATATATATATATATATATATATATATATATATATATATATATATATATATATATATATATATATATATATATATATATATATATATATATTTGGTTGATTGGAACGACGGCAACAACACAGCACCGAATTGACAATGCTTTTCGCTCGTAAGTGCTCATTAGCATCGAACAGCAGGTAAAAGTTTCTCTCACAAACAATTCTACCGCAACACGTTTTTATGAGTACGGCCACCGATACTTCGTTCGAACGACCGCAAGCCATGTGTGTCCAGTATACGGCGCTACAGACGGGCAGAAGAAATTGCATAGCATCAACGAGACACCGCGTGGAGACAACTAAAGTAACAAACTCAGCGGGAGCCATATTACTCATACAAGGACAGCGCTCCCTGGATAGCGCTGCAGTGATCGAAAATCTATACTGAATAGCGCTGGGTAAAGACGTGAGGTTTTACAGAGAGAGGCCGCGCGGGGGCGTGGCGCTTGCGTTCATGGGGCCGGCGCGAGAATCGCGCCTCGTGGGGAAGCTTCGACAGGAACTTCAAAAAAAAAAAAAAAAGAAATCTCATGGAGCGTCGTCTGCGTAAGTGGTTCAGTTGCGAAAGGAAAACTATTTGCATGCAGCTCGCAGGCAACTTCGTTGCGTCGTTCCTTTCCTTTCCTTTCCTTTCCTTTCCTTTCCTTTCCTTTCCTTTCCTTTCCCTTTCTTTCTTTCTTTCTTTCTTTCTTTCTTTCTTTCTTTCTTTCTTTCTTTCTTTCTTTCTTTCTTTCTTTCTTTCTTTCTTTCTTTCTTTCTTTCTTTCTTTCTTTCTTTCTTTCTTTCTTTCTACACGAGCCGAAGGTTGTGGCTGCCGACCAGCAAAGAGAAAGATAAAGGCATAAAGGCATAAATGTGCAGGCGCATGCGCAGCTCGTCTTGCGTTTAAATGATGAAAAACCGGCACTGCCTTCTTACAGAGCTCTCGCTCTGTAACGATTTCGCGGTGTTTTTAATGCTCTATCCCTATTTTAATGCACGTTGGATTATACCGCATGAATGTACACCAACCTCTTTCTCTCTCACTCTGGGAAGGAACGAAGATACGAAAAGAAAAAAAATCGCCATTGTGCAACTTAGACGAAGAGAATATTTTCTTTCGCAAGTTTGCCTTCCATTCAGCAGCATGTGTCCGCTCAATTATCCGCACCTTCCTGCTGTTCTAGTTGCTAATTCTGCTCTCGATCTGAGAAATTGCAGCATCTTGACCAAACACATGCTCACTTCGGCGACCGCATACTTCGAGGCTGAACTGTATCAGACCAGAGTGGACGTCAGTCAAGGAGGACGCTGCTGGCATATCGCGTCATCGTTGCTTGAACTCAAAGCGATAACGTCATTTTTATGTGGCCTGGGATAGAGCAAGCGGGGGTGCATGGGCATCCGGGCACCCATTGACGTGACTGCGATTACCTCAACCCCCCCACCCCGCCCCTTTATCAGTGCGCGCCGTATTTGCAAGGCATATATGTCCCAGCTAATCCGCGAATTATAGAAGCAGAGAAAGGTTGTAACCTCTGAGACTGCTGACTAAGCGTCCCTTGTATTGCACTTTCATGACTTGAGGCCGGGTTCTAAGGCAATCGCGGGCACGAACTTAAAGCGAATTGACTACAATAAGTGACTCACTGGTTCGATTTGTCTCAGTTCCTGTGCACATATATTTTGCTCTTCTACATAAGAAAAGTCAGTTGGGAGTCAGCGCTCTTTCTTCTCACATTCACGTTCAGAACAAAAAGAAAAGAAAGAAAAACCGACCCTTCGTGCCAGCGCTGTACATTGTCATGTACTGTTACCAACTCGATCGAGCTTCCGCATGAGGAAGATAGAGCACTGCATATGGACCTGGAAAACACCGCAGTACTTTTCCGTTGCGAGCCGTGGCGGCCATCGCAGTGCAGCAAGCGGTCTTGGTGAGACATCACAAACAGCCTGCGGCGGCCTTTGCACAATAGATGAAGGTGCCACTGCGCAGGTGAGCAAACGGGAAGGGTAAATGCGTAATGAAACTCGCGTCGAAGTGCACCACGCGTGAAAGGGCGAAAGAAAGCAAAGAAAAAACCCATGGGAAGCGAGACGGAGCGAAGAGGGGAGGGAGTAGCGGCACGGGGCATTAATTGCGCGCCCTGGCCGCTAGCGATACAGCCTCACCACGAGCGTAGGCATAATTTAGGGGCGTCCACCACCGCAATGCCAGGGTCAGCTCGTGGCGCGACCAGGCAGGAAGCATGCGGTGGCGTGTCGCAGCCGAAACGGGCGCGCCGTACTCATTTGCGGAAAGAGAGGCCGCAGATATTTTTTTAGGTTGCCTTTGCTGTTCTGTATCCGTTGTCGTGCAGAGGCGGAGAGCACGCAGGCGGGCGCTGTACTGCGCGGATATGTCACTGTGAGAAAATAATGAGGTGAAAGCTGGGCTTAAACTCACTTGGTGATCAGCAATACACGTGCGCACACATATACGTACGTGCACAGCACATATGAGCAATGCTGCCTCCCCTGCCTTGAACAGAGGTAGACCTTAAGCACTGGGTGCAAATCCCAATCACCGTAGCGGTTGTGCAACGTGCAGCCACAACCATTTACCTAAAGCTCCGGTTTCTTTTTAGTTCTACTTTGTTTTTCGTAACTTCCTTCTTTATCTATATTTTCCCATTTGCCCTCCCTAAGGGTAGGGTAGCAAACAAGCTTGTTGATTAACCTCCCATCCTTACTTAATATGTGCTGTTGGGCTAGTTGAGGAGCCATGATAGTGATTAAGCAGCGCACAAAAAAAGACATAGTCCGGCACACATAAAAATGACGCGCTTGTGTTTGCGTCTGGTTTATGCGTGCGTGACTGCGTGCTGTTTCATCAATATCTTCACTTCTTCTTCTTCGTCTCTATCTCTCTAAGTGTAAGACCTGGATGTAAGAAAGATGCAATACCCGCAAGCTTGACACTTCAAGTATACCAATGATACGTAGACACAACAAAAAAAAAAAAAGTCACAGTTTCCCCGCAAGGGCGAAGCAATGAATGCGATAGCAACAAATTGTAGTATTATACGAGGCGAGGCTGGCAGCTAACTGTTTTGTATCCGATCTTGCGTAACTACTAAACGCTGGTGTAAGAGAATACGGCCGCTCCAGAGAGAGTGCTCTCCGCATAGTCACTTCGCGTTGATAGCGCAGCACGTAGAAGGGTATACGAGCCACCCGCTGTGATGGCTGTCGAGATAGCGCGCGCGCCAGCGGTCAAAGTGCAAGGCTTACAAGTAGCCCACTGAGCATATAACCTTCATTACATGATGATAAATCGTCGAATAAGAAAGGTAGCTGGAGCGATCGTTTTAAAAATATGACCTGTATTCGTCATCGCTATAATTGTCATTGTTTTCCACATATTAAAATGTTAAAAAGCTCAGCTATGTTAGCGTTCTTTAAAATCTCACGGCGTATCTCTTAACTTAGCTATGGTGGTGCGTACTTCAGGCGTTGCAAAGTCAAATGAATCGGCAGGCTGGATGCGTAACGTTGGGCCATCCTCTATCACTTCTTCGGGCACCCAACCGAAATGGAGAATCAAAATTAAAATTGCATAAAAGCAGCCTCCAAATAGAGTTTTGCGTCGTTGTCTTCCATACTTGGGCCGAAACCAACAAACCAATATAATATTTAAAGCTGGTCTGCACCAAGCGTCATTTGTACAATTTGCACCGATCTGTGCACAATTATGTCGCACTGTAGTCGAAACTGCCAGACGCATTGCAGTGTGTTCAGGGCTGTGCTACTGACGCTCATTCGTATGACTACAATATTGTGTCTAACAAAGAAAAACGAGCCCTAAAAAGTAATCTTGCATTCGTTTGTATAGAGGAACAGAGGGAAGCTGGAATTCACAAGACTGGGTTTCTGATTGTCTCACATTGGCTGTGGCTGTCGCTGCAGTGGCACCTTATATTAAGATACAACGGAGTCACTATCGCATTACATCGTCCGTTGTTTGACCGATGAGTGCGCAAAGCCTATTCTGAAGGCCATAAGCGCTGCTTGCAGTGCATAAATAAGGCCTAACGAGTATTTAGCGGCCTCCGCGCTCGAAATGGGCCGGAACTGCCAGATTTGCATGCGGCCCCTTTTCGTCGCATTCAAGACGCGCTGCAGCGCGTGGAGCTCGATTTGGAGCAAAGCCAGCTTTGGCGCTGGAACAGAGCAACGTTTTCGAATGTGTTACTGTATAACGCATACGGCCAGCAAGAACGCGTCAGCGTTTCCCTACTACCCGGGTGCTATGGCAACGAGATGTTTTATGCGTCAGATGAAAGCTTCACAAAGAGCTTGACGCCCCTTCTGCAAGTTCTGGATTCACTGTTTGTAGAGGAGACCAGCCTGCTGCGCTCGAAGTAAAGGAGATGACCTTCTGTACACATACAAATACAAGCTACAAGTGAAGCGGCTTCGTAAACCGAGACTATCGCCAAAGAAAAAAAAATATTGAGCGTCGGTTTGGCTCCGCCAAGCAACTTAGTATCGTGCGAAAGCGGTGGGCCTAGCCTATGCTAGGAGTGGACCAAATCGATTTTGAACATGAATAAACTCAATTCTCAAATTGTGCGAAGTCAGTTTCTGAGATGGGCCACCCAAACATTGGGGGTGTGACTTGGGAGTGCTTTTGGGCGTGAGTCAACTGAATTCTCGAATTGAGTTAAGTCAATTTTAGGGGTGGGCCACCCAGATTTCAAGCAATGGCAAAGTCCATTTTGGTAGTGGGCCGAAACTGTGTCGAGTTGGCTTTGCCCAAATTTTCGGCAAAGCCAACTCTTTTAAAACCTCAACTAGACTTATCAACGGTCAGTTTCGGCCAATGTCATTGCAAGGTCAAATTTAAGATGGGCCATGGCATGTTCTGGACATGCCCATGAATTGTCATTCATATCCAACAGGACCATTACGCAATTCTGCATTGCTTGTTGCATTGCCATGCGTATCCATTGCCCCTCTTTTTACGGCTGAAGCCCCATGTTCTTTCCTGTCATGCCATCATTTTCGTGACAGCACGCACGCGTGAGCTCATTCGATAGCGTAGATACCGTGCAGACCTTCTTAGAGCCTGGCATAAAGTGCTATATTCGTGGCTCTTGTTCACGAATCTGTTGTCAAACTAAAACTAATGACATTTATGTAATGTCACAGCGATCAATGCAAATGTTGTCACTGCAGACATGCCTAAGATATGTTTCAATATTAAAGATCATGTTTTAAAAGATATGCCAATGTGAGAGCGCTGACGCTGCGCGGAGTCTTTATATATTATAGCTTATGATTTGGTGACGCTGATTCTAGTCTTCTCAATGCTGCACTGTTTATTTAAGATCTACACGGTTTACATCACCTTTGGGCACAATTGTTGACAAATACTAACACATTCCACGACGACAAATATAAGAGTAGGTGGCTGAAATATTCTTTTTATTATTTGTTTTGAAGCTAATTTACAATATACGGTCATAGAACGAAAATGGTGTACTTTCAGAGGTACTGCTTAAAGAAAAAAAAAGATGACACCCACTAAAAAGATAAAAAGAAAGTTTTAGTATTGCTATGCATGGTTTCTTTTGGAGCATATATTATTGGCTGCTCGCCCGAAATCTCTTCCAAGGACACAGCCATCCGCCCTGCTATCAAGAGCTCCCAGTTTTGGCCGTGGAGGCGCATATCTGCTGCGTGTCATGGGGGAATGATCGATGAGCTTCTGCGTAAGAGAAAATGAAAGAAAATAAAATAAAATCTATCGATGCAGTTGCTGCAGCCTTATTCTCCGCTGAAAGGAGTCCGTGAGCTTAACCTATGTAATACGGCGGCACTCAGGTCTGGAAGCATATATACCATAAATACACGCACGCACGCACGCACGCACGCACGCACACACGCACACACGCACGCACGCACGCACGCACACACACACACACACACACACACACACACACACACACACACACACACACACACACACACACACACACACACACACACACACACACACACACACACACACACACACACACACACACACACACACACACACACACACACACACACACACACACACACACCACACACACACACACACACACACACACACACACACACACACACACACACACACACACACACACACACACACACACACACACACACACACACACACACACACACACACACACACACACACACACACACACACACACACACACACACACACACACACACACACACACACACACACATATGCGGTGGATTATAAAACCTGCAAATTTAGAAATTTGCGAGTAGCGTAGTGCCATTAAAACTCCTGTGAAAAACAGTTTTGTGATGCGCAGTTTTCGCTAATGTGATCGAAGCATACTTGGCTGTGACGCCACTTTGCGGCCAGCGTGCTCATAAGAGACTATAAACGGTTACGCTTATCCTGACAGTGATTATGCTTGTGCGCAATGCCTGACCTTCAAACATGCATGAGATGTCGGGCAATATAATTTGCAAACCTTAGCGGAACTTGATATGGTTAGGAGTCTGCGTAGAGCGACAACGTTCGTTGTGACATGAAATGAGGTCAAGATCTCGTTGCTTTTCAAGGTTTCGTTTGTTTGGTGCTTATGCTCGTACGTGCTGCTCCTTTTAAGTGTGATATGAGAATTGTGCTGTGGGTGTGTTAGTCTTAGCAGCGTAGCAATTATTGACCGACTGACTGAATAACTTTATTTGGTCCTAAGGAGGCGATGATAAATCATCTTTTTTATTAGCTAGTTCAACTTTAGGTTTTTTAAATTGCTTGCAGACTTTGACTGCGTTCTCTAGAAACGCTGAATTCAGTGCGTGAAAGGGCACTCTCATTTCCGCATAGACCTTTGAGCTATTCCTCATGTCCCGGCCTTCAAATTAAGGTATCGGTGGCATTTGAACTGGCTACAGACAATTAACGAAGCTCGGTGACAAGGGTGACACGAGTTTTCGGGCGACGGCTGACTTACGAAGTGGCTGCCGTCATTTTAATTGCTTCTTGTTCTAATCTGAGCCGATCAATTTCAGCAGCCATTGATTTAATCGCGGCCCGCCTACCTCGATTGGGGAGAGTGACACTTACTAAAGAAAGAAAGAGAGAAATGCATACGTACTTACTACTTACGTCACTTAGACATCACGCAGCGTTATTGGAGGATGTACTAAAGACGTCAGCTAAAAGGAGTGCCTATACATGGCTCCGGCTACTCCTCTTCCCTTACTTATTAATTAGCGTCACGGTTTCATAGACTCATTTTGAAGTACAATCTAATGTTCGTGTGTGAGCTAATTCTAGGTCATACCATCGCCATTTCTGACCACTCGAACTGCGTTGACCGTGGCACGACCGATAAAAAGAAAAAAAAAAGAAACAGGCATGCAACCTATTCTCGGCTGAAATATGAAATGCGATGAAATGATTAAATGCGCGCCACTTTTCATTATTGATTAGAAGTAGAGTGTTTCTCGTTCAAGAATTTCTTAGGTGTTATTATTCGAATAACCTTATCGTTGACTTCTCTGGGTCAAATATACATAGAACCACAGACAGAAATCCTGGGAAATTGCGTTTTATATTTGAGCGTCTGGGGTACCTTTTCTCCTTCGCAGAAATTTCGTGATGAAATATCGAAGATTACATTTTTTCGCAGCCGCTTGGCCTTTTTGAAATTTGGAGTCACCTTAGCACGTACGCTCCACTCGTTGGCTCGGATCTGTGTTCTCGCACTCTCACTGTTTTGTATTCTTCAAACCCGCTCTTGCTTTATATCGCAGATTCTGAGCCGCGCTTGTGAGCAAAAGTGCTATTCCGGACAGTGCCGTATCGCACTATATTGTCAAAGTTGGCCATCGTATTTTTCCTGCTAGTACCTTAAAGGTTTGGTACCGTCTTTCTGATTGACAATGGGGATAAGACAAGGCTATAGCGCTTATACCTGTCTTGGAGGTAGTGGTGGTGGTTGTGGTGTTGCAGCAGGCGGGTTTAGCCTAGCCTACATGGCCGACAACTGTTTCGCCTGAGCATCTTTTGAATTGTAGGTGTCTGTCACCACGTGTTGAATAGCCCAGTGTCTCACAGGAAGGTCATCGAAATTCGTTGTACGCTCCTCGTTGCCGCGGACCCTTCAGGAAACATGACATCTTCAAACGTTCGGTGCCTTGTCTCTTTTATGCCGGTGCTTTCTGCACACTAACATTCAATAGCAACTAGCTCAATCTCTCACGTCGGACTAATTAAGGAGAGCCCCAAGTTGCCAAAGTGTTCCGCATTGCATTATATATATATATATATATATATATATATATATATATATATATATATATATATATATATATATATATATATATATATATATATATATATATATATATACACTGTGCGACTGCTCTCATCATGCATTGGGGATGTTTACGCAGGTCGTACAAGAATGCTTATGTGTATAGCGCCAGGCTGGGACCCTGATAGATATCGCCGCAAATATATGACGCTACATAGGACACACACAGTGTCAGGTCAAATTGATCGCATCGGCGAGCATGATCGATTAAGATCGGGGCCCTGTGCGCGGAGCTTATTGATTATTCATCACGAAAGAGTTACTTTGTTAAGGATGTGTATCTATAAACGTCGTCAATCAATCAATCAATCAATCAATCAATCAATCAATCAATCAATCAATCAATCAATCAATCAATCAATCAATCAATCAATCATAGCCAATATAGAGTTCAACATGAACCAGCATACAAGAATGACAGAGCAAGGCGTACAAACATGATGCCAGCTTCTCGTACACGCACAAGCATTTAATTTAAAGCCTTATAAATCAACAAACGTGCGCAATGAATGAATGAATGAATGAATGAATGAATGAATGAATGAATGAATGAATGAATGAATGAATGACACTACGAAGTTCACCGCAGCCATTTAAAGGAGCATATAAAGCCTCCACAAAGCAGCTTGAACGCCCATATTATAGAGACAAGCTCTTGAAACCTTGTCTGGGCTTTCATCATATTGCTTTCGCCGAACGAACGCTCTGCAACGAGCGCTATCCGTTCGCTCGTCTCAGCGAGTCGGGGGACGCTGCTTCTGTTTGAGTTTCGCTTCCAGCGGTGGCGTTGCTCTTATAATGTCATTTCCCCAAACACGAGCACGGTGACCTAAGTCAATAAGGGCAACTTGACAAACCTGTCGTCCCGACCTGGGCTCGATACAAACATACACACTTACGCGGTGGTGACGCACGCCCTTCTCGTATGTGACGTCAGCAGCTGCCTTGTTCCTCTCCGCATAGCTATCGCAGACACGTTATTGAGGTTGTCAGACGCATCGCATGGTGGCCGCTTTTTCTTTTTTTAAGTGCTCTTAAAATAGTGCTCACCTTGGTTGGATGCTCGAAAAATATTCACGTGGTCAGGCAACCGAGTGAACTATCACCTTTGCTTAACCAAGTGCCATTTTAATGCGCATCTGTTTACGGTCTTGTCGCGAAAACATTTTGACAGTGTATCCGGACGCATGACAGTTTTGCTAAGTAAACAAAAACTATACCATGTTAGCATAAGCGCGTTTCGGCGATGCCCTACGAAAATTTTGAGAACGCTGCGTGGTTCCTGCAAGCGCATGACGTAATACCTCCAGTAACCTCCAGGAGACTAAGGCGACCTGGTAGGGCAGAAAAAACGTTCGGTGCAGTGCTCAACATTTACATATAAGTTCAATAGGCTGACCGCCTCGTTCTTCTTGATATTACGAATAAATATTTACCTGTATCCTAGCAATATGTACTTGTATATTATTACTACATATGAAAATGCACATGCACAAGTGGAATTCCAGGGGGGGGGGGTGTAGGCTGGTAATGCAGCTGGGAAAAGCGCAACGCCTTCGTACTCATTAGGAAGACGCATAAGGATAAAAGAACGCGGTCACAGCCCATCATATCGAAATGACATTGATGTTTATGAAGCAGAAAAATTGGCATCCAGCAGGAAGCCGCAAGAAAAATCTATATGGATTTCACTGAAAGAAAACTTTATAGTGGACGAAAATTTCGTGCTAGCCCTGGATTCCGAATTCCAAAATGGGGCCGATGCCAGCGCGATCGCTCCACCACATGATCTAACAAGGAGGCTTGCAGTTCTCTAGATAGCAAAACAATTACGTTCACTCTTTTTGCTAAGCTAGCCATCAGGACATCACGAGCATGACAGATTGCTAAGACGAGAATACAGAAATGAAGCTTGCGAGACAAGTTCTGAGTTTGAATTTGGAATTAGAAAGTCAGAAACTCGGCGTCGCTTTGTTTTTCTCTTTCTTCTTCTTTGTGATTTTTGTGTCTTTTGTTCAATTCCTGCACATACGGTGAACAATGAATGAGGGGCCGAATTTAGAAACGTTCCTCTTCGTCAGTGCGCTTTGACATAAAGTTCTCGCCTTCGCTAATGATACGTCTAAAAACGCGATTGGCTGGCAGATGCTTTTAGCGGTCTTTGAAGCGCAGTTCTACTAAGCCGGAAAAGTGCAAATCAAGTTAAGAATTTCAAAGGTAGAATACACTATAATTCCGCAAAACTTTAATCCAGCGCTTATGAATCTCCATATTACGCAGTACCGAAGAAGAGAACACCGTACTTTTTACGACAGGCAAAGGAGCGTACACTCACCATAAGTATGTCTACCATCTTATTCATTCATATTCCATGTGCTTATATTATAGAACGTGCGGCCAGTGCAAACATGAACATCCTCATTACGCGCTGCATATATACGTCTTGCAACCCCATTATAACAGGCGTTCGTCATGCATGTAGTATCCGTGCTGGACATCTTATTTTGTTTTACTAGGTTTAGAAACCTGATGCCGCGTGTTTTTTATTAGCAAGTACATCCTTCATCGTCCTGGAAATATTACTTAATGCAATGTTCGGCGCGGTGACCAGTGGCAGATGAATAAGTTACAGCTTATGCTAAACCTATGATTCCTTTCGCTACGCCTTTGTGTAAAAGCCGCCTTCTCTTCTTTTTTTTTTCTCTTCCCTGTGACGAAAAGAAAAGTGCTCCAGAAAGTTCTAGTTTTCGATACAGCAACGCAGTTTCATTAAGCCCGCTGAAGCTCCAAGCAGCACATGAAAGATGTATCGCGAAAGTCTGTTTTCATGTAGAGTAGCGGCGTTTCAAAGAAGCGCTGAAACCTGAACACGGCGAACCGCTTCATGAAAGTGTCAGGAGTGGGCACAGGAGGAGAGGTGTTTAGAAAATTGAAGACCCAGCATTATTTTTTTTCTTCGTTTTTTTTTTTCGTTCGTACTAACGTTTGCATTTACGGGTGCCACGACAACGCTGTTATATTTATTTTTGTTACTGTCAAGTTTCAACAGCACAGAAGCCAAGGT
The DNA here is from genome assembly GCF_013339695.2 of Rhipicephalus sanguineus. Taxonomy (NCBI): domain Eukaryota; kingdom Metazoa; phylum Arthropoda; class Arachnida; order Ixodida; family Ixodidae; genus Rhipicephalus; species Rhipicephalus sanguineus. The sequence continues at coordinate 22,882,266 of NC_051177.1, read as the reverse complement.
TTCTTTTCATTTTTCTGCAAGAACTCATTCGGTGAGGGAATTACCGCATCCAATTTAAAGTGAGCAACGTTGCTAGCTTCAAGCCTCGAGATGGTGAGCTTCACTGCAAAGGCGCTGGCCCGAACGGGGCACTGTGGTTGCCCGTTTGTGTTTATTCTTGTTTCTCATGTTTCTTGCGTAGTTCGTGTGTATTCTACAAGTGCATTTCATGTCTGTATTTCATGGGCATCACATTATTTTCTCCTGGACTAGCATGCTATGTGCATGAGCTGGAAAGCATCTCCGTTCAAGAATGTCTGTCTCTCTTCAAAGCGAAAATTGTGTTTAGTGCATCGACACTGTCTAGAGAAAACGTAGAAGCACGGGAAACTCGAAAGATTTAAATCTATGGCAGAGCCGTCCAGTGCAAAGTTCTTTCTAAATGCAGCAACGTTTCATTTCACTTATTTTTATCCCCAGGGCTTCTCTGTATTACAGAGGTGCAGTTGTGTACAACGGTGCCGCGCATCCGCTCGACAGGTAAATATTCACAGCAAGCCTATCATTCTTACTCAGCATTTACAAAAACTCTTCTATTGCTGTTTACTTATTTCGCTCAGTTGCGCACAGCATGAGGTTAATCAACGCCGCGACGTTAAACAAACATTCTGCCAGTGCATTATAACAGTATTAATTAATGGAGCTGCTACCTGAAGAATAAGAAGTAATTATTAAAATTTGATCGATAATTTCATTCACATCTTTCTCGGAACTCAGTCGATGAAGTATACATTTGTTATAGCTTGCAAAACGCATAATGGTTTTTTCTGCAAGAAAAGTTCATATGCAGTACATACATGTTTTATATCGTAAACAATAAGCCTTAAAATTAGCATTTTCGTCCGAGGTGGGTGTGACAAATCGCGGCGCAGCAGAAGAGGCAAATGCTGCTGGGCGGGAGTAGCATCACCCGCAGCGCTACTAGGCCTCCGAAAACGCTTTGCGTGCACCGCCGGTATACTGTTGCAGGCATCGACGATGCAAGAGACGAGGCCGACGCGAAGCCGCTACAGCACCCTGTCATAACGTTAGCCTGGCATATACTAACCACTGCGCTCAGATGAGTGCATACACGCTGTAATGCTAATGCGCTTATGGCCCGCGTGTGCACAATGCTCATGCCAGCGGCGGAATGATCGCTGTCCTGGCTCGCCCAATGAGATGGGCGCTGATGGTTCGTCCACTTTGCCTCTTCGTTAGACGCTAGCCGATAGACGCTAGCCGCCTCTATGGAGGCCCTTGCCTCCCGAGCGCGGGCAGGTCACGCATGCACTATATACCTTTTGAAGTGCAACACAGCACCGCAAATGCGCTTCGAGAAGGCCGCGGTACTGCCATCACAATAAGATATTTTAAAAATGAGAACGAAAGTATGGTTGTGCGAAGCCATTTACAGGCATTGGCGAAGCATTGTTAGTAATAGTCCTCGCTGTGTTGAGGTCTCTCATGACCACGATGCGCGCTCTCCTCAACAGAATGACATCTCCGTCAGCTGAATGCGCTCTGCAAGTTCTGGATTCCTTGGAACCAGTCCTTGCAAGCCTTTTTTAACATCTCGGATTCTAGACTACTTTTTAGAGAATCGCAGAGGAAAAGATGTCAAATATTCCTCGGCTGTGACTGTCTGTGTGTGTGCGGTGAACACTGACGTGTGTGCGCGTATTACTCGTTTCCTCTTTCCTCCTTGCTCTCTCTAATCTTTTTTCTCCCCTTCCCCCTCCCCCCGTGTAGGGTAGCAAACCGGGTACAACCTGGTTAACCTCCCTGCCTTCGCTTTTATCTCTCTTCTTTTGCAGTGAATTCTCTGCGTCTCTTCTTCCTTTTTTTTCTTCTCTCATTCCCTTCCCCTTTCTCTATTTTTCATCTTTCTATTCCCCTTTCCCGATCACCCAGTGTAAGGTAGCAAACCGGAAGTTTTTCTGGTTACCATCGCTGCCTTCACCTTTTCTGTTTCCTTCCTTGCAGTATCCACCACAGCAGCAGCCTCGAAACAACTGCACGGTCTTGCAGTGGGATAGACTACACGCGCCGGCATTGGCCGAGGGAGAGAAAGATCTAGTGAAAGGTTAACCACAAGAAAATGATCCGGTTTGCTACCCGGCACTCGGGAAGAGGTAAAGGGGACAGAAAGGTAATAATGAGGGAAAGAGTAAAAAGAAATATAAAGGAAAAGACATGCACACCACAGCACGGGAGTACGGCAGAAAGAAACAAAGAAAAATCCTACGGGCTCCCTCGCTTTCAAGTTGCGACCACAAAAGCGCACCGGCGCGAGTGAGTTCGCTCGTAATACTGCCGCTGCAGCCGTTTTCTTTCTCCGAGCGCCCTCTTGCTGTTTGATCCGACCACCCCCTATTCTGTGACGTCACGCTTGCAATTGCGTTTTCCCTTTTCCGGAGCACGCTTACACATTGTTCTTGGACGCCGCACCACAGCCGCTGACCCTGAAAGATTAAACGCACTGGCGCAGTGCCTTCCTTCTCCGCAGCGCTCATTTGGGACAGCACGCCTTGAATGAGTTATAACCGCCGCAGGACGACGATGCTCGCGCTTCCATCCCGCTGATGGCTTTTCGCGTCCACTTCTCGCGGCTCTTCCCGCAGGGGCGAGGAGGCCGGAGATAATGACGCTCGCTCGCATTCCTGTCGTACGAGGAGGAATCACACTGTACGCCGAATTTAATTTGGGTCTCGTTATAAGCTCCATCAGTAACGCGCTCCAATACACCAGCGTCGGTTCGGATTTAAAGTCTGCCATCTGTAAGCGCGGCAGCCTCGATCGTGCGGCAAGGAAAACGCTGCGTTGTTAGCGACAGTGTAGTTCACACACCAGGGAGAGGGATACTATAAGAGCGAAACGAAAGGAGGTCAGAGTGCGCAGCTGGCTACACTGCTCTCGGGAAGGCTGATGTTGGAAAATAAGGGAGTAACCGGAGAAATAGAAACAGGGGACACAAACACGCCATCGTAGTCGGCCACAACAAACACTAATTCTGGCCAAGTCGCAAAGGTCGTCCTAGTGTGATCGAGAATCTGAGAATCAATGAACAAGTCTTTCAATACCGAATATACTTTTGGAAAATGTGGTATTCAGTTCGTTTATTGAGCGGGAAAGACGAAAGTCGTACAGGGCGAATTGTAAAGTCCCAGGCAGGTTTGTTAAGGCGAAAGCCTTACATATTTCATGTAAAAACGACCTTGAACGAAAGCCTGCATGACCTTGAAACACAAGCTGCGCGTTCACTTCGTCTCTGCAGTGTGAAGCCGCATATGTCACATGACCGCACAAGCTGCGCGATCACTTCGTCCTTGTGGCATTCGCGTAATTTTTAAAAAATATGAAAAAACAAAGCGGCGTCCGCGCAATATAAAGTGCACGGTAAGATAGCAACACCGGATGGCTTTCGCCATCGGGTCGTCTTAGCCAAATGCATAAGGAATCAGGGGCATAGCCAGAAATTTTTTTCGAGTGGGGAGGGGTGGGGGAAGGGTTCAATCCTACTTTATGTATGTTCGTGCTGCGCGCGCTTGTGTGTGTGCGTGCGTGTGTGTGTGTGTGTGTGTGTGTGTGTGTGTGTGTGTGTGTGTGTGTGTATGTGAACAAATGCAAAATTGAAATATTTCGGGGAGTGCTTAAACACCCTTCCCCCCCCCCCCCTCCCACCTGGCGACGCCAGCGTAAGGAACCGTGTTAGTTCCTTTACCGTACCTCTAACTTACTACAGCACTTTCTTTTCGGGCTTTTTTCTTTCTTGTGTCGTGTGCGTCCACGTGGAACCGCGGCTGTGTCCCGCGCGGAATAGCTCGCTGCAGGGGAGATACAATAATTGAGTCCACCGAGTGCCGTCGTGCGATCGGAGCAAGCTCGCTACAGCGGACATACCGCGCTACATCGAATTGAATTTGGCTCTCGGCATGAGCTCCCAGCGAAGGAAGGCGACACGAGCCCCGGCCGGATTCAGAATCCGTTCTCGCAGTCTGTTTGGTCCTTGATGTGCGAGCTACCGTCTTCGTTGGTATATAAACGGGTTGGTGGATGATGAAGGTGATCGCACCTGCGAGTCTCCGTTGACGGTTAGCAAACCAATCGAGGGCTGTAAAAAGCAGTCAGAAAGTCACTGCGATATTATCAACGTACTTTGTAGTCAGTGATAGAGAACTCGAACTAAAACGCGAAAAATTAATGAAGTCGTTCAAGGTGTACGAATAGGCCCGATTGCGTAGATTTTGCTTTATTTCATTTTTCCAATAAACTTCAAGCATAAATTTATGCTTATTTCACGTAAGCGACTAGCAGTTGCATGATTTGGGCTGTCGATGACAATGCTGTGCAGTCTTTCTTTATGCTTTCGCACTTGCCCCTTTATTTATGAACCCGTGGTACTCTTTCTTTCAACCTGTTAAATCTGTACTTAATTCTCTCTACAAGGAGGCAACGGTCATTTTACATTTAACATTTCCTAAATATTGTCACAGATTCTGCCAAAGCTTAACAGACATAACCGAGCTAGAAAGAATCAACAACCGCATTCTAAGTAACTTCGTTCGGCCTAGAAATATATATTGTTAAACCGGTCACACTAGAAATATAACGGCGTTGCTTAGGAAAATGGGTATGGAAACAAATATCTTCAATACTTATTTTTCGGCAGTATAGATTTAACGACATCAAAAAAGAAACCGACCTTTACATTACCACGGAACCTGTGCACCAAGATACATCAAACGATCATTTGAGCGGGCAGGCGCAATTTCTAGTACCAAGGATTGCGAGTGATAGATTCTGTTGAACGTGAAGATCGAAGTGTGAGACAATATGTAATCAGAATTTAAGCCTGAGTTGCCCATAATCATGTCGATCGATTATCTCAGATGATGCCGGATTAATGCTGCCTGTCTCCTCTTTTATTTTTTTCCAAACGTACATGATGCATGCTTCTAGCAACTTGCTGCCATTTTGTACGACCGTGCTTTGCGAGAGATAAAACAGAGCGCCGAGTTAACGAGCGTGAATTGGAGCAGGCCGCAAACAATCACGCCTCTCCGACCATCGTGAGGAAACTCTGCCGAAATTATTTCTTGTTCGCGCAGCTCTTGGGAAATATATATTGGGTCATCTCTGTCTCGTGCAGCTAAGCAGCAGCGAACCGGCCCCTTTTTGTTTGTTTATAGCGGCCCCATCCCCGCTGGGAAATCTTCCGCTGCGGCTTTTGAAACGAGAGAGCGATCTGGGAAACTCTGATCGCGTTAATTGCCTAGCGGCGCCAGCGTCTCGGTGCGACGCATCCACCTCATTCCTCCCCCATCCCCGTCGTTCTTTGCTCTTTTCAACGAACACGGTGCCTCGGTACGCTTCGCACCTCCCTATACCTAGTTCCAGTTTCCGCCACCATGAACTTTCAGAACATTGCAGTGGGTGCGACGGGTATTTGTGGAGCGACAGAAAGGGCGAGAGCGGGATATTTGTTTGGATAGGATCCAGTGGAGCCTGTTACTCGGCAGCAAAACGCAGTATTAGAAGAAAATGCAGCGCGGAGATATGAATAAAAAGCGGTGCATGAACAATTAACCGCCTCTTCCAATCAAATGTGCTATGTGCACACCGCACGACATGCACGCTATATATCTTCGCTATTTAAGAGTTCAAAGACGCTCGCATACACGCACGCCATACATCGCAGTCTGCTTGCTTATCACAGCCGTCCAGACTCCACGTTAAAGAAGCGCACCGCACAACTAGTAAACACACTGTCCGATAGCGTGAGTATATTTGTAACGATTACCGTCTTTTCTTTTTTTTTTGCAGAAAATATTTTGCAGCCGAGCAAGGCTCGTGGATGGATGTTACTTCGCGATCTCCGAAGCGATTGAAAGACAGGGAAATATGTCTGCCTGCTATATATAGTTAGCCTACAGCTATCCCGGGAAAGCACACTCTGCGGCAATCAATCGCACTTTGCCGCGCCGGAGTCGGCGGCGACGTGAGTCGATTCCTCCCTTCCGTGACGTCAAACGAACTAAGGCCGATCGATCACTGGGCCCACCAAAATTTTACCGCTCTGGCGAGAAGCTTTCAATTAGTGATTTATCGGCCTCCCGCGCACGCAGCTTCTGCGCCAATGGCGGATTCGAAAGGTGTTAGAACTTAAACCTGAATCTTTCGCGTGTTTTAGATTACCGCTCTTGGGGAAAAAGGAAAAGAAAACGAAAAGAATAAAACAGAGAAAACGCATTATAGCGTGTTGCGTAGCACGCCACGGCGAATGTTCGGACGCATATAAACTGCATACCTTCTCGATTTTTTTTTTTTTTTTGCACAAGCACCTTTAACGGTGCAGTAGCGTCTCTCAGCGGCGATGCTTTGATGAGTGAGACTAACTTGCTAGTGCATCACTCAGACTCATGAAAAGGCAGCTGATCAACAATGATGAAAACGACACGCAAACACAAGTGAAAGGAGTGCACAGGACACCCTGTTTACGCTATGTATATAGTGTGACTGTTTTGCTTGTGTTTGCCTTAGATTATGATCCGATGTAGAAGGCGCGAAGACGACTCTCTCTTGTCCGCCGTCGTCTTCGCTCCTTCTACATCGGATCATGCAATACCAACACGCCCACTTGTCCACCCTAACATCTTAGATTACGTTGTGCCAACATGCCCAGCAGTTTACTTTGTTACTGATGCTTGTGCTGGCGATGAATTAGAGTCAGCACATCACGTTCGACTATCCACGACCAGGGCCATGCACTCACGTCGACAAAACAAACCCAAACCAGGACACAGTGAAATAAATCGTCGGAAAACAAAACCGGGCATTCAGTTGGCATTCTAGAAAACTTTAGAAAATTAAAGTCACGCATTCTCATATCGTTTGCGATAAAAAGCAGAGAGGAGTGAGAAAAATGAGCGAACATGAGGAAAAGGGGGCGTGATAGCACAAGAGTGAGGGGAGCCCATTACATTTTTGTTCCTCCTTCACATCTAACGCGAGTGCTGCTTGCAGTCCCAGGGAGACAAGAAGATGATGACGAAGAGTACTGTCTCTTGTAGTTCATTTTTTTCGCTGCGGCCAGGTTTCTTCAGCTAAGGCACTCGGCGCATGACGCGCTTTGATGTATCATAACTTTTCGGGATATTTTAGATTGTTCTAATCAGGTAGCATTCCCGACGCGAATAGGGGACTAAGTTTCGGAATTTTCTCGAACGCCCGAACTTATGCAGTGAAGTAGAATTACTGATGCATAAATACCGACGAACTGAACCTTTATAGCTGCTGCGGTAATACAGCGGGTAAGGTGGTCGACTTCTGAACCCGAAGATGCGGGTTCGATCCCCGCCGAAGCGCTCGCCTTTCAGTAGAGAAGAAATGCTAGAGGTCTACACTACAGAGTTCCTCATAATCATATCCTGGTCTTGGCACGTAAGATTCCACAAATTATTGTTATTATTTGATCCAAAGATAAGATATCGATGACAAGACGACTGTGCTTGTCGCCTTCGTTGTACTGCGAGTATTACTTGTTTCCCTGGGCGGAAGTTTGTCCAATAAAGAGCTGAATATTTCATTGACGCTTGGCTGCCGAAGTCTTACCATCGCGACAAACGGGACAGTATCATTTGAGGAAGAACCGGCGGCCTGTGCCAATCACGCGCGATCCTGGTCACCCTTCATATTTCATTCCTTTCATTTTTCATTCCTTCTCTCTGCCGATCGGACCAAGAATTGGCACGTGAAATTCGTCATGGGAAGAGAAATGTTTCATGTGTGTTCTGAGGACATACGCCACCTGTAGCGGTACGGTTGCGTGAAAAGACAAAACGACCTGACATAAGCACATTCTACTCTGTCAAAAAACAAAACAATAAAATAACAAGAAAACCAGTAGGTGGGGTGGCAAGTGCTGAAGTAATCTTCAAACCACATCAACTTTTAAAAAAGGCACAAAGGGAAAACATAATCGGCAACATGTACCCTGCCGTGCAATTCGTCCGAATATCAGTTCCAGCTGACTGTGATTGCTCCCTGGGATCGCTGAAAAGAAGAAAGCCAAAGTAGCGGGAAGATATCGGTCAGTTACTGCGAACAAAATGACTGCGCATCTTTTGCCATAGCAAGCTTTCATGAAGAAACCGTGCTGTCATTTCAAGCTTACAAAAGATTCTTGTGCTTATGAATGCGTGCCGTCCTTGGTTGGTTCCCGCCTCATTAACGGAGTTAAGCATGCGAAGGCATCGGATTTCCTTAAAGGTCGCGGGAAGGCGTTGCCACTAATTAAATGGCGTCACCAACAGAACAGAATCATAAAAACTCCCTGGCTAAATGTCGTTAGCCGTGACCGCAGTGGGCATTCATGACAGCGAAAGATCGCTTTTTTTCTATTTCCGGCGGAAAGCTGGCGTCGCTGATACTCCTGTGAGAGGAGGTATCGGAAAAAAGGTTCGTTAACGCACTATGTAAGCACAAGAGAAAAAGAACCCATGGCTACATTGAGGACGTTATCGCTGCATTGCCGTTTTTTTTTTCTTTGTGATCCTCCACGCCTGCTAAATTTAGCTAAACATTCAGGACTTAGGTGTCTGCAGCTCGAAGGGGCGCGGGGGAAGGATGATGCATGCTAATTAGAAAACGTTTTTCATCAAATCAACGAAACTAACACGGATTCACAGAGAATGTCCCAATAGTAGCACCGCAGTACCTTGTTCTCTTTAGAGTTCCAGTTTCACAACTATGTAAGCCTTGATCTTTTTTTTTCTTTTTTTTAATTCTTTGGTTCCGCATAGGTTTACCTAAACTTGTTTCTTCCACGAGATACGTATTTTGTATTGCTCAGGTATTTTTGGCAACTTGTGCGCCCTGACATTTACCAGTTTTAATGTGTGTTCCTAATCCAGACTGAGTACCAGGATTCTAATTGCTTCTAAGTTCATCCAACTTTCATAGATAACCTTATCTTGTGTCTCAAACAGTTTTTAACGTGAACTTCACGAGCGTTAAGTCGACTTTATTCAACTGTCTTTCGCAGTGATCAGAACCACGTGTGTCTATAAGAGCCACATAGTTAAAAACAGCGCGAAGTAGACACAGAAAATAATGCACACAGGACTAAAGCGCTGACCGCCAACTGCTGGTTGGAAATCAGCGCTAGTCCTGTCATACAAGGACCAGACTGCACGTGAAGTTCACGAGGCTTTCACGATTAAATGCAAAGATGTAGCGCGCCCTACATTAATCTAACAGACAAGGAGTGTTGCTATCTCCATAACTAATCACTTATGACTGAACAATAATGTGCCGCTGGACGCATGCGCCGCTAGAAGCTCTGATATGTTTCCCTTCCCCGAGTTTTCCGTTTCAGTGTATATTTGCGCGTTTTTACAATAAACCAGCAGCTGGCAGTCAGCGCTAGTCCTGTGTGCATTCTTCTCCGTGTCTACTTCGCGCTGTTATGGATACGTACCAAATGGCTCGCATTCACTCGCTTTTAAGAGCCACATTTTGTCGTCAAACTGCAGCCACATTTGTGTTTTGTGTATCTATCCCTCTTTTTCTATGTAAATCTCTCGTGAAGTCTTCCGGATGATTTGTCACCGTTTTTTTTTTCTTTTTTGCAAAGCAGTGAATGCGATGAGTGCGATGAGTCTGTCATTTAGACATCGGCCCGTCTGGCCGATGAACTTTTCCGCAGCTCAACGGAATTCTGTACACGATCTCATCGTCAACCCCGTGCTTGCGACCATTCTTGTACGAAGTAATACTAGTGGCTAACCTCTCCAGCTTCCATCGTGGTGCAACTCAAGAAAACGCTGGCGTACGGAAACGTGGCCACTACAATGAACGAAGCGACCTTAGTGTTGTCTATCGCTTCAACGCGAACTCAGCAGCGAGGACACAGCACTTACAAAGGTATGAGCCGTCTGATGGTCCCTGTCAACACAGGGATCGCACGACCGTGCGCAGCAGCTCAAAGTACTGTATTGTAGATTGTATGAGCGGAAAACAGCAGGAATAGAAGGAAAGAACTTGATAGCACAGACGCTCAACTTACAGCTACAGTTTACTGGAAATTTTTGCTCACACGAGAGCACGGAATCGCACATGTATAGCCTCCTTATCACAAGAAAGACAAGGCCTACAGGAAGGTTACTTATTCGAACTGATATGTTCCACCCCTTAACTATTTAGAAAGCCTATTTCTTTATCATTCAGCGCTACCGAGGGAGCACTGATGCACGTGGTTCAGTTTGCTTCAATCTGTCCAGCTCCCGTGACCTCCCTGGCCAGTCTGTGTTTTGATTTGCAAAGAACATTAGTGCTCGTAAACTGCGGATTGCACCCGCAATCTTTGCAGTGCAGAGACAGGTGCGTGCCACCTGAGAGAGCCTTCATTGACGATGCATGTTCTCTGAGTCTGTCATTTAGACATCGGCCCGTCTGGCCGATGTACAATGGGCCCTAATCTATAGGGCGGGAGTGGCGGCTGAGTCTCGTGGTTTTCCGGACTGAGGACACCCACCATTAGGGGCCACCACCATCAGCTCCCGAAACGTCTCTATTTTAAATAAAGTTTGTTCTCTCTCTCTCGCAGCTCAACGGAATTCTGTACACGACCTCATCGGTACACGGAACAAAATGCATGGCATGTTTTTTTGTGCAACTTTTCTGGTTCACATTTCCCTTCCCATGATTTTTAACCATGGAGGACAGCTTGTCCAGTTTGCAGGAGGCTGTGAGCACGACGTCAACCCCGTGCTTGCGACCAATCTTCTTTAAATTGTGCGACACAGAATTCACATACGGCATGACCACAATCTTCTCTGTTTTCCTTTTATCCTGAGTGCTGGCAGCATTTGTCCTCTTTAACTTCTTTAACAACGTGCCACCCACTGCAACCAGCAGACTGTCAGGGTAACCCGAGCTGAGCAGGCGACTCACTTGCCTGCGGAAGCTATGCTCTATGTTATGCAGACAAGATTTCTTGAACGATGAACTGAGGCAGGAAATAGCAATTGCTCTTACTGTGAGATGAATCAGATAGTAACAGACCCTTCTTAGACCGTGGTGAAAATTCCCAGCAAACATGGTCAACTTGATTAAAAACCAAGGTAACATCTAAACACTGCAAAGCATCATTGCCTGGTTGTTCATGAGTGAATGACAATGAACTTGCGCACTGTTTAAAACAGCCTAAAAGGTTGTTGGCAACAGGTGTGGGTGGCAAGATGTTCGTTACGTTCAAAATTACTAAAAAGTCGTCAACATATCTGTAGACTAACTACAGGTTGTGCAGCAAGCTCGGCTTGAAGTTGCCGGTCAAATTTTGCTAAAAATAGTTCACACACAGCACTGGGGCCACACAGCAACCAATGCATATGCCATTCTTTAGGACAAAGGTCAGATTTTCAAATTTCACCATGTTCACGCACAAGTATCAATGAAGAAGCTCTAAGAAATTTTCTACATTGATTGAAGCATTATTTTGAAAGTTCACTGCCCCGAAAGAGTGAATGGCCTCCCGAACAGCTAAAAACAATTCATCATGCGGGATAGAATAAAACAATTCTTCTACATTGACCGATATTCCGTAAATAGGCTTTCTAAATAGTAAAAGGGCGGGACATATCAGTTCGGATAAATAACCTTCCCGTCGGCCTTGTCTTTTTTGTGATAAGGTAGCTGCACATGCGTGATTCCGACTCTCGTGTGGAAAAAAAAATTCTATAAACTGCAGTTGTAGGCTGAGCGTCTGTCCTGTCACGTTCTTGTGCTTCTATTTCTGCTATTTTCCCCTCACACAATCTACAACATGTTGCACCAACTGTCCCAGCATACCACCACAGTAAGCTCAAAGTACGCAGTTCCTGCGGAGCCGCACGACACCACACCACACCACATCCCTTCCCTTCTCCCTCCAGGAACTCTCAAGACGGCCGTTTCCTCTCCGGTTCGTCGGCTGGCATTGCACTCTTTCTCTGGCACACGGAACATGCGACGCACAGGGCGATATTTTCGCCCTTTGACTTTATACAGAGCCTCACGGCGACGCCGACGCCGACAGCAAAATGCTATCGACGGCAAAAATTGATATCGCAATAAAATAATAATCTGTAATGTTTAAGGTGGTATTTAACCTATACGTTGAAGTGTTTTACGTCAAAAGTGGCCAGCTGATCTGAAACGTTCTAATTTCTTGTTGATAGGAATAAAACGTAGCTCTACTCGCCAATGTTCTCGTAACACGGATGTCACATAAAATGAAAAAGAAAAAAGTTAATTTACTTTAGGCTTACTCACGTAGCCTGGAATTGAAGCGCGTCACCCGCAACTGGGTGTTCAAGCTTGCACGTTGTACATTTCACTATTAGACTGCACTGTAAGTAAATTCGCTTTCTAGCACAAATGCGTTAAGTTAACGCCCGACTCCAGCAGGACTGTACTCCGCCTTCAAAGACGATAAAACTGTCTTGCTAGGTGAAGCGCGTAGGAGCGCCGCTACAAAATCAATTTCGATGCTCATAGAACCTCTTCTGTACTCTGATAGGTCCTCTTCTGTACTCTGCTTGAGTTCTTCAGATCGCCCAGTGGCTTTCTAGACGAACTAGAGATGTTCTGTCAGAATAGAGATCTGTGCGCACCGTGCAGTTCTCATGTTTCAAAAATGGCTGTAGCATAGCGCTGTCAGCATCCAAGTTACAACGGTTCGGCACCAAAAAACTCCCCTATAGCGGTAGCCTAAACCAAACGGATGCCACCCGAGTACACACGAGAAACAGCCAAACTATCCGAACGCAGCCGTCTTCAATAAATTTAAGAAAGGTCAAGCCTTTAAGAGTCCAGTTTCCAGCGTCGTAAGTTCCTATATCGCAACCTATAGTTACAATACGGGTGCGTTCGGAGAAGGCGCTGCCTAAATCAGGAGCGTTTCTTTGTAAACGCCCCTAGAAAAGAGACGCGCAGAGAAAATAAATAGAGTGACCTTAACGGGTTAGGGAAGGTCTCGGGTGGCTACTTCGGCAGCGCCGCACTTCCAAAGGTTGCATGAAAAGTAGCAACGCTGCAACGAAATGTAAAGGAGGAGTGCCATGGTTAAAAGAACCACGTTGCAATTTCAGAAAAACAATCTTCAGAAACCGGATTGCTCTGGAAAATCGAACTGTCACTCGCCGCAGCGTATTTCTTTTCTCGGTGCTACGCACGCGTCTCGAGCCGCCTGTGTTCCTGCTCGCCCGCCAGTTTCTTTATGGAGCAGAGAGACCGCTCGTTCATACACAGTTGCACGCTGCGCGTCAAAACAGATTTCGGCGGCACTTGAATGGTCTTTTTGAGAGAGAGAGAGAGAGGGCGAATTTACAAAGCAGAAATGTTTTTCTATCAGGACGTTCTGCACCCTGTGTAAACCTCTCCTTTTAACCCTTTAACACGCTATGTACACAATTGCGTAGACCACTTGTTTTTGTTAGTTCTATCGACTAGTGGCTAAGAAATGGCCAGATACATAGAGCTTTCGATGAATTCAACCTCCTGCATAATAAATTTGTCTTCATTTAACTTCATTTTGCAGTGCACTGTTGTATACGATTACCTTGCTGAAGGAACTACCACGTTCGACGAGTCGTTCGACGTGCCGCTTCCCGTCAGCCACGTCTAAAGTATAATTTTTCTTTTCTCAAAATTCACATAACCGAAAACGAATTCGCACTATATTTCTAACCTGAGAGATTTGATTCTACTTATGCAAAAATAAGGCACGAATGACTTCAGAATAAATATATATTTATTTACAATTTAATTGGGGGTAATTACTATAACGCACATAAATTAGCGTATTATGATGTTATTTTTGTATCTGTAGAATATCGAGTGCCTTGAAATAACGTTGTATCGATTTGACGCATTTACAGACAGTTCTTCATAGGGGGCGTCTGAAAGGGTTAAAGTAAAATGAGTAGCTTAAACTTACGCACCCGTGCAAAAGCCCATGCTTCGGGGAAAAAAAAAGGCAACTGCGAAGCATTTTTCTTTCTTTCTTTCTTTCTTTCTTTCTTTCTTTCTTTCTTTCTTTCTTTCTTTCTTTCTTTCTTTCTTTCTTTCTTTCTTTCTTTCTTTCTCATTGATTACAAATTAATTAATTATAAAGTGTGTAATCGTAGTTCGAAGAGCAACTAAACTGAACTGTATGAAATGTATGACTCTGATGATATGGCGTTGCACCAACGGTTATGGTCGTGCCGTATGGTTTGTGAATATAGGGGCGGGGGACGAAGTGGTTCATGGGGATGATGACGTTCACGGGTCGTTCATGGCAAACGATACATTGACTTGAAACTGTTACGGTTGCTGCACAAATTTTCGCTATCTGCTGTTTTCGTTCCTTGCGTGTTTTTATATTTTAGGGCTCGCTAGCAACAAGCACTCCTTTATTTCTTATTGGATGCAAAAAAAAGGCGTTCTTGTTGGGAACCTCCATCGCAAGTAGGGCAGGCTATCCCAACATCATAGGTATGAAAGATTAGCAAAACAACATTGCAGTCACTACACTGCAAGCTGGTCATGAAGACTTTGTGTGAAACGTTTAGAAACTAGGCTTAAATAAGCAATTAAATTCCAGCGTTTTACGTGCCAAAACCACGTCCTGAATATATGAGAGCTACGATTCCATGGACGATTGGGGACGGCAGGCCAGTTCCTTTTAGGCGGCGATCTTACGGCCGGCGGGTTTGCCAAATACCTCTCGCAACTTTTCTTTGCATTGGTCCCAGCTAGTGAGTTCTTCTTCGTTGTTTTCGTACCACACCTTAGCAGTGCCCCTCAAGTAAAATAACACATTGGCCAGCTGAAGTGTGGGATCCCATCTGTTCGGTACACTCACGCGTTCAAACATGGCCAACCAGTCTTCAACGTCGACGCCATCGGTCCCACAGAATGTACCGGGATCCTTAGGTGGTACGAAAACAAGTGGTGGTGATGGCGACGTTGATGGAGACAGCGACGATGATGCGGGACGCTCAACGTTAGCCATATTGGGAGGGCGATGCGACGTGCGCTGCGGAGCTCCGTTGCCTGCTCCAATACCCAGCACCTCCACCAATATGATACGGGGTTGTTTGAGTATATAAAATATTTATTTACAGAGAGGAATTGGTAAAAGAGTCAAGATGGCTGACCACCACACTCGCGCGCCAATCAGGCTCTTCAGCCCTTCGTCTTCCTTCACTTCTCCGTAACAATATGATTATGAGGCAAGCTGTATTGGGAAGAGGGGGGGGGGGGTACACTGGTTTCATTCTGACCACTTGGGGCTCTTTAACGCGCACATGAATCTGAATACACGGGTGTTTTTCATATCGTCCCCATCGAAATATCTCTACCGTAGACGAGAATCGAACCCGCCTCCTCGCGCTTTGAAACGCGGCGTCTAAGCTACAACGGTGGGTGGGGCAGGCAACGTAAAAGTTCTTCCTGCGAATAAAGATAATGTAGCTGTATACTCCACCCTGAACCTCTCGCTTAATCACCAGTACAGCGCCTCGCCTCTTCAATATATGATTAATATATTACCCCGACCATGTTCATGATATACGTAATTATTTCCTGTGTTGTGCTACGAAAACAACTTATTAGGTTTTCTGTCTGCTGAACTTGTTCGATCACGTAAGCACTGCATGCTGAAGTTTTCAGTGCTTGTTGAAGCAGAAAGCTGGACCAGTTGCTTTGGTTGAAGTATCAGGCGCGCCAAAAAAAGAGAACTATCCACACGAAGGATTAGCGCCCGTTCTGTATTTTTTGTGCAGTACGATCGGTTTTTTAGCACTGCTATTATGTGAAATGTTTCAGTAGTACCTGCGTTCAAAATCACTTTAAAAATGTTCAGGACAAAGCGGCAAGTATTAACAACGAAAGCAGCAAATCCAGCACATTATCACGAAGCATAAAACCGGCATGCGTCACCATGTTAGCGTTTCTTCGTTTATTTGTTCGTAACCTATAGGGTCAACCATCGTCCTTTCGTTTTGCAGGCATATGAATGCCGGCCGCTCTACGACCGTGTTTCTCGGCAGAACAGTAAGCGTAATTTACGACTTCCGCGGGGACCAATCATGTTTATAAACAAAATTATTGCTTTCAACATAAGGATCATTTTCAGCGAGGAAAAGTCAAGTCCTACGTTTTAGAATAAAAGATGACCATGGGCATAGTTTGTCCAAACACTTCCATACTCTGCTCCCGCGCTACAATAAGACTCAAGATGAAAAAAATATCTTGCAAAAGCGTCGAAAGCAGAAACATAACACGGAAATTGAGCTTATCTAAACGGCCCAGCCTGCGCTTGACCGTGGCGATGGGTTTAAAGGACTGAATTTTTAAAATAATGTTTAGTTAGAGATTCCAGTGACCGCCATTCTATTTCGTCTGATGGGCTACTTATCGAGGATAGAAAAAAAAATAAAAAGCGCTATAAATTATCGCGTTTACCGTACCGTGCCCTTACTGCAATTTGCAGAGGGAAGACTGCACCATTTGTCTGCATTTACAATGTAACAGGCGACAAATCTCACTCATCGCAATGAATTTTTAAAGCACTCGGCTTCATAAGCTATTGCGACAGCACGAGAATGTATTAAAACTTTCATTTTTTATGGCACCATTCTTTGTCGCATAGGATTTGAAAATTTGGATTGAATATATATATATATATATATATATATATATATATATATATATATATATATATATATATATATATATATATATATATATATATATATATATATATATAAGGTGTGTGTGTGTGTGTGTGTGTGTGAAGATTGCAAAACTGCATCATATGCAGACGAAT
The DNA here is from genome assembly GCF_013339695.2 of Rhipicephalus sanguineus. Taxonomy (NCBI): domain Eukaryota; kingdom Metazoa; phylum Arthropoda; class Arachnida; order Ixodida; family Ixodidae; genus Rhipicephalus; species Rhipicephalus sanguineus. The sequence continues at coordinate 22,865,390 of NC_051177.1, read as the reverse complement.
AAAACAAGGGACGCTTGAATGCCAACAAAATGATCATTGGTAAGAAAAGAAAAGCGGACATAGACACAAATTCCGGGAGGTATTCTGTTTGTTTCTTTGTCCACTGGCTCCTCGAACAAGAAAGAGAGCAAAAAAATGCTGTAGCAGCAAAAAACCTGAGAATTACTTACAGTCCAGGAGCTATGTCGATATCACACGTCACTTTATTGCCGCAAACACGCTTACAGGATGCCGGGTTTCAGTCTTTCCATTCACTGTCGACTGTCTGGTCTCGGTTTTACGGTCTAGGTCGCAGCTCGGGAGTCATGAGACACACACACAAAATGATAGCTAAAACTTCAAGAGGCAAAGAAAAGAAAAGCGAGAAACGGCGTTGCAGCTGCGTACGAGGGCGATGGTGCGCAAGTATAGCAAGGACGGCGGCTTTCGGGGTCGTCTCTGAGCGAGTCTTGCTTCTACGGTATCGATCTGGTGGCCAAGAATTGGGGAATAAAAACGAACCATGGCCGAGGGGAAGGGAAATGGCGAGCAGGAAAAGCAGCAGACAGGGAGAGGGCTATCGATTCAGCGTCGGATCTGCGGTGGTGATAAGGACGTAGCTCAAGATGATGGTCTACGGCACTGCCTTTGCCTCCTCCCCCCCCCCCCCCCCCGTTGACCTGAAGCAGCAAAAGCAGGTTGAGACAAAGGACCCGCGGTGACCCGGATGACAAGAAAAAAGAGTGTAGGTGTAGGGGGCGGTGGAGAAAGGTAGCGAACCAACACAGCCAAGAATAACCGTCTCTTGGCGACCTCGATGTAGAAGCTTCGAAGACGGAGAGCTCCTAAGCTACATAAAGCCCGCCTTCGCACGACACGCGGGCCAAGAAATGAGAGGTGAGGAGGCAGGTTCGACAGGCAGGTCTGTGGGCAAAACACGATTGGTCGGCCATACGTGCGTGTGTGTACAGAAGGCCTTCGATCCGCGAACGCGACACGCCACGCAACAACTCGGCGGGCGACGTGTCCCGTACCTGTGGTCCCCGAGGTGAAAGTGCCCGGAGTTCGTGCGCGTGCCGTGGCGTGCGCAGGTGGGGGAACACGAAGCACTGTTTGGACCCGAACGCCACTCCCGAGCACACGCACGGATCAGACAAGCGGCGAGAGCCGTGCACCGGAGCGGCGTACAAACGATGCCTTTCTTGGAGGACCTCCTTCCCGAGAGAGATTCTCGTCCGCAGAGTGCGTTTGCTTTGCAGCGGCCAATTAGCGAAAGTGATACTGTTAGCTTTGGCGGCACACACGGTCGCCAGTGTGCATTTCGGCCATCGCTTTTTTTTTTCTTTGCTATTCCTACTTTCTTTTTATGCTTTCTTTTTTCTCGCGGTGTAGAAAAGAGCGACGCGGACGCTTTCTGTGTGCTCTTTTCCCTATACAGGGCCGGCTCGCATTTCTCTTGATGCCCTGTGCTAATGACGCTAGGGTTGTGCACAGACCGATTAGTCTCTGAGTGCTTCTTATCTCCCAAAAGGGTGGACATTTGGCCTAGTTGGTACATCATCGATATTTTTAAGGTGCCACAAAATACATCACGTATTTCTTTCCCTGCCAAGTGTTTCGAACTACTCAATCCTGCTGTTACCTTCCTAGAGCTAACAGCATTTCCCTTATCCCCAGTGCAGGGTAGCAAACCGGACCTCCATCTGGTTAACCTCCCTGCCTTTCCTATTCTCTCTCTCTCTCTCTCTCGTAAGTGATGTTTTTCTCAAGTGTCTCTCTGTTTTATTTTGTCTATCTTCCGATAGCAAAGAAAAAAAAAAGAATGAACTTCCTACTCAAAACAAGGCTTACAGTACGGAGACATTAACGCGTTCTTCTTTTCAAACTGCGTTCTTTTTTTTTATTTTGCTCTCCAACGTCGTTTTGTTATACAATGTGTTCGTATGCCGGGCCATCAAAACTAACACCACGAAAAAATGAAAGAACAGTTGTTGTATAATAATGTTAGGGACGCTTTCTGCGAGGACCTGGCACGCTCACTTATCGTTAACCATTGGTACGTCATTTTCCCGCTAATCCGTGTTGTCGCACTAGAGAAGAGTAGCATTCGCATTGGGCCTTCAAACCGAACTGCGAAAAGAAAAGCGGCACGCCGTTACGCAAACATGGAATAACGGCTGTGTGCTCGCGGCTTTTTGGCGGAGCATAAAGCTGCCAGATAATCGGCCATTCAATAAGAGCCGAGAAGACCCGCGAGTCTGGCTTCTGTTGTAGCACCGACGTTCTGCAGGCAAAGCACGCTTTACAGGCTCTGAGAAGCACGCTTTTTGAGGCGCGGCAGGAATAGTGCAGCTGCTTGGGGTTTCGCTTTTCTTTCTTTCTTTCTTTCTTTCTTTCTTTCTTTCTTTCTTTCTTTCTTTCTTTCTTTCTTTCTTTCTTTCTTTCTTTCTTTCTTTCTTTCTTTCTTTCTTTCTTTCTTTCTTTCTTTCTTTCTTTCTTTCTTTCTTTCTTTCTTTCTTTCTTTCTTTCTTTCTTTCTTTCTTTCTTTCTTTCTTTCTTTCTTTCTTTGTAATGTTTACGCGTTTACGGAAGCACGTTTATTTAATTTAAAAAAAAGGAAAGAAAAGGTGGGGGTTCGAGGTTGGCGCAGCACGATTTCCTTTCAGTCTGTGAAATCCTTAAAAGCTTTCTGGACGACGCATGCAGTGAAACACTGTAAAAAAAATTGGACCTCAGTGGTATCATGAAGCCGTGATAAAATTTCAGCTTTTCATGCGTAGCTGGTAAATAAATAACTTAAATATTTAATTAATGTTATGAACGTCTGCTGGTTAATTGCGCCATACTTAGTAATGGTAAACTAAATTAAGTTGATAATGCAAATTGATTTCAAATGTCTTGTAAAGTTTCTGATCAGCCGAGAAAGATATGAGATGAGAATATGTAATGAGGGAACTGGTAATGACCACTCGTTTGTGGTGTCCTGACTTCTTTCTAGTGTCCGTGTTTGCACACCCTGTCTTTTTAGAATGGACCACTCTCGCAGTTCATAATATAAATAACGCTCACTCGTTGATGGATGAAGCCTCCCAGGAGCCTATCAACATGAGTCTGGGTGAGTCGGAGGAAATAGGGCAGGGTAGGTGTCTGTGTTTGATTGAGTAGAGTCGAGTGAATCGGCGTGGGGTCGTGCCTGTCTGAGTGTCCCGAGGCTAGCTGAAGTGGGCGGAGGGAGAGAGAGAAGAACGGTGGGTAGGCTGACTGGAACCGCAGCGGTGGTCGAGTGGTTATAGCGTCCGCCTCCAATGCGGGAGGTGCTGGGTTCAATTCCCAGAGTCACCGTTTTTTTTTAATTATCAGGGAAGTACCCCTGCCTGGCGCTCGGTATTGTGGGTGCTCATTCCTTGAGAAGGTGGCTTCTCCTTTCACTTTCCTTTCTTCTCCCCCGAACGACGCTGAGCCATGCTTTCTTATGTGCAGCAGAAATACGCGTCTTTCTATCCTCAAACCACTACTTCAACTTGCTACCGTATACAGGGGAAAGTGCGCATAGGGTTAAAAAGAAGAAAAAGCGCACTCTTCTTGATCAGAGGAAGTCTCAGTGAATCAAAGCTTGTCTGAGTTCGAAAAAAGTTTTCCTTACATGGGGTGATTTCTTTCTTGTTGTGATGTATCATGTTTTCATCCGAGGCCACATAATCTCCCATGAGTACAATTTAGGCACCAATGTGAGCGATGATGTGTGGGTAACCTGTAAATTGGCTACGAAAATCGTTCATGTCATTCGCGAAGTCATTTTAGCAGAATACCACACCTCTTCTAAATCATTGCAGGAGCTATAAAATAAATAAGCATACCGAGACGTAATAGAGCACTCTGGGGCTAAGAGGACGGACCGATCAAGCGCTATCGAAGATTCTCTCTCTCTCTTCCTTCCCAAGGAACTGAAAAACATTTCGGTGTTTTTGAACAGCAGCCTCCAGATAATCGCAGGTCTCTCTGCTCGAATTGCTCGAAGCACGGAGCGCCATGTATTCAGCTAACATGCTTTCGTTTTGTTTCTTGAACGTTCTTTTTTCGCTGCAGAACCTATAGAAATGGAGTAGCCGAGATAATATAAACATCAACCTCTCCACAACAATCCGGTTAGAACAGAACAGAAAGAGATAACAAGAATGCTCTGTCGGGAACACATTCGGAGGTACTTAGCGCGTCAATTATTGTCACATAAACATAAAAAAAACGCTAATGTACTTCTTCAACATAAAATAGCACAAAAATACTAATATATTTCTTCAATAGGCAAAACTACAAAACTTAGTGCATGAACGCTAAAGAAATTAGAACAATTTCTATTTTTCTTAGTTTCAGTCGTACGCGCGTTTTATAGTTGTATAGCGTGCGGCAAAGCGGTGGCCCCTCAGGCCCAAAGCTCCAAAGTGCTGCGCACTCTTTTTATTGTTGTACGTAACACTAACAGTGCCAGGCGAAGTCAGCGTAATTACCCCAGGCGCTTCGCTATAGGCGGTCAATGCCATTACCGAGGTAATGTCTTCGAACACAGTAAGTTCCTTCTTCCAAGCTGAAACTGTGGCGCATTGACGATTACTGGCGATTACTGGAACCAAATGGTTAGTGGCCGGCGCCGCGTCAGCTTTGCTAACACAGAACTCTACTCCTGATCATCTACAATGAGTGAGAGTGCACGTATTTGGCGATGTTTTCCATCGCAGAAAAAAAAAACGATTTGGTGAAACGTTTTGTTGCAGAAGATTAAATTATATTTCCGTGACCGTAAGTGCGCCTACTTCAGATTGAAGCTGAAGAGCGTCTATACAACTGAGTCATTTACCAATCATTGTGAAAGAGTCAACGCTCACCACAATGTGGCGCTGATTGCAATCCCGGGCGATCTTTGCGCTTCCTACGCCCCTACGGAAGTTATGTCCCGTTATGTGGCAGCCTGCTCATTGTAATGCGTGCTGCAAAGTTTCGCATGTACATATTGGAGGATGACAGCTTGCCAAAATTTTTTGTCTGGAGAGGCATCTAGCCAGAGTTATGGACGCCGCTGGGTGAATTTGGTGGTGAAATTGATAGCAGGCATCTTTCGTTAAGCCTTAGGCCCAGCGTGGCAGTGCTGTGCAGAATAGAGATACGGTCAAAAATGCAAACATGATCTCGTGTTAGCTAGCTAATTGTGCCGCAGGTTTTAACGTTGTTGACATCAAGGAAGAGCCACTGCTTATCACTGAGACAGAACAGGTTGAACTAGTGAAAAAAGTCGCAGAAGTTCGCTAAGAATGCTTCGCATTTAAAAAAAACGGAAGTCATTGCTGTTCATCATAGGCGTGCGCAGAGGGGGGGGGGGGGGGGGGGGGGGAGGCAGGGGGGAGCCACCCCCCTCCCCTAGTCACCCAAGAAGAGGGGGGCGCAAAGTCTTCCCCATACATTGACTTAATAGGGAGGGGGGTGCCACGACGAATCTTCGCCCCCCCCCCCCTGAAGGGGAACGCTGCGCACGCCTATGCTGTCCATTACTAAGAGCTGCTCTATGTAGATTTTTGTTCTTTTAGTATGTAACTGCCGCCTACAGCTTACAAGAATTCAAGCATGGCACGCGTTACTTTTCTCTTTTTCTGTAACCACCCTCTTATTTTTCAAGTCTATACTATGCATATGTATATAGAGGAAATATACGCCCAATTCGCTCAAGGTTCGCGCCATTGTAAATGCAAAAAAGATATCATACGGCAATCACTAAGTGCTAGTATTATGGTTTTCCATCGACGGATTTGGATAATTTGTTGTTCCTGCTACATTACCGTAGAGTCACTTTTTACTACAGCAATACCGCGGGCTCTTTTGCAGCTCTTTCGTTGAATCACTTCCGTCGAGAAGCTTAGCAAAATTGCAGTACCGTCAAGTATAGAGATGCTTCGTCGAAAAGAGACGAACTATAAAGAGATGCAGACAAAAGATAACGCGAGCATTGAATGAGTATCAGAGCGGCATAACACGCGTGTTTCATATCGCTTGCAGCATTACTCAGGAAACCTTTGATTACTGACCTAAAGAGCAAGTCTGATGCGAACTATTTGGAAGACGTTACCTTACCGGAAATGATAAATGTATCCCGTGAAAGGTTATCATTACTAAAAGGTATCGAGAACCAGTACATCTATAGGCGTGACAAAAATATTGTTCCGGTGAACCTTAGAATTGCAGAATAGAGGGGCGTAATATCGCGTTCACGTGTGCAATTTGCAAAACGTCCTGTCAAGAGCCGGAAAGAACAAAACTAACGCAAGTCAACACATCTCGTGAGTGAGGTCCCGCAGACCAAAAGAATATTGCTAACGAGACAAGTCCCAGCTCATTTGCGCACTGTGACTGTCTGCCTTTCTCGAGTCCTGCGGAGAGTCTAAGTGGGACCCAATTTGTCTCTCGCAGACTACGCGTGGTCTGTGAATGCCAGGTCGCCGTGACAGTCGTCTTCGCGCGCAGCTTAAATCGGCGACCACAGGATTAGCGTGAAGCGGACGCTAGCTTTCCCGTGGCTCTCAGCCGCAACACGCTACACTGTCCGCCTCAGTCTTTCGACTCGGCGTGCGTCGGGGATGAGAGCAGAAGCGCTGAGAAAATCGTGACCTTCGCTAAAGTCCGCGACGCGCGAGAGCGCCGAGGAAGATTATCTAGATGCACTGCGCCGCAACAACACAACAAGAGCGACGGACACCGATTGAAGTAGAAAGATGCAAGAAATAAATTGTCGCTTTCGCAGCAGAGAGGGTAAAAGTGGAGAAACAGAGAGAAGGAGAAGCGCCCCAGTAGCGCTCATCGTCGCGTCGTTGTATCGCCGAGTGCCGCGCGGGCTTCCGGCCAAGTTAGGTACTCACCGAGTCGGTCGTAAGTAGTTGCGGTTTCAGGGGCGTCGTGGGGACGACGTGCCGTTCAAAAAAAGGCCAGCGCGAGCTGTCGAGTCGGTCAGTAGCCCGGCTGCAAGTGTGGCGCTGCCAGATCAACGTCACAGCGTGCGAGTCTCCACTCCCCTCTTTTCTGTGAGGGGGCAAAAAGGAAGAAGGGACGGACGAGGCCCGGGGTCCGAAGGGAGCTCTAGTTGCGCCGCATTGACCGCCCTTCGTTCTCCTCCTGCGCCTGCTGGCGTCGGAGGTGTCCCGGGACGAAGTGAGCAAGGGAGAGGGCGCCAAGGGAAAGGGGAAGAAGTCGTGAGGGAAAGGAAGGAGAAGTAGCGGAAGTCGGCGGAAGTGACGCTGGGCGCGTCCATTACCCCAACTCCCGGGGGAAGCGGTGGCTGAACGCTGACTCTGTCTCTTTCCTTCCTGTCTCTCCTGTTCATTTTCACGTATCTCGTACACAGCAGTGTTTCGCCGGCGAGTGGCGCGCTATTCTCCTTGCTAAGGTTCCTTGGCTTTTGTTTTTCCTACGTTAGCATTTTCTTCCTTCTTTCTATTTTCTCCCTCATCCAGGCACTGCCGGTGCTGCTGCCACTTTGTTTCCGGATCTTGTTTTATACCCACGGTCGTCGCTTCCACGCGCTACCGACGTCGCCGGCAGCGGTGCACGCTTGCTTTCGTGTCTCGCACTGTGCATGTGTGTGCCACGCTCTTCATCTTCCTCCTGATCTTTCGCGCTCTTCGTTTTCGACTGCGGGCCGCACTTCTCTCCCTCCGCTTACCTCCTTACCGCAGCGACACGCTGTCGGTTTGCAGTGTTGGCACGATTTGCGAGGAACCTTTATTACCTTGTCGCACGAGCAGAGGCCAGCGCCTTCGAGATGGCCAAGGCAAACGAACGTCGAACGACGGCTGATGGCAGCGCGGGAAAAAGGGCGACAATCGAGCGCATCGCCGCGGAGTGAAGGAGACTGAGGTCTCCGGAAACGGATAGCGAGAAAGAAGAAAGAAAATGCATTGCTTAGGTGTTCTTGACTGTGGCGCCGAATACATTTCGTCAAGAGGGGGAATGCAAGAAAAGAGAAGAAGAGAGAAGAGAGTATTTCGCTCCACAGTTAAGCATACCTGAACAATCGAAGCAAGCTTGCCCGAAAATAGTACTTTTGGAATAAAATGCAGCGTTGCTCTTCTTCAGCACAGCCGTGTGCTAATCTTATTAAACGCATTCGGGATTTGATACGAAAGTTATGTAATACCCTGCTCGGGGGGTAGCGGCGTCTGTTGGCCGTCCAGTGACTGTAGATTCGCAACGCTCTGTGGTGTTATGGCGCATCTGAGGTCCTATGCAATGACCTTCAAAACAGCTACATCCATTGGATTTATTATTTATGTGTATCTCCAAAAGTGGCCTCCTCTAGATGCTTTAAAAAGGGTATTATTCGTGACACAGAAAAGCCCCAATTCACCTAGCATATCAATTTACTTTTTCAGTATCAGGCTTGCTCGCTCACTTTATATTCCTTTTTATGTTCCTTTTTTCCCACTCTCCTCCGGAATCTTTAAACATCCTACTTCCTTCCTAAACAGTGTTATATGTTCACGGTCGTGTGCACGCCCTCCAAAATCTCTCCCTCTCTCTCTCTTTGAGGCGAAACAAGAGCGCCCACACGGGGCTAACTTTCAACAGTTTTTGAAAGCGATGTGTGTGTGTGTTCTTGTTTCGCTCGTCTGGTCCCATCCTGGACGCGCTATGCTATTTGCAGTCAGTTATGTCGTTCAGACTTCTCAGCTCTGACACAAGAACTCTTCATGAAAGGTCGGCTTCTTTCTCTTCTCGTTATGTTTTTTTTTTTGACCAGGGCTAATTTTTAAGATCCCATTCGTGTCCATGTAAGTAAACTCTGGCAGGAAAAAAAAAAAAAGATTGCAGTACTAGCACGCGATACGTGGTTCTACAAAGCGCAGTGATGACAACACGGAGCTCGCGTGTCTGACTCGCTATGTCTTGTTTCAACAAAGGGAGCACGACGTTACGAATTGGTTGCGTGCCTTGTTCGCAAGGTACGTGAACGTGGCAGCTCCATCTCGACACTATAGCGTGCCCTGGCCGCGGTGTTGTAGAACGCGTGCTCGTGTCTTTAAGGTCGTTTTTTTTTATCTTTTTCGTCCTTGAAGGTCAGCCCTTTAGGTCGGTCGAATTGTGCCCTTAACGATGCGCTTCGCAGGGTGAGGCGTCCCAGTCGCTTCGCACATTCTACGGAACTGCTTACAAATGCCGGGGCTCATGCAATAGAAAACGCAGCGAAAATATGTAACTGATTGTCGGCCGACAGATCTGGCTCCATGCTCGTTACGTATATTTTAATGAAATGACGGCCTTGTAGGCGCCCAGCACGTAGACACTCAGCTCAACCTTTCTGAGTAATAGCTCGCGTAACGTAGGAGTTCGCTGGAATCTCTAGAAGAACGGAGATGTGCTTGGACTACCCCATGGAATTTCCTTCCTGGCAGTAAGCTAATTGAGTTGATTAAAATACTCGTGTGTTCTATGTATACATCAGTATTGGCTTAAGCTTGTCCTTACGCACGTTAAAGAACCCCAGGTGGTCGAAATTTCCGGAGCCCTCCACTACGGCGTCCCTCATAATCACATGGTGGTTTTGGGACGTTAAACCGCATATATTATTATTAAGCTTGTCGGTACAATTTCACCACTAGAAACAGCGCAAAAAACAACAACAACAATACAACAAGAACAGACATGACCGCTTATCACTACGTTCTACTAGCACCGAGTGTCTCTTTTCCGGACTACTTGTCTCGTGTGCTCATATTGTAGTGTTTTTCATTGCACAATGTGCATGCCTCAATGTCATAACGTGAATTTATATGGGTCACGTTTCCTGGTTAGCGGTGTGTTTTCTATTATTTACCTTTTACTAGTTTGATAGAATTAGCATATTTGTATGTGGTATATTTGTTGTACTGGGAAAGTGGTATCGTCAGTTTGGTAACTGTGTCATGCTACAGTTGCCTCTCATGTGTCCTACTTTCCGATTTAACTAGTTACCAGAAAGGAGAAAAGGAGGAGCGCTGTGTTTGTTTTAGTATTATATTACTCGATTTCTCTCGTCTGTCCTGGAGAGGAGAGGCTTACTGATCATGTCCCTGGAGGACAACACGAATGGCTCAAAGTAGTGTGAATCTGAAATACTTTCATGAAAAGTATTTGAGAGGATCATCTTCGTATATCATGAAACGCTGTGTGGTCAGACAACAAAATTAGGTCACCGAAGCTGCCATCGTTTATGAAACTGTATGTTTTGTAACCCTAGTCAAGATATGCGTATGCGTCCTTATTAAGAAAGCTTTCCGAATGCTATCCACTGGGTGTTTCTATGAAGACGTTAAGTAATATTTAAAAAAACCTTTTCGAGGAAAACTTATGACTTCGTCGACATAAAACTGAAATTGCGGCGGACGTCCATAAAAGCTAAAATCACGCTAATTGGCAGTTGATTGATTAAAATTCACGAATTAAATTATTAATTCAATTTATGATCGACTGCTGACCAGAAGGTCGCGGGATCGACTCCCGGTCACGGCGGCCGCATTTTCAGCGGAGGCGAAAATTCTTAAGGCCCGTGTGCTTAGATTACGCTGCACGTTAAAGAAGCCCACGTGGTCGAAATTTCTGGAGCCCTCCACTACGGCGTCTCTCATAATCATATGGTGGTTTGGGGATGAAAAACCCCAGATATTATGTTTATTATAATTCGTTATATTGCAACTGACGAACGGTAGCCGGCGAGGTCGGACAGGTTTTTTCCCCTGACAGTATTTTAAATCTTTAATGGTAATCACAATTTGAAACACTAAGCAAAACATTTTTTTTTCCCAGCGGTCGATTCATGATCCCACCAACAATGCTCACGCCTATTGAAAATCGCTTATTCGCGCGCATTGTAACGCCGCTGTTGTCTATACATGCAGTCATCTTCATCGGACGTGCAAATAGGCCGCATAACTTATCACCATAGCTTTACTCGAACCTTCGGCAAGATCTGTCAAAATACAGCTGAAGATGTACTACGCAACATCAACTACAACTGCTGAACTAGTAGCCCTTCGTGCAGCTCTTCAGTTTGTCACAGATGAACCACCTAATTCGTGGTCTATCATGTGTGATTACAAAGCAGCCCTACAAAGTTTGGTTTCCGCTTTACGCCACGGATCACATGAGCAGCTCGTTGCCGAAATCAGGCACGTTCACCATGAAGCCATAGAGAAATCACACAACATAATATTCTAGTGGCGTCAGCAGTGTCGCCATCCCGTTATCAAGATCTGACGCAGCAAAACGCCTTCGTGTGCACATTATTTAACGCTGAACCGGTGGAATTCACCGACTTTTACAAGTCCACGCCTACATGCCTTAGACCCAAATCTTCAATTACAGGTACCATCCAACCTATCACGACGTGATTCCACCTCACTCGTCCGTATTTAACTTGGAGTGACATTCCCGAATGCATATTAATTCACCGTTGGACTGGCTGATAGTCCATTGTGTGAACTCTGCGGGTGCAGCGAAACCATCGCGTAGCTTCTCTGCGAATGCACCCGTTTCGACACCCAAAGAGCTGCCCTCTCAGCCGCATTGGTCCAGCTAGACAACCGGCCTCTAACAGAGGACAAAATCCCAGGGCACTGGCCTACCCGGTATTCAGCGCGAGCGGCTATAAGGGCGTTGCTGCGGTTCCTTCGGCAAACCGGACTGAACGAAAAGTTATGACTGGTCTCACACAGTGCTTTTAGACAGTGACTTTGTAGTGTCGTTACCGACTCTCTCCTTCTTTCGTACCCCCTTTCCCCTTCCCCAATACAGGGTGGCCAACCGAAGTACATTCCTGGTTAACTTCCCCGTCTTTTCTCTTTCTCTTCAGAGCTGGGACCGACGTGTCTATCTCCCGTTCTTTTTTATGTACAGCAACCTCCCTTTTCAGAGTCGGTCTGACGTCAACCTAGACGGCGCCGAGAGTGGTGCGTATATTGGCACAGACAGCGACTGCCCGACTCAATGCAAACCTGGCGAGATCGCTTAATTATGCACGGCACCGAGGACGGAAGACGACCCGCGCCTGCTGAGGTTCATAATGAAAGACGAAGCTCTCGGAAATAAAAGAGAGCGCTGTATTTTCTGCGAGCATCTTCTCTGGGGACTTCATGTCGTTTCTGCCGTTTACCATGGCACCGAAAAACTGACACAATGGCGATACGGCACCGATGATCTTGTTACCACAGGAACGTCTAGAAGGGTCTTCGGCGTCTTATCACTCGATCATGTCGGTACCCATTCCTTCATTCTCAAACGCTGACCCATTCCTTCCGTGGCATCCTTCCCGACCAGGGTTGCCGTTGGTGGCTACCTTGTTCGAACCAAATGGCTATGCTTTGCGACCCCATCTGGTGACGAGAATTTCAGGTTGGCTCCATGGCTACTTTCTGGCTAATTTGAACTTGCATTCTGGCGCACTTTTTTTTTTTTAATTGACATGATGTCAGGAGATGTTGGCGCAAAAATAAGGCGCCGGCTACTCCTTAGCTCTTAGAGTACATAGGGTTCATAAACATAAAGTACATAAGATCCATAAACATAAAGTACATAGGTCCAAATTTCTAATCATAATTAACCCGCAGTAGATACAATATACAACTTAGCGTAACAGTCAAGACATAACATAACAGTCAAAACAACATATTGAACAATCACATATATGTGTACACACGGTGGTGTAAAAAAAGGAACAGCTACTGTTGCATAACATATCCAAGACAAAAATAGTCAACACACATAAATATACACTCTGCCGTTAATACAAAACAAAGCTTAAATGCGCTAGTAATGGCCAAGGATGCCACTCTCTTCAAGAAAAATTTTCAATGTTAAAGCACACTTCTGTAAGCCTCTTGTTGGTCACGGGCCCAAAAGTTTCCTTAAACTTAGTGGTCTGCGGTCTAATGTTATTAACGATGATTGAAGTCGGCGTCTTGGTGCGTCGTGCTGTGGGCATTCTAGAAGGAGGTGATATATGTCTTCATCTACGAATCCACAATCACATTCAGGAGTTTCAGCGCGGCCAATTTTGTGTAAAAAATGCATGGTGTAGGCAGTTCCTAGCCTTAATCGGTGAATAAGGGTTTCCACACTTCTGTCTAGAGATAACGGAATTTCAAATTCGATAAGTGGATCTACATGATATAAATCACAGCTTTTAGAATTTTCGTCGAACCACGCATTTCTACCCATATTCAGATTGTGTCTTTAAAATGCTTCGCAATTCATTTTTCGATATTGGGATAGAAACGATATCTTTTTTGCGGTGTGCTTGTCTTGCTGCTGTTAGTAGCCAATTTTCTTATTATTTGCAGATAAACTAACAAGCAAGCCTAAAGACTACCGTTTGTTTCCAAGCTTTTCTGTCGTGTCAACTGACGCGCGCGCATGTCCTCTCCCTCGCCAGCAGGCTGGTGCGCATGCATGGAGGCATCTTAACGCAACACGCGGCGTGCCTGCGAAGACAGAGTGACGAAGTTGCGCGGAGGTTGACGCTGCCCGCCATCCATGCTGACGCTGAGCGCCAGTTTCTAATGATGCTGATGCACAGTGCGAGTTCTTGTGTGAACCTCACAAAAACAAAGATCCGTAACAAAAAAAGTGAAGGACGCTTAAGCGTCTCCTTCAAGAGTGGAACGCGACAGCGTTATCGGGACCTGTTCGCATCGCTTCCTCGCTTGGCATACTTCGCTTCTCAGTGGACACCCCAACCGTGCCGTGAGGGAAGGAACGTTTGTGCACGTGCAATTGGTCGTCGTAAACTCTCCTATAGGGCGCCTACTCCAAGTACAGTTGCGTAGGCGCCAAATACGCCATAATTCACCATTTTACAAATTAGCTAAGTGCCCACTGTTCGTCTGTAAAACAATAATCGCACTTATGTATTGCTTATGTGCAACGTATACCTGCGGCTTGAGGACCAAACAAGAGGGAACAAACATGGCTGATCCATCTGTCATAGGAATCGGTATAACACGAAAGTGAAACGTGTCTTCACAGATGTAGTTGAGCGTTTCTTGTGCATTCTTTCGCCCCAAGGGCGAACGAATGAATGCTACAGCAACAAATTGTAATGTCACGCGAAGAACGGCAAGCAGCTCGAAACTTGCAACGCGCTGCTCAAGCAGAAAGGACGCACGGAACGAACATACACAGGATGAGAGCGAACTGTCACATTTGTAACTAATTTCTGCGTGAGCACCGCGCTCCTTTCGCAAAAGGGGCCGCTGCAGTGAGCCAAGTGACCTTCGTGCTCTCAACGCGAGACAGACAAACCACCGCGATCACGAGATAAGCGCACGCACAAGCGACCACGCCCTGTAAAGGCTAGAAGTACACGTTGCTGGGCTAGTCGGTTCATGTCTAAGTACAAGCCACAAAGTATGGCTGTTTCTTGCGCGAGGAAATAACGAGGGAAGAGGTCCAGGGGAGCGCAAACTTTCGACTGTTTATTCAAAAGACAGTGCAACCAAATAATCAAAACCAAACAGTCGAAAGTTTGCGTTCCCCTGGACCCCTTCCCTCGTTATTACCTCGCGCAAGAAACAGCCATACTTTGTGGCTTGTACTTAGACCTGTAAAGGCGGGGGCTCGTCGCAACGGCGGCGACCTTTCAAGCGTGCTCTTCGAGCCCTTCGCGCCATCTCGATAGTGATAACGAAAACACGTTGTAACACAGATCTCTGAGTACAGCCACCGGCAAATGGTGTATATAAATAGCTCGCCGTTAGCACTGTGAAGAACGTACCGTTTGTGGCCGAATCATTTCGCGCGGTGCGCTGCGGAGCGAGGGGTCGTAAGTTCGATTCCCGGTGACGGAACTTTTTCTTCTGGTTTTTTTCTTTGCCCACTCTTAGTCTTTATATTTTACAACGTCATTTCCGTGACAGAAATACGTCAGTGGAGCCGTGGTGGACCCCGGTATAAAACACTTTCGTGTTAAAAAACTGCTGTCTTATTTCTACGTTCTTACTTATTCGAAATGGTATTATTTATTCTTTAATAATAAAGACACTGGTCATATTAAAAGCTCTATTCCATTTGAAGACTAATTTGGCAATACGATTAAATGGAATGGCTATTTTTGGCTACTTATATCTGGCTTTTTTTCACATCTACCCAACGGCAACACTGGTCACAAGTGAACGCGGCCTTTGTCGCTTGGTCGATGGAATCGCAGACGTGTGGACGCCCGCTTCTTACATTGTTTCAAAGCTCTATATTTCTCCCTCTTCATTTATTCCCCTATTCCCTCCTTTGCGGCACTAAGCCGCGCTTCCTTGTGGGCTGCAAAATGCAGCGCCGTTTTTCTTTTACTAACAATAACCACTTACATGGGATGAAACGCCAGTAGACACTGTACCCTGAAGCAAGGGTATCCAAGAAATGCTTCTGATTACGTTGTATGCCGACGTCTCCTGCTTTGTGGTATGCGGGAGAAGTTTCAAGGAAATGAAAACACACAAAATTGCATCCCTTCGTCATGTTTTTGTATCGTTGCGGTGGAATGTCAAACAATACCCGCCGCTTCCGCTTCCTGTGCCGTACAGGTATGCTCCTTCCGGCTTCGATCACCATCCCATCTCTGAGCAATTCTGACTACTATTATGATTAAATGTGTCCTTTTCGTTGAGATATCTTGCCGCTATCGGTATTGCAGACACTTCAAGCCCCTTAGTGGATATGCCGACTCTAGTGAGGTCCAATAATGCTGGTTCGACGAGAACGCCTGCAATCGTACTTTTTGTTTATTAGGTCCCAATCACCGATTTCCTAGTCCTTCTTGACTGCGTCACGCCGTGAACAAGCACTAGCCAGTCTTAAAGAGTGAAACATTGAGGAAGCAATAGGAAAGCCACTGAAAATTTGTCAGCAAGTGTACTCGTAAAGACAGTAGACCATCACTGTCTCTGAAAATGGCTAATCGTAATAGTGTGGGCATGTTTCCTTTTGTCTCACTTGTAGTGTTTAAGTGCTTGCCACTGTGTAAATGGCTGTCAATGTTCGCTATTCGAATGTTCGATTTACACAACTTTCGTTTCCGGGTTCGGTTGTTATATCGACTATATTCCAAGAGGCTGGTCCAAACGACGGGTCTAGCAGCGTACGCTGATGCATATAGACAAAACGCCCTATGACATTTGCGACCGATGAGAAGTAGTCATGGACTGGAACGCATCTCACAATGCTAATAAACATTTCAATCGAACAATCTCCCACGCTGATCTTTGATTAAAGCAAGCTAGTGCAATTGCGAGCGATCGTCTCTATGCGCACTGGCACTGGCAGTCACACGGCACGGAACATGTGGAAGGGTTTCCTAGCAGCGATAAGAATCAGACATTGCGTTGTGGGCTATTTATGAATTTCGACCTGACATGTCCTCGTGGGAGAAAACCACAAAACCTTACCCCAATATTTAAAGACAACAGGCTTGCACAAGCGGCTGTAGCATGCTCTAGCGTTCGTTGTCTGCGCGATGATCCTGTATTAGTGTGCGTTGATCCAGGTCATGGTGACCATGTATCTGTTCGTTTATTTCCACGTCCCCGTGTGCGCAAGTGCAGGTAGCGAACCATATTTTCCGTTTTGGTCAACTCCCTTTCCTTTCTCTTTTGACCGGCCATGGTGGTCTAGTGGTTATGGAGCTCGACTGCTCACCCGAAGGTCGCGGGATCGAATCCCGGCCCGCATTTTCCCGCATTTTCCATGGAGACGGAAGTGCTTAAGGCCCGTGTACTTATATTTAGGTGCACGTTAAAGAACCCCAGGTGGTAGAAATTTCCGGAGCCTCCACTACGACGTCAATCGCATGGTAGTTTTGGCACGTTAGACCCTTATAATTATCATAAAAATCACAGCATATCCACGGAGTGAATGATGATGAGTGGGCGAAGCTGCGGAGGTTCATCGGTAAACCGTGAATCTTCCGTGAATTCTGCCCAGTACATCATCACCGACGTGAGATCGGGCGCGTTTATACTAAAGGTTCGATTTAATTTTACATGTACGCTGTGAATTTTCATTGTTTAGAAAACCATTGCTTTAGAAAACATCTGGCGTCTTTCGTTAAGCAGCTGGCGTCTTTTCGTTTTGCTTTAGAAACATCTGGCGTCTTTCGTTGGTTTATTTCATCAATCAACGGCGTTTTGAACAAAATTTTTATTGTTTAATCACGCACAGGAGAAATCTCACCAGGCACTACCTTGGAGGTAAAGAATGGCTGCTAATGGGAATGAGAGACAGAAGAAGTCGGCTTTTAGCTAACGCTGCGAATTTTTTATTGTTCAACAACGCACAGGAAAAATCTCCCACCGGCACCACCTTGGAGGTCAAAGCGTAAGACTGGTTACGCACTACGACTACTACGACTACGACTACGAGGGACGAACGGGTGCCGCCTTAAGGAGCTTCGCCCCTAATAATCCTTTCTCTTTTCTTTTATCATTCTCCCATTATAACAATCACTTGCTTTCGACTATGGCTAGCAGCGAGTACGGTAGTGTGCCTCGATGTGTGCGCAAAACGCGCAACAAAACGCGCATCAAGGCACCCTAGAGTACGGTATCGCGCAGTGCCTCCGGTGAGCCCAGAACTTCCTCTCGGTGCGCTTACGCTTTGTCGGTTAGACCTGGGCCATCAACTACGGCTCTCACAACGCTGTACGCATTTAATGAGGAGTGGTATGTAGCGCGCTGCGCAGCTTCGTGTACAGTACTCAAGCGCCAGTACACATCAAGTTGCTGTAGAAAAAAAAAAGAAGAAAGCCACCCAAGATACAGCCGCTCCTAGTGGCCTATTGATTCTTCGGCCTTTGAGCCGTGCCTGCACCGAGTAATAGAGGTAGACGCTATAGTTTCCAGGCAACTCAACCTTCACCTCCTTCACATGAAACCATTCCTTCCCTTTCCTTTGGCCTCCCCTCCCACATCTCTTCTTGGCGGCCTACCGTAATGGCACCTCGATGGTTCTAATTACCTGTCCTCGGCGGCTGCCGTCGACTGCAAACCGCGGCATGCAGGCCCCTTTATTCGTAAATATAGTAAGCGCCGGCCTCTACCTCGATACGCATTGTCGACGACGCCGGCGGACTCTAGTGGCGTTACGAAGAAGCGCACAGATGAGTGGAAGGCTTCTCCCGAGTAGACGTGTCGCTTGTCCACACTCTAAGATCGGGTAAAAAGGCGTATTTTTGCCCACGACAATAATCACCATCTGGAATTGCTTTCGTTTCTTTCTTGAAAACTCGGCGCTCGCCACTTTCCTAACAAGAATTCTATGTCACGCTGATAACGCGCATGCCGTTCGTGATCTGGAAGTGCCAGGCGCGCGGCAATAATGTGGGAAAGGCACGTAAGATAGATGACGATTATTGTTGTGGGACGAAAAGACAACCTTTTTAACACGAAAGTGTTTTATGCCGGGATCCACCAAGACTTCAATGACGCATTTCCGTCACGGAAATGACGTCGAAAAAAGGTACACGATCAGATGGCAAAGAAAAAAAGGTTCCGTCACTGGGCACCGAACCCACGACCGCTCGGTCCGCAACAACTGATGCCGGGCACGCTATCCACTGTGCCACGGTCACTTTTTTTTCTTTATTGACTGTGCCACGGTCACAGACACTCGAGGCTTTACGCTTTACTAACGCGCCTTTATATCTACCACTCTCCCGCTCGGCGGGGTGGTGTTGCCCTCTGGGAGCGGTAAGGTAAAGTAAATTGTCATTATTATGGCGTCCGCGATTAGCACCTGCAACGCGTTACACGTCCGTCCCATTCGGCGCGTTTTCAATAGAAGTTCAATTTTGTCACCGCCTTAACGCACCGCGAGGTGGCGACATTGGCCCAAGTGTCGTAAAAGCCTCGGCCTCGCTCATAGCATCGCGCTAATCCAAACCAAAAATAGCTCTGCGACGCGCGCCTGCCTCACCTGGCTGTAACACCGCGTTCCCTGCTCACGCCCTCACCCCGAGAAGAATCGCGACCGGGCTACCGGGGTGGCACGACGCGCTTTGCGTTTGCCTCTTGTCCTGCCGCGGTGTTCAATCACATTTTAACATGCCGCGGGATGGCTACCAAGTTCTGCGTCCAATGTGCGACGCTCTTCTGGATATCACACCTCGTTCTCTGATTACGCTTTCACTACTACAGCTTCCACAAGGGTTTGTTTAAGCATTTAACATGGACCTTAGTCGTCGGGATGGAGATGTACCACCAATCATCAAAGTGGGTGCATCCACGTTAAACGGTGCTATAGCTGCCAGACATCAATATACATTGTGCAAACTCTCTTATATCAATGTACAGTAAACATTGAGTTACTTCTGTAAGGGCACGCTTTACTTTCGTGTTATTCCGATTCATATGACGGAGGGATCAACCATGTTTTGTAGCGTTAGCTACACTTGCCTAGCCAGAGCAGGTTTCGCGGGGGTCATCATGAGCCGTGCTGCGCATGCGCGCGCGACTCGCCGCTGCTGCTCCACGCATTCGAGAGGGGTGACGTCGTAGCCATGGCGCGCGCAGCTATTAGATGCGAAGTATCTTAAGGCGGAGCTCAATCCGGTGGTGGTGTGCGGCGTGACCACCCTTACGGCGCATGCGCATACCCTCTCCACACACCTCCTCTCCACTCCCCCTCACCATTCCCCCTGTCATCTACCCTCTCCCATTTCCCCTCTCCACTCACCTTCTCCCATTCCCCTCTCCACTCACCCTCTCACCTTCCCCTCTCCACGCGCCATCCCCTTCCCTCTCCCATTACCCTCTCCACTTCCCCTCTCCCCTCCCCCTTTCTACTCTTCCTCTGAAACGCGGGCTAGACATGCCGAAATTCTCTCCTGCGCAACGCCACGATGAGCTCGAGCGCATGAGCGTCCCCTCCCCTTCTCTCTCCTCTCCTACGCTGCCCCCTCTCGCCCGCCTGTCGACCGCGTTCCCCGCTCGCCCTGTGAGAATTAACGGCCAGGCTAGATGGAAGATACGACGCGCGTAGCGTCGCTCTTCGCGTTCCACGACGCGAGCTCGGTAGCATGCCCAACGAACGCCAACGGAACGCGATCGTGCAAGCGCTCCGGCTTCGCATCTACTCATGGTCCCCTTTAGCGGGAGATGGTGTATTCGCCTTCGCTGTGCAGTCGCCGTCTGACTGCGCTGGTGCCGCTTAATAGTGCGCACACATCGAGGCACACTACTTAATAGCGCCTCTGACTGACGTTTGCAGGTGGGTAACGCCATGGAGAAGGAGAGCGCAAATGCTGCTCAACGGCGCAGAAGAGCCGAGAAGCTTATGTCATCGGATCCCGAAGTAGTTGTCTGGCAATTAGCGCTTCAGCGTAAGAAGAATGAACAGAGGAACGCTAAACGTGCTGCGGAAAGCTAAACGTGCTGCGGAAATCTGGAATGCTCAGAATAATCAGCTGAACATTTGCTAACGCTACGTATATCCTGGCATAGCCGAGCTAAGCCACTGCAAATTTTTTTACTATATCTCCATATCAGATGTTCCCTTCAGCACTGTGGAGGCTACAGGGCCCCTTAGCCAATGGGAAGGGCGAAAATCCCTCACGATGCAGCTATCCGCGCCGCGTCGTCTGCTCAGCGTCCCCCTGGCGTCTGCGCGCACGCTTTGGGCGAGTAAAGCGAGCAGACGGCAGCGCCGGAATAAAAGAGAACACGGCTCATCCATCGACGCTGGTGCCTTCCGCCTCGAATTTATCACGTCGTCGTCATGTGCTGTGTGGCCCGTAAGTTCCAAATTGCATGACGCTTGTATTTGCTTTAGATTTATGCCTTGACACTTCGACAACAATGTATTCGTGACTATATTGCGCTATTTTCATGAACTGTTATCAAATTCTCGGTGCGTTAGGCTTAGCAGGTGTGGCTAAAGAAGCAGCTGATCTCGACAATGACGAAAAAAAATTACCTAATGCTTTGTCCTCACAATGATATGACACAAAGCGATGGCTCATTTCACCGTTCATTTGTTGCTGTCAGCTCTGTGGGCAAGTAAAAATAGCAAGTTCGGGTCGCGTCTGCATGGTCGCTGCCATGTTGATATGTAATCACTGTTGCCGGCGGTAACTGATACAACAATTAAATAAATACGACATATACGCGCTGAAGAATAAACATATCACTCATTGATGCGTTGTAACACGCGTGCTAAACAAGCCCGAATGTCTCGACCCTGCGAATTTTAAGGTAATGGTATCGGAAACTATGTTTTGCTGCGCATGCATGTCACTTGCTTACGCGCCGTAGCTTTGGTAGTGCTGAACGGTAGTGCTGAGATGGAGTGTAGTTCTTTTTTTAAAGTGTACTCGTGACGACATTCCGCCCACGGCAAAGGCCATTTGGGAGGCGGAAGTAATGAACTGAACACTGCGTCGTCAATAGCTCTGGAAAAAAAAAAACTGCTACCGCATAGCATGCACGAATGGCACCGGTCCCCTTCGACTATTCTTAGCATTGTTACACGCAGCCAAGAAAAGAAAACAATGAAAACACGTACCCCGCAAGAGCTCTTTTTCTTGTCGTTTGACATTTCCTTTCTATTATTTTTTGCCCTTAAATGTAGGGACATTAAACTTGGCCAACTTGCCCTACTGCTTTTTTATTTGTTCCCAGGTGACTTCCCGCAAAGCATTTGTCGCAAAAATTTACGCAAGGGCATCAAATAAACGCAAGCATCCTTGCTTGATATAGGTTTTGCAGCCGAAGCGTTTCTCCCCAGAACCGTTGGTTGACACCTGTCTTATTATATTACGGATATCCGACTTAGGCAAATGAATTGCACAATGATTTCCTTCGCGAACAGAATTTTCGGCGAGACGGTCGGCCTCCTGCATGATGAAATTTCATTTTGGCGTCTTAAAACGTTATTTCTCAAGTACTTGGTACACATTTAACGCTAAATTAGCCTCTATAATTTATGCAACGTCTTTATTGATTCCTGTACACGTATTTTGTTACAGTACAAAGCCTTTCGCCGCGCGTTCATCGAAGTGAGACATCGCATCTATAACGTTGCACACGCTTGCACAGGACTAGCACAAGGGTCCAAATTCACAAAGTTGTTCTTTCGTAAGCGAATTTTTAGATGCGAAGCATCTTATGGCGGAGTTCAATCCGGTGGTGGTGGTGGTGGTGTGCGGCGTGACCACCCTTTCTGGGCATGCGCAAACCCTCTCCCCACACCTCCTCTATCCTTACCCTCTCTACTACTCCTCTCCACTCCCCTTTCCCCTCTCCACTCCTTGTCTCCCCCTTCCCCTCTCCACTCCTCCTCTCCGCTCCCCTCTCGACTGCCTCTCCACTACCCCTCTCCGCTCCCCCTCTCCCCTCCCTCCTCTGAAACGCTGGCTCGACATGCCGAAACGCTGCTTCGCATCGCCTCATGGTCCTCTTTAGCGGGAGATGGCGTGATTTTTCCATTGGCCGGTTTCCTGATGATATGTCCGCCGTTCAGAATAGATGAAATGTTTTCTTACGTACAATTCTAGCCTGAAATGTGGTATACTGTGAGTACGGTATCGCAGCGTTCGTCATTATGAAGGTACGACACAGCGCGAAACTACTAGCTCGATTTTTCAACAATGCAAGGGATAAAGATAATTCCAGAAACAATCGCTGTTGGGCTAGTTGGTGCATGTTCAGTATGAATAGTGAACTTGGCGCCTATGTGTTCCTTGTATTCCCGTGTAGTCGTGTTTTTAGCCCCAAATTTACTATTCATACTGACAAAGATAACGCGTGAGCGACCCCAGATAACTAGCCACGCGCGTCACCGAGCGTGTGCTGTACAAACAGCATGCTTCCTTTCAACTCATTTATTTTATTAAAGTAAAATATTATCACTCAGGTGAGAGCATAGCGCAAGGTTACAAAACATGGCTCTTGGATAACAATTAATTCCGGTCCACTTAAAGGATCCGGAACCAACGTTTTTTCGGGCACTACAATCTCCTACCTGAGCTAGCCATGAGAAGAGCAGGTCAGAACGCAAGGCCGAACATATCAAAAAATTGATTAAAATTCATACATGCTACGGATATTTGTGTGGTATATTTGTGTGGATATTTGTGTGGTTCCTGCTTGGCTACCGGCTGCTGCTGTACTTCCTCCCGGCCGGCGCTTCGGGCACCGTGCCCTTTGTTCTCCGGGCGTCGCGTTCGACGCCCGATACCACAATTTGCACAAGCGATTTAACTTGCATTTGGGTTAGAAGTACACTGCTTCGCCTATTCTGATTAGTAAACGACTCTGCTACAGATATTTCGAGTTTTTTTTTACTTCAAGAATCTCGTAGTTGATAAATATAACACCAGCGGCTGCAATGCTAACGTTTTTGTGCCAATCGCTCGGTATAAGTGGTTAGAGTGAAACTAAATAAACAAGCAGTTTTGCACCAACGCCGTCTATATACATACATGGAAAGGAAGGAATCGCTTTGTTGGGTATACAATGAACAAGTTAGGATCAATTTTGCAGCATTTCAATGAGTGTCAAGTGTCAGCACTTGCTCGAACCGAAGACATTGCATATTTGCCTGTAACGTTGTTTTCTTGGCACAACAAGCATGCATGCGGTGAACGTGCTTTTCGAGTGAACAATGTAATTGTGTAACTAAATGTCCTCAAAGTGCATGTACTCAGTTTTGAGCCACACCGTAGTTAAATATTTAGGACTGAATCTGCCCGCCCGTTGTTTTTCTTTCCACTGTCACACAAGCTTACGCTTTGTTATTTACCTGCAAGATAGTGGTTTTTCATGAATCATGCTTATCCAGTCAAAACGCTTGTTTCTGTATGTGCACCTGTATACCATTTTATCCCCTCTGAAATCGGGTACACACCTTCGAGTTCTAGTGTTGACTGCTTGTAGCGTGGTTTAAATAGGGTGTCGCACTACGTGCTTTATTTTGTGAGAACGACTTTTTATTTGTATATTTTTTTCTCCCTTTTGCATGTCAAGAGATAAGGAGTACCCGGTGCCACATAGAGACACTAACTGCTCCTGTTTTACCACGTAAATAAAAGAAGAATACTGCACACGGGCGCTTTTTACGTTTGCCGCCACAGGAACCCGCCCGGCGCATAAGCGGGATCGAACCCCCGACCTCATGTTCAGCACGAGCAAATTGCCACTAAATTTGTTGATAATAACAATTGTTGGGGTTTAACGTCCCAAAATAACGATATGATTATGAGGGACGCCGTAGTGGAGGACTCCAGAAATTTCGACCACCTGGGGTTCTTTAACGTGCACCTAAATCGAATTACACGGGTCTCAAGCATTTCCGCCTCCATCGAAAATGCCGCCGCCGCGGCCGGGCCGGATTCGATCCCGCGAGCTAAATTTGTTGACTCGCGCTTCAGAATTTTTGAGACGGTCAGAAGAACACTTTTTTAGGTGTTTGAAAAAGAAGGCCCGTTAATTTAGAAGCCGCGCACCGGCAGCCCGGAAGAATTCTGCGGCAGAGGATTAAGCGACGTCCCGTGCGCCCAGCTTTCCGGAAGGCTTTAACAAAGACTTACGCACTGTCCAATTAAGGGCTAGTTAGTACGGATTAAGTAGTCACCTTCACAGACATCGTAGCTGGCCGATGCACGTCAACGCCTCCATATCCTCTTCGCCGACTCTTCAGCCATCCGCAATAGTGCTAGGGGTAGTTTTTTTTTTCTATTGTTTGCTGAAGCACGAAAACAAGTTACTTCCCGAAAGCTGGCTGTTTAATCCCGATGCCATGGAACTTCATTAATTTGCAGGCATCTCTTCAACGAAGAGGCGCCGCGCCCCGCTCGTACAATGTTTTGCATTTCAAATACAAAAAAAAAAAGCTCTGCCACTTCATTTGCGTTCTTTGATATGCGAGTGAGAATTAAGCCGATCTGTTCTTTCTCGATATCGCCGCATTACAGTTGAAAAAAATATTAAAGTAGAAACGGACAACTCTGTTATTCCGGCTCCCGTGAAATTGAAGTTTCACAACGATCGCGGACATCGTTAGCGAAGCGTCTTGTGAGACCCAGCAGCTCCCTGGACTAATTGATTACTTTAGACAAACATTTTGGAGTCAAATTGTTTAAGGCTGCATAGAAAGGTTCAACACGGAGTAAAAAAAAAAAACAACGCTAACAAACGACGACGCAAGAATATTATCTTTTACCACTTTTGCTTGCTACAAACAAGGACGAGAGGAAGTTTAAGAGAACGCGCGGACAAGCACACGGACTTACGCTTCTCCGTGAAGTTCAGCGGAATATGGAAGCCTGTAGAGATGATAAATTCTTGAACACCGGGTTTCGCTGGAGCTAACGTTTTGACGAGTGGTCTTGTCTTCTTCAAGGCTGCAACTTGACGAAGACAAGACTTCTTGTCGAAACGTTGGCTCCCAGCGACACCCCGGGTTGAAGAATTTTTAAACAGCACTTTACTAGTTTACTAGTAAGCATCCTCTTCGCGTGCGTCGCCCTTTTTTCCAGGCGAAATTGTTTCCGTAATCCTAACTCCGCGTTGTCGCGTAGGGGTGACCAACCTCGAGCAAGCGCCGAAGTTATGGTGACCCCTGTGAACACAGTAGAGTTTTATTGGGCCGGATCAGGGTAAAGTCGGCTGCTGCGATAGCGGCCACCACAATCTGTGGTCGTCGACCTAAATGCGTGGCTCATATGCCGCCCCTGCATGTAAGGAGCTAGCGCATCTAGACTAACGGTCAGCGGTCATGTCAGTTCGGTAAACTGCTGAAGTTATCGAGCTCCAGCACCAATGTGCAGAGAGCGCGAGCACTGTGCGGGCACCATCTGGTGTCTGCTAAAAAGATCAGAAATAAGCTTATCACGTCATAAAATGTCAGTATATTCATCCATCAAAATCCGAAGGAAATGCCCATGTCCAGGAGAGCTCTGATTCAAAGCGGATGGAGGCATTAACGGGTGAGCCACCGACATAAGCCTGGTGCGTTTAGAGCATCGGTGAAAAAGACAGAGCAAAAGACAGGCAAGGTATTGATAAAATCGGTGTAGTTGCAACACGCTGGTTACTGTACTGTATAGAAATAGAGGTGTTTATGAAGAAAAGGAAATTATAGCCAGAATACAAGGCTGCGATCATATAATAAAGCTCAATTACATCAGGTAGGTTTTGTTTGAAAAAGTGATGGCGATAGAAATTGTTATAATGATGTAGATCACTGTGTCGAGACAGCGAATCGGGCACCGTTCACATCACCATCTCATTCGCTTGCCACGCCTCGCTTCTCGGTGGACACACCAACCGTGTCGCGAGGAAAGGAACTTCTCGCCGTTTAAGACTATCCTAGAATGCCTACTGCAAGTACAGTCACGAAGTGCCCACTGCGATATAATTCATCACTTTACGAAAAAACGAAATACCCAGAACCAGCTCCACACGTTGTTGATGCTATCGCTGATGATGATGCGATTGTACGCTTTATTCACGCAATTTCACATGCGTTACCGCGACTCCTCGCACTTCATGCCATTAATATATATATATATATATATATATATATATATATATATATATATATATATATATATATATATATATATATATATATATATATATATATATATATAATCAGGCAAGTGTTTTCAGTGGATCCAGTGATTAATAGAAATTGGCTTGAGCGAACGAACGTACGAAAACTTTTATTGTTCCAACGTTTCGGCCGGGGTCCGGCCTTCGTCAGGGATTCCCTGACGGATTCCCTGACGAAGCGTTGGAACAATAACAGTTTTCGTACGTTCGTTCGCTCAAGCCAATATATATATATATATATATATATAAACAGGTGCAAGCACTGAGGACACTTGCTTGCTTCGCTGAAGGCCTATTGGTTTGATTCCGGCTCGGTGTACCATGATTTTTGTTATTTCCATTTCTCGCGATTTTTCGCTCAACACCAACGACGCCGATACCGACACCGGCCTTTCTGCGAAACTTTTTAATGTGAACTTTTTAATGCTGTCGCGTTAATATTTACGGGAAATTACCTCTTTAACTCCCGAAAAACATCAATGTTAACTATCCTTGGCTTGCTAGCTCACGTCTGCTAGTGGTGCTAATCAAAAGTTATGAATGCGTTCTGCGCCACATGAACTGACGCTTGTCTCTACAAAAAGTTGAGTTATTCACTATTCTGCGTGTATATTTTAACGCAGGTTTTCCTAAGTAAAGAATGCTCATTCTAATTGCATGCTTTAAAAACGTCTGTAACCCGTATGAGAGGCACTGTTCGCACAATGAATGCTGTTCACATGTTCAAACGCTATACGGTACGTCAGTGTGGTAGGGAATACAATTATCTGGAACGACCCAAGTCTCCCGAATGACGTAGTTGTCGCCGCGTCAATCAACGGGAAGGAGAGTTGAATATGTCTTCAGCAAAGGAAAACCCATGAGCTTGTCGGGCCGAGAACCATGTGTTACACGTGAAAAAGCATTTGGAAAATGTCGAACTTCCCTCTCTATACTGAATGTGTCACCAACTCGTTGAAGTGCGTACTTGACCACGGTTGTCGGCATCAGTTTACTCCTCTCACACTCCTTCCTATTGCAAATTGCTTCTTCGTGAAACGTACGTACGTGCTTGGGAACGTAGTTAAATGCATGCGAATCGAACTTTAACCTTCATTTTGAACCAGCCGTGGATATAGACTCAGCCCCGAGAGTCATTATGTATAGCTACAAGAGCTTCGCCCCGCTCGTTGGGCATGCATGTACTCTGCACGACTAGCCACACAGTTCTCCAGGCCGCTGTTGGGTCGACAAGATGCCAGTGCTCCTTGTAGGGTTTTACGAGTGCCCTTTTCGCTCTCACTTCACTTCGAAGACTCCCGCGTGCCCCGCACACTGAGTTCCGCTTTCCTGGTCGCAATTAAGAACTTTGCTGTGACACATATTAGCTCGCTTGCTTCCTGACCTAACTTCTCACACGCGAAGTGCTTACAATGAAGCGAATGCATTAGCTGAGTCGGCAGTTGTCTTCCAGCGCGACAGCTTTCCGCCAGACTAATGCACGGCGTGCAGAGCATAAGTTCGCGTGTGCCAGCATCGTCGCCAAAGTTGGCACGCGAGAGCTCCGACGGATGACAGCAGCCGGGTTTTAGAACGCACTTTCAGTTCCAAACCAAATTGGCTTCAGATGTCGCCGAGTTCTTGTATACTGTCATGATTTATGCGAATGCAGTCCTGAAGAATACTTTAATGTGTAGACAATTGCGGCTCGGACAAGCGTTCGCCGACAACACCACCACCAACAAGGGGCTGTATATAGCCTTGGGGTAAGAGGTCGGATTTTCCTTTATATCTCAGGGCCTATGTTCATAAAAATGTCTTACGCTAGAATGTTTTATAAGAGCAAGCTCGCGCATGACAGGGTAGGTTGTAAAGTGCTGCGGCTTCTGCTGCTGATGATGATGAGTAGAGAAAGATTGAAGCGACTTGTCACGCTTACAGCCATGACGGCTCGTGTCAGCGTGAAACTGCGCTTCAATATTCATTGCAGTTGTCTCTTCCGACGCAGTTTTTTCTAATATGTCATAAGCCATATGGCAGGCGACTTAAAACCTAAGCTTAGCTTGTACACAACGACTGCTTGGCACAAAACTATTTTTTTACGCTGAAGCTCTTCATAAGGACACGTGCCACGCGCCGTGGTGGCTTGGCAGCTAATGTGTGTCGGTGTTCAGTTCGAGGACGCCAGTTCAATTCTCGGCGACGGCGGCATGCATTTAAATGGTGGTGAAATAGTGGTGAAATGCAAGAACACCTGTGTGCTTACGTTTAGATGCACGTTAAAGAACCCTATGTGGTCAAAATTATTGCGGAGTCCCACCTATAGTGCGGCGTGCCTCATAACCATGTCGTGGTTTTAGCAAGTAAAACCCCAGATTTTTTTTTTTTGTTATTGAACAGGTACCAACCAATCATGATTATAGACTTAATTTTCGCGAATGTGGTTGGTCAATAGGAAACAGCCCAAACAGTAACCAGATATTGACGCGCAAGTAAATATAAAAAAAGAGAAAAACCAAGTAGACGGAAAGTGTTTGTTCATGTATGCACAGCTAATAACACCTGGCCCATAGAGATAGTGCAATTACCGGCAGCGGGTGAACTCAAAGGCTTTTCGAGCTCATTACATAACGCTTTCATAGCATTTTTATTCCTCACAGACGTTACAGAAGGGTAAGGCGGTTGATCTGGCCAAGAAGCTTATGAGATTACTGAGGAAGCTTCAGCCACACAAAGAGGGGAGCAACAAACGCTCTCGCATGCGTGAGCAGCTTCTACTCGATCGAAACTTTCGTGATGATCGCGTCAGGTAGGTGCTCATCCGAATCTCACGTACACTGCCGAGAAGGCTTACGCGCTGTCTTTCAGGACAGTGTTTGCCATTAGCAGCCAAGTACCTTGTCGTACACTGTTTGGATACCCGCACTATTACCAGCTTTACTGTGTCTTGGCTGTGTGTTTGGCTACTCATGAAGAGCAAAAAATGAAATTGACTTTTTTTTTACCAAAAATATTGTGACGAAGATACGGCTCAGTTAGGTTTGTTATCAGGCCAGTTATTACATATTATTTTGAGACAAACACTTGCTTAACGAATAAAAATAGCGCGTTTACATATGAAAAATTTGCTTCTAGCTTCATCGTTTGTTCTGCACAAGCGCTCGTAACGCTCATGACAACGACGACATCGATGACGACAACAACCACAACAACAACGACGACAAGGGGCTGTATAGTCCTGGGGTAACAGGTCAAATTTTTCTTCATATCTCAGGGGCCACATACGTAGAAACCTCTTACGCTAGAATTTTTCGTAAGAGCAAATTTCGATTAACGCTAATGCTGGGTATGCCGGAGAGAATCGGTTAATCAAAACGAACGCTTACGAACCAAATGATTCGTGAATTCGGACTCCAGTTTCCAGTGACAACGCAGTATCTTCAGTATGATAAGAAAAGGTGGCAGCATGCGCCTCGAGAAAGCGTATTATACGACGACGACCGAAGGCGTTGTTGTTGATGACGATGGTGGTTATGATGATGACTGTAATTATCATCATTATAATCAGGTAGGTTGGAAGATTCTTTCAGCCGATGTACAATTAGACTTATCTTGCACTGGCTGAACCCACGTTCGAACGGCACATTTCGTTATGGTTCTGTGCTTAAGATAAACAATAGAATGGCGCGTGATTGCGAACCTTTCGACATTACCATTCAAGAAGAGTGTTCATTCAAGTGTTCAAACTACGGTATCTAAGTATGCATGTTAATATTCTAGTGTTCTGTGTGCAGAATTTTCGGAAAGAACGTACGAAACCGGTTTCAACAAGTCAGCGTCAACAATTTCCAGCTCTCAGATGCAAACGAGACCTTTTCAACCGCGAGAGGTGAGGACAGGAGAAAGAAAAAGAAATCTCTCACAGGGTCGCCTTCGAGTCGCCTAGACGACTCGAAGGCGAAAGCCACCCTTTCCTCCTTTCCTTCTCAATCGCTGTATTGATCCTCCCCCATCGAAAGCTTTCTGCACCCAACGTGGTTTTGCGCTGCCTTCAGGATGGGAGGCATTGCAAGCGTTATGCACCTCACCTTGCTTTGCACAGCCTCCGTGATCGGCCCACCTTTGAGCAAGCCATAATGTCACGTGATGACGTCACCATGTGACGTCACTGATTCCGGCGATCTGTGACGTCATATTGACGTCGTACGGTGATGCCATCACGTGATGATAATTTTTGCATCCCTTGTTTTGACGCCGTCGACGCCGACGGTCAATTTTCGCGTTTGATGAGGCATCTATGGCTTTCGCCTTAAAACTGAAAATGGATGAGTGACAGTCGGCTCGGGCCGAGGAAGATACAATGTAGCGTCATGGTGCCGCTGAAACCAGTCTTTATATTGCATACTTAGACTATAGTTTCTGTACTAATTGAACGTGCAATTAATTATGCATATATTATCGTTATTCTCGAACGACGGTCGTAGTCACGCACTTCTGGAGGCGCGTCAACCACTGAAAGCCGAAAGCGAGATAAGTGATCCACTTGAACATTACTGGAACATCAAATGTATTATATTCAGGCAAAACAAACCAAGTAAAAACTGCCCTAACATTACTTTACTAACTCCACTAAGCGAATATCGTGATTTTTATTTGGCAATTTAATCTTTTTAAAGTAAGGCTGTGTGAATATAGGCTCAGATTCAGCGAATGTACTTGCTAAGCGAAAGTTTTAGAAGCTGAAATGGCTCTCTATCTCACTATATACCTAGTGAAGTTGTATCTCATTATATATCCAGTACTGACATTTGAAATGCGAAGCACCGTAAAGTTGCCCCAGTGAAATGGGCTCTGCAATGACGACTGTGAAAGCTATGGCTCAGAATTTTTTTTGTCTGCTAATTCTCATTTTATCAACCACATCATCCGAGTACGCTAGCTATATAAAAAAAGAGGAAAACATTAAACAAAAGTCCAGCGTATAGCGCCCGACTCAATCACGAAAGTGCACCTGATTCGGAAGGGTCGGTCAATCCTTTAATGTCGAACCATGGCGGTACCCACGCAACCTTATGCGTTCGTCGATATGTGAATGTTTCAAAAGCAGTGGCCATGCATGCGTGTGCTTTTATCAATTTCGCAACCGTGCTCCGATCCAAACTTGGAGAAAAGTGCGCGCGTGTGCGTTCAGGCCTTCGATTTTCCAACGTCAAAAACAGGCACCTTTTTTTTTACGAGAAAGGGGAAGAAAGTGAGAGCGCAATCTCGATCTCGCATGCACCTTAAGGATGATTGTGTGTGTGTGTGTGTGTGTGTGTGTGTGTGTGTGTGTGTGTGTGTGTGTGTGTGTGTGTGTGTGTGTGTGTGTGTGTGTGTGTGTGTGTGTTTGTGTGTGCGTGCGTGTGGATGTGTGCGTGCGTGTGTGCGTGTGTTTATATATTTGTGTGTGTGTGTGTGTGTGTGTGTGTGTATGCGTATGCGTATGCGTGCGTGCGTGCGTGCGTGCTTGCGTGCGTGCGTGTTTTCGGGTCTCCCATAAATGCTCGTCCATGTTTTCCTAAACGTATTAAAACATTCATGATGCAAAACTTACCATATATGGACTTAGTCCTCAGCATGTACTACTTTTACTGTGGCCTTTGTGTTGTTTTTCGCCACCTCCCTCATTGCACCCCTCTCTATTTTCCCGTGGACGTTGATGTAGTAGCACCCAACCGCGCTCTGAAATTCGATGCCCCATTCCCGAAGTGGCGACACGTCATCGATTGCAATCAACGCGTCGGTGGCTATTAGCGACTCTGCAAATAATAGTCAACGGGATGGCTTGTTCAAATCGATCGTCTTTATAGACCCAGTGCGCGGTTACACCGCCGCCGCGAGCTCGATTTCTGTTTCGGTGTTTAGCGAGAAAGGAAAGACACTAGTGGCGATGGATGGCGATGGGAGTTGAAGGAGAAGAGAAACAGGAAGACGGGAACGTAATCTTTGCGCATGCTGAGGCCTCACAAAAAAAAAAAAATCGTCTCATCGTTGGATTAAGGCCGCCGAATATACCGGGAGCGCTTGCTGGTGAGCGCGAGAAGAAACACTTTTATGGCGCCATGTTCAATTTGGGCAAGAGAGCATCCTGGTGTGTGTGTGTGTGTGTGTGTGTGTGTGTGTGTGTGTGTGTGTGTGTGTGTGTGTGTGTGTGTGTTTGTGTGTGTGTTTGTGTGTGAGTGAGTGAGTGAGTGAGTGAGTGAGTGAGTGAGTGAGTGAGTGAGTGAGTGAGTGAGTGAGTGAGTGAGTGAGTGAGTGAGTGAGTGAGTGAGTGAGTGAGTGAGTGAGTGAGTGAGTGAGTGAGTGAGTGAGTGAGTGAGTGAGTGAGTGAGTGAGTGAGTGAGTGAGTGAGTGAGTGAGTGAGTGAGTGAGTGAGTGAGTGAGTGAGTGAGTGAGTGAGTGAGTGAGTGAGTGAGTGAGTGAGTGAGGATTTAGCGTGTTAAGCTAACAGGACAGAATGAAGTATACCAGAATAAATCTCTCCATGTTATTTCCAACTCCTGATGTTCTTTAACGAGTACCAGAAGCGTTTTGATTCCACCCTGGAGAACTGTTTTGTTGCTGCGGTGCACCTGATGGCTTGCGCATATACTATCACCCTGTGCGGCTCCGTTCTTATCCCGAGCCATCGACTGGACGCACACTCAGACTGCAGCCTTCTCTTGCATGGGCCTGTATGACTCTATAAAGCCGTGCTGTGCCGTTTGAATATCGGAGTTGCATCAACAAAGCTATATTTCTTAATCAAAATATCCGACAGCCACATCTGTGACCCACATGACTGGGATTAGGCCTTCGCCCACTTCTCCGTTCCTGACCACTGTCAACGAATCTGACGGACTGGACAGACTTCCATTATTAGAACATATGGTTTTGGGCCGCATATACAAGGGCTGTCTGACACAGAAATATGACTAAACGTTTTGGTTTCAATTCCCGAGCGCTGCAGGTCTATTTGGAAGGGTTTAAAAACGCGGCTTACTATACCCCTGGTTTGTGTCTATTCTCTGATTTACATTCCTGTTATCTTGAATGCGTATACATTCTCGTGTGCGATAATCAGTCGAAGTACTCGTGGTTTACTTTCCTGCCTTTGTAGGCATCATTATTTTCATTCTTACTTATTTATTAGTAGTATAAATGCATATAATATGCAGCGCATGCTAATCAACACATTTTATAGGATAGCCCGTAAAACTAATTGAATTGCGGATGAAGCAAAGGGGCGCACACCGCTAGCTCTCTCGAGGTTTTCAAAAGAGCCCTATCTTAGATGGAACGAAGAAGCAGACATTGCTTGTACAAAAATTACAGTGATCCGTTCACTGATAAACGCAGTTTAACTAATTAATGCTTTCGGTAGTTAATTTAGACTCACGTGTTGTCTTGAGTTTGATGTAGGGCATTGCTGAAAGCAGTTCCTTTGGCGGAAATCCTGAGACTGTACAACGCCACTTTTAAAGCCCCACCCAGAACATGTGCTTCGATTTATACGTATTATATACATTGGCGCTCCACTGAACTTCCCACAGTGCCTTCGTCTCGCACTTAGTTACAAAAGTAAGTGGAATTAATTTCATGTCGGATTTCTGGGACGTACAGCCGCCCAAATCTTTAACTATCGTGCCAAGCGGCAACTTTTTTGTGTGTCAGCACCATATGATTGAAAGAAGTAGCTAAAAATTGATATGTGGGCATGTTTCTTGTGGACATGCATGCACTTACCCTCACCCTTTCTGGAACTTGATTCAGTCATATGGCGAAGATACACAGAAAAAAATGCCGCTCGCGAACGATAGTTAAAGATTTGGGCGACTGTACATCTCGGAACTGGTATCGACCTGCCTATTACTTTTGATCTGAAAATTCTTTAGGACAAAGGGCGACGACGGAACACGTTTTGGTCATTTTCTAGATTTTTACATTTGTTGTAATGCTATACCAGTAAGGCCGAACGCCCACGCTTGTCAATTGTTCGGAATTTACTGGCGTCGATATCCAACCTTTAATGCGTGGTCACAATTGTTAGCAAATGTCAGAATCACGCTACAGGAGGGTTTTTCTAAGAGCACACTCAAACGCAAGAAATAAAGCTGCTAGAATGCAGTGCTTAGCTTACAGGAGTCGAGAGGTAGATGTGAGAAAAGGAAGGGGTGCTTGACACAATGCGCGTCTGGCTTGCTACCCTACACTGGCTTGAGAGAATATAGGGAGGAAAAGGGAGAAATAAGGAGAGACTGATATACGGTAGCAGTTAGGCGTCGTCATTCATTCGTCGTCATGCGTGAGGTGTACAAAATCGAGCGCCCCAATTTATGTAAGTGCTGTTTCCTGGACAACCTGAATCAAACTCATTTGGTCTTACGCTACATACTTGCAAATGTCCGCTAAAAAAGAAGAGCGTTATCCGAAAACACATAACAATCACACAGTGTGCGGTATCGCCAAACTCTTGTTTGAAATAAAAGTAAATCACGATGTTCGTTTGAAGAACTCCGGAATTAAGTCCAAACGTGCTGGCTAAAGCTAAAATAAGTGGTGACTGTTCTCCGGTACAGGGGAGTAGTAAAAAACTCTAAATCCAGCGCTCAATGTGGCGCTAACTCTGCGATTAATGTAGCGCTAATATCGTTCTTGTGTGGGCCCTGGTGTAGCTCTAAATCCCTCGCTTATTGCAGCTCCACTACCGTGAAACGTGAGGAAGTGTATAGCACGGGCAACCCAGCGATTCCCTTGGCATTCGAGCGCTTGCCGAGGTGGTGGCGCCCTCTCTTGTGTGGCACTGGTATCAGCCGGATGTTTCAAAAGTGTTTTTCGCGATTTGAGGTAAATTATTTCGATGAATGCTTCGTTATTTCTGTAGCTTATGTTATTTTAGACGTTGTTAGTTTATGTTGCACTAGTTTTTAGCATTGTTAGCCTTGTTTTAGGCCTGTATTGACCACTGAGTGACCATGCGACATGAGACACCGGATGGACGACAAGCCGGGCCCCTAAGTGCACTTTAGGTGCAGTTTAAGGGCCCGGCTTAAAGTACACTTAAAGTGCACATAAACTTCTAATGGCATAAGCTATAATGTCTTTTGGGATGATGTCGCGGAAAAAAAATATTTTTAGTAAGGTACAGCTACTTAACGATGGAGTGCCAGCCTGAAAACCGTTGTGCCAAATGATTGGGGCACTACAGAAACAGTTCACAGAATGAAACCATTACCGCCTATTTAGTCCTTGAATGCCACGCGGGAAAAATAAACAGATTATGAATACATGAGGAATTTAGCGCACCGGTTCGTGCATGGTTTCAAGCTCGTCGCGCGCGAATCAGGGTAAGTGCTGTTCAAGTCGTGCTGTCGGGAAAACCCGCGGGATGCTGTCGTTTCTGGTTGTATAGCCTTGGCACGAGCAACCTGAACAATTCTCCATTCGCTGTTCCGCTTGTCAGAGAGCGAGGCATCGGGGAAAGTGGGCCACCGGATGTATTGATTGAGTGATTGAGACACGTTTCCCACTTCTCGAGGCTTTGCGTCGGGAATACACGCAGAGAGAGTGAACGACTGTCGCGGACAGGAACGACGTGTTTTCGTGTGCACCTACAGCAAGCGCGACACTTGTTTTGGTTTCCATCAACGCGTGCGCCGTGGCGTCTCACCTTGAGACTGTCGCTTTGACGAGCGCGACGACGATGGTGCGCCTTCTTGCTCCATCGTCGGTGCCAACTAGAATTGGGCAGCGAGCGGCGAGCTTTGAAGAGACCTCACTTAAGCCCTACATTTTCTTTTTGGAGTGAAGCCGTCTTGATGATGATGATGATGATGATGATGTTCCTCTACACATGGCTCATACCCACTCTGGGGGATTGGCCAAGAATTGTAGATATGAAGATTTAAAACTACTAAGTTAACACAAAAGACAAGCACACATAAAAAGAACTAGTGCAATGATTATTTCTACATTCAGCCCAGACTTCTCATCCTAACTAGAAATTAGAATAATGAAATTACTGTGGTACCGTCTTGGTCTACCCTGCGTCGTCGTCGTCGTCGTCGTCGTAGTAGTAGTAGTAGTAGTAGTAGTAGTAGTAGTAGTAGTAGTAGCAGCAGTAGCAGTAGTATAGCGTCACGCAGCTCGCGTGACCAGAGGAGGAAGTGATTAAAAATAAGTACAACGAAACGACGACGACGATGATGATACTCGAAATGGGACTAAGCTGCTTTAGTCTACCCTCATATAGTACACTCGTGCGCTTAAAGCTTCGCTGTCCGACGTTTTTCAGGGCTTGGAACTAGATGAATTTTTTAGAAACGCTTTGCGACGTAGAGTTCGGAGGGAAACCCAGTAAGAACCACCAACTAAGTGGGCCAAATCATGCTTCCAGTGGCGGCAGCGTTGAATGGGAAGGAATTTCTTTTTTTAGGAGCGAAGCTCCTTAGGCCCGCACCCCGCCGTCGCCGTTGAAGCTCCCTTCTCTTAAGCATCGCTTTGGGTTGCAGTGGCCGGTGATATAAGGGGAAATGTTTAGTTCTTGAGCAGTTTGGTTCTAGCGCACCAGAAATTCGAGGTTAAAAGAAATAAGCTTTGTGCATAACTGGTTATAATGGTCGTCTTCACTTTTAACACCTTTATCGTGGATCTTGAAATGACAACCATCATTCTAGCGTTTGGTTGAAGGTAGTAGCAGCAGCTCTCCCAACCCGGCGCCGGCGCAAAAAGACAAA
Organism: Rhipicephalus sanguineus; assembly: GCF_013339695.2. NCBI lineage: Eukaryota > Metazoa > Arthropoda > Arachnida > Ixodida > Ixodidae > Rhipicephalus > Rhipicephalus sanguineus. The sequence goes on along the minus strand of NC_051177.1, from coordinate 22,828,072 downwards.
GAGCGCGCGCGGCGTTCCGTCGCCGCCGTCGAAGCTCCCCGCCGCATTACCGCTCGCACCGCTCTCCCGGCCAACGTTACTAGAACAAACTCAGTTTCAAAGCTCCGTATCTCCGCCAGCGGAGGAGGGTGGTCCGAACGGTGGTCGCGAGAACTAGCGGCGCTGCAGTTCCGTCTTGCGCCACTATCGGCGCGTCGTCTGCTGCCACAGCATAACGCTGCGGTCCGCCGCACAGTTGCTCACGGCAACTGCGCGGCAACTTTTTATTGTACTAGTTAGGTGGGTACTTAGGTGGATATGCATAAGGTCGTCTGTATGCATTGGCCCGCATGCGTTGTTCATTGATTGGCTAAGAATCGATGTTCGGTCTGTATTGCCACGCCCACTTGTTTTATTTTGATGTATTCGGGTTTGACCAGCAAGGACGGTTATCAACGCTCGACGCTGTCCGCGAAGCAGTGTTCGAGAAGCTTCGCGATTGTAATAGATCGTTTTGGTAAGATTGCGCGCTGCAAGCGAATGTTCCAGCTTTGTCGAGAGATAACGCCGCCACCGGCGATATCGCTGGAAAGTTCGATAGCGCCTGTATAAAAGCCGACGCGCTTGACCGCTTGTCAGTTGATCGACGGTCGACGCCCTCTTCGCCGCTATCAGTGTATTGCTGTAGTTTGACTTTCAGTTTCCCGGCCAAATAAAGTTCGACCAAATAAAGAGTTTCATCTCGGACCTGCTGACTGCTGCCTTCGTCGACGTCACGACCCTGTGACAATATTTGAGCTGTCTACATTGCGCTTAACTTCCAAGCATAGGAGTTTCTAAGCGAATGAGGGTTTTCAGAGTAATTTTTATAACTACCATCACAATTTTAGCCGCTGCCGTCTTATCTAGACCAAGAACAACCAAACACGTTTCTAAAAGCCTTTATAGTGCACAAAGAAGCGTACTTACTCGACATACAAAAACGTTCTAGAAAAACAGTACTCATGTTTTTACAATTTATTGAAAACACTTTCTCGAAAAACATCACCAATGCTTTGCAATGTTTACAGGGCACGTTTTCGCGACGGTTAAAGGGATACTGACCCAAAATCGGAAAATTTTACGAGAACTCGGTAAATGAAATCTCAGTGTGCGATTACATCGAATAGATGTCGTCTCTGAGCAATTTTTTCAGCGGATAGTTGTATTTTCGGTGTCTCATCTTTCTACGTCGCATCCTTCTACGGTGCCTTAAACAATTCGAACAGATCGGCCGTGATGTGAGCACCGAGCAGTTATTCGCGCGTACTCTGTCGCTAGAACAGTCGTCAGTATTCAACTTCAGTTTTTCAACTTCACCGAGCAGATGTTCCATGCCCGCAGCACTTTACACTGTGCGACAGCCGTTTGCGTTTCGTGCTGTAGCCGTTCACTACGCATGCACTACAATTATCTTTTGCACAAGTAAGTCTCCGTTCCCGAAGCAAGGTGTGGGATTGGGGGGCTAGTTGGTATTCCATTATTAAACTGCTCAGCGCAAAAAATGTGACACGGTACACATAGAAAAGACGAGGACCAGCGCTGGTCCTCGTCTTTTCTATGTGTACCGTGTCAAATTTTTGCGCTGAGCATCCCGTTCCCGAGCCGGCGAGTGTAAAATATTCCGCACATCTTGTTCAATACCTCGTCGTAAAATCTCTCGAAAATCCACTGCTTTGAAGGCATAGCGACAGCTGACAACTGATCGAATGTTAGTGTGATGCAACTCTCAGTCTCGGTAGCGTATATTGGTAATCGCCTGCCTTTCGTTTTGCTGTTCTATTTCTGGCGGCTCCTCCAAACTGGGCACTGGACTTTCGCGGGGCGCCGTGCGTTTTTGGGGGGATTTGCGCCTCGGTCCCGAACATTTTGGCTTTGAAATGTGGGGTAGAAGTGCTGGGAACAAGCGCGGCACGGCACCGGGCGCGAGTTCCCACTTTCCACGTGGGATCAAAACGTCTTGTCCCGCAACGACACGACGATAGTGCTTTACAATGTCGTCACTCTCAAAATGAACGTCACAGACCTTGAATTTCGCAGTAAGCTTTCTATCTTTGCAATGCAAAGCTTGAATGGCGTAGGGTCTTTTGCAGGTACGAAGAAGTGTCGTGAAGCGGAGTCGTCGTTGCGGTAGCCGCGCTCTTGCAGCCCGGCGCAAAGCAAGTCGGCATACCGCACTGTGAATCTGTTCGCCCTCGTTACGCTTCGTACCTCATGCACGTGTCTTCGTACAAGACGCTAAGCCTGGTCAAGAACAGTCGCAAAAATGACGAGCTAACAAAGCGTAGACGACGCTGTAACCCACGTGCGCTCGTACATCGGCGGCGCCGGTCACAACAAGCGCCAGCCGCGGGAGCTAGACGTGACTGCAGCGCCACTAGTTCTCACGACCGCCACGCGGACCGCCTCTCCGGCGGAGCTTTTAAACTGAGTTTGTTCTAGTAACGTTGCTCCCGCCTGTCTCCCTCTCCCTGCGCTGCGCGCGCCGCACTCAATCGCTCTGTCGTTCCCGCCACCGAGCGCAGCAGACGCTCTCCCCACCTGCTCCTCACCCTACCGCCTTCATGAAAGCCACAGTAGTGGAGCTGAATTTAGCGCAGGTTTTAGAAGTATGCCAGTCGCTACACAAGAACATTAGCGCTGGATCTGAACCCCATTTAGCGTTCGATGTGAGCGAAAGTGTTTTATGCCGGGGTCCACCAAGACTTTCATGACGTATTTCCGTCACGGAAATGCGTGAGCAAAATGAACGCCGTCAGATGGCAAAGAAAAAAACTATAACAAAAAATCCGTTGACAGGAATCGAACCCACGACCTCTCGGTCCGCAACGATGGCTTGCGTTCGTTTAGCCCACTGAGCTACCGCCAAACACACAACGGATACTACGTGAACGCGCCTTTGATCTTTCACACTTTCCTCTTGCAGTGCTCTTGGATGGATGCTATAAGCGTCCCCTTTATAACTTGGCTGTGATTTGTGCCGCCAGGGTCGAAAAAAAAGTAGTTGCCTCCGCCATTAGTTCCTGCAACGCGCCGTTGCTACACTGCAAACGGGTTTGAGCCTTTTAGGGAGTTTCGGGCTCGACGCATAACGTGCATCCAAAAGGTACTACGCAAAACCCCTTTCAAAACGAGGTTCAAAAGGAGGTTTTATTTACATCCTTTAAGGGAGTGATTAGACGGAACTAAGGAGGTAAATTTTTGTTTTTATTGAACTCATTGTGAGGGCTTGAACGGAGCGCATTGGAAGTTTTTCTGGTTGTTTTGAGAGCTTTTAAAGCCTCCTTTTGGAGGTAAAGTTGGTGTTTTTATGTAAGCCATTTTGGGGGCTTGAACAGAGCGCATTGAGAGTTTTTCTGCTTCTTTTGAGAGCTGTTAAAGCCTCCTTTTATACGAGGCCCTAGAGCGGTCGCGAAATGAAAAAAGAAAAGTATATTTTAGGCAGTATATTACGTTTACCGGCCAATTTCCGCTACTATTCATCACTAGGACATAATAGAAAATGGACAGCAAAGTATTTATGCACAATCATGACATCTGCATACAAGTACACACGACACAGGAATCGAACTCGCGACCACACGCACTCAAAGCAAGCACTATAACCATTACACCACAGCGCCACCACTTGCAAGCTTGCTTTTTTTCGTGGGCTTATATATGTACCAATGTATGTACAAAGCGGCTGGTTACCCGTCGGCACAACTTCGAACTTCTGTTCTTGTACCATCGGCTTGTGGTTGCTCTTGCGGAAGGTCAATACATAATTTGTGGGGCGTCATGCAGGCCGAGCCGATCGACGTAAACACCCTCGGCTCCGAATTCTCCGGTTCACCGTGTCGTGCCGCTAGAAAAATTATAAACGTGTGCCCTCTTCGCTCGCGCTAAATTCGTGAATACCAGCGTGACAAAGGTATCTTCAGATGAGCGAACGTATGTGCATTCCATGAGCGTATGCTGTGGAGCAATTTTCGTTATTTCTGCAGCCGCGAACTGCGCGCGTCCAGATGCGGCAGGGTGTTATGAGCGGTTCGAAGACCGCCTACGTTCTCATATGAAAGTTACACACGCAGAGGCCCGACTTAGAAGAACATTGTAACGCGCCTACATTAAGTGCATTTAATGCGCGCGTACTGCCGCGAGCTGCACGCAGGGGCAGCAGCGCGCTCTGAGCAGCTGAATAAAAATCTGTTTCCGCAATTAGCGCTTATTCGCAATGCACCCTTTAGCGCGGACCGCCTGCGTTCGCATATGAAAATTACACACGCAGAAAATTCCAGAGTTACAAGGACATTGTAGCGCGCCTACATAAAGTGCGTTGAATGCGCGCGTACAGCCGCGAGCAGCGCCTTAATTCTGAGCAGCTGAACGCTTATCTATTTCCGCAATTAGCGCTTATTCGCAATGCACGCTTTAGCACGGCATTCAGTGATTCTCTATAACGCATATTCAGTATTTATTTGCTTTCATACTCGGATACTACCTACATTTCTTACTAATTAGCTTTTATTGGTAAGCATCACGCCACCGCGTTAAAGCGAATGCCTAACGCGTGCCCCAAGGTCAAGGACAACCTCCCCAGTTTACCAGTGACAGGTCTCCCACAAAACAAAAAAGTTAATGTACTTGCACTTCTCTCTTGTGAACGTCCATGTGTACTTGGCCCTCCCCTCAGACAGATGATGCAGTACCCATTAAAAAAAGGCATTACCCTCTTCCTCAACGGAACAGCTGTTCTTGAGAAAATATGGTTCTGTTGAATTACTTCACCACAGCAGCAGAGAGGTTGGCTTGTTTGCAATTCAGAATTTCACAATTGTAACACAGAAACGCGAGGACTGTAGCAAACATGCAGAAAACTGGAAAAACTATCATATGTGCACTCCCTCGTCCACCTGCACACTACGTTAAACTTTATTTATACAACAGCAACCTTCAATTATGCTACTATTGATAAAAAATCACCCAATCTACGTTAGAACACGGTGATGACTTTCTGTCTTTCTGTTGCCATCTTCTACAATGTGTCATAATCTGTGAATCATCTGTTCAATGTGTTTGGTAATAAAACACAAGCAGTTACATTGAGCAGGCAGTGTTTCAGCAATTTGTTTTGCAAGCACAAATTCATTTCTTCATAATTTGCATGCACGACAAGTAGTCATACTTCAATTGATACAAAACCAGTGGTTGCAACATTTTATTGGAATCAAAACAGCAGCACTTCTCGTGTCAATGTAAGGGTATAGGTATATATTTCCATCGTCGTGCACAGAACCTACTCCCAAAACTGAACACGTGGAACAACGTATACAGTACAGCCTAAGCACTATACATAATTCACAGCAGTAAAGCAATACGAAAGTAGGGTGTAAAATCTCATCATGATGCGCACTAATGTGTGCACTTCACCGTGCCAGTATGTAAGTAGAATCCAAAAAAATAAGCTACCCAAGGAACTTGGTGTCAGACTACACACGAAGGCAACTAATTAGTACAATAAGGCTAGCATCACTTTTAGGAAATATGAAACCGTGTAGACAGGCAGTTGTACAGTTTTTTATTGCACTAGTTTGCCCTATGGCATCAAAACATGTCGCACATGATTTTGGAGTTGAGTTTCCTGCAAGAAAGCCCAAAATAGACCTGTGGTGTTGACTGTAGGTCCACTTACCAAGGTGCATAAAAGCATTCAGCAATGCCCACAAAATTACAAGGTTGCCTTCATATGTTGCTGTACATATTTACTCACAGATACCTGGAAGCCATCGTAAATTTCTGGAAGTGTGCTTGAGAACTTGTCGGCATAATCACATGACTGCAATGTACCAATACTTCTAATATGCATAACAAGTACAGCCATGCTTCAATGTTTTTATGCCAGCTAGTGCCATCTGTAACTCAAAAGTTCATCCTTAATTCCTCACTTGATGGCTTACGCATAATTACCACATTGAAAATAATCCAAGCACCATGGCTGCAACGTCAACTTGCAATTAGGCAATCACAGGCACTAAATAAAAAAATTCCTGTAAATAGTGACTGGTCGCTTTGCACATTAGATCCTAGGACTTGATATGCCATGAGGATGAATCAAAATTGACCACACATATATAGAGACTGTGAAACAGTCAGGATTTCATTTCATAGGTAAGGAAAACATGAAAACGAAATCAGAACACATAGCAACAAAGGGGACGGAACGACACACTACTAACAACTGAAGTTGAACATGTGCGGCTTTTTTAGTCATGTGTGTTTATATCTTTCTGTGGTTTTGATTACACTTCAGTTACTAGTAGCGCACTGTCCTGTCTGCCCCCTTCATTCCTCTGTGGATGTGTGATTGTTTAGTCTTGTAATTTTTTCGTACTGTGTGTTTACATCTTTCTGTGGTTTCGATTAAACTTCAGTTGCTAGTAGTGCGTCATCCTGTCCCCTTCATTTCTCTGTGCTGTGATTTTTTTGCACCCTCTTTAACTATGAATATACACCAACTCGCCCAACTGCCCCTGTTAAGACTTATGTTTGCTAAATAACACTGGGCCCACTCAGCGTCTTTTTAAACAATGCGAAATTTTCAAATGCACACGATATCAGAAAGGTTGCACGCAGTATTGCGCATAACACACTGCATCAATACCAGTGTTGGCCTAAATGTGGTAAGATGTACGAGCTGTTCGACATAGTGTAAAGTGAGGCACATCAGGGTGTTCCCACAATCATGGGTGTCGGCAGGGGTTTGCACAAAGGGCACCTGCCGCCATCAAGACACACCAGCACTTGACCCCACCCAAGCTACACCAATGCTCTCCCGCTCACAGGCCGACACATTACACCGCCTTGCACCCCCAAGACAAAATCCTGCCGACACTCATGCCCACAATACACTTGACTTGAACACAGACTGGTGGGCAAGCAACACTTGCTGCTTTGCCAGAAGTGTATTCCTGAAAATTACACAAAAAAGAAGTCCACTAAGATTTCTGTATACATAAAAATGAATGTCTTACCGAAGATTTGTGCTCGACTATCCTTATTGAAGAGATTTTGTCAAAACACGAAATAAGTACAAAATTGAGATGCTGCTATGTATTTCCTTGTGAGTGTTTCACTTCGTGTGCACAGGGCAAAAAACAAACGGATGTAAAAAAAAATGCGAAACACCACCAGAAGTGTACTCTTGCCATGTTTACCATTATGTGGGTAGTTTTTGATGTCAGTAAAGTCATCATTATAAGTACACTTTAAAAGGGTTGTGAATGTTAGCAAGGTCTTCATTTACCGCACCTACTCTGTTTAGGAGTGAAGATTGGGCAACGTGGCACTGAACCATGGCAAAAATAAACAGTGCACTTCTAGTGAGGATAAACTAAGGCCTGGGCACAATAACAGCGCTTTCACCTTGTCAAATTGTGTCAACAGTCATGATACTATGTATTGACCTTGAAAACTATGGCAACATAATGCAAAACAGCAAATTAACGAGAGGGAATAAACAAGATGATTCAACAATCTGGTTCAACAGACTCAACAGCTGACGTATATCAATGCGATTAAATTAGCCTTGCACATCTCCTAATGGCTAAGAATATGCACATGTAGCCATGGCAAATTCCACTGTTGATACGTGACCAATGAAGTTGCATTCCTTCCATGCAAATGAATGGCCGTTCCTTCTTTTCTGTTTTCACTGTTTTCTGATTTTCATTGTTTTCACTAGCGTAAATGTTCACCCTTTTTGATTTTGTCACTTTGCAGATGGCATAGGTGTTTTGCCTTTGAATGTGCACGTTTCTTCTGCTTTGTCTTTCCTGCTTCTTTTTGTATGCGCATATGTTTTGCCTTTGAACGTGCACACGTTTCTGCTGCTCTGTCTCTATTTTTGCTGTACTAGGCCTTGTGCACTTCTCAAGCTACCATTGTCGCTTTTCACTTGAGGCCCATTTCCTGTATTTTGCTGGAATAAACATTTATCCATTCATTCAATACCATAAAATGCATGTGCTTCACAATACACACTGCACTTAGCAGATGTCTGTCACATGATATGGCCGTCATTGTATAACTTTAACATGATTTATTCGTTCTAGCTAAATTAATCCAAGCTAATGATGTTAATGTACCTTGATATGCTATTTCACTGTTCCTTGATGCATATGTATGAAGGTACAGTGCTTATGTACCTTAATATGCTATTTCAGGAGACGGGCAGAGTGCGCAATGCAAAATTGTTGCCGAAAAGTCTTTTCACTTCCTGACAATCTGTGCTTCGGTGGGTTCTCACAGTTGCCTGACGGGAGAAAGATGTCCAGGGTAGTTGACTGCATCCAAGGTAGATGCTGCAAAATGAGAGCGCACGGTCTTGTCACATGTCAATGTGCGCAAATTGACACGATGACGAAGGATTAAAACAAACAAATGAAGTTGGAGAAAAGAATAAATCGAAAACAAAGTTGTCCTTTATGCACATTCCATCATGTGACAATGTGATAACCGTGGCCTTTTGCTCTAATGTATATTCCCTGAAAGCATCATGCCTCATTCATGCTTTATCGCAGGCAAGAAAATTATATCGTGCAAACAACTTTATCAGGGTGCACTCCTGGGTCGATTGACTGGTCGTATGAAGCATGAGTGATATTCACAGAAGTTCCAAAACATGCATCACACATCATTGCTATCTGAGTTTAACGACTTAAATGCGAAGCATTTGTTAAACACTTCTACGACTTTGAACGGATCTATCTACCTATCTATCTAGCCGCCTACGACTCATAGCTCGTGTGAGTGTTTCGTTAATGGGATGTATGCCAAAATTCGTGTGGCATGACACGACTGCATGAAGAACATAAATTGATGGGTCTTAACTTGAAAATCATGATATGCATTTCATTAACAACATGATTTACACGTCACTCTCTTAGTTCTCTTGCGACTGTTTCGTTAACTTGATATTTACCAAAATAGGTATGGCGTCACAAGAGTGTATGACGCACATAAACGACAGTTTCTAACGTGCAAATCATGACACGCTTGTCATGTATGCCGTTATTTTTACAACATGGTCTCGGGGGCACTAGTGGCCGTTTCGCCTGCTTCATATAAACCAAAATTGGTATTGTGCAGTGTGACTGTACGTCCAACATAAATGACAGCTGGCAACATGAAAATAATGACATGCATGTCATGTACACACGCCACGCTCGTGGTGCACTCGCGGCCGGTTCGCTAGCTTGACATACACCTAAATTGATATAGCGTGACGTGATTGTGCGACGAACATAAATGACATATAGTAACATGAAAATAACGACATGTCATTTACGGCATGGAGACTGGTGCACTCGCGTCCGGTTCTCTAACTTGATATCATACCAAGACTGGTATAGCGTGACGTGACTGTATCACGTACATAAATGACAGCTGGTAACATGGAAACAATGAATGACATGTGTGTAATGTACAGCATCATGGGTTACATGCCACGCTCATGGTGCGCTGGCGGGAATTTCGCAAGCTTGACATGCCGATTTTCTTTTCTTTCTTTTTTTTTTGCTTTTCATAGCACTTTTCAAGCGACGCAATGTGCAGAAGGTCATCTACAGGTGCATAAGCGACGATAAGGGCTCGCAAAGAGAGAGAACATCAGTATTACTTACCATTTTTGTTCCTGACTGTGCCGAGCCATTTGCCGAGCACGCAGGGTGCCGGCATCATCTGCTTGGTAATGCACAGCGGCACGCTCGCTTGAGTCGACGGGCCGTCGCGATTATCGCACTCGCAGCGCAGCATGTCGCACTGTCGTCAAACCACGCATATCACATCCAGCGGCGAGAACACACTGAGGCTGCAGGCACAAAACGCGCACACACGACCGACACAGCTGATCACTTGAGAAGTGGCGTTCACAAGGCCTAGCCGGCCTAGCTACGACGATCGCGCCGCCGCGGGAACGACTCCCCCCTCACGTTTCTTTCTTTTTTTCTGTTTTTTTTTCTTCGCGGCGCGAAGCTTTGTCCCATTCGGTAGCGCCTCGTCTGGCTTGCTTTTGACCTGGCGGGGGCGGGCCGCAGTAGGCTGCAGCCCGGCAAGGCCAAAGGGCTTCCTCGCTTCCTCTCCAGCCGTTCGGAGGGTCTCGTATATCTCTTTCTCTGGGCTATCTGTGCAAGGGATTTTTAGTGCGCTGAAGCATGCCGCCTCTTTCTTTTACTTCTTTCCCCCGCACAGCTGCATGCATGCCCGCCAGCACTGAAGGCGTTATGGAAAGCTTCGGAAAAAAAAAGAGAAAACATGCCAGAGGAAATGAGATGGGAGTTTTTTGTTCCTCTAACTCCATTCGACGAATGGCGTCAGATAGTGAATTTACCTCATTTCTTCCACATAAATTCTTAACGAAGTAAAATTGAGGACGCAGAACTTTATTACACCCACCTCATTACACCCTAAGGTAGTACTGTCCAGATGAAGGTAGTATTAAAGAGGATTGTAGCCCTTAAAACGCCCAATTCGGCTAGTTTGCGTTTGCAGTGTACGACCATCCATTTTGGCGCGTCCAATAGGAGAAGTGTAATGTTGTCAATGCTTTAACACACCGTGGGATGGCGGCTTTAGCCCAAGCCCCGCTCATAGCATCCATCCATATCGAAAAATATCTCTCCGACGCTCGCCTGCCTGTCGCACCGCGTTCCCCGCTCGCCGTGTGAGAATTAACGGCCAGACTAGAGGCACGGCCGCTACATAAAAAAAAAAACAGTTTATGTAGCGGCCGTGCTAGAGGGAAGACGCGACGCTCGTCGCGCTTCTCTTCGCGTTTCACGACGCTTTGAAGGAGTGCATATCAAGTATCAGTGTCTACTATGTGCTTGTTGATGCCATCTTTGCGCGGGATTCACCATATGCGGTGCCCAGGTATATCTTGACCACTTCAGCTACCGCAAGGGTTAAATCATGATTATGGGCTTTAGTCGTCGAAACGGAGACGTGCCACTAGTCGTCAACGTGCGTCCACATCAAGCGGGGCTATATCTGCCAAACAACAGTAGACATTGTACAAGCTCTCATATACCAATGCACTATCAACAATAAACTACTTCTGTGGCGAGACGTTTCACTTTCGTGTTATACCGATTCCTACGACGGAGGGATGAGCCATTTTTTTTGTTCAGAAGACACTCGGTCCGTTTATCTATACAGTGAATGGCCTGTTTGGCCGCCGTCTTTAGCGAGATAGCTTTCAGGACAACGCCGTAATGAGACTACAACCATGTTCATGGCGCTGGTAGTGAATTCACAATACGTGTCAGCCGTAAGGTTCTTTGCCGTGGGCTGACACCCTTCGCTGTAGTAATACGGTTCGCTGGTTAATGGGTTTAAACTTTTAACGCCCCAGAGCGACACAGGATATGAGAGACTCCGTATTGGAGGTCTCTTTCGACCACATGGAGTTCCTTAACGCGTACCGACATCGCACATCACACGGGCCTCTAGCATCTGGCCGGAATCGAACCCACGTCTTTCAGGTCAGTAGTCGAGCACCATAACCCAGAAGTTGCAGTGGGGCTCACATAGTTTTTGAATAATAATAATAATAATAATAATAATAATAATAATAATAATAATAATAATAATAATAATAATAATAATAATAATAATGATGATGATGATGATGATGATGATGATGATGATGATGATGATGATGATGATGAAGTTTCATATGACGTGTGCAGCCAAGCTTGGGCACTGATAAGGTCATCGCTCAATCTCGAGTTTGCTTGAAAAGAGAGGTGACCTTCAAGCGTACTTCATCTTTTTTCTTTGTCGAAGTTTGTTATTAATATTGGCGGGTTTCAGAGAACAGACGAGAAGCCTGGGGTAAAAACAACGAATGCAACGTTGTGCATCGGACAACCAGTGCACACCATCCCAACGGAATGACTGAGCGATTAACCACACGCTGGGCAACATGCTCTCCATGTACGTGTCCGCTGACCACACCAATTGGGACCGCATACCCTTTGTGCTTCTAATAGCTCCGCTCGGTCTGTGACAGGATCCTCTCCCTTCTTTCTTCTTTGCGGCCACGAATGTTCCTCATTTATGGACACTATTCTTCTGCATCGCCTGGACGCTACAGAATCCACGATTCTACCTGAAGTCGCCACTTATGACGAGGAATACAGACAAATCGCACGTTCTTTTACCGCACAAGGCCAAGCGCGCCAGAAGGACTGTCACGACGAAAACCCGTCTCCTTAGTCATATACGCATGGAACGATAGTGTGGCTTCGCGTTCCCTCCTCTGCTACTAGTCTTTCCACGAAGATAGTGCCTCAATATAACGGCCCTTACCGGGTACGTCAAGTATCCCCGGTCAACTATATTATTCAGCCTCGTATCGTGGTTTTGGGACGCAAAACCCCAACAATTATTTTTATTATAATATTGAGTCTGTTCAACAATCTATGGACCGCCGCTGTCGCGGCCGCGAAACTGTTTACGTCGACCGAATCAAGCCGCACTGTGACCCGCCAGTCGTACCTGTTCCTTAGGTCGCCAGGATGGCTCCTCTTCCGCGGGGGAGTGATATGTTGCATGGATAGGGCGCAGATGGGAGTGACAGCCAAAGACGAAGATGAGGATAAAACAGGGGAGTTTGGAGCACGCAGGCATGCACGACCACATCGCGCTCAAACGTACACTTGGTGGTGGTCCATGACGCTGGCAGCCCGGTCGGCAGCCATGGCCTGCGCAACCGGGTCCTCTGAACGCAGTAGGGTCACCCAATCCTCCCAAGTCTTTAGGTGCTCTAGGGCACGTGGGAGAGGATCCGCCGTGCAGTGTGAAAGGATGTGGATAGCAGAAGCATGAGGTTGAGAGCAAAGAGAATAGACTGAGGTGAGGAAAAGGGGGTGGTACTGCGATAGAAAAGTGGAGAGGGAAGAGTGTGAGTTTGTAGCTGGCGCCTGTCGGTTGCCCAAGGACTTATGCCGTGGAGGATATAGCTGACGCGCTGCCCTACAGTCCTGAGTCCGCTCATTGAAAGTGCGCGCGCTCTTTCGCGAATCCCGGATCGGAGGCCGCGAGAGCACGTTTTAAAGAACCTCGGGATAAGAGGTTAGCGGCCTCGTTTCCAGGATTCCCGGAGTGCGCGGGCATCCCAAATCAACTCCACTTGAAGGAGCGGGGGTGCAGCGGGCGAATCCAGTATGCAAAAAGCAGGGACGTGAGCTCGGCCTCGTGCAAAATTTAGGATTGCGGTTTTGGAATCTGATAAGACATACCGTGCTTCTGTGTTAACGATTACTAAGGCAATGGCAGCTTCCTCTGCATCTTCGGGGGAGGTCTCTGGAGGAATTGCCTATGGGGGAGAGATTGTGATTTACCACGGCAGCGACCGCGTCATCGCCCACGCAGGCTGCGTCTACCCATACGACGTCCACTTCGGAGCCGTAAATACGGTGTAGAGCTTTAGCGCGAGCCCTGCGGCGTTTATCATGGTGGTCGGGGTGCATGTTACAGGGGAGTGGTGTATGTTTGCGGTGCAGGGGTCTTGATATGGGCAGTGATGTAGGATCATTGGCGGGTTCCAGGGAGAGAATAGGGAGAAAGGAAAGGCGGGTTCCAAGAACATGGCTGGCTTTCGCCCCCATTTGTCCGCCCAAGATGCCATGCTACAAGTCACCCACTACATTTTCGACCCGCCCATTCCAAGCCACACCAAGGCAGTCCTGGCTCTTATCCAAAGATCGTGTTTAACGTCATGCGATCCTAACAGCACTTCCTCCACTGAACGTGGGTACACGTACGAAGATGAGAACAGTTGTTGTTGGTGGTCGCGCTTCCTCCGCTTTGACAGCTGATTGATTCACCTGTGCTCGTTCTGTAATAAACACCTCACGGGCTGAACGCTAAACGCGTACCATCGCGAAGTTTTTCGTTGTAAGTTTACTTTGACCTTGACCGGTCACATTCGCTAGTGCTATGTGAAATCTCACGATCTCTTGGCATCTGTGATCACGGATTGCTCTGGAATAAGAGCATTGCAAATATATGATGACCGACGGCCTGCGGTAAAGGTGCGCTCCCACACCGTTTAACACCGGCCATCTCGTTTGCGTTATCTCAGAAAGCTTTGAGATGCGTCACGGTCAACGGCTCCAGGTTAACTTTGACGACGCCGGTCTCTTGAAAAGCAAAAACAGTGCACGCAGGTTTCTTCCATGCTGCAGCTCCGATAGGAATGGGGCCGCCGCAGCGTGTAGATGACCTTCTGCTGCGCACAAGAGCGTCGTAACCAACACCAGCGGTTGTTTACAAACACTAAACTTGTCTTGTGACAAATTATCGTTACGGGCCATCGGCTGACATGCGTCAGAAAGACGTCTGTATTCTTTCGCTGTGCGATCCCGCTGCACTGCGGGAACTATACGGCACGTGACAGCTGTTCAACGGTGTCATCCTCACAAATTTTCTCACATTTTCGCGCTTCATTATTGTTGGCTTCCAACATGGCTAGTTACGGGTACGTTTACGTTATCTCAGCATACGCGCGCAAGTCTCATGTGAACTATCTTTGTGCTACCTGTTAGTGACTCCGCTAGCTCGATTATATTTCGCCAGGTGCAGCTTCCACCGCGCTGCACCGTTTTAGTGAAATTCGTGCGTGAAACGACAGGCTAAAAGAAGAAAGCAAAAAAAAAAGGGCAGCCTATAGGCGAGTAAACAGAAAGAATAATAAGAACGAAGAAATAAAAAGAAGAAAAAGCGCGCTTGCAGGAAACGAGTTTTTTTCTTCGTCCCTTCGTTCTCTCCGAAATATTCTCACCGAACGCGGAACGCTCTTTCTCGGCTATCCCTCCCCCGCCCGCCTCCTCCTCTCTCCCGAGCCGTTATAGCGTACGCACACAGACAGCGCCAGCAGCGAGGTATATCTCGCTCGCCCGTTTGTGGACACCCCTCCTCACCGGACTGGTCGAGTTTCCACGGCGGCTGCGAAGAACGTGTACGCAGAGTGCCACTTGCCATGTTCTCGGTCATCGCGTTCGTCGTAGCCGCCGTCCTCTGCTGCTCCGTTCAGCGGTGCGCGGCGGACGACGTACGCGCGACGCCAGCCGTGCCGTCGTCGACGCCGAACCCCGGCGGCGCCTCCACGGAGGAGCTCAAGTCGGCCTCCAACGAGTCCCTGGTCGAAGCACCGCCCCCTCCTACGACGCAGCAGTTGGACCCGGACTACGGCGAAGGCGAAGACGACGCCGAAGATGAAGAGGAGCAACCGGCGAACGACACACAGGTGACGACATCATCCTCAGTCGGTCCTTCGGTAGGCCGTAGGGTCGATTTCCTTTCGCCGTGCGACCATACTTCCGGCGTACTTATGCGACAAAGCCTCCGAAGCATCTCCATCGCGTCGTCAATCTTCAATGACAGTTAAGTACAGACGCCACATACATACAAAGTGGCTCCGGTTGATTCTTCATAAAACGGATCTATAACACACAAGTGCTTGGATATTTCTACTAAACATAACAAAGTCAGAACCATAGGCTAATTAAAACGTGGTTACTGTTTTAATCGCCTCTGTGTGGGATTTATAATTATTTTTTCAACTGAAGAAGAAACAGCGAGGCAAGATTCATAAATACAACTGGAGTGATGACAGGACCTCAAAAAATAACAAGGAAAAGAAAAGAAAAAGAAAGAAAGAAAGCTATTGACGTATCGGTGTAATTCAAACACGCCAAGAACACGAATCTCACTGCATTTAATAGGTGTACCTCAATACGTTGTGTCAGTTGCCCACGCTGCGTACTGTCTTAAGCGCTATTGGATTCCCTTCAAAATACATAAACTTGCCCATTCGGGACACTCAGTTGACTCCTTATGAAAGAAAAGCCCGTTCATCAAGCCTTTCCTCTATAAACACGAACTTATCAGCAGTCCATTGTAATGTGCCAGTTTGTACAAGTGTCATCTGGATGTATATGTTGTGAGTTACACGCGCTGATTATATTTGCGTTAGCTTTATTCTTAGTGTAAATGAACTTCTCCGAAACTGCTACGTAATAAAATATTCAGATACAAACGGGAAGAAGTACGTATTTACAGAGGGCACGAAAACACAATTAAAAACGGCATAAATGAAAATCCTGGCGCTCTCTCGTCATTACGATAATTAAAAGGCTACAACGACACTTTCTCATTATTGCCCGCCTTCTTAACGCCCACTGCGAGACGAATGTTGTTTCACTGATGTCGATTTTTGGTGCTATTGTCAAGGTTTATGCGTCGCAATCTCTGTGACAAAGCCTGTTTGCATTCTCCGCATGGAGCGCAGCCGGCACGCGCAGATAAGTGGTCCCGTAGAGCGTACAGTGATTCTTCCGTACCTAAACTGTCGTTACGCTAACAACTTTCTACTCGTTCTGTTTTTTTTCCTTCCTTGAGAACCCCTCCATTTCGCTCTTTTTGTCTCTCTCTCTCTCTTTGCCTCCTTTTGTGTTTTTGTGACTCCTCAAAAAAGCACGCCATGTAATGAATATTAACGGCGGCATAACGTTATCTGCTCATTAAGATCTTCCGCCTACGCCGACACTTCAAGGCGCGTTGAAAGCCCTCGGCCCCCTAACCTCCGCCGATTTCTTTGCTTTTCCTTTTTTTTTTTCACCTTCACACAACACGATAAACGGAGACTTCGGTCGCAAAAGAGCACCCATGTACTCTCCTCCGGAAGGGTTCTTTGTAAAGCTACAATGCTGGGCCTTTAAGATGTACATTTGGGTCGCAGGCGATGTTCGTTGTCGAAATATGGCTTTGTAACCCCGCACCGTACGTTCGTCAAACAAAATAGGTCCTGCCGTTGACTTTGGCTACTGGTGTTGCCGACATTTTGTTATCTTGTGTTTTTAGGTATCCCTTTCCCTTTACACTGCTTCTCTAGTCTCTCTACAGTATAAGAGGACGCGGTCGCCCTGTACTTTTTAATCATCGACCGTAGCTAGGCCTTCCCGTGTGTGTATATATATATATATATATATATATATATATATATATATATATATATATATATATATATATATATATATATATATATATATATATATATTATATATATATATATATATATATATATGTGTGTGTGTGTGTGTGTGTGTGTGTGTGTGTGTGTGTGTGTGTGTGTGTGTGTGTGTGTGTGTGTTGCGCGAGAGGCCCTCTTCGCCAATAGCTACGTGCGTAAATACGTAACTGTGCGTAGCCTGTAAACTGGTCTCGCTCCGTCTGCATCTCGGGACCTCTAAGGACATTAATGTTCCTGGTCAAGTTCATTTCTCTAGCACAGAGCGTGTTTACCTTACTGATTGACAAGCCTTCCTGTCGAGTAAACAGATAACAACGAATGCAGTTGTACACCGCACGTCTTTAGCTAATTCTACACTGCAGACATACAAGTTAATGAACTCATGTTTTATGGCGCAAAAACGACTAAAGCTAGGCTGCGCCAGCCGTGCAAACATATTTTCGCCGAAGCTGAATCAATAAGCTTAACGATGACTTTACGAAAGTTACAAGAGGCGATGTATTAATTCTATAAAGTTGAAAGAAGTGCCCTCTTCTTGAAGAAAGCGCACTATGAGATAAATAGACTACACATGTGATGCTCGAAGTTTTCTCAACGGTTCAAGTCATTCGTGCAATCTCCACCTTCTCCCTCAAGCTGTTCGTCCTTGCGTAACGGGATGACGTACTTCTGACCAGCCACTCTAAATATTTTCTTACGCAAATAACGATTGCTCATGTGTCAATCGTGTCTGAGGATTCTCCTTAAGTCACAGAAGGGAAAATAGTGGAAGGCTATGTTCTGAATAAACATGAGTGGTCGTGCATGTTCAAAGTTCGATAGCGGGGACAGCGCATGACTGCGTACGCTTGAAAGAAATCTCACTGGCGAATACATGCAACATTTGTCTTTGTTTAGCCGCTTTAAAGAGGAAGAGATAAAACAAATTGTCGCGTTAGGACTTTCCGAATGCCACAAAGATACTCAATTTTAGACATTACGTAGCGATTGTTTTTTTTTCTTGTTTCTTTTTTTTTTGCGACGCTTGCTTTCCGTGGTCACTGTGAAGGACAACAGTACAGAACAGCAATGTGAAATCAAGTACGCTTGTCCTTACTTTTTAGTAGAAAGTACAGAATTACGACTATCTTAACATTGGATTCTTGTTTGTGGTGGATACAATGATAAGGGGATTATGCTATAACAGTATCGGTAGTTTCAGCGTAGATTCTGGGTAGGTTTATTGGTTAGCTTTAGCTAAGCTTGTGTGCGTTGGTTATGAAAATATTATTGAGCGCTGGAGGATTTTTATTTATTTTTTTTTCACGCTCAGCCTTCTTCCCAGACAAACTCATATCCGTCAAATGCATGGTAAACCTCAGATCCAGATGTGTTGGAGCGAGACGAACAGCGCAAACATATTTGATTCGAATACATAAATTACGTATGATGTAATTAACACCGCTGATAACATATGCAGCTAGTTTTCAGACTTGTTAAAAAGATGGTTTAGGTTGAAATGTAAGACGATCAAGTAGCCCTTTAAACGTGGGTTTAACGGAAGAAGAAGTGAATGGGGGAGGGGGGGAGGAGGGGAGGAGGGGGGGAGGCGGTGACCTTTTTTTTAATACTTCACTTGCAAATTGAAACCTTAAAACGAAGCAGACTCGTTGTAATTGTGTAAACGCATGGCCGGCGGACTTTTCTGACGCGGAATTTTGCATGTTCTTCGGCTCGACCGTATGGACAGGATACATCCGGGGATTTGCCCTAGTCGAAGAGGGAGAAGTTCGACGTCTCCGATTCAGTTATGGAATGGTGAATACGCACATTTCCCCCGAACCCCGAGTGTTATTTCAACTAAAGCGCGCTTTAATCTAAGGGCATTTAAAAAAATGATGAAACATTGTGGTTTCTTAATGCTTTCATTTTGTCTCAAGGAGTAGTACGCCTTATTTGAGCTCGTTATAAAATGGAAAACCGCTTATTTTCACGAATTCACTCAGTATTCTCCAATGCACTTCAAGTTCATTTATTTTCATAAGCCCGATCCTTGTGGCTTGCTTTTTTTTTCTGCCTGAAAGGAAAATTACGCGCTTGTTTTTATATCTGTAAGAAACGATAACATGAACTATAAACTCGCGGCCGCGTGGTCTCAGCCGGCGGTCGGTAAAACTCGGACGGGCCGAAATTCCATCGAATGGCTAAACCGATCCGCATGGACACATTACTTGGCTATTGATAAAGAAGGACTGAGACACGTTCACAACGATCTCGACGTAGAGTTTATGGTAAGGCCAAATTAGTATCTGATATTTTAGTGCTGGTATACGCGCGGTGATGAACGGTGCTAGCTCTTAAGAAGGAGCCGCTTACTCACGAGGAAAAAACAATCTTAAAAGAGGGTCATTTCCTTTTCCTCAGTGCTGCGAGAGGTGTTAGCCTTGTGGAACAGAGATACCTAGCCTTTGTTTGGACACACACTCTTTCTAGAAAGCGCTGCCGTTGCGACGGGGTCTTAACTCTAAACAAACTTAACAGGACTCGGCGCTCGTCCATGTAACCGTGTTAATTTTTGCGCATAACCTCCTTCCGCCTCTAATCTTTCGTCAAACGTTTTATTTTTTTTTATTATTTTTTACGAGATAACATTGTCACACAGTCTGTAACTGCAGGTTCAGTTGCCATGAGTCGAATACAGAATGAGGAAAAAAACGGCGTTTGCTCTCATTGCAAGAGACTATACCCGCGATATTCGAGCTTGAGGCGTCTCAGGGACGCGTAATTTGTCTTGCTCCTATTATTTTCTCTCTTTTTTTTCGGAGCTTTTGTGCCTTACAACACGTGAAACAATGCCTGGATTGTGCTGCGCCTTCACCAGAATGATTTCACATTCACACAAGAGAAAAAAAGAAAGCGGGGGGGGGGGGGAGAGAAACGGAAAATGCTGAGTTGGACGCGCATTGTAATGCGACCGTGGTCTAAAGCGCACCGAGCTTTTTCTTCTTTTTTTTTCTTTGCGTGCGTAGACATAATGTACTGCAAAGACAATGTGGCCAAGAAAAACTTCGAAGTCCCAGAAGAGATGGAAGACCCCGAAGCGATGGAAGGCCTACGCCAACGACGACGTGCCCGTGGATCTATGAGAGGTGCGAACGCTTTATTCCAGAGCGACGTCCTGTCTCTGCATTTTTGGACATCCGTGTCGTGTCTGTGACTGTCTGTGGTTTAACTCGAACCTTTCTGCGCCGAGAATCAAGGTAGAAACAACATAGCATGACCTAGCTAAAGCCTAGCAACGACCTAGAAGCAATCGGATTAGTCTTCAGAATCGTCGAGTTTCGCTTTTTGAAGCCTTGCGCGGCTTAGTGCAAGCTTCGCCATTTTTTTTTTTTCTGGCTTATGGGGTTCAAGGTCCTAAAACGACTCAGGCTGTGAAAGACGCCCCTAGTGGAGCAGCGTGGCTAATTTCGATCACCTGGGGTTCTTTAACATGCTCTGACGTCGCACAGTGCACGGACCTCTAGCATTTCGCCTTAGAGTGGAAAAACTGACATACTGTTACAAAGTAGTATAATAATATCAGAAATATGGATTTAAAGACACCGTAAAAGTTTTTTATAAAAAGTAAATAAAGCATTTACCATGCTTCTCAAGAACAATTTGCCGAGACACTGACAGGTCGACAGCTCGCTGTCCTTCTCTGTTAAATACTTAAAACTATCGTATGCACAAAAGGCAACTCTGTCCCATACTCGTGTCGTTCATTGCCATCCCAATCAGACACACCATCAACAAAGTGGGCAGGTACTCACGTGACTTTTCAAGCTCCGATTATGAAGAAGAAGATGATGATGATGACGATAACATAGCAACACCGGATTTAAGCGAATGCGAGAGGGACCCTGTGAGGTTTTTAAATGCGAAGCATTTCTTAGCGAACTACTGCGACTTTGAGCGTATCTATCTATCTATCTATCTATCTATCTATCTATCTATCTATCTATCTATCTATCTATCTATCTATCTATCTATCTATCTATCTATCTATCTATCTATCTATCTATCTATCTATCTATCTATCTATCTATATCTATCTATCTATCTATCTATCATCTATCTATCTATCTATCTATCTATCTATCTATCTATCTATCTATCTATCTATCTATCTATCTATCTATCTATCTAGCCGCCTACGACTTTGTGCTCTCCTGGCTGTTTCGTTAATCGGATGTATACCAAAATTGGTGTGTCATAACATGGCCTTATTACGAACATAAATGACAGGTCATATCATGAAAATCATGACACGCATGTCATGAACAACATGATTTACATTCCACGGCCTTTGGGCTCCCTGGCCGTTCCGTTAATCGGATGTATACCAACATTGGTGTGTCATAACATGGCCTTATCACGAACACAAATGACAGGTCATATCATGAAAATCATGACACGCATGCCATGAACAGCATGATTTACATTCCACGGCCTTTGGGCTCTTGCGGCCATTCCGTTAACTTCATATATACCAAAATTGGTACGGCGTGACAAGAGTTCATGACGAACATAATGAAAGGTCCTAACATGCAAATCATGACGCGCATGTCATGTGCAGCATGATTTACATAACATGGTCTCGGGGCGCTCGCGGCCGTTTAAATGAAGGGATGCATACGAAAACTGGTATGACGAGACATTTCTGTATGACGAACATAACTGACACGTGGTAACATGAAAATCATGATAAGCATGTCATGTGTGACATGATTTACATGCCACGCTCATGGCGCACTCGCGGCCGTTTCGCTAGATTGATATACACCAAAATTGGTATTGTGCGATGTGACTTTATGAAGAACATGAATAACAGGTGGTAGCACGAAAACCATGACATCCATGACATGTATGTCATGATTTACATGCCACGCTCATGGTGCATTCGCGTCCGTTTCGCTTGCGTGATATACACCAAAATTGGTGTTACGTGACACGACTGCATGACGAACGTAAGTGAGACGTGGTAACATGAAAATCGTGACATGCAAGTCATGTACGACCTGATTTACATGCCACGCTCATGATGCGCTAGCGGCAGTTTCAGTAGATTGATATACACCAAAATTGGTATTGCGCGATGTGACTGTATGGATAACATGAATGACAGTTGGTAAGATGAAAACCATGACATGCATGTCATGTATGTCATGATTTAATTGCCACGCTCATGATGCATTCGCGGCCGCTTCGCTAGCTTGGTATACACCAAAATTGGTATTGCGCGACGCCACTGTACGACGAACGTAAATGAAAGGCGGTAACATGATAATCATGACATGCATGAAATGTACGACATGATTTACATGCCATGCTCATGGCGCACTCGTGGCCGTTTCGCTAGATTGATATGCACCAAAATTGGTATTGAGCGATGTGACTGTATGAAGAACATGAATAACAGGTGGTAACATGAAAACTATCACATGCATGCCATGTATGTCATGACTTACATGCCACGCTCGCGGTGCATTCGCGGCCGTTTCGATAGCTTGATATACACCAAAACTGGTATTGCGCGATGTGATTGTATGATGAACATTAGTGACAGGTGGTAACATGAAAAACCATAATATTCATGTCATGTATGGCATGATTTACATGCTCTACTCATGGTGCACTCGCGGCCATTTCGCTCTTTTGATATACACCAAAATTGGTATTGCGCGATGTGACTGTGTGACGAACATAAATGAGAGGTCTTAACATGCGAATCATTTTATGCATATCATGTACGGTATGATTTACATGTCACTGTCATGGTGCGCTTCCGGCCGTTTTGTTAACGTGATATATACCAAAATTGGTATGGCATGACACGAGTGCGTGATGAACATAAACGACAGGTCATGCATTTATATTCCAGAATATGCGTTTCATTGGCATGGTGTACACTAGATTGTGCATGCATGCGTGCATGGCAAACATGCGATATATGGTGGACTAGATGCCATGGCATGAATGATTTCATTTGGCTCAAAGACAAACAAGGCGATGTATGCACCTCTTTGCTGGCTGCTTCGCGTTACATCGATTCCCACAGTGCGTGGGATCTGCCGAATTTTTTTTTCTCCCAAAGGGATCGTAAACATTACTTGAGGGGTGTTATACATTTGTGGGTGAAATCGCTTGACTATACAAAAAAAATGAAACAAAGTGAGAAAGACACTTGTAAGTAGTGCAAAGTGCTTTTATTCCTTTATTTTTATGTGATCGGGCTTCACCCACGAAAAATCTATTACCACAGTTCGCCGCAGGCCGCGCCACAATGTTTAGGAAGCTTCGCGATGGTTTTAGACTGTCCTGATAAGATTGCGTACACGACGCAGGTAGTCGAGTTTATTCTGACGCTAACGCGAGCCCCAGCTATAACACTGTAATGTTCGATCACTCTTGTATAAACGAAGACCAATTCCGCCGACGATCAGATTATCAATGACCGACGTCCGACGTCCGTGCTCGCCGCTATCATTGTACAGCTAGTATTGATTTTAGTATACTGCTTGCACAGGCACAGATAAGTGGGCGTGCGTATGGTTAATCTCTCTGCTTTTTGCTGCTCCTATTTGTCTCTCGTGCCCCAGAAACAAGTATGTACAGTAAATCTAAGCACCAACTTGTCCAAGAAGATCTTTTGGAATTATACCATATCACGTTTAAATGTTTGCGGTCAAATATTAGCACTGGCGGATATATCAGGCCATATAATCGAGATGCTTAGAAGATAAACTGATTGATTAATTGATTAATTGATTCTTTACAGGAGAGCAATGTCTCGTGAACGAAAATAGTTTCCCCCTGATATCTGTCAAGAACTTAGCTTTCTCGTAGGCATGGTCTGCACGCAGCACCGTAACAAGCTAAAAAAAAAAAAAAAATCCGCTGATAATTCAGTCAATGCATGGGCTAAGGCTAAATTCAGACAATGTTAATGTTGTGAGTGCGAATAGGGAGCACTAGACATAATACTAGCCAGCCTAGCCGAGATCAGCCATAATCTAGCTAACACAAGCCAACAGCCTACTGCTAATGTGTTCTGGTAGCGTGCAATAAATAATACGGTGGTTGAAGTGATGTGACTTAGTGAGAGGCTATACTGCATTGCTTTGGGGATGTGTCTATACCTTCCCTTAGAAATCAGACATCGCAGTGCGTTACAGACTGCGGGTGCAAGTTGCCAAGGAAGGGATTGTCTTCAGAATCGCCCGCATGGAGTGATAGGCGACGACATTGTCGTAGCCTGCTGGTCTTCCATCGCGAGACATGTTTCGGCTGTACAGACAGATCGAATGCCCCCCTTCATTAGCTTCCTCCACAATTCATTACCCGAATAACTGCCGGCGGAAAAGCGACGCGCCTAAGTAACCACGATATTTCCGAACTTGCGACCAGCGCAGCGGAACGCTTTCCTGCGAAGATAGTGGTCTCATTAGAACGAGTTACGGCAACGTATAGAAGGCCACCTGCTGCGGCCTGGTCTCCGGGGAGACATATGTCCCATTTAGTCGCTTGGGGTGAGGTGCTGTATCTTGCGACTCTCTCTGCTTGTAAGGGTAGCTCTGTCATAATTACCGCTGTAAGCACGCTTCCATGAACGACGTGAGGCTTTTTTATAGTCAATCCGTAGCGCGTGTGTGGTGGATCAGAAATCACTTCTGAAGTTTCTGATGAGCGATAAACAGGGCCATGTATTTTGTTTTCCCGCTGCTGCGCGTTGTTTGTTTCTGCAGCACGGCTGGCATTGCAAATTGCAAACCCGTTTTCGATAAGTGCCGAGTGGTGGGGCGAAGTGGATCCCAGTTAATGCGGGAAATAGTTGAGGCAGATGAGGTTGTTAGAATAAGCGCACACTACGTAACCATGCCGTCCATTGCTTTGACGGAAACAGAAATTCTATATTTGTCGCGTGCGCATGACAAGCACAAGTAATGTAGGCTTTCATTACATATCATATTTTAATGTTTCTTGCTATTTTTGTTGATCTTATGTTTTTTTTTATGTTCGCTAACCTCTCGTGTTCTTCCGTTTATTTCATGCAATAAACTTTAGTTGCAAGTCAGCGCATCGTCCGTTGTGTTAGTTACTCTCCTTTTAGTTCATGTCGTTTCCGCGCTGTTAGCCTTTGACATGTTTGCGTAGTTGTACATATGGTTCTCGCGGTGTTCTAACTTCGGCATTCTCATTCAACACTGCACAAAATTGCGAAATGACAGGACGGTCGACACTTAGTAATTTTACATAGTAATTCTTCAGTGCACGGCTTTCTCGAAAAAAAAAAATTCGATCTATCGAGTCGCAGAAGATAATATTTTCTCCTGAGCATGTGTGGAGAAAGTAGGTTTATTGCCAAGGTTTTTATCTAGTGGTCCAACAATATATTACGGTAAGTTCTGATGCGGAATACCCTAGTGACGTTCCTGCGATATTCATTTATTGTGATTTTCCGCCTGCCAACTTTTTGCGACGTTACGTTGGCTGGTCAACGTGGGATGAATTTAACAGTGCACAGCGCGTCTACGTGATTCTGCTTTGTCAAATAACGCACTAATAAATAAGCTAAATTTTAGAGTTTCTCGAAAACTTCGATAAGTTTACGAGCCACGCTATAGTGGGAGCTGCGCAGGAAACACCACGAATAAACGTATAAGAACTCACAGACAGAAACCACGTGTTCGTCCCATAATCATATTGCGGTTTTGTTACGCTAAATCCCCCGAATGAAATTTCATTTTTAAATAAAGAAACAATGGTTACTACAACGAGAGCAACGAAGAAAGCTCTTCAACATCGTTTTTAAACGCTTTCCGGAAACAAACAGGCCTCTCACTTATAGCCGCGCGGAATACCCGCTAATCCACTTTCTGGAGATTTCATGAGCATGCAAGCGAAAAACACGAAAACGGGATATCCGATGCACAGCGGTTCGCCGGACTCTGATGCGGCAGTTGCGAAATACGCGCACGTAATAAAAAGGAATACACTCGGGTGAATTTCGAGGTGCGCTCAATTTTTGTTGCGCATGCGTAATACGTATCACGCGCCACCGCATCTGCACACGATGTGCCTCAAACGAGCTTTAAGAGGCGTCAGCTGGCGTACACGCATCACTGAGAGGCTCCGAAAGGCATGCACAGCATTCAGAGCGATGGTGCGTGAGATGGGAGAGGAGGAAGGGTCAAAGGATTGAGCAAAGCGTGTCAGTGATTCGCGCGCGGAAAAATTTGTTTGCGCATAGCCGACGCGCACGCGCGCACCCGGACTTGAAACAAAACAGACGCAAAAGCAAGAAACACAAACAGCTCTCGCTTACAAACACAAGAACTTGGACGCTGTCTCAGTAAATATGTGCAATGCTACCGAAGTGGTAACTGCGGCAGACCTATAGCAGAGTGGTCTTAAGCGCTCAATATGTCTATAATGTGACCCGTTCCATCTGCGTTCGAGAAAGTATAGTAAACAGGCGAAATTAGGATGCGTAGTATGAGGTTGACACATTCTATTGGCGAGTGTGCGAGTGTGAACGGTTACTCGTAAGCCTTTTTGAGGCGTGATATCAAAGTATTGGCGGTGGCTACTCGACCACATTGCGTGGCTTTTAAAGACAGTAAATTTCGGTGCGCTACATGCCAAAACCACGATCTTATCATGAAGCACGTCTCAGTAAGGGACTCCGTATTAGTTTTGACCTTCTCGGGTCAGCAGCGCAATACCGAATCCGCTGGGCTACCACGGCGGGGTCTCTGCTCGTGGCTTTCGTAACGCTGCACGTTTTTGGGTGAGACGAAGGGCTGCATGCGCGAGGCATCCTTTTCTATCCACACCTGAAATGCCTCGACTTCTCCCGGGCCGCAGCCATGCGCGAAGGAAACAAAATATAGAACGAGGTTGACTTAAAAATGGAGTCTATGTTACACTCGCACGATCCTCAAACGTTGGTATATTTTTCACCTTTTTTTTCTCGCTTTGTATTACGTTTGACGGGATGTGTGGAAGGGGAAAAAAAAAGTAAATAGTCTCGGCAGACGCGAGGTGTGCGTCAAATGTCAGCGCAGTCGTGACCGAATTCTCAGAGAGCCACGCTCGCAGTGCCCTCCTGCGGCAAACGTCGCTTCGTTTATTTTTTTTTCTTCTTCCTCTTTTGCCTTGCCGCATTTTCCTTTCTACTTTTAACGTGTTTCTCGCGAAGAGGGACGCTAGATTTCACCATTAAAAAGTGCCTGCGACGCGTGGGAACGTTGGGTCAGTTTTGGGGGAGACAGTGGTTTATGCGTCACCTCCCCCCTCACTACCCCCCCCTCCCCTTTATGACTGGCACTGCACTCTAAACCCCACGGCCCATTTTCTTTTTTTTTTCTTTCACAAGACTGCCCAAGCAAAATTTGGTACCTCCGTCCATTCAAGTAAACTGCAATTCTGAATTAACGGCTGGCTAAATGAGAGTGCATGATATAATTATTTTGCAAATGCAAGGAAACGGGGTCCTGTTCTAGCGTTTCTTCTCCTGGGATTAATAATAACTATTTTTTACGAGACGTTCATTTCTATTCTCTTCATTCCCGGTATTCTCGTTTCGAAGAGGAATATGAAAAATTATTTCCGTTCAAGCTCCACTTATGGAGCTTCGTTAACGTCACGAAACGCCGAAAGTTCAACTCTCTTGAATCTCGAGTATAAAGCACTAGATCACGAGTAACCTTTTTAGGCTGTTGTTATTTTCTTCATCCTCTCGTCATATATATATGTGCAAGTACATTGTTCTTTGTCTTTCACAGTAGGAGATTATATTTTCGAGAGAGTCAGTTATTTTACTATGCGGTCTCTGCGAACTATTGTAACTTTGTAAATGACAATAGGCAGTTATAGTTTAGCGTTAGCAGTGATAGCGGAGGTTAAGGGAATAGCGTTACCGTGCCGCAAACGTTAGTTGGGGACAGCGCGTTTTAGTTTAGCGGGATAGCGTTTACGTGCCCAAGCTGGGACGGTGGCATCATCTAGCGGAGGGTGAATGCGTTTAAAAAAAAGTGAACAGAAAAAAAAAGTAAGAATGCTTGCCTGTATCCCCGCACGCAGCAATATTACTTTTTTAGTAACAATAAAAGTAAATAAATATGAACCACGCACCAAAAGCGAAAATGTTTATGTTGCAAATTTGTTTACACCGATCTCCTAGTTGGGCCGGAGGGTCGTTAGAAATGGGAAGCGATTTCAAAAACTACGCTAAGTTATCCGTAATACTCGGGCGTCGAAGCTACCTGAAGGCAAGCGAAGCCATTCTACGCAGTCGTTTGCTGCGAAAGAAGGGAATCCGTCCACATCAACGCTAAATTCAGTTCGAAGCGGGCGTCCAAAACCGCCGCCATGTTTTACGTACACTACGTTAACCACGCAAAGACGGTAACGCTAACTCTGAATACCGGAATACCGTGTGTGAACTGCGCATTGCGCACGCCCGGTAAACATAGCCGCGCCGCCGAAAGCGATTGCCGTCCACCTCGAATCTATCAAGTGGCCGTCGCGAGCTCTGTCGCTCGTTATCTCCGTACTGATGCTTTTATTTGCTTTAGGTTCACGTCCTTAAGCTTCGACAGTAAGTATTACCGGAATACCGGACATACTAAAACCCTCTAATAGCGAGCGTACAGTAAACGCTACGGGTCGTTTACCGTACTGCGCATGCGCGTTTCGATCCCGCTATTCCGCTAAGCCCGCTATTCCGTTAAGCCCGCTAAACTATAACTGGATACTAACATTACGACGGAGCGTACTTACGTCATCAGACATCCCATCTTTTCAGATGCGTTTTCCTATGTTCAGGGTAACAAACCTGCCTTCTCTTATTAAACCCGCTCTCACCCTTTCTAGACGCCCCGGGAGCCGAAAACTAATCATTAGCACTCTTACACCATGACAGGACTTCATCCGAGACCTTTTCCTCGTGCGTCATTGTTTTACGAACGTGGACAGATTCACGAACGTTTCATGAAACATCGATAAAAAAAACGTAATGAACACACATCTGTAACAACTACGAAGAGCGTATCCATTTTGTAATAAGTCACTGTACAACCCGATATGAGGCACACGCGAAATTTGATTCATTTTGTACGACTCATCCCCGGCCCATTTCACCATGTCAGTATCTGCTAGCAACGCAGAAACAGGCCCCGCACACATGAAAAGGTCGCAAATCGCTCTCACTCCCCGCCCTGAGGATGAACGCAACATGACGACGTGCCTAGATACAGTCCGCATATATCGAATCACGTGTGTACTTTTATAAGACTTATTTGAGAAAAAAAAAGCGGGAGGGCGAGCTTTCGACAATCCAAATGTCACAACCTGCTCAGCCTAATGAAAGAAATTGAAGTACGCTTGCGAAACAAGACGCCCAGAAATGATTTAGAAGAAA
Organism: Rhipicephalus sanguineus; assembly: GCF_013339695.2. Lineage (NCBI taxonomy): Eukaryota > Metazoa > Arthropoda > Arachnida > Ixodida > Ixodidae > Rhipicephalus > Rhipicephalus sanguineus. The sequence goes on along the minus strand of NC_051177.1, from coordinate 22,798,529 downwards.
ATGCTAAAAAAGGATACGAAGGCATGCCAATTTCGTATGCGGGGCTGCTCTAGCAATAGGGCAGATTTATGCAGCATTTCACAGTATAAGCTGAAAGCTCAGAAAGTATTACACTAGAACTGAGATAACTGCACGCGCCAATTACTGTTTTATCATTTTTTTTTTTATTCTAGCGAGGCGAGCCACTCTTAGACGCGACTTCATCAAATTTGTTCGCGAGCGGTTCGCGAAAGAACTTCACATGCCCGAGGCTAAAAGGGTCGCCTCATCAACCTATATACGCTAGCACACGTGCCGACATCTTGGCTATAGCGGACGAGATTCAATTTCCGACGAACGAAGTCGTACTCATTTGCCGCGCCTTACATTTCCTTGCCGGAGTGCGTTGCCATCACAATATATATATCAAACCTCAGCACGAGCGAATACGTATGCCGAAGACGGCAAGAATGGTTGGCTTCTTCGTAGATATAGCAACGTCAGTTTTCTCTCTACTTACATGTGAGTATAACTCTTATAGAGTTTGTTATTGCAACACCAGCTTGCTTTTAAGCGAAATTGGGGGGGGGGGGGGGGGGACTTTGTTTCAACGACTCACCAACAAAGGCGCAAGTTAAGGGAATAAGTTTGTTCTGTGAGGCGACCACTCAAACAACGTGCACCGCATCACTGGCGTAGCCAGGGGTACCCCTCTCAAAGAATGTTTTTTTTTTCAATTTTGCATTTGATTTTGTGTGTGTGCGTGTGCTTGTATGTGTGCACATGCGCCGAGCCTACGTAAAGAATGGTTGAACCCCCCTTCCCGAAATAAATTTCTTGCTACGCCCTGCACCGCATTGAAAGGACAAACGGGCAAAGGTCAGCAACTCTGTTGATGTTGTAGGAGAAATGTGATCCTAAAGCGAAAAAAAAAACGACGCGCACAGAGCTGAGCCAGATAACCTGACGAAGCTAACGTGTAAACGGGCCAGTAAATTGATTATGATTGTCAGGGCTTCACAGTGTAGGTTGCACTTGGTCTTATATAGCTCGAACGAATTATATTGAGATTAAGGAAGAACTTTAAAAATTTCGACTGGAACACAGACCTCTGCTTTCACATTTAAATAAACTTTCACTGGGGCAAACTGTTTCTCTAATATTTGATTTACTGTCATTGATGAAGGCGTAGTAAACAGGACCCCCAGTACACTTTAGATGCGTTTTTAAAAATTCAGTTTAACCGTCTCTGTGCTTGGTTCGAAAGTACCGTAAAATCTTATAGCGCCCACTAATCTTAAAATGTGCAGAACGTCTCGCAGTTAACTGATGCGTCAGAGCATGCACAATATCATCCATGAATAGAGAAACCAGCGTTGGCACACGAAGAACAAATCGTACCCTAACATTTCAGAGTTCTAGTACATCCCTCGGATAATGGAAAATAGTTGCGCTAGCTCGTTGATACGGTACGCCTGCATCACAAATGGCTGCACGCGTTTATCTGACGCACATTTTAATACGATTAGCGTCGTGCACTTTCTGGTATCTCTCTGTGCTTCCAACAGTATTTTTCGCCAACAGCTGTCACTTGCTAGAAAGTCCATGGCCTAGTGGGTCAGGTTGTTGTACCCAAGGGATTGCGTTTCAATCCAACCATCAGTCCAGCTTAGGTCACTCGATATAAGCCGATCTTTCTGTGTCACAACTAGGCAACATGACAGCAGGCAATGCTAAATCGTTTTTATAGAACGGGCTAGCAGAATTTGACCGCCCCCCCCTCCCTCATACATCACATATCAGCCTGACTGCGCCCACTGCGTGGCAAAGGCTTCTCCCATGTTTCGCCAATCAACCCGGCCCTGTGCGTGCGGAGGCCACGGTATCCCGACAAGCTTACTAATCAGATCTGCCCGCCTAACTTTCTGCCTCCCCCTCACGCGCTTGCCTTCTCTTGGAATCCGACTGGTCTCCAAGAGAAGGCAAACGGACTGTACATCACATGAACAAATAAATCGTGCTGCTATTTTTGAGTGCACATTATATATATATATATATATATATGAAAAAAGAAAGCATTATTTTGACACTTCTTTATTTTCTTTATTCTTCACCCTTTTTTAAGAGTAGATTTACAAATAAGGAGCAACGTAATTAACGTCGATGCCCTTTCTCTCTCTCTCTCTCTTAGCACTTATGTACCGTAACGTTTCAGTCATGTGTTAGTAGGCTGGTGTCGCCTTTGGCAACCCAGTCAACTCTCATTGCTCACTTCGCTTTTTCTTTAACCCACTTCTCTTGCTTCGATAGCCTTGCCCTGCTTTGTGAGAGTCCTTGGCACGCATTTCCTGCATTTCACAGCTCCTTCATGGTCCTTGAAACTCTCTCGCTTTCTTTCAAACAGCTTTCATCGTTCTTCGCTTTTCTTTACTGGGCTGCCTCCCAAAATTTTAGGGACGATAGTTACGTATGTTCTGCGGAGAGGACTGCCCGTGAATTACCAACACATCTCATAATCCACATCGATAAAAACAAATGCAGCACCCCACAAAGCGGGACTGCAAGGACGCGCTCTGGAGTTGCCGATTGATGCTATATGTAGAAAAAACTGAGCGATTATACGTGCAACATGGAGTAATATTTACAGCGATATAACTTCTTTCACGAGTGCAAGCATATTTTCTTCCTTCGCTTTCTAATACGCAACACGAATGTTGATATGCAGTGGCAGAAAAAAAATATATCTGGGCCCTGTCTTCAAAGTCTTCCTTTTGTAAGAAACTTCATTTCTATGGTCGCTTTGTGTATCTCCCGCTGAACCATTGCTTGCGAAGCGTTTTTTGCGTAAGAGTGACTTCGTGATGCCGTTTCACGAACATCCGGACGGAGGTACGATAACACTACTATTATTTATTTCTATTTATTTATTTATTAGTGACCCCTACATCGCTCGAAGGTATTTTTGTAAAGGGGGTCCGAAAAAGCAAACAAGGAAGAATCAGCAGCACAAACATCGGCAGCCAGGTTCAACCGCGCTGAAAACAACCTTTATCAAAACATATCTCAGCTTCCTGTCAACTTCTAAACAGTCTTCATGTGAATTATTCATCGATTGTCAATCTCTTGACCATTAACGTCTTATTAACTCACCGTCCATCAACAGCTAATTTTTCCTTCACTTCTCGTGAGAGTGTTCTTAGCTCTCTGTCACCATTCTAGCTGACAAAAAAAAATGTGGATCTGCATGGGCAGGCCACGTAATTCGAAGGACAGACAACCGATGGTCACATAGAGCGACGGAATGGATACCAAGGGATGGGAGACGTAGACGACTGACAGAGCAGTTAAGAAATCGGGAGGTATAAGATGGAACCAGCTCGCACAGGATGAGTTGAACTGGAGATCATCGAGAGATGCCTTCGTCCTGCAGTGTACATAAAATAGGCTGAAAATTATGATGATGACGAACTTACCATCAACGAACAACAATTTTCCCTTCGCTTCCCGTAAAAATGTTCTAAACTCTCTGTAGTTTTTTTAAGCTAATCCAACATCGTTCTGATTCAGCTGCGAACGTCTTGTGCCAAGACAACCACCATTGTCCTGACATCTACTCTTCATTGAGCTAACTATTCTATTTGCTGGCGTTGTAACTAAACCATGTATTAACTCAAGACCATTGTCGCATAGCATTCATCTCTTTAGTTCTTCTGTAGCAAGCCAAAAGCGTGCCGCCACCCATTCGAATACTTAAGGAGTGCAGTAATTACATGAATGTGAAGTTTATAGCTTTCAATTAAAAAGTTTTTACACCGAATCTCTCAGACCTCACAGGGACTGAAATATTAAATGGACTACTCGAAGCCTATTTGTTTTTACAACGCACGTTGTGCTCCTGACAATCTGTTCCTGGCTTATTCCGTAAATTGAGGCATAATTGAAGGGGAAATTATTCATTAGTGGTTGCGAAGCTATAGAAACAACACGAAAGACGTTGAACCTGGCTTGCGTGGACGTTGGATAATTAACATAATTTCCCGGTAGTTCTTGCGCAACCGGGTTCTCGCTGAAATCTGGCTAAGCTTTCGCGAAATACGAGTGTTGCACGGCGGGAGCATCAAGTATTTAGATAGCAACGGAATATAGCGCGGGTATAGCCGTGGGCGAGCGAGCGGTGGTTTTGTTCGGACGCCCCCGCAAGAGTCGAGTCTGGAGGAACTCGAGTCTGACGAATGAGATCCCTGAGGCGTTCAAGCAACGCCGCCTACTCCTCCGGATATCAATTTTCGAAGGCAGAGAATGAATAAAAAAAGCAATAAAAATGGCACGCGTTCGCACGACGACTTCTTGGTAAGCAGAGCTATTGGTGAGGAGTTTCAACGAATGAAACCCAAGCCCACTCTCCAAAGATGACTGTATAAGCACTGTGCAATGAAACACTATATACTACGAAAGGAAACGAACATTTCAAGTGTATTTGTCAATAGGTAACGTATGAAACGTCAGTGCGATTATGTAATCGAACGTCAACATTGATTAAGAAAGGCGATGCTTCATATACCGAGTCCTTCGTTTACTATTTATTGTAGCAGATGCTAAAATAACGAAAAAGATGTGATGCCGTGAGACAGGTCATTAATGCGCTGACCTTCAACGCACTACTGTATCACTGCTCACGTATTGAAACGCCTCATTTTGCGTAATGACTGACACGCCAATTTATTCGAGGCAACAGCGTCACGTCGCTACGAGTCGGGGTGTACGAATATTCGAAAATTTCGTATACCGAATCGAATGGCATGTTATTCGAATTCGGTACTCGAATCGAATAGTGCATATTCGAAATACCGTATATTTTTCTAATAGTTTTCGAATAATCAGCACCGACGGGATAACCCTAAAGCATCGAAACCTTGTAACAACCAAAGGGCATTTTTCTTCCTTTAATCCCTAAATTACCAATATGCATGCAGCCGAAACTTTTTACGACCCTACAGGCGCTGTAATGATTGCTGGATGAAGGCGTTCTTGCGTAAAACTCCACTCTTACTCAGTTTTTACTATGCAGCAGCTGCATCGCATTAATCATCATGAATTCAGCTTCATGAATAACAAAAGACGCAAGTGTTGTGTTTGCGTAAGTTGTTCTTGTAGATATAGCGTTCAACACTCATCTTTACATGCTTTTGCTGCCTAGGTCCATGTTGTGATGACAGGTGCATGTCTTTCATTACATCTTTAGCTGCATGCTTGGTCTTCGGTTCAAAATTGTTTAGATTGTACGTTTCAATTTCACTTAAAGGTGGGGACAAAGTGTCAACCCCATTACTGTAGTCACCGCTGTACTTTAACCTACAGTTACAAAACATTTCGAAGGCGCTGGTCGCTGCTGTATACGAGCTTACCTCAGTCTTCATAATTGTGGTATTATTTTTAGAAAATTTGTGACGTTTGTTTCAAATAAAATGTTGTGGAGTTCTAAGGCTGTTTTAAAAACGGTTGTCTTACTATTCGAAAGCTATTCGAAGAGTGTTCGATTAGTATTCGCATTCGAATCGGTGTCATCACTATTCGATTCGTATTCGATTCGGTTCCAAAATTCCCTATTCGCACACCCCTAGCTACGAGTCTCGCCGCTGAAGCTAATGTTGACTCTGATGTAAGTGTCTGAGTCGAATTTTAGCCGATATGACACGAACTGAAGACGGCGTAAAGGAAAGCGTGTACATTATACTTAGCCCTGAATTGTCGCGTATCAATTAGCCAGCACTTCAGGATGAGCTTTTGGTGACTCAAACTTTCACCGATCACGGATGAAACGCGAGCACGCGCGATCGATTAAGTCGTCACCGAGTTGGCAGGTCCAATCAGAGGCCGGCAACCGCGGTTCAGTCAAGATCAGTCAGCCAAGCACTTCGATCGCCTGATGAGTACGCACGCTTTCTATAGCTGCGCGGCATCAATGGCCCCTGCTTGCTCATTATGAAACTAATTATAAGACTGATACTTCCGATAAAGCCATGCGTGCTTCGTTAGATTGATTGACTAAAAAAAGAAAGGAAAGGACAAAAAGTGAAGCTTGTAGCGTAAAACAGCTTGCAAATTTTATGTCTGGCTCGCACGTGATCCCATCTGACGTAGTACTTGCTCTCGATGATCAATCGCTGTTTCAGGTTGGCGCATTGGCGCAGAGTTGGAAGTTAGCACTCACGCTCTCGTCTTTTCCTCCCTTCTACCCCTAAATTTGTTTCCGTTTACTCTGAGTTGCGCTAAACAATCAGAACTGAGATGTTGATTCCCACTTCTTGATACGTTAATTTTTTTTCTTGTTTAGAAAACCATGACCTAATATGTAAAATGAGAGAGCTTCAGGGAAGGATCGAGCGACAAAGAAGAAAACAAAAAACATGTGCGCATACAAGCTTTCAGCTTACTTGAGCAGGTAGCGCAAGAAACGAAGACCTATGTGGGGAACAGAGACACGAGACAAGCGCTGATCTCAAACTATACTACTAGTTTGAAGTTGGCGCTCGTCTCGCGTCTCTGTTCCTCGCTTGTGCATGTCTTCGTTTTTTTGCGCTACCTGCTCAAGTATGCAATCTTACAAACTCGCCCAGATTTCAGTTCTCGTGAACTTTTAGCTAACTCTAAATTATCTCACATTAAAGAGCCCTACACCAACCCTTATCTTTTTGTACAAAGCATGTAATACATGCGATCGCTATATAGAGACTTCTTCTCCGGTTTCTGTTGACACTTGGTCATTACAAAAAAAAAAAAGAAGAACAAGAAGAAAAAAGTCACAGTTTCGTCGCAAGGGCGAAGCAATGAATGCGATAGCAAGAAATTGGAATGTCACACGAAGAGCGACAAGCAGCGCGATACTTGCAGCGCGCCCCTGAAGCACAAAAAAAGGACCTCCTGAAAAGAACGCACAGGCATGCACAGGGCAAGCGTGAACTAACAACTGTCACAGTTGTTACGCCTTTGTGCTTGAGCAACGCGTTGCAAGTGTCGACAATGGAGAATCAGACGCTCTTAGGCATTTCTTTTTCCTTTAAACTGCGGCGCGTGGCGTGACCCATCTGCGTCTCCTGTCCACACGTGGGCGTCTGACGCAAGGTGTGCCCGGTGTTACTTTTTTTCGTTCCACATCACGAGGGGGTACAGAAAAGGGCCACTTTGTCGTGCGTGTATCAAGGGCAGCCTTCAAATTGAAAGAAAATGTAGGAGCGTTGTGTGATAGAAAGCATGCTCAAGCTCCTCAGAGATTTGCTTATCATCAGCGGTAAATGGTGTATATAAATAGCTCGCCGTTATTTCACCGGCGCATGCATGGCGCTTGGTTGAGTTGTCTAACGCAGCGCGCTGAGTAGCGAGGGTTCGCTGGTTCGAATCCCCGGTCGGGTACTTCAGAATAGTTTTGTCTTCTGCTTTATTTTTAATTGTGCCTTTTTATATATACATACATACATATACATATCCGAGACATGACGGCGACAGCGACGACAAAAATCCACCGAGAGGGTCCATATAATTGCTATCGCAATAAAAAGCGCCAGGCCTGCGCGCAACGCGCAGTGCAGTCACAGCGAAAGCTGGAGGAGCACCCTTCTGAAAGGCCGTTGTAAACACGCTTGGGGCGACTAATACAAGTAGAGTTGCAAGGCTGCCCACTACACCATAAATAACCATAACTTTACGAACTGGGGAATTACCTACTATAAGCCATTATTACATTCTGCGGAGAAGCGAGGTACCCGCTTGCACATATGTAAGGTATTATGCGCACTTTGTTGATGCTGTGGCTGATGAAGAGGAATTATGGCTAAGCCCTTTGTAATGGGTGGGAAGCTTTAAGCCACGCGCTCGTTACACAAGTTCGCATTGTGTGACGCCTGGTTGTCATCTTTACTCTTCTACCACGTCAATTACATCTGATTCGTTGCCCGACATAACGCCTGTATAGGGTTTTTTTGACGACGGAGCTTTAAGCACCTGCGTGGCTCTGTGGTAGAACACCCGAGTGCCACGCAGAGAGCCCGCGTTCAAATCCCGCTCGATCACTCTTTATTTTATTTTTTTTCTCATTGTGCGCGATAGTGGTTACGGACACCGTCGGCGGACAGCTACGCCACCAAAATCGGCTCATGTTGTGATCTCATAACAGCTTTTGCTGTAAAAAAGTCGGCGGCATACTTTATAGAAAACACGAGGCACGAAACAGGCAGTTGTATATATACTTTCAACATGAGGTTTTTTGTAGCAGGGCTGACACGATATAATACCGACAAAGCAGTGCGAGAGCGGCGTGTTTTAACAAAGTAGCGAGCTTAGGAGTCGAATAGCGTAGACACAAAAAGCGGAAACCCAAACGCAAGTTTAGTGACTGCGTCGCACCTGCTGACAGCATAAACAAGCCTCTTGACAAAAGGAAGCGCCAACGGACGTAGCGAACAGACGGGGTACACCTAGCTCCGGCGTCGCACAAAAGCGACGCATTAAAAAGAGAAGTTAACGTTATAACGAACAAAATATAGCTTCCGGCTTTGACGGTTTAGACGCCCACGATGTGTCACGCCAAATTTCCTCACAATATCCCGTGAATGAGACAAAACATTACAGGCCTGCACAAAACGCGGCTCACGCAGCACTGGCCGCACGTATGCAAACGTAGCGGACGAGCGGCTTCGTGCCGAGAGCACGAAGCCGCTCGTTTCTTTGGTCAGCTTTGTGAAAGCCCATGCACATAAGCACACGCTATTCGCCATCTTCGTCACGTAACGCTATCGCTCGTGTCCTTGCCACAACGTACGCTTCATGGTTTTCCATTCGGAAGCCTGTGTGCGGTGTTATACCATTAGATGAAATGCAGGACAGACGGTTGCAGTCGGAGTCACGACCGCCGTTCGCGCATTATAAAGCCGTTTGAAGCGTAGCTATTATCCCTCGCTTTTTCTCTCGTCGGCAATGTCTATATATATAGAACAGTAACAACGGATTCCTGATGAAGGCCAGCCTCTGGCCGAAACTGTCGAAATAAAAACTTCCGTTGTTACTGTTCTCACGGAGGATATTCACTGTTTGCAACGCTACGGCAAAGTCGCCACCATGCCTGCCTATATATATATATATATATATATATATATATATATATATATATATATATATATATATATATATATATATATATATTGTGTGTGTGTGTGTGTGGGTGTGTAAATAGTACCTTCAATAAACTAGAGGCACGCATGACAGACACGTTCCCGAGAAGTTCCATATAGCTTGCTATCACAGATCCTCACAGAAGGTAACATTTATTTTATTTATTTGTTTACATTAGAGCCTTGTCAGAGATGTCAAATAAAAAAGTGGGCAGGAGAGCTGTGTTTACAATTAGAAAACGCCTTTTAAATGTCTCAGTCACAAAGCGCTAGAGAAGATAAACGTCATTATTATAATGTGCATGTTCAATTTCGATTTAAAAAATCGAGGTGAAGAGTAACTTGCGTTAGATCCGGCTTAGTAAGCACAGCAGCATTCCTTCAATCAAAAGATATTCCGGTGATGTTTATTTCTCGAGGCACTTGCCGTGAGACAACTAAAGCGAACGAAAAAGGGCATCAGGTGAGCGCACGCAGGCCTGTCTCATACCCGTACTGCAGCAATTATGTTGTTTCATACTGCGTCAAGCGACAATTCCGTTAACTTGCGTCACGTGCATAACACGCTTTGGTTCTCAATGCGTGCCGCGTCCGTAAGAAAACAAAGGCACTTCTTCGAAGCTATTTTCGACGAAGACGCGGTTGCGTTTGCAAATGCCATTAGCAATGACGTCACACACGAGTCATTTGCATATGGGCTGGCATGGCATTGTTGGGACAATTCGTTAGAACGTCACCAGACGCTTTGCGTGGCGCCGCCGTTGCGTAAATAGAGATAATCTTTTTGAATCTACAGCAAGTAAGGTTAGCATGCATCGTGTTTGGCGTGCACGATGAAATTGCAGCCGATAACGAAGTGCCGCTGTTCGTGTAAGCAAATTTTTGTCACAAATCAAAAGCACGGGTTTATGCTGTAAACACGTCACGTTGGGGCCACGAACAACTTTTATCTCGAATTAAGAGCCAAATAAACATAAATGACTAGAAAACGAGCGCGACGGGATTTGCTCCGCTGCAGTACCTTATTATTCGTTACCCTTGCTTTCGTGGTATTTTCGGATTAGGGAACCACTTTATTGCACATTACGTAGGTTTCACATAGGCGCGTGCACGAATCTATAGAGCATGTTTTCGCTATCCCGGAATTTCGTAACGCGCCTTTTTTTTTCTATTCCTGAATCTTGGCGTTGAAGTTCGCCGTAAAGCCCGACTCCACCGTAATTACCACTGCGCTTTTGACGTAAAATGCCACGTCACGTTCGTGCCGCCTGTTCGCTCGACAGTGCTAGTGCCACAGGCGAGCACGGTGGCTATTTAAGCGTAGATACCACCATTTAAAAGAGCGTTCGCTTTGCGCAACATTAAAAGAAGGAAGAAAGGTTTAAAGCAAAGCGAAGTTTGTTCCTGCAAGTAAGTAATGCCGTTTGTTGCCAGCATAGTGCACAAACACGAGCCTTCAGAAGCCGTCCTGGTATCTAAGCGTATTCAACGAGGAAACGGCCTTGAGTTTGGCGGGACTGCGCCAGCAAGAAAGAACAAAAGGGCAGCTCGGATCACCAGGGTGCAAAACACACAAGGACGAGAGAACAAAAAAAAAACAAAGAAGCACAAAGAATAAATTACTCGAGAAATGCGACTCCACCAAGAATGGCTCCATTCTTGGCGCGCTTTTTTGCATCTGCTGGCCCCCTTTGTGTGCGCCAACCCACACGGCCGTACCATGCACGCATTGTGTCCTTTTGTTTCCTAATGCGAAGCCACCGCGTCTCGCTCTTATTTCTCTCCTTTTTTTTTTCTACTATCTCTTCTTTAGTCCCCGTGGCTGTCCACAGTTTCGGATTAACGACAAGTCTGACGGCAGACTTTAGTAGAATAAAAAACGTGCTACGGTAGAAAAACAGGAATGAATGCTAAGCATGCCCGCTAGAGAATGAACTGTTACCAGCTGCCAGCTTGCGCCACTCCTGACCAGAAGGTCAGCCTCTTTTCTTTCCTCAAGGCTGTCGAGAGACACACGATACTCGAATAGTATTCGCTTACACATATACGCTGAGCAGTGCAAACAGGGACCGATTGCCATCTGTGAGCGCAAGAGGTCATCGGTGACGCTTTTCTTGACGATCACTAGCATAATTAAGCCGATATTCAGTTGGTGAGGATTCATTTGTTTCAAGCGGTGCCGCAGTGTATTACGAAAACGTGAATTGCACATGCGAATAAACTTCGGTTGAAGGTCGGCGCTGATTTTCGTGTGTCGTTCTACGGTTTAGTATACTGTGCCGCCGTTTCAAAGAAGTGCATACCATAGATTGATATGCGTCAAACGCATTGAAAGTCGTGTTCATGTCTATGACGTCTCATTACACGTCGAATAGCCAATCGATCCCTCTCTATTTTAAAAAAAACCAATATGCGGCTTAGCGGAAAGAGAGAAACGTTGATTTAAAAGAAAGAAAGGCAGCTTGACCAGACTAGTTGTGGCTGGCTAGCCTGCATAGCGAGATGGAGTGAAAATATAGACAGAGAAAGGTTGTCACGGCAAGCATCGCTATAAAACAGGACAGGAGACCACATAGACACAGCGCAATGTCTGTGTAGCGTCTTCTCTCGTCCTGTCTTCCAGCGCTAGTTCCCCTGATCGTGCACAGATTAGGCCGCCAGTCTATTATTTCGAGAAAGGTGAGAAGCAGAAAGAAAGGTAAGCACAATCCCGGAACGCGGTGTCTTGAAAATTCATTATGCAGGCCCATATCCCGAATTTGCCCTGTGATATTGGAGGGCTCCAGTTTAACCAACTGAATATCATTAACGCACATCCTTAACGCGTACGAGTATCTTAAGAGCGAAGCTGTTTAAGCTAGCCGTAATGTGCGGCCTGTCAGAAAACTGTCATCATCATGAACGGGTATGTGCCACAGAATTTGCGCAGATCCCACTATTCACCGCTACGGCGTGGCCTGTAATAACACTGAGAACGAGTGCGAAGAAAGAAAGAAAGAAAGAAAGAAAGAATGAAGAAAGCGACTGAAAGAAAGATATAAAGAGCGAGAAAAATTCTTGCCGAAAAAAAACCTTCACGAGGCGGGATTCGAACCAGCGTACCTTCGATCCGAAGGCGAGCGTCCTAACCACACGGCTATCCAGGCACGCTAGCAGAGCATAGCATATCCTTGTAGCAAGGGGGTGGGAAAGGGAAGTGAGCGTGAGGAGGGAGATGTGATGGTGAGGAGGACATCCCACTACTCACCACTGGTTCACTAAGAGAGAGAGAGAAAGATATAGAAAGAAAGAGAGAGAGAAAAATAGAGGGAAATAATAGGAATAAAAGACATAAAAAGATAAAAAGACTTGGCACGACTAGTGCGAAGCTGCCATTCAATAGGGAACGGGAAAGTCAACGGTGGCCGCGAGAAGAGCCCGAAGCGATGGAAGCCCTACGCCAACAGCGACGTGGCCGTACTCTATATATATATGAGCGGTGCGAACGCTCGGTTCTGTAGTTTGGACATCCGTGTCGTGTTTAACCTAGCTAAAGCCTAGCAACAACCTGGAAGCAACCAGATTAGATTTCAGAATCGTCCAGTTTCACTGTTTCAAGCCTTGCGCGACTTAGTGCAAGCCTCGCCAATATTTTTTTTTCTTCTTCTATTGCGCTCCCGTGGAAACGGGAACTGAAATCTAACCAGCGATCTTGTGCTAAGATGCAGGAGCGCTATAGTTGAGCCATAGCTTGATGCCAGTACAGCTGTCCGGGCACCGTAAAGACAGGATTCGAACGTGCGACCTTATTCTCAGAATCAGAAAAACGTAGTCGATGACCTACAGCTGCAGGTTAGGCGTTCGGACACGATAAAGCCTAAAAAATTTCAAATATAGCGATATATCACTATACCGATTGCTCTATTACAATAATACATGAGATGACTTTTGAAAAGTTCTAGTATAACGAAAAATAAAAGTTCGTTTAAAATTGGCTATTTTTCTCGCATTCTTTGACGCAAAAGAAATTGGGCATGAAATGGCACATGGTTAATGAAGAGATATTGAATAATGAAGAGATAATGAAGAGATACTGCGGAGGAAGATAAAACAATGTACAGAAAATGCGTAATGTCGGAGTTCACTGCTAACCAGTCTTAACCACATTGCACACGTTTAAAAGGAAATATAGCTGAGCGAGTTGGAACAGATTCAACGTAAACAATCTGGTGTAAAACCAGCAGGGACAAATACAGGATAAACAAAAAAGCGCTTGTCCTGCGTTTATGTTTTGTTTTCATTTGTTGGTTTTGCGCTAAATTGTTTACAGTGCCTACGCTTCATCCTTCAAAGAACGTTCCATGAACTCACGCACACACAAAGCAGTGTTCGTGAGTGGTTACGGAAAGAGAGAAGACAGCGAAGGGGTGAAGCTCGGTAGAGCTACAATGCAGCCAATTGGCGCTTCCTGCACCGGATGCACTTCCGATCGGACCGACGAGAAAAAGCGCAAGCAGCATTCTTGCATGCCGGAAGTCTGAACCGTCCCAATTGACCGAATGCATAAGCGACTAGGGGCCGAGTCAGCGTCAGCATTGTCAATGAAGAAGAAGTGAGAGAGGGAGGAGAAAAAGTGAAATTCGAAAAAGGCAAAAAGTGAGGATTCTGGTGATGCCTCCGTCGGTGTCGACACTATATGAAGTGCATGATGAAAGTAAGGGGGAAAAAGGGAAGCGCATTCAGACGATGACAGAAGGCATTCAGAGGCTGAGCCTTCGACTTGTCAGTTTATATGCGCATGCGGAAACGGAAGCAGTGATGACCTTTTAAGGGTCTATTTCCTCAATTTCCTCACATAGGAGGAAACGACGTGCCTGCAGTTAAAGCACGACAGCAACAAAAAAAAAAAGAAAGGAAGTGACAGTAACACATTTAAAGACGTCCGGCGAAAGAAAAGAGAAAGCAATACATGGGTACTCCGCAAAAGTTGCAAGTGAGGTGCACAGATGATAACACTCGATTGGAATACGCAGTGTTACAGTTCATTCGTGGCTGTGCAACATTGTAAGCTAAAAGTTAGAAGTCCAAAGGTGCAGACTGTGTTCTCTAGCTATTTATTGCTTAGCATTGAGCATTTCGCGTAAAGTCATAAAATGCGATCGATTATTGTAATTCACGATTATGGCATTTTGAACGATGAAACGTATGAAGTAATCTTGCAAAAACGCGTTACAAAGGGACACAGTATACAGCTAAACAGGCGCAACTTACGTCCCTTCCCAATGCAGCTTTGGCAAGTTTACCATGAATTACGAACTCACCCAAGTTCACAAGGTTTTATAATGGATTAGGAACAGTCGCTATCAATGCGTGACGTAGAAAGGGGACGGCACGGGCTACGTCGATCGGCTGCATGGTCGAGCCTATCTTGGATCCCTCGACATGTACCACTGGGGCTCTATTCCTCTCACCGTCACAATTTAGCTTTACTTTCGGTTTTGTATAAGACTAGGTCAACTGCCAGTCTCCTAGTCCGCCGCAGCGGAGCAGTGCTCGACTGCTGACCCAAAGGTGGTGATTTCGATCCCGGCCGCAGCAGTCGCATTTCAATGGAGGCGAAATGCTAGAGGCCCGTGTGCACGTTAAAGAACACCAGATGGTCGAAATTTCCGTAGCCCTCCACTACGGCGTCTCTCATAATCATATCGTGGTTTTGGGACATAAAACATCAGACATTAATAACTACCAGTCCTCATTGCGGTCATATAGCAAAGCCGAAAAGCCCACGTAGTGTCATCCATTCAACTATTGCTGTAATATTGCTGTGTGGGCGAAATTCCCTTTGTTTTCGCTAACTTCTCCGCAAGGCATTGTGGCCGACGTTGTCATCAGCAGTTAGTACAGTCCTTTCGACGTTGGAGCACACGCAGCTGTTCCAGCACAGCAGTAACCACTAAGTGAAGAGTCGCATCAGTTTTATCGTCAAATTAAAACTGGCACTAGAAGGGTAGCGTGACAGGAAATGTTCGGCTGTACACAATATAACCGCTATCACACAGTCGCCTCCTCAAGAATGTATCCGCATGCAACATCAGGCAATAGCTGCGAAATGTTCTTAGGGAACGTCGATTGCTTTGCTTGCAAGCTGAGGCCACAATACCAATGATAGCTAATGAACTTACGTGCAGTGTAGCCAACCGAGTCAAAGCTTGGTTAACCTCCCATACCTTTACTCTTCGTTTCTCTCTCTCTCTCTCTCGGTGTCAAGCTTACAATCAAATGTTTTAACTAGTATGTATTTACATCAGAATGAGCGGCGGCATGTCTTAGTTACTGAGCTGCAGTGGAAGTTAACGGTTCTTTCACCTAGAGGCTTTCGTATTCTGAATCAGAAGGTCTTCATTGATTTTTCAGTTAGCATAAAAGCGTGGCGTTACACCTTTCTTTTACCGGAATTCCGAGTATAGGGGCTGCAGTTGAAAGCATACGTCGACTTTTTGATCGGCCGCTTCATTGAGGTTGTAAATTTGTGCGGCTACATATGCCAAGTCATTGCGCAGCTGCCTGCATGAAGCGGGGATTTATGACCACATATAGCGCTATGCCATGAATCCTCCAGCAGGCATACCCTGACAAAGCGAGAAGAGAAATCAAGAAGGCAGACGCATGAGCTCGCAGTTGCTCTGCAGGAGTTCGCGCCACTGCATAAAATGTGCTAAAGGAAAAAAAAAAAAAAGAAACCCAACGGCCGCTTTTCCCCGCAGTATGGTCCCGGATCGTGGGTCTCCATACTATCACGTGTCACTGCGGCTTGCACCGACCAAGTCGAAAAGATGAAGGGCTCGTGCTCTTGGAGAAATATAAAAACAAGAACTGCGGCAACGTCGTGGTTTTCTGAAAGAAGTCCGGAAGCGAAGGTGCTGTCACCTCGACCGGCCCACCATAGCCGGCCCACGACATTCCGATTGCGCTGAGTAAAAAAAATGAAGAAGAAAAAAACCTTTCTGAACGCAGCAGATATAAAGACTAAACCATAGAGGCTGAGTAAGAATAAACTTATCTCTACACTCTGTGAATAATATAGCCGACGTCAGCTACGCTGCACCTGAGTAAGTCATAAATCATACGACACGGCTTATAGCTTGTTTCTGGGCTAGGTGGTTTTGACTCCTCTATAATAATTTGCAGCAGAAGAAATATTACGGGCTAAACTGGTGTCTATTGAACTATGTTAGCTCTATAGAATTAGACGAAGTAACGTATGGCCGATAACATAGGAGCAGTAAGGTTTTGGCCAGTGATTTCGGCATAATTCAAAGTAAACAGCGCGACTTTTTGAACCGAGGACACAAAAAAGAAAAAAAACAAGAAAAGAAAAAAAGGTACAAGTGTAAGCACTGAATTTCTTAGACTTGAGGAGCACGTGCAATGATGATATCAAGTCGCGCTTGAGCAATTTTTTTTTAACCTGCGCTAATTTTCATTCATATTTTTCCGCATGTATATATGCGTATTTCTAATGCGAAATAAAGTTTTCAATTTGAAAGTCAGCGCTTGTCTTTGGTGTTTTCCTTGGTTTTTGTCACCGTTTTAGGTCGCGCTATGCACCTTGAACAACGTGCCCAACATTAGGTTTGGCTACGCTTACGGGGGTTCTAACCTCTAGCACGAGATTTCATTTTCTCTTTATATAGGCGTCGTAGCTTCCATAACGCTGCACGTCTTTAGACAGAAGAGGTGCGAGATCGATGGAAACGGAAGACCCGGTACACCCGAGCACGCATCAAATTCGTTGGCGAAGATATGGCTGCGGGTGTCGAGGCACGTCTGCGCGCACTGCACTTGTCCACCCACGCATCTGGATGAAGTTCACATGGTTTGGCCCCGACGTATTACATGGAAGCCCGGGGGCGTCTTTTTCCCATTTCTTCCTCTTAAATTTTTTCCATCTTTCTTTAACATTCAGTTTGTTGCATTCTAGCAGCGTTCACGCAACACGAACTTCCCTGGTGTGCAAAATCGCTATTGGGTGAGGAATAAGACGATTTCCACCAGAATCAAAACAAGCTTACAAGGGAAACTCTCAGTCAAACATATTGCATAGCCTAAATAAAAGGAAGCCTCGAGTAAACTCGGCTTTCCCCGTTCGAATGCATGCAAAACGCACAAATGCTTTTACGAAGAAAGAAACTCGCAGTGGGACCGAGTCGAATGAATTTTTGTTGCGTTCGAGAGAAAGAGATCAGTTATAGAAATCCTGAGAAGCATAATTTTGTATTAAAACCCCAAACTTAAAACGAAAATGTCTGAAAATTGCCGCACCATAACGTTAGAAACACGAGGCTTAGAAATTCATAACAATTGTATGCACCAAAAACAGCTATCGAAGTTCTGTAAAGCAGCATCTCTTATAGAGCAGATCCAGCTCTGAACTTTGCTTTATGAGCTCGCAGATTACGTGAATGTTACAACGTTTACAAGAACGAAGAAGGGAAATTATAAGGGCTCCTTTCTTTGTTTGATGCAACCAGAATGAAAACTAACATGTAATGAAGCCGAGAAAGGTATAGGGGACTTTAATTGTACTATTTTAACTGCATTGTAGTAGTTATGATATAACCGTGAAGAAAGTGAAATGGACGAAAAGACAACGTGCCGCCGGCAGGGACCCAGGTTGGCATGCACATAAATACCCGATAAAGTGGACGAGAGGACAACCGCCGCCGTAGCTTAATTGGTAGAGCATCGGGCTCGTTATCCGAAGGTTGCGGCTTCGGTCCCTGCCAGCGGCAAGTTGTCTTTTCGTCTACTTAACTTTCTTCGCATTTATGTCAGAATTACTACAATATGCAGTTAAAACAGTACAATGAACGTCCCCTATACCTACATTGGCTTCATTATCTGTTGGTTTTCACTGACGTTTACAAGAATATCGCAAGAGTCCTAGTAAACTGATGGTTTATTTCAGAGCGGTGTTTCGATGTCTTACCCGGGTAGTTTCCAGAATTGTCACATCGTTTTTTGTTATTTATTTCTGAGCGATATAGTAGCTCAGTTGGCTGTTGAGTTTTACAAAATTCTGCAGGTTTTCCGGCCTTTCCTATTCATAGATATAGCATAAATTAGCAATTCCCTTCCAACAGTCCATAGATTATTCCTTTTAAGTGCAACAAACCTAATCAAAATCGGCGCAGTCGTATCCTAGAAATGATATTTCCGTTACCGTGCATTTAGATAGGTGCTCCCGAGCTTAAGTGCTGTTATATGACGTTGGTGGGGTCTAAAATCAACTTTAACGTGGCTTACATGGACCACTTTACCAAGTGCAACGCGCAAAGCGGATTTACTGAGCAGTGCTCGCGAGTATACTTGCAACATGCTTGATGTTGAAATACACAGCGCGGGGACGTTACGAAAGTGGTGATCAAAATGTTCTTTAATTCTTCTTCTTTCGCGTCCACTGTTCGAAGCGACGGCTTGGAGCACCGTTTTTTCCTTCTTTCTTCTCTGATCCCCCTACTTGCTGGCTGCGTTTCTTGGATTGTAATTTACAAAAAGATCAAGCTACGAGCATAGAGCTTATAAACTCTGCCGCTCTGCATGGCTGTCGTTCTGACGACTGTGCTACGGTGGCCCTGTGACATATGCGCAGCTGTGCCATTTATTTGTATGGCTATAGCGGCTATGCGATGAGGGGGGTGAGGGGAGGGGGGGGGGGGGCGACATAGTGCTTTTTTTGCGGGGGCTCTGCGAACGTCAAATAAAATTGTTTCATTGCATATATGTTGACCTGGGCAGGTCGTGTAATGCGAGGGACCGATGGCCGATGGTCAGTTGTAGAGCGCTGGAACGGATACCAAGAGATGGGAAACGTAGACGAGGACGGCAGAGGGTTAGATGGAGTGAAGAAATTAAGAAGTTCGCTGGCATTAAATGGAAGCATCTCGCACAAGGTAAGGTAAATTGGAGATCCTCGGGAGAGGCCGTCGTCCTGCAGTGGACACAAAATAGGTTGAAAATTCTCCTCCTCCTCCTCCTCCTCCTCCTCCTTCTTCCTCTTTTTCTTCTTCTTCTTATTATTATTATTATTATTATTATCATCATCATCGTCGTCGTCGTCGTCGTGGTTGTTGTTGTTGTTGTTGTTGTCGTTGTTGTTGTCGTTGTTGTTGTTCTATATGACACCACGTTGGGCTTAGTTCAGTACCATAGGGACGTACTGGAATCAATACCCAGCACCTTCACTAAAATGTTACGCCTATGACGAGGCACTTTAGTAGACTACTTACAAGATATATTTAGAACAGTGGTTGCCGGTTCAGCTCAGAGCCCGAGCGGAGACAGCTCTTCGTCCTCTTCATATGGTGCCCGCGCGCATAGTCCGAGAGGCCAGATACAATATGCACCTAGCAATATGTTCCTGTACCGTAAGCAGCCTACAGAGCCTGTAATCGCGAAATGCTTTTAATCCGGCCTTTGCACCGAGTACGCTTTGTTTGCGAGCTCACTCAAGTATGCTTGTGCGTCGGAAAGCACATAAAGCACGACGCCGTCGTCGCACCTCGTGCTATAAAGACGTCGCATAAGAGGAAACGAATCGTTTGTCGGCGTCAAATGCATACAGCTGTCGTAAAGATAGACATGGACAGCGAGAAAAGCATGCTTAAAGCTTTTACGTGGCTATTGGAGATAGCACACAGCCCAGATGACTCGCTTTAGTATCGTGTTTAACGTGCTTGCCTAGCACTAACGGTAAACTTCAGCGCCGCATTGCGTTAATGTGCGACTGCCACTAAGTCATTACTCCACGAAAGCATGTTGTAGCTGAGCGCGGAAGAAGGAACTTTTTTCCTCGACGTAGCTGAGCATGCACAAAGTTCAGCAGAAATGGTAGCTGGCACGCAGAGCTTGCCATTTCGAAGCATCCATCCATCTTGCGTGTCTTACTGCTTGACGGGTTAAAACATTTGCCAGTCCTCTTCGTGAGCTTCCTTTACCTCTGTGCATTGCGAAATAAATAAACGAGGATAGGAAGGTATCGTCCAGATGGAAGAAAAAAAAACGAAGTTTCCACTTTATTCCACAAAAAGTATCGCACTTGCTTAGGGGCAATACATGCTCTACCAATTGAGCTACGGCGGCGGTCGTCCCCTCGTCTGCTTATCGGGTATTTATGTGCATGCAAACCTGGGAGTGTTAGTCACCGCCGCTCGTAGCCATGACGGCGAGTGTGAAACACTCTGCCTTTTTTTTTTTTAGCCAGCTGGCCTCACTTATAGAGCATCGGGCTCGTTATCCGAAGGTTGCAGGTTCGGTCCCTGCCGTTGGAAAGTTGTCTTCTCGTCCATTTTACGTTCTTCCCATCTATATCATAATTACCACAATACACTTAAAACAGTGGAGTTAACGTCCCCTATGCCTTCCTTGGCTTCATATTATCCGCTGGTTTTCATTAAGGTTGTGCCAAACAAAGGAACGAGCCCTCGAAATTGCCTTCTTTCATTTATTTTAGTCCAGTTTCGTTTCCGAAGTCGTTATCCTGCACAGCGTGCTAGCTTCAGGTTTTTTTACAAGGGGGATAAGGAGGAGGATTAGTGCCATTATTAATTGGACTGGCGAACCGATAGCCTCGCAAATACTGCTAAAAATTGCTCCGCTCGAGCGTCGCTTAGCAAATGAACGAAGAAAGTGGTTCAATTTTATGACACGAAAGAAATCTATCGCAATATAGCAGCTGAAACTGCCCGCTTTCTGCGGCACCTGAATTCCTCTTAATTCTCCCCTCCTCCCCCAATTTCAGGCTTGCGACGTCACAGATTTTTTTTTCATTTGTGCGTGCGTATGTGTAGTGCAGTACGAATTCAAAGGCTAGTTTCAGAGCTCTGAGACCGAATTCACAAAGCTATTCTTTCGTAAGTGCATTTTTCTGTTGGCCAGTTGCCTTCGGTATTCGAACGTACCGCAGCATGACTTAAATGTAAACATTTCGACATAAATCTGTCTGGCTGGGTAGAAGATTCAGGAAGTCGAAATGGCTCCAGCTACAGTTTGAAGAGAGCTCGACGTTTCGGGACCGATTCGGTCACCTCCTGAGGAAGGACCGAATCGGTCCCAAAACGTCGGGCTGTCTTCAAACTGTTGCTGGAGCCATTTCAACTTCCTAAAGCAGCATGATTGGGTGCAATTTTTTTCTCTCCCGAACATTTCAAGCGCTAGAATTTTTCGTAAATACGGGCCCAGGTCTAGACTGTTCGACCGCAGGTTGGGCACTTCGAGCGGCATGGCAACAGCGCCAGTGGCGCCCTTTTTTTCTTTTTTTCGCGGCGCACGTGGCGCGTGCGCAGACCGAGTGACCCTTATCTGGGCAAACATCTCTCGCCAGCTCCTTCCGTCCCACGCAAGACGCGCCCGGGCTGACAATGGCCGGCGCCGAGCGGCCATTGCAGCCGCTGCACGACCATCAAGAACCCATCAAGTCGCATCTCTCGAGACGCACCGCGACCGTTTCGGGTTTATACGCGCACTCACGACTCTCGTCACGCTCGGGTGGCGAGCACGAATCTCCACTGGCGGTGGCAAATAAAGGAACGCTCCATACTGGGACGAACCGAGGGACGTGCTGCTTGAGACTGCGGGACACAGAGAGCTTACGTCAGCACGGGTTCTGCAGCAGGTTGTTTATTTGGTCCAGCTTGCACTTGAATAGTCGACGATCCTCGAGGAAAATCAATTGTTCGACGGAAGAGCTCGTCCGGGCAAGAGAGGTACAGTCTCGCTCAATATGAGTTGTAACAACACCGGTGGCCGTGGTTCAAGGGGTCCCAAGACTGAAAGGTGGCACCTGCAAGCGTTAAATTGGTTTACATAACTTACTTCACTAAATTTTGCTATCTCGGCGCCGCTTTACAGTGGTGGCGCCACTTTGAGGACGCGCTACATGTTGCAACTGGTCTTGGGCGTGACAGTACATGAAACGCTTAAACAATGACGTGCCAAAACGCGACAAATAGACGCAGAAAAAGAATTTTTGAGGCTGGCACGTCTCCCTTGTTATGAACAAAGTAGAACAGACACGAATTTTTTTAAGTACAGGTCAGGGGAAGAATTCACAAAGCTTTTCCTTCGTAGTTTGTGGCCTGTCGCCTTCGCTAATATAATGTCCAATCCGCCGCGGTGGTCTTGTGGGTACGATGCTCGACTAGTGAACCGAAGGTCGCGGGATCGAATCCCGGCCGCGGCGGCATCTTTAAGGCGGAAAAAATCCAACAGTTACAATTATATTAATTAGTGTATGTCCAGCATCTCATCAAGCTTATGAGAACTTTCAAAGAAAGAGTGACTTTTCTTTCCTCCTCTAAAACTTCCCTTCCCCAGTGCAGGGTAGCCTACCGGTTTCAGCCCTGGTTAACCTCCCCGCCTTTCTTTTATTCCTATTCTCTCTCTCTCTCTTAATGAATTAGGCACTGAGACTCAAAAGCTTCTTTTACTACAAACGTCCATTCGCCCCAATGTCCAGATTCTTACAGACTTTCCTTTGTAAGACCGGCTTTCTGGACCGTTTAACTCTTAAGAGCGATCGTATTGATAACGAGTCGTCACACCTGTAGTGAAATATCGCGGCCGGCGCTTACGTAAAGAAAGTTATCCAAGTACGGATGGTGCCGTGTTGCAGTGCACCTGCCAAAGTGCAGGCCCTGTCCGCAAAAGTTCTTGCGCTAAAATTGTTTTCGAGAACAAATTTGAACTACTCCCGAATCTGGACATATTGTTTGTAAGGGCGGCCTGGAAGCTGCAACAAGCGCATTCAAACCTAATTTTGCGTGGATACGACCTTCGATTCAGCAATACGTAGTTTACGGACATATAAAACGGATGACAGTGGCACGCTTTCGCTGTTATTCCCTGCATGCTTTATACCTGTCATTCCCAGTGCTGCCAGCCCGCTGCTTCTCACACAGGTTTGCACCCGCCACGGCGGCCTAGCGGTTATGCTGCTCGATTGCTGACCCGAAGGTCGCAGTATCGAATCCCTGCCGCGGCGGCCGCATTTTCGATGGAGGCGTAAATGCTTGAGGCCCGTGTGCTTATATTTAGGTGCACGTTGAAAAATCCTTCGCGTGGTTGAAATTTCCGGAGACTATGGCGTCCCTGATAATCATATCGTGGTTTTGGGACGTTAAACCCCAATGATTATTATATCACACAGGGTTCCGGACCGACGGTGCGGCGCGGCTATGCCCGGCTGGCCTTCAACAACTGCGGCGAAGAGACGGATCCGCTGTTCGTGACGGGCTTCGACCTGGACCCAAACCCCGTGCAGATTCCTGGCCCCCTGTCGGTCGGAATCCGCTTCAGGCTCAACGAGAACCTCACGTCACCCATCGCGGTTAGTATGGCACGCCGTTTCATTCTGTACATTTGCAGGCGAATGAATTCTCTGAATATGGGTCCACGGCCGTTTCATTTTGTCTTTACGTAACACACGAGGTGTGAGAGAAAAAGCCTTCGTCTGGGGCCTCGCTCTATGTCTCCCAGCCTTCGCTTATAACATGTCAGATATATGGGGCAAAATTCGCGCAGCCTATTAGTGAATACTATTTATGAATACTATTAGTGAATACTATATAGTGAATACTATTTGGCATTGATTGGACGCCTTCACTATATTGGCCGGAATTTTTTATGACCAACAATCTACGCAAAAGAGTTTGGAATTCGAGCTCTGAAGCGCTACGAATTCCTCATTTGCAAACAACTCAAGTTAAGGAACGGTTTTTTTTTTTTCTGACTACATGACTCAAGGATCGTACCCTCCCCTTCCCACCGAACCCCCCCCCCCCAAAAAAAAATATAAGTAAGAAGAAGAGAAACTAAACGAACTTTTACGCTACAGTTTGCCGTAAGAACGAGTTTCAGCCAATCCTGAGTTTGACCACATTATCTGCGAAGGCGGCTGACCAGTTGGGAAGGACACTGTGTATTATACACAACCTATACATATGTAGCAAGGTCATGCTACATATTTCCTTCATGAATTCAGAGTCCACGAGACTCGCGCCTCGCCTGCTTTTCAGATCGCAATGAATAACATACAGGTGCTTCGGCATCTATGCGTATATGTATTGAGATACTTGGCACACGCCACTTAGTCGGCCGCACTGAGCACCTTTAGTAAAACAGTAGCAATCACGTATTCTGTTTTATGCCCGGAGGCAACAGCTTGGCCAGAAATGGAACGCCGTTAGAGCAACGCTAGAACTTTGCTCTTTGACGTTTGATAGTAATCGCATTGCGCGACCGTTCTCACTCGCCGTCGACGTCTGGCTTGCCAGCACTGTTGGACAGAAGTAACGCCGCTCCAACTAAGCCACTGGAAACTGTGGCTTAAGTAATTCAGCAGCGCGGCTCGTAAAGGGCGTGCTGCGTATACAGTCTGCACTATTCATTGTATCTACACAGTCAGCCAGTAGCGCGATCGCAACGGCTCCCGCCGAGTCGTGGCCGGGCACTGCGCAAACAGCACGTCACACAGGCTCATTACGGTGGAGCGGCTCAAAGAAATGCAGCTCGGTATGGCTACCATTCGTCGAGGCAGCGAAGGAGGTTAGTCGAAGGACTATCGACATTTTCGTGTATGCCGCACGCCACCGTTGTGTACAGAACAGCGGGCTAATTACAGATATCTCGCAACTGGTCTTCGGTAGTCAAAGCAGAGCTACAGCGGACGTTCACACTTAGTTATACATCGGAGTTGTACTCCAGTTCTAGACGCAATTATATACTTGGGGAATCCTTTTTCTGTAATCTCTCGCGTTTTCTTTTTCTGTTCATTCTTTTCTTCTCGCCGTAACCTCAGCCATTCTTTCTTTTTTTCTTGCAAGACTAAATGCGTTCTCCTAATTGCAGTTGTCCAATGAAATTTACTCCTAACTTTTTCTTGCGAACTTCAAACCTGACCTGCATCTGGTTGACTTCGTTCTCTTTACTTTCTCCCTTTCTCTCTCGCTCTAAAAAAAAAAGAATATGTGGGCGACAGTTGCCTTCTGGCTCACTGACGCGAATAAGATGGCCGCATGGACTCGATGATAACTAAGTAGCAAATGAGCATGCTGAGCCAAGCATAGGCGTGCGCAGAGGGGGGGGGGGGGGCAGGGGGGGGCCGCCCCCCCCCTAATCATCTAAGAGAGGGGACGCAAAATCTGCCCCGTACATTGACCCTTCTAGTCACCTAAGAGAGGGGTGGGTGCAAAATCTGCCCCATACATGGACTTTTTAGGGTGGGGGGGGGGCGCTGCGATGAACCTTCGCCCCCCCTAATGATGAACCCTGCGCACGCCTATGGAGCCGAGTAAAGCCAGAGTACGTCTTCGTTGTCTCATTCAAAAAGAAAGATTGCCCTTGGACACACGTTTGGGGTCAGAAAGACATAGTGATGTTTGTCCATCGCGTACTGGGCTGCATTCACAATGATTCAACTGAGCCGCGGCGTAAACCCTTGTGTAAACAGCGAAACATGGTTACTTGACGTGGAGAAAGTTAGCATAAATAAAAGTTAATGTACAGACAGAGGAGTAAATGAAGACGAGGATGCTTGGACACGTGTAGTTACTTAAACTTAGCTCTCCGTTGTAAATCAGTACCTCAATACTCCCCGTATTTGTGCTTTGTTCCCGTTCGCTGGTCTCATCTCACCTTCGCTACACTGACAAGCAGAGTTTCAATATATGCTAAGACCGTCGTCCCCAATGCCTGAAAACAACGCCCCGCTGTGCCCACACACGCACCTGCGCACTTCCGCGAATGGAAAATAAGGCGAGCGCGCTTCGATCGAACGCCACCAATGCCGCAGACCCGCATTCCAGCGTCGAAGTCGCGATGCCACACACGGGGAAAGAAGAAGCGAGGGGCGGGCGATCTGCAGGAGGCGGTGCCGCGGATGTAGGCCAACATTCCGACGACGCTGCCGAAACCGGCCGACTCCGGGAGTCGAGCAGCGCCTGTGTGAACCTCCGTGCGCCTTCACGCGCCGCGTTGCTCCTCTGGCTTGGCATCTTCTCAAGACGTACTATAAACAATTGCCTGCTTACAATAGTCTTCCACAAGCAATTATAGACCAACAGCGATATTTTGACTGCGAGGAGTGAGTGTGTGTGTGTGTGTGTGTGTGTGTGTGTGTGTGTGTGTGTGTGTGTGTGTGTGTGTGTGTGTGTGTGTGTGTGTGTGTGTGTGTGTGTGTGTGTGTGTGTGTGTGTGTGTGTGTGTGTGTGTGTGTGTGTGTGTGTGTGTGTGTGTGTGTGTGTGTGTGTACGGGCGTGCGGGCGGGCGTGCGCTCTCCCCCTCTCCCTAACTCTACGTCTAACTTACAAACTCCCCCATCCCTTTCCCCAGTGTAGGGTAGCGTATACCATTTTTTCTAGACTGGTTAACATCCCTGCCTTTCCTCTCTCTCCTGTTCCTTCCTCCTTTACAATATCCCGGAACAATATCCACAAAGGTTATCGTTTGCAAATGATGTACACCGCTGACCGGCCAAATTCTCTGACAAGTTCAAAACGACTGGCCGACAGCTGTGCTGAGGAACAAATCTAACGTTTAATCATTCTTATGAGTATTGACTCATGTGTATCTCATACCCCTGACACACGGGCAATAGTAAAGTACTTTGAGGTAAACCCCTTTTGTCGCCTAAAGGGACCATTTGCAGAAAGGAGTTGTGCCGATGACACACGGCACCGGACAACTGCTTTAAGTGGTTCCTCAGAAAAACGCTGTAGAAAAAAATGGCGCTGTTTGTGCAAGCAACAAAATAGGAAATGTATTCAAAAAATGCACATGTACATCATATTTCGCGATATTAAAGCATGAAAACTTTTTTTTTTATTGTCTGGCGGCTTATAACGCGCATACTCGCAATTTCCGTTCATTTTTTCCGTTTTTAGCAGCAACTTAACTTCGTCTGGCAACTATGAACAGTTGTTTTGCTGTTCCTGCTTTTGCTGTATTTTTTCTTGACTGTGCGAAGGCGAGGCGTGTTTCCTCGTGGTCCTGTTATGAATCAGCGGAGCGACAGAGATCACCTTAGTGTTGCAACATATTTTCTTTTATTCATAAATTCTGCACACTGTGTGCGAGAGTACTCCCTTCCTGGCCGAAAAGTAGATGCGCGATCTGCCTTTCCGAAAAGGATCGTTTCTGGAAGGGAGTTACTCCTTTGTCGTGTGTCACTGCGCTCGAACGCCTTTCCGGAAGATGTCCCCTTTTCTAAAGGACTTTAGAGTGGCCGTGTGTCAGGGGTATTAGTCGGCGTGCGTGTGCACGTTGTCAGGCCGCACAATATAAGAAGAAAATAAAAAGGAATGACCGCACATATACGTTTCTGCTGCACATGGCGCCAAAGCGGGGAAGTGTGCGTGGTTGTGCTACGTCATCCAACGGCACTGACGTCAGTTTCTCAGCGATAGGTGATCCCTACAGAGACGTACCGGTCGTGTAATTCGCTGAGCACGAGGGAATGTGATCGTCTCTCAACACCGTGCTGCGGCCGCTGCGGCACAGACACATCTATCCTCATCGTCTCGATGGCCGTCACTAGTTACACCATAAAATGCTGTAACCAGTCAACATGAACACGTTACTTACAAGCTCACGACCTTTATTTTTCTACTACTATTATTATTATTGTGCTCGCTGAACTAACTCAGTGGCTCCTACGATGCTCTGCGGCTGAGCAGCAGGTCCAGAGGTTTGATGTTCGGCCACATTTCGACGAGACTCAAGTGCAAAACGCATGTATACTTAGATTTCGAAGCACTTAATTTAAACGCCAGCAGGTGGTGAAATTTACCTAGAGCAACCCATTATGCCATCTATCGTAGCCCCAGAGTTGCTATGGGATGAATCGCTGCATGAATCAATTATTAATAGTTTTTTTTTTTCTTTAAGCGTGGTCGTAATAGAAATCTTGTACCTTCAGCACCGGGCCACATTTAGTCGGAGGGTTGAGGGGTGGCAACATTTCGCTGCTTCACTAGCAAGCAATGGTTCTTCCCACCCTCCATTCCCAATGACCGTTTTCTCTGGACACTAAACGCGCTGTCCATTAGACCCCCTCGCTGTGTACTGCTGTCACGCCGTCGGCTCATCGCAGCCGGGGTCAGGGCGATAGAGGGGACCGCCTCTCTCCGGGGAAAGCTGGCACTTCCGCGTGTGCCGGCGGAGCCGGAAACAGAAAGAAGAACTGTTTTAACAGGTCGCAACACAAAGCAGTTGCCAAGGTTCGGCTGTTCGCCTGCCGAAACGGTGCCGCCAATGATAAGGGAAACGATCAGCCGTCATGTAACCACTCCCTGAGGCGAAATCAACCACTTCACAGAGCAGAAAAGCAAGACAGCGGACGGGCGAAAATAACCGTGTTATCTGCCCGCGGCCTAGCGCGCTAAAGAGCTGATCTACGTAATTGGGGCCCCCAGACGGAAAAGAGTATCGGGTTCGCGACTTCGAGGCAAAGGAGCAAACGGTGTAGCTGTGGTGCTTAGAAAGGCGTCGAAACGAGCTCAAAGGTGCGTTGTTACGCTGATCCCAGGAGCGTGTGCGGAAGTGTCAGACAGAAATTCAGGAAGGAAGCTGACGTGAAAGTGAAGCGTGTGTCATTAGTGCGCATTCCCCTTTCCTTGATTCGTACTGTGTCTCTTCACTCACCCGTGAACGGGTAAGCATTCTGAAGCTTCCCGCATCGCTACGGCCGGCCAGTCCGAGCAGTCGACAAGGCTGAGCAAAGCATAATAACCACACGAAACAAGCATCTCAGACTCTCTCATGAAATACGTTCGCCATGCGTATGTACCGATATATTTTGTCTGCATGCCTTCCCTATACGACACCATTATATTTGTGCTGATACCGGAAGTACCACAAGGGGACGCCGTACTCATATGCAAAAAAAGAAAAAGTTTAATCACCGCCAGAGAAAAGTCTGCGGTCATGTAGAATCAGGGTTGTACACGTTCCTCTAAAACAGTAACGAAAGCTCGTTCCTCGTTCCTTCCCAATCTTGGAAAGAGTTCCCGATACAAGTTCCTTTAACGTGAAAGGAACTCGTTCCAGTTACATTTCGAAAATTAGAACGTGTCGTTACATTACCGCTTACATTTGATTTTTTATTAAAATATAGTGCCGGATACTTCTGAGGCCAAATAAAGAGAGCACTTTAAAGCTAACATTGAGCTACATATATTTTACGAATTTGACATCGCCAGCACTAGGTTATATGTAGATAAAATGAATCTAAAGAAACGCTCCTAGACGAACTTTTTTAGAGACCACCGGCCATGTTACAGATATGTCTAACTGCAAGTTTCATGCTCCTCTATTACAAGTGCAACACATGGGGCACTTTCCACGTCAGCCCTCAAATGCGCTGTCAGAATACTGTGCTTCAGATATTCAAATAGAAATTCCCAGACATTCACCAATATAAATAAGTTTCTTGTACAGGAAACCACATAGAAAAGAACAATACATAGGCGTTTAATGAGTGCTGATTCAATATCGCAGTGTGAGTAGAAAATAATGTCCAGGATACACATTCGCAACTTATTCAAGTCCCTTGTTCGCACTCAGCAAGAGTTGAATCTCGATGTTGGTATCCGACGGAGGAACCTGTTTTCTCGTCAGCACTTCGTTGGCAATGTTGAAGAGCCGTTCCATCATGTGCTTGAGGGCACTGCCGTGTTGCACACAAATAGGGACAAGTCAACCATGGTCGTAGGGGCGAGGGCAGGCTCAGCGGGCGCAACAAGAATGTAGCGCTGGATGTACGCATATCGTTTATTGCATGACAGACTTTTGCGGTGCGGCGGCTGTCTAACTGAACTATAATAAATGTTATAGACTGATAGCCGCGGAGATAACTCGTATGTTGAAGGAATGCCTGCCCAAACGAAACCATCGAAGGCACCGGACAGGCACCAATGCAGTACCCTCGTCCACTGCGTTTGGGTCCTCTTCCCCGCTATCCACGCAACCGGGTGTCAAAAGACAGATGTGTCGATAGCTGCCGGCGGCATGCACGAGATACTCAAGCGACGATCTAGCCAGCCACTAAAGACCGCGCGACGAAAGAAACATTCCCAGGAACTGGGCTGAAGCTTCGCAGTCGGCAGCGCGCGAACATAAACCAATAAAACGTCGGAAGAGTACGCTGCACGCGGCAAGGCGCTCACTCCTAAGGGGTAGAACCAAAGTGTAATTTCGTCACCATTACGTTGGGGCCGAAGATCATACATGCGCAGTGGGAGGCCACCAGCAGAGACAAGTGACAGGCGAGCGGTAGATTCTTGCGCCTCACGCGGTCGCCCATCATCCTGTTCTGCATGATGTGCTGTGTGCGGGCGCCTGTTCAATGCCAATGAACGTTTACAGAAGGAATCCCGTTCCCTATGCCGTTCCTACGTAAGCGTAACGAGTTACCATTACAGTTCCACCGATCATTAATGAAACGGTAGCGTTCCTCCGTTCCTCCAAAAAGGAACTCGTTCCTGGAACGTCGTTCCTTGGAACGCCGTTCCGTACAACACTGTGTAGAATACTTCCACCTGCCCCAGTACACATATTAAGAAATACTCCCATTAGCAAAACCGATAAGTGCCTGGTGGCACTGGGAATCAAACCCAGTCCCTCCTGCATTGAAGACGCGCGCTCTAACATTCGGCCACCACTGCGGTAAAAGCTGTTGTGGGTACTCATTTCTCAAGAAGGTGGTCCCCTTTTGGCTCTCTTATTTAACTCCCGTTTCCCCTCCCTCACAACAGCGCTGCTCGATGCTCCCTCATGAGTTGCAGAAACAAGCGTCTTTCCTTTCCTCAAAACACTCACTACTACTTGCTGTGCCGACAGGAGTGGTATTGAGACGATTATTTTCAGCGACACAATGACCCTTGCGAGATTTCCACAAGATAGGCGTCGGGCACCGCCATCCACAAGCGACGTTTCTGGCCCACCGTCTTATCACGCTCTGCACACTGCCAAACCGCTGTGAGTCGGCTGAACGCATCCGACGCTAGTCTCGTGAAATATCGTTTAAGTGACAGTTTCATCGGTACTGATCGTCTCAGAATACGGTCTCAGCAATATGAAAAAATAAATGAAATCGCATCTGAAATTGGCGCTGAATTGTCCTCGTCGTTTTCTTTATTTCGCCCCTGTCCAAAACAGTCGCGCTGTTTCTCTTGATAACAAACTAGCCCAATGTTTGACGTTGCTGAAAATGAGAACATGTTCACGCTACTATTGCGCAAGTTCAAACGCACATTCGTGTTTGTGTGTTTTTAATGTATAGTGATGGTAAACAAGCAAGACGCTTTTTTCGGGCACAATAAATGTCCCAATTTCAGACATTAACGCCCTTGCAGCTTGTGTTTAACCACCACATAGAATTTCCGAAGAATGACTGGCGTCGTTTACACTGATCGGGACGAAAAGAACGGCGCCGTGGCACGCTGTTACCCTAGATATCAATTTACGACTATCGCAATATTTTACGGTTCCCGGAAGAACTCGCAACGCGCGTTGCGGTAATGTTCGCGCCATACAGACCAGAACCGAGTTGAGCTCGCAACTGAGATGCGGAGAGCAAAACAAGAAATAGAAAAGATGAGTAGGAAACGCACGAAGCATGAAACTTGTCTCATTGTGACACCTAAAACTATCTCGTCTAATTATAAGTCGCGAAATATAGATGGCACGCATTCTAGAGCACCACGCGTCGCTAATAGTTTTAGCCAAGTACGAAAAACGAATGCGTTTATCTTTAAAGTCGTTGCACAAGGTAAGCATGTCGTTTGTGGTGCAATAGGTGCGGAGAACGAAGACAGCGAGCACGAGCTCGTTCTCACTTGTGATATATTCTCTCACCCGCCTGTTTAAATGAATAATTGCAATGCACGGTTTTGTTTATTTTTTGTGCGCTGTGATCGCTTCACCGAACTGTCGACCGTAAACTTAGGCTGTTACCGGGAAATCGCTCTCACACAGGGCACGATTTCTGTATACGTAACTTCGTGAACGTTGTTGACAGTTACTTGCCGTGGTTGCTTTGCGCATAAGGTGTCGCGTTGTCAGACACGCATGCCCGGGTTCGATTCCCGTTCACCGTGGCCGCATTTCTACGGGAGCGAAATGCCGGAATGCTGGTGCACTAACCTTTTCATTTCAGCTTCATGTCGGGAAGGAACCACATTAGCATATGCAATATAGCGTGGTAGAAGAGTAAAATAAGCACCATTGTCGCACAGTGCGAATTCTGTAAGCATGCGTCACACAATGCGAATTGCGCAACGAGTAGGTTGTTGAATGCTTCCAACCCATTACAAAGGACTCTGCCATAATTCTTCAATCGTCTCAGCACAGCATCAACAAAGTGCGCATAATGCCTTACATGGGTTTAGCCGGTACCAACGCTCTCCGTAGAATGACGAAAAATGGCACAGTGCCTGCTGCCCTACTTCTCAAAAATTACAATGATTTATAGCGTAGTGGTTCCTCGCAAGTGCACTTGTATTGGTTGCCAAGGAAGCCCATAAGCGCATGATCCACTTCCTCGGGGTCACAGTAAAAGTACAATGATTTATAGCGTAGTGGGTTCCTCGCAAGTGCACTTGTATTGGTTGTCAAGGAAGCCCATAAGCGCATGATCCATTTCCTCGCGGTCATTTTGCTCTAGTTTTGCCATTGGAGGGTTACATTCACTCTTAATGTTTCTGCTTCATTATCGTCACTACAAAAATTAACTTCTGGATGTTACTGTACAATAAAATACAGCATTAATTTTTTCATGTTGAACGTGCTTCCTAGATGCCATGTTTGCTGCCATGTTGTGTGAAGGAGACGGGGCTAGTCAAGCTGCTGTTTACGCAGCTTTAGCCCGTCTGCACTGTACACTGTGCCCGTCTGCTTTAGCCTGTGCATGCACTGTACTTGGTGGGGTAAATAAACGCAAATAACCACTGGGCGAAAGAGAAAGAAGTTCCGAGGGTCACTGTCGCTAAGACGATTCGAAGCGGCGTGCATTAAAGAGTGAAACGCCGCGTCAACATGGACGAGCCATTTGGTTCGTCGCGTCTCATTTCGTGCATTTCTCCTCTGGCGTTGCATATATGCCTGTTCAACCTACCACACAACCAACAAACTTGGCCCAAGCAAGGCAAACTAGGCCCTGGCTCAGATTTCTCAATTCCAGCGTTACTCCATAGCCGTCAGTTGCCCGAGTCACGCGAACGACGCGAATACGAAGTGAACGCGCAGCTCACGGACCTCAAGATAGACTGGCTGCAATCAAGGGGGTTTTTACTTTAATGTGCTCACCGCTATATAGTTTCGTTCAAGGACACTGCACTATAAGTTGGTGAGCAGGCGACGGCGTTCAATTTTCTTGAGAAGTTAGATGTAGGTCGTGTGCAGTGCCTATACGTAGAAAGGAAAACAAGACTATCTGCCAACTTTACGCAGGTGCACCTGGAGATGCAGAAGAAGCTGACGCTCCTGTTCGGTCTCTCCACGTGGCTAACGATACCGTGCCTGCCCAACGGCGTGGGTTCGTGCACGTACGACGACATCTGCAAGATACACCTTTTCTCCAAGCCGGAATGCCTGGACGTCAAGACGGGGGAGGAGATCCCGTGTCAGTGTCCATATCACGAGGTATGTATATTCATCGCCAGCCTATATTTCGTGTATTATGGCAGATGTTCAGGGGAAAACGGAACTTGAAGTGATGAAGAATTCTTGAACAGGGAATGTCATTGCAGCCAACATATCGACAAGCAGACTTGTCTTGTCAAGGCAACAACTGCTTTGTGAAAGCAGTTGCTGCCTTGGCAAAGACAAGTCTGCTTCTTGTCGATATGTTGGCTCTAGCGAGACCCAGGCCCGTAGCCAGGGGATTTCGGTGAATTACGTGTTATTACCAAAAATAAATAATGATATAGGTGTTTTTCTCGAATAGTCAAGGCTTTCAGCAAGTGCCCCCCCCCCCCCCCCCTTGGCTACGGGCCTGGCGAGACCCCTTGTGTATTTGATTATAATTTGTGAAGCCAGCGTACAAACACCTTTCAAACTGTCACTTAAGATTCAATCTTTTTTCGACGGTGCAAGGAACGCGGCAGTGTTGTTTAACTTGACATATATTTTACGCATGCTCACCACTTCTTTCTATCTTTTCAACCCTTAATACCTTCCCCGAGCAGCAAACCGGACGCGCGTCCGGTTCACCTCCCTGCCCTTCCTTGCTCCTCCTCCTGAGTATTCTCTCTAAACCACTCTGCACCAGCACGTTCCTATATCTTGGTATTACACGTGGCGCTTTCTGCTGTACTGCTCGATATTTAGCTTGTTCGGAAGCTTTATTTTATGCTCCAAGCTTCGGCCAGATGTCGAGTGCCATATCCCAACCTGAGGAATTAGAGGATCAAAAGTTATTAGTGGAAACGGGGGCGCGCGAAGCTTCGAGGAACCAGCAAATGAACTGACGATGCAAAACTGATTCTTTACGACATCGTCTGCAGATTTAAACGACGAACGCGTCTTTCAGCAACCACGGCAAACCTTGCATGCGGGATAAGCAGTAGTTTTATTCAGCATCAAAATTTGTTGAGTCAGAAGCCGTGACACGCTGGGCCGTGTAGAAACGCGCACAGCTGCAATGTACGATGGGAGAGGAGCATCAATTTTCGGTGACGAGCGTGTCCACTTCTATGAACGTAGCATGTATTAGCGCGGTACATAAAAGATAGGAACACGACGCGGACATAGAGATATGTAGGCGCCACTCCTATTTTCATCGTAATCTTCACTGACATCCCTCCCCCTCTCTTACACTGCGCGTTGTGAAACTTGTGGCGGTGTTTTTCCATCGATGTCGTGAGGACGATGGCAAGGACATCGGTAAGGCTGGCTGTTATTTGCCCATCTCATTCGCGAGCCTTTGACTTAAAAAAACATTGGCGTGAGCGCACATGCATGCTCTCGCGCAGCCGTACTACGCAACTGCGACACACGCGATGATAATCTCAAAGATCTTGCCGGCATATTGGGTTGCTATGCTTGGATTCCTGAAGTTCGATCCCTGCATCGGGCATGTAATTATTAAGGCGATACATCTCATGCGAACATGAGCTTGAGTGAAAAGCCGGTGTCAACGCAAAATCGTGCAAAAGGTTGCATGACAAACCGCGCGCGAACTGCGAGTTTATTTCGTATTTGCGGCGTTTGCGTGATTAAAAAATAAAGAGGGCATTGACGTGATGTAAAATGCCACATCGGATGGTTTGTATACAGTACTCGCGGATTCAAACCCGACATCACATTCGTTTATCATATATAGCAACTGGTATGCGCAATCGCTCGATATGAACATGTCATGTCGCGACGGATCTGGTCTCTAAAGATAATGTTGGCTCTAATGTGCGCGTTCGAGTCGAATTTACGCCTATGTGATCCGAACTGAAGACAGTGGAAACAAAAGTGTGTGCGTTACTTAGCCCTAAATTGCCCTGTTTCAATCCGTGAGCACTGTATCTTCGAATCGTCTTAGGCGAATTCATGAGGGAACCTCTGCTTCTTCTTATTCTTCTTCTTCTTTTTCTTCTCCACTTTTTTTTCTTTAATGTGAGAACTATTCCGCAAGACAGCGGCTTCCAGCAACAATGTCAAGAGAATCCGGAAAGGATCGCAAAGAAGGCTTCACATTAACGCCTAAGCTTTCGAAGCGTGCATCTGGTGGTTAGCGGTTCTGACGGTTGGCGGTTTCGCCGAGGTTGGTGTACTTTCGTTTACTCAGTTATGGACTGACAGCTATCGCATGCGCGCTAAATAAGGCCGACGAAGTGGCCTATACCAAGTCTGTAGTGGCGTGCGGCAGGTTTTGTCTTCAGTGGTTGGGGACCGTGTCACTGGGACAGGACGTAGGATATGTGGTATATATGCCGGTTAGCGCTGCCCCTTTGGTACTGTTTTCCAGCACATCAGCCTAAATCTCTAACCATTAGGCAACAATGGCACTTAATTTTTTTATTGCACGGAAGACCACAAATGTAAACAGCCTGATAGAAATTCGTATAAGCATACGCGCCCTAGACAAAAATACCTAAAAATCAGGCAGTGATCACACGAATGCGTCTCTGTCCCTAAATTGCTATTTGAAACATCGACATACGCAACCGAGAGGCTTCACCTCAGCACTGCACTAAATCAAATGGACGGAAGCGCTTTCACTGTCGCGAAAATATTAGGACCATGGGGCTGCCCATCACAGTTCCGAAAGGCAACGAAAGCGCTGTTGCGTTTTCTCAAGGATACCGGACTGATTCGCCGTTTGTGATGTCAAACGCGGAACTGTTACGTCGGCTGAAAGAGTGACTTTTCTCTCCTCCTCTTTCCAACTTTCCTTCCCCCGCGGACAACTAGAGCTTTGACACCTTGTGCTTCGTGATCGGCCCACATTTTCTCTCACAGAAATGTGATCGCTCCAAAGTATGCTAAGTCCGTCTATAAAGCTATCAAGTTAACATACACAAGCGTAATGCCTCAACCGTTTGTTTCCCACACTGCATGCACGCTTCTGTCCGTTGCTTGTCTTGCATATCTACCGTTCCTAAATGTCATATTGGTTGTGGCAGGCTCCCCACAGACAGAGTCATTTACCTGAAGAATTACATCTCACGATGACCCCTCGCGCTGTCGTAAAGGGGTAGCGTTACGTACCCTACTTTAGCGAGGCGGTGCTTCGCGTTTGCACGGGTGACGCACACGCGGAAAGCTGCCCCGCGAGAGCAGGAAAAGTGGCGATTGCGTTTGCAAGTGTAACCGGCGCTGCTCTTTAACTGTGCCATGCAGGGTGAGTGGCGCCTGAAGCCGTCCACATTCAAGGTGCCCGAACTTCCGCCGGACCTTCCTTCGTACCTGCTCGACGGCGAATTCGTCATCAAGGCCACGGTGCTGCGCGACGGAGAGCAGATCGGCTGCTATTCCACAGACGTTGAACTCAACCTGTGACCTCGACCCCGCCGCGCGGAGACTCCCAAATGTCCTCCTGTGTGCTTAATATCGTGTGCGTGCGTGAGTGTGTCCTGCGTCGAGCGTCTCGTCCCACTTTTGAAGCGCCGAGAACGACATCGGCAACGAAGAGCTCCGCGGAACTGAAATGGTCCTAGCAGGGCCAGCGACCCTCTGGGGTCACGCCTCCCTGCGAGACGTCGAGTCAGCGTCGTCTGTGGTGACGATTCTTCGACGGTCCACAACGACTCCGAGACAGAATCACGTAAAGAAATTCCACGCGGCAGCACGCACCGCTTCTGCAATTGTTCACCCACCGGCATACCTTGGAACACGTCACGCTTGCAACTGCCTTTCGCTGTAATGGCAAATTTATTCGTCCAGAGAACGCCGCGTTTCTTTACGTTCTGCTCTGTCTTTCAGTAAGAGGGAAGCAAAGCTGAGGCAAGCTTTTTTTTTTCTGTTATGCTATTGCTCCACACCGTGATGTGGGGGCTTGCTGGTCAACAGCATTCTGCGAAGGCGCTAGCCTCACATATATCGATCGATCGCTCCAAACAGCTATATCGGTCACAACCTAAAAATAAATACAAGCTCCACCTACAGCCATCGCTGCCCAACCCAGTGGGAATTTGCATAGACATTCCATACAATCACATTTGCTCACTTTCGTGACCTTAAGCACATTTGGCATGGTTCAGATAATTGTTGTCAATATGCAGACACATGTTCGTGTCGCTGTTTTTAAGCCTACAACTTGAACGTCCGGGCAAATTTCATCAGAGATTATGACAGCACTGATTATCCAAAGGTCGTATTTTAGATTGGAACGATGAACATTTAGTTTTCTATAGGCGTGGTATTTACATTATCACAGAAAAAGTACTTACGGTCAGAAAGAAAACCAGCTTGCATAACTCTCTTGCATGCGTGACTGACAAATGCGCCGCGGTTTTGCGGGCGGAGCTTGTATTTTATTCTTAAGTTATAACCGTACATGCGTCTCACGAACCGTTTCGCATCATTGTTATGTGTTATGGCGAAATGTATAAGCAAGTGTAACTCCCGACATTGTTTGTAGAGCACTCCTTGTGTAGACTGTTCAGTGTCAAGAATTTTGTTTTATCACAACCTCTGCATGGCTGGCGGCCACACGCGGCACTGCATCAAATTAACTTTCCCTAAGTTATGCAGCGGCAGGGCCTCTTATTTTTTTCCACTGAGCTCAACTTAAGATGTACAGATGGCTTGGACATAGGTTTAACTTTTGGTCTACATTCTGACTTCAAATGACGTGTCACTTCAGTTCCATCATGCCAGAGTAAACTGGCGTTGCGAGTTGTCAATCTGTTGGCATGTCTTTCGCGGAGTCGCAAGCTCAGTTACTTCAGTTGTTGTTCATCATATTTTAGTAAAGCATATTTCGGTGCTAGAAGCATGCTGTTGCTACGGGTAACCTTACAGTGTTCCGACAGAAGGAAAGCAAGCAACCGTAGTGCTATCTCCTGGCATCCAGCATACAACAATTCATATATAAAGATTCGCGCAATAAAATTATTTACCGAAGAGCAGCTTACAGCTGGCAACAAACACTTTTTTTTTTTTTGTAGTTGCAAGTTATAACAGAGCAAGCGTACTCGTCTCGTATCTTTATTTTCTTCGTGTAGTCTCTCATCATGGCAGTGTTGGTCAAAGCGCAAAGCAACTAGTCCCGGTGAAGATGAGATATGCTGTCTGAAGGGACCACAGTAACTGCGGCCCTCTTGCGTTATCGCCTTACGTTCGTGGTATGTTTAACGCAGCCTCTCTAAATGGCGCTTACGTGTAAACGCGTATTCGCGAGTTCTTTATTCACGAAGGTCACATGAGCGATCTCAAGGTCTTGCCACTTTCGGGCCTTGCCCTGCGGCGACCCCAATCTGCCGTACAGGGGGCAAGCGGCGATTCTTCTCGAGTGATTCTTTCAAGTTTTTTCTTACATCTGTGTGTCGTGAACCAACTGCATGCGAAAAGCCTGCCTGTAACGCTGTGCCTAAGAAACTTCTCCTCTGAAATCCAAACCAAACTTAGTGAAGCCAGTGCAGGGCAAGCATACTGCCCGTAATCTTTGTACTGGAAAAAAAAAAAACGCAAAGTTTAGAAATCTTGCGCGTAAATTGCTCAACTCGTAATGTAAATAGCAAAGTTGTGTCTTCGTATATGCGTCAGCAAAGAAGGCTGATGTGAGATTAATGTGGCGTAAATAAGCCGCACTTTGCACAATAAAAATGATGATTGTTGCTTCTGACAACACGGCGCCAAGGAAAACAGTTCCCGTACGATTGTGTAGACGACTGTTTTGTTCCCAGCAGACGAGCATTGGTGATCTCCACTGTATGTTACTAGCACGTACATGAAGTGTTTTCACGTCATACAAGAAAAGCAAGTGAGTCATCAAATGCGAAGTACACGCATATCGTGAATATATGGAAGAGTCGTTCAGGTATAGTTTACGCGCACCATAAAAAATACGGCGCAAGCAAAGTAGACAACTACACTCAAGTGGACACAGACATCTTGAGCGCCATTGCCTAATCGTCTTGCGCCATTTTTTTTTGTCTAAGTACGAATACCATGACGGGGACTGTCTGTCTGCACCTCAAAAGCTAGAGGTCAAGTGACGTCATTTGTAGAGCGGCACGTCGATGTCCACCCTTGCTCTGGCAGTAGCGATGCTGTAAAAAAAGTGAGGACCGCGAAGCGGCACGGTGTAGGTTACTGGCCCTACAGTGATACTGAGCAGCTATAGTGACACTGGCAAAATAGCTGTACTTGCCGCAACCGCTCTACCAGTGACGTAATAACGTGACGTTTTGGATCAGGTATGTGACCCCGGGCTGCTGAGGTGCATAGAAACGTTCCCACCATGATTAGCCTCCCCCCCCCCCCCCATTTCCTTTTGTTTGCTTTTTTTTACTGTTCTCACTGCTGCCTGTTTCGCGAAACTCTGGGGTGACTATATGGAGCCATGAATATAAATTAGCATGAGTTTTTCCCAAAGATTGTCGACGCTCCCACGCAGCTTGCTTTGCGAACCATGAACTGCTTTCTGCAACCGCGTGCCTGTCCTACCGCCCCTATAGTACGTAAAAAGGGAAAATCTGCGCACGTTCCTGCAGGTCTGCGGCAGTCACAATGTGCATGCGCAGACAAGGGCATTTTTCTGTTGCAAATTGTCCAGCAGCCGCCTAGTAATCTGAAGTTACTGAGATTTCCGCTTCATGGACATCTGCTGGTTAAACCTTCTCTAAAAGAGATACGATACAATATGTATATTATATGTGAAACGCAGTAAAGAACCGGTTACTTGATCACGCTGCTTGAAGTCGCAGGACCCTCTGTATTGCCTGCCCAGAAAACTTTCCTCGAACATTTGCTTGGAATAACTCGCAATATGAGAGATATATTTCTGTTTTTCTGGCAGATATAATGGACATGTTGTAGGTGCTCCAGATCTAGGAGAAGTCACAAAAGTCACGTTTGAGTTTTTCAAGTTTCAGTTTTGTATTTTCTAACGCAAAAAATAATGAATAAAAATGTTGCAACATTGTATCATCGTCCATTATTGTTGGTTACATTCACAGTAAACGGTGATTTCCAGAGTCTGCGTGACAATTCGTCACGTTGAAAGATACTTATCGGGGAAAATCGTTGCACAGGTCTGATGGTGAAACTGCGAACGTAAATATGCAAGCTGCCTCATTCGCACGACTCAGAACGTGAAGCCTTAAAAAAGCGTCTCAGGTAGCCGCCTTCATGTGCACTGTACGTGTTGTCTATACTTGCCACGGGAAGACCCGTATAAGCGACCCGTGGCTCCAATTTTCACAGAAATGCACGCAGATTTGATTTTATCAAAATGCGACGAAAGTGTGAAAAATTGGAAAATTCAAGATTGCCAAAGGCAGTCGGGCTTACCGTTTTTACCCGAAATGCACATAAAGTCACTTTCGCCAAAATTCGACTGGACCTTGAAAAATCGAAAGATCGAAGATTTCCAAAGGCTATTCGCCTCGTGCGCCACCGATGGCGGCGCTGCGAACGGCGCTCCGGTAGAGTCACTGGAAAAATGTACGCTCCGGTGACGCAAAGGCGGGGATTCTACTTTTGTCGTCTGCTAGGCTGTGGCGAAAACAACACAATTTTCGTTACAGTTCGCTCGCGTCGCGCGGCGTTACTCGACTACCAGCTGTATTTTCTTCTAATGATAGTTCTTTAGATGGCTTCTATCATTACTGGAGGTTAATAAATGTTGACATTTCACATATCTTCTGCACACTCGCAGCCATCGCGATATCATGCCCCCGAGTTCGTAGCATCACTCACTGGGCTGGATGGCGTTTTTAAATGTTTTTAGCACCGATGTCTGGGAGTACGCGGTGAAAACAACGAATGGCGTGCTGTCCTGCATCACCATTTGCACAGTGAATCTTCCGTTCGGACGGGAATTTGCCCATTATAAGCTATATTATCCAAATTTTCTACAGCTTATAAGCTGTAGCGTTAAGTATACTTAACGTTCGCTAGTAGTGTAAACTTCTACCTTGGGAGATTTGCATCGCAAGAATGACCAGTAATCACCACCGAATCGCGAAAGAGCGGGTACGCGGCGTACGCAGAAAAAGGCGATCCTCTGCCGCGGAACAAGCGAATCCTTGTCGTGACGTCACATCGCCGCGACTGCCGCGCCGCCAGTTTCGTTCTCGGGGCTAATAGCGACGAGACGACAGCGACGACGCTGTCGATCGTTTCACCGGTGCCAACACGAGCTTACGAGGAGAGTCGCTTATCACGAGCCAGCTAGAGGATTTATGAAACACTTAGTGAAAACTTTGCCCGAACTTAGGCGGAATATGCAATGCCTGACGAAAGGGACAACAGCTTTGCTGTCCGAATGTTTTTACCGCGTGAAAACGGCTCGATTTTTTTTTTTTTTTGATACGTAAGCACTTCTATGCCGACTCAAGGAGAGAAAGCTGTAGCCTCCCGTCCATTCGTCCGCTCCTCCCTCACGTAAGACGTATCGCTATAAAAAAAAAAAAACTAAGTAAAAATTATTTTCGTGGTGTTGGGTTTTAAACTCAGGGTATCACATTCGAAAGGCTAAGGCCTTACCGACTTGGCTACACATCCACGCTTGCGAAATTTAATAAAGGCACCGTGCGGTGGGGATTTCCAATGCGACTCCAACGCTATGCACATAGCCTAGCGGACAGAACATGCAAAATTGAGGCAAGGCAGGACAAGATTCGAACGCAACGCGCCTGTCTCTGCCCATCAAAGCGCTCAGACATATTTAATCATCATCGGCAGCAAAAGTATCAGCAAAGTGAGCATTTGTGTAGGTTCGCGTGTTGCCTTACGGACGAGTAGTGGGCCCTTCGCTGATTCGTAAAGGGAATTATGACGTAGTGGGCACTCCGCAACTGTACCTGCAGTAGGCATTCGAGGATAGTTTGAAACGTCCATTGTTACACGCGCACAG
Organism: Rhipicephalus sanguineus; assembly: GCF_013339695.2. Taxonomy (NCBI): domain Eukaryota; kingdom Metazoa; phylum Arthropoda; class Arachnida; order Ixodida; family Ixodidae; genus Rhipicephalus; species Rhipicephalus sanguineus. The sequence continues at coordinate 22,755,836 of NC_051177.1, read as the reverse complement.
ACGTTCCTTTCCTTGCTGCACGGTTGAGGCATCCACCGAGAACCGAAGCGAGGATAGCAATTGGGAAGGCGATGCGCACGGGGCCCGATTGACGCTATCGCGTTTTACTCTTGAAGGTGAAGCTCAAGCGTCCTCTTAATTTTTTAAATTCGGAGCATTTCTTAGTCGCACCTGTGGCGTCGGCGGCGCCGTCCACACCCCCACTGCGCATTCTCGGCTCGTCTCGTGCCGGCAGCAAGCCTCTCCTCTCCCTCCCTCCCTCCTCTCCCTCGAACGCGGGCGGTGTGTATATAAGCGGCGGAGCGCACGTTCGGAATTCAGTCAAGGGCGTCTTTACTTGGCTTTCGCTTGACTTGACGCTTTTCTTGACTCAAGTAGATGCGATGGAAGCAACAGTACCTTCAATCAGCGTCCCACCACTCGTTGAAGGCAACGTTACCCCACCCTCACCGTCGTCGGCGTCAACAACAGCAAGCAACGCAGAAGACAAGGCTGCGAAGAGACGAGCATACGACGTTGAACGCAAGCGTTTGAAGCGAGCTGCGGACCCGGAACTTCGTGCACGCTGGAGCCGTTCAAGTCGTACTTGGTGTGCGCATCGTGTAACAATTAAGCATTCCCAAAACCATACCCAATTACGCAACATTCACGCGATATCCCCACCACTCTGCGACGCATTTACTCGAGTTCCCCCCGTGGGAAGCTGCGGGCGACAATTTTTTTAGACAACTTGCCGTTTTGAAGCGAAGCTTGTATTGACTGACTTGTGGTGATGGTGGTGTTCCAAAAGACCCTCGTCACCAACAGCTGGTGCGCACAAAAGAATTAAGAATAAATAAATTTTCTTTCCAGGGCTGGGTTTCGAACCTAGGTAAAGTGGCTTTAGGTATCCCCGGTCTGAAAGCGAGTGCCTTGACCACTAGGCCACGCGCCCATGCTTGTGAACTGAACTGAAGCATACGTTCTACTGACAATGCAAAAAAAAAAGCAATTGGGAAGCAGTACACTTGCTATGAGCTCTTCATTGAACTATTTCGTCTTGGCGGACTGAAAGCGATCTGCTGGACATCGCTTAAGGTCGATATCAGGAATTGAACATTTCAAGAAAATTTCGAAGTTTGCAGGTTCGGTCCCTGCCGGCGGCAAGTTGTCTTTTCGCCCACTTTCTTCACGTCTATATCACAATTACTGCAATACACTTACAACAGTGCAATTAACATCCCCTATACTTTCCTTGGCTTCATTATCTGCTTCTCATTAAGGTTGTGTCAAATAAGAAGAAACGAGCCCTCAAAACTCCCTTCCTTTATTCATGGTAAAATTAAGCACATTTGTAAGTTCCTGTTTCACATCGGTAAGCGCCTGTTTCACATTATGAAGTGCCCATTTTTGTGGCAGATTGGTAAGTGTCATTATTAACTTTAGTAAGCGTCATAAAAGCTAGTGCTTGTGCGGCTGCAAAGGCTAGCTACCCTTGCAGGCGCACGAGACTAGCTCGGGAGGCCTTTCGGCAAGAAGGCTTATCCACTGTCGCATGCCTTTTCGGCGTCTGTAATCTCGTGCACAGTCGGTATTCCAACAAACACACAGGTTTTTTTTACTGTAGGTATTAAAAACTGTGATTTTTTATGGTACCTTTTAAAACTGAGCGACGATTCATCGCTGTAATATATATATATATATATATATATATATATATATATATATATATATATATATATATATTATATATATATATATATATATCATACCTGTCAAGGAATACAAATTTGATTCTGAATTCCTATTAAATTTTCAGTGGTCTGCAAGAGTGTGCGCCTGATAATCCAACGAAGCTAATAGGTCGGTTATGTCAATTACAGTTGGGCTGTGATGTGGACTTGTGAGGGTATCGACCACACCCCAAGAAGAGATTGGAGCCCTTAAGCTAGCAGATGTTAAATCTGAAATCTCTCGAGTTATATCGTATAAAAGTTGCGGCTTTAGAATTTAGACACAGTTCTATCAAACACAGAGCTTACGTATCATTTAGATAACTTCCAGAGAAGATTCGGCTTGGCATTCTTTCTCCTAGTTTAGTACTGCCGCACGTGTGCCGTACACGGTTAAAACTGTTCGAAAGAAACCTACTGACATGATATGGGCCTTCTAGGAAAATGAACAATCCAACAAGCCAATATTTGAGGGACAAGAGGTACGGCCCTGACCTCTAGTACCAGCCGGACGTAATTCGGGCGGCCTCTTTTGCCAACGCTGTACCGGACCCTACCCATAGCCTTTCTCTTCAACGAGCTTTAATAAAATATTTCACCACAACCGACACGTACTGTTAGTGGTACATACCTGGGTTTCGAGCTTAGATCTCGTCTACATTTCACCCGACATTTCAAAGTTATCCATTGCGGAGTACCTCAGCTGTTTTGAGAAGTTGAAATGTTGAAACTGTTTTGTAGCTTTAGACTGATTCTGTATTAGTAACTTAAGAAAGAAGAGCGAAAGGATCAACCTGATTTCTCAAAATATTCTTTCCCTTGCGGCGTCTTCTCTGGGCCACAGCAACAGGAACGTCTGCTTAGCCATATGCGACATTCTTAGAGACACAAGAAGAATTCCTTGTTAATTTGTTTCAAATCAAAATTTGGTACTTCGGAGTCCTTCTCAATAATCGATTGTTTTCTATATCATTGTATTATTCCTATATTCATTGGCGTATGAACTAGTCAGTCCTTCAATTTTTGTTTATACCGTAGGCGACCGATTCACTCCTCATCTTTCGTTTCAATTCAAAAATTTTCCCCTTCATATTACCTGCCACTGTCATGGCCAATCCCCGCCCGTAGTGGGCAGGTGACAAGAATCAAGGAACAAGCAAGCAAGCAAGCACATCTGCGCACCTAATGGCCATAGGGAACGAAGACGACGACGTCGAAGACTACCTGCGGCCCGAGCCGCGAGCCCGTTGTGGTAGAGCCTTTTAGTTTGCGATTCGCACATATTCATTGCGCACTCTTTGTTCTTCTCCCGCGCGTCTCCCTGTTAGATTGTACGGCCGGTGCAGCACACGGAACGAACCCGCATCACAAGCCGCCAACCTGGTCATGGGCCGACCTCGGTCCACCCGGAGGGTCTCATGATCGACCACGACAAGGGGCTGGGCTCCGAACAAGCATCTCTTTCTCGGGGTCCGGAATAAAACACGTGAGTGTGCTTAGGATACCAACTTTGGTTGTTATTAATGAGCGGTAGGTAGATCGAAGCAAGGTCTGGGCGAAGACAATTGGATCAGGCAGGATATCGACCTTTTTCAACAGATAAGAGATAAGTTAATTGGAACAACCGGTCACAATGAAGGTTGCCTACCATGTTCGTCTACGATAGTGAGGGTTGTCTACCATATTTGCATAACACAAGCATTGTTTGTAGCGACAGAGAACTATCAACTCGCTTAGTAAAGTGTTGCGCTATGTACAATGACGGATCATTACCAACTAGCCCGATCAAATTGTCTGATAGTTAAGAGCCTTGGATGTTAATGAACGTGACTAACCATGATTCCAACATCTTTAAAGTATAACGAACAAGTATGAATAACAGGTAAGAGAGAACCAGCACGTGTTTCATCTGCATCAAAAGTACTCTCGCACCGCATACAGTAGAACACACAGCGAAGTTTGGCTATAGTCCTTTTGCTCACGAGCGCCGATCTGCTCACCTGTGGCCCGCAAAACATGCTGCTGTTTAGTATACCATGTGGTAGTTTTCATAGTGAACACGTATGCCAGCCACAGTCATGTCGTCCTATGGCCGTGGGCGCGAACTTTTGTATACTTCACGAGCAAGCAACCGTAGAATAGCAATTCGCCGCTTGGTAATGAGAACAACTGAAAATGCACTAAAGGGCAGCGCTAAATCAAGTCATACTTGTGCAGCGTACCTGCAATTAGAACATTGCAACTTGCCGTTTCGCTGTTACAGAAACGTAAATTACTAATACAGCTTAGTTACACATTAACGTGTTCTATGGCGCTCCGCGTGTCTCCATCGAAGATTTTGTGTTACCAGCGGATATATGCATAATTATGCACAAATTTAGTACGCATACTTACATAATGTCTGTTGCTAAATGTTTTTCGACATTTCGTGCAAACTGCCTGCAACGCGTTTTTTATGGTCTAGCTGTGTGCGTCAGATTAAAAGATCCGGAAACACTAAATTTTAAAGTTTAAACGCCGGACGTCTTGTATTGTTATTACTATTATCTTGCAGGTCAAGCCTGCAAGATGATGTCCGACGAGCTAAACGTCATCAATGACGAGGACAAGAGCCGCAATGTCACCAAGAACAAGATGTACGTGACGGCGGGCGCCGTTGGTGCGTGCGTCGTGGTACTAATGCTCCTGTCGGTCGCCTCGATCGGCTCCAAGAAAGCAAACGACGAAATGGGATTCGCAAACAGACAGATAAACGTCGCCGGCACGTGCAGGTGCGTGCGCTCCGTACTTTCCCTCCATGCATAGAACACGACTCGTCCAGAACTTCCCTCTCCGCGATCGGCCGCTTTCTTTTCGCCTGATCCCGACGTAACACTTCGCATTGTTATGAAATAGGAATGAGTGAAAAGAAACCACCCACAAAGGGTTTGCCGGGGTCATTCGTACAAACGTGAATCTAGTGCTGGAGAAATTCAGTGACGTGTACTAAAATGTCGCGGCAAACTTAATATTGATAATTTTGCCATCCAATGAATGCATGCATTGGTCTCTCTGGTTGAAGGTTGAGGCCTGTGCCTTTGACGGCGTACGATGCAGCAACCTAGCTGTTCCTGTTTATGAAGCCTTCTTAATTGACGCTCTCGTGCACATTTTCCTTTCTTTAGATCTCAAGCCTGCAACCAACTGAGTACAAGGTTAAACGAGAGCCTCAGCCCCAAGGAAGCTCCTTGCCAGAACTTCTATCGCTTTGTCTGCTCTGGGAAGCAGAACAGCGTGGTAGCACAGAGGCAGACGGCTTTGCAAGAGGGTAGTTTTGGATCATCCTGGGTTATTGAAACGCTAAAGGAGTCCTTCCGTAAAGTGGAATCAAACCCCAAGATTCCAGTCCGGTCTCAAACGGAGGCGCAAAAGTTTTTGACTTTCTACCTGTCCTGCTATCATAGCCTGGCCCCGGGGTCTAGGAATGTACGAAGCATGAAGCACTACATGCACATGTTCAATTTCAGCTGGCCGAAAGTGAAACTCCGCGAAGTGAACTCATTCGACCTATTAGTCCGCATGGAGCTAGACTTTAATATTGGGGCCTTCTTCAGGTTTGGAATCTCTTTAAAGAGGCAGAACGCCTGGGACTTTACGCTTAAACCACCAAAGATATCGAAGTTCATGTTTGCACCCACAAGGAAAGAGAATTACAGGAAGTACTTGGAGAAGGTCGTCCGAACCATGGGTGGCGGCCTCAAGCACGCTAGCATCGTAGATACGATAGCAAAATTCGAAGAGGAGCTTTTCGAGCTAGCTGTCATGGAAAAGAAACAACGAGTGCATCTACGGAACTTGTCATTGCTGACACCGACGATTAGTCCTGAGATGTGGATGGAAACGTTCAGCAAATATTTCGTGCTGTCCAAGTTTTTGGACAATCACACTATGGTGATCACAAGCCCAGAGTACTTCAGGAAGCTCTTGAACTCGCTTTCCACTAAGGAAGGCGCTCTGTACTTGGGATGGAGGATCTTCCGATTCGGCAGCTGCTTCACAAACGAGTTCAGAACACTTGAAGAAAACATGGAGATGAACGTGGACTCGTGCAGCCATCCCGTGAGCGATGCTCGAGAGTACTGCAGAGAGTACGCATCAAAGATGATGTTGCCCCAAATGATAGCCTTTGCGACGGAATCGCTGACGAGCAGGGACGAGGTGCGATCAGTGGTGAGCATCGCGGACAACGTGAAAGGGGAGATACTGAAGGGCCTTAGTTTGAACCCGGGGCTGGACAACAGCACCAAGCTGACGGCCATGCAGAAAATTCAGAGCAGTCGCCTCGTTCTACCGGAGATCGGACTCCGAGCCGAAAACACCAGCGCGTCTGCATTCCCCGACTTGGGAGCGGACTTCCTTGAAAACTGGGTGCGAGTCGTCCCACGCGCCGGCTTTCCGGCCAGAGAGTACGAAATCGAAGAATCCATGCGTAGGCTCTACGAAGACCACGTCAAGTACGACGCCTACACCAACGAGCTGCACCTTCCCATCGCTAGCACCAAGGGACCACTGTACTCCGCAGATCTTCCAGTGTCAACCATCTACGCTGTGCTCGGAAGAGTCATTGCGCACGAGCTTCTCCACGGACTCGATGCTCAAGGGCGTGATATCAACAACGGCCAGGCGCAAGCATGGTGGAGCGAGGACTTTGCCGACGCGTACAACGCCCGAGCGGCCTGCTACGTCAACCTGTACGAAAACGTTGGCGACTACACTAATAACACGATCCAGGAGGACATCATAGACAATGCAGCAGTGAGATACGCGTACGCTGCTTTTAAGGCGGCTCTGCCTTCGGACAAAGTGGCCAACGTGCTCGGCGGTTTGAGCACTTTCAGTCCCGACCAGACGTTCTTCATTACGTACTGCCACAGCTTCTGCGAGAACACGACTGACCATCCTGAAGCACACGGTGGCTGGACAAAGTACTCCGACGGACACAACCGCTGCAACGTGCCGCTGATGAACATGGAAGAGTTTGCGCACGCATTCTCGTGCACGGCTCAAGAGCCAATGAACCCTGCCAAGAAATGCTACCTCTGGTGAAACCGTGCCAAGACGAAGTGGGAGTGTTTTCGTTCCATCAGTCATCTACCGCGCAGTGAGTGAACGGCGTGGTGATTTTTAAGTGTGTCATGTCTGTTTAAAAATAAAGGGCGTCTTTCAAGGCTGTTGCTTTTCCAGACGTATGTAGTCCGCCATATATTAAGGTCCGATGTCTCTTGCATAAGCCACTGACAAGAGAAGAGTACGTGGTTGCCAGAAGCGAATAAGATATAATATTGCGAGAATTGTAAAATCAAGCTGAGGAGACTTCAGTCCCGTGTTTCTCGTTATTTTCGCGTTTAGTACGCGAGGAAACACCAGGGGCGTAGGCAGAATTTTTTTCGTGGGGGGGGCACCTCCTTGATTTGAAATGGGGTCATGTGTCATTTCGGGCTCTGTATGCCATAGCAAAAAAAAAAAATTACAGCATATCCGCGGGTGAATGATGAAGAGCCTGCGCGAAGCTCCTGAAGCAATCATGGTCTCGGGAGAGATAAAAAGAAAGAGAGAGAAAGAGAAAGAGAGAAGGAAAGAAAGAAAGAAAGAAAAAGAATCAAGACATAAAAAGATAGAAAGTACAGAGAAAGACATAGAAAGATATAGAAAGAAACAGACACGAAAAATAGAGAGAAAAAAACAGAGAACTAGACAGAAAGAGAAAGAGAGAAATAAAGAGAAAAAAAGAAAGAGAGAGAAAGAAGCAGAGAGAGACAGAAAGGTAAGAAAGAAATAAAGATAGAAAGAGCGAGAAGGAAATAGAAAGCGACAAATACAAAAAAAAAATGGTGAAGCTTGCATTAAGACGCGCAAGGCTTGAAACAGCGAAACTGGACGATTCTGAAGCCTAATCTGGTTGCTTCTAGGTTGTTTCTAGTCCTTAGCTAGGTGATGCAGGTTGTTTCTAGGTTGCTTATAGGTTGTAGCTAGGCTTTATTTTGGTGATGCTAGGTTGTTTCTACGTTGATTCTCAGCGCAGAGAGGCTCGAGTTAAACCACAGTAACAGACACGACCCGGATGTCCAAACTGCAGAGACAGATCTACGCGCTGCAACCAAGCGTTCGCACCTCTCATGGATCTATGGGCACCTCGTCGTTGGCGTAGGCCTTCCATCGCTTCGGGGTCTTATCGCAGCCGCCTTTGCCTTTCCCGTTCCCTATTGTCACCTCGTTGTACATATTCGGGGTCTTCGGCTCGCCGCCGTCACTTCGCAGCCTCTTGAACTAACTGTTGCCTTCTTCATTTTTTGTGGACCAGTAATGAGTAGTGGGATTTACCCAATTTCTGTGGCACATGCCCGTTTACCCGTTTAGGACGATGCAGTGGTGAGTAGTGGGATTTACCCAGTTATAATATTTAGCGCAAACACTAGACAACAGACAAAGGAGAGGACGTAGACGCAGCGCATTCTTCCAACTAAAATTTATTCGAAAGGAACACACACACACACACACACACACACACACACACACACACACACACACACACACACACACACACACACACACACACACACACACACACACACACACACACACACATATATATATATATATATATACGGACCAAAGAAAAAAAGAAAAAAGACAAGAAAAGAAAGAAAGAAAGAAAGGCAAGGACCAAAGAAAGACGGCTGTCGTGTCTTACGTGCATGACGTTTCACACAGGCTCAAGAAGATAGGAGAAAGCGCTGGGGTTCGGGTGGTTTTTCGTAAAGTCCCTAGATTTTTCCCTTTTAAGAGGGAAAAATCTAGGGCCTGTATCCAGCGGCCGTGTGTGTACATAGGCTTGCGCACAGGGGGGGTCCCTAATCACCTAAGAGGGGGGGGGGGGCGCCAAATCTGCCCCGCACATTGACCCTTCTAGTCACCTAAGAGGGGGGGGGGGGGCAAAATCTGCCCCATACATTGACTTAGTAGGGGGGGGGCACTGCGATGAACCTTTCGCCCCCCCTGATGGGGAACCCTGCGCACGCCTATGCCTGTGTAGATCGACTTCTCGGATGAACGAAAAAATAAGCTCAAGTTTGTGCCATGTGTTAAAGGCGTTGTTACGCTGTTCCTCTGACGTGGGGTAGAAGGTACGTAGGCCAGATGGGGCGCTGTCTGAACGATAGGCTCCGTGAGCACCGCTACAGTGTCCGAACTATGGCATCGGGGCACCTTGGCATCCACGTGCGGGATTGCGAGTGTAGCCCTATATCTTTGAAGGCACTGTGGTCCTTGCACGTAGGATCAAAGGGTGAGGGAGATCATTGAGGCTGAGGAAATCGCACGGTCCGGCATGCCATCGCTGCCCCTTTCCGACAAAGAACTTTTGTTTCTGGCGTGACGTAGAGAGGGGGGCGGCACCGCGGCACGGCGATGACGTGTTATTCTTTGCCAAGCGGGCGCATTTTTTTGTTTTTTCTTCTTTTTCTTTTTACTCCCAGGTTTTTTTTTCTTCTTCTTTTGTTCTTTTTTGTTTGGTCCTTTGGTCCGTATATATATGTGTGTTCCTTTTGAATAAATTTTAGTTGGAAGAATGCGCTGCGTCTACGTTCTCTCCTTTGTATGTTGTCTAATGTTTGCGCTAACTATCATTATGGCTGACTTGTTCCAACTCGCCCAATAAGCAACGGTGGTGGGTTTACCCAATTTCTGTGGCACATACCGTTTCGGACGATGAAGTGGTGAGTAGTGGGATTTCCTTGTATGTTAAAAGACAGACAAGAAAAAATAGGCCGCCGTCCCGCCCTGCGAACGTGAATGTCCAGCGAAGCTGTATCAAACACCTCACATGCTGATGGGGGAATACGTTTTATCATTACTTTACAGTAATGGTTGTGATAATGCTTTGTGGTCGCTGTGGTAGACCGTGATTGGTTCCGCGACCATTTTCAGCAAAAAGAATTTGTTCTTTTCGTCGAGCATTGCATTCACGCTGTTCTTCTGATGTTTTTAATTTCTGTGGTCTACCCATTTAAACCTAGGAGAGTTAGTCAGCTAGGTTTAAATGCACATATATATACCCTACAAAGTGGACGGGAGGATGACCGCCGCCGTAGCTCAGTGGCAGAGCATCGGACGCGTTATTCGATGGTCGCAGGTTCGGTCCCTGCCGGCGGCAAGCTATCTTTCCGTCCACTTTACTTTCTTCACATTTACATCACAATCACTACAAATAACATCCCCATACTTTCCTTGGCTTTCTTGTGTTTAGTTCTAATTAACAGAGAGAGAAAGAAATAGAAAGAGACAGACAAAAAAGCGAAAAAAAAACAGACAACATGACAGAAAGAGAATGAAAGAGAGAAATAGAGAGGAACAAAGAAAAAGACAGAACGAAAGAGGAAGCGAAAAATAGATGGAGAAAGAAAGCGAAAGAAGTTAAAAAAAAACACGGTTGATCCCTCCGTCATAGGAATCGGAATAACACGAAAGTAAAGCGTTCCCTTACAGAAGTAACTGAATGCTTACTGTACATTGATATAAGAGAGTTTGCACAATGTATATTGATGTCTGGCAGCTAATGGCGCCGTTTAACGTGTATGCACCCACTTTGATGATTGGTGGTACATCTCCATCCCGACGACTAACGCCCATGTTAAATGACTAAACAAACCCTTGTAGTAGCTGTAGTAGTTAACGGTGAAAGCGTAATCAGTGAACGAGGAGCCAGAAGAGCGACGCATATTGGACGAAGAGCTTGTTCGCCATCCCGTGACATGTTAAATGTGATTGAACACCCACGGCCGCACTAGAGGGAAACGCAAAGCGCGTCGTGTCGCCCCGATAGCACGGCCGTAATTTTTCTCGGGGCGAGCGCGACAACGGGGAACGCGGGGTTAGCCAGGTGAGGCAGGCGCGCGTCGCAGAGCTATTTTTGGTTTGCATTAGCGTGATACTGAGCGAGGCCGACGCTTTTACGGCGATTTAAGGTCCCTCGGCGCTCGGGCAAAGGTCGCCACCTCGCGGTGTGTTAAGCCATTGACAAAATTGAACTTCGATTGAAAACGCGCCGAATGGGACGGACGCGTAACGCGTTGCAGGTGCTAGTCGTGGAGGCCACAGCAATGACGAATTACTTTGCCTTACCACTCCCAGAAGTCAACACCACCCAGCCGACCGGGAGAGTGGTAGATATAAAAGGCGCGTTCGTAAAGCCTCCAGAGTCTGTGACCGTGGCGCAGTGTAATAAAGAAAAAAAAAAGACCGTGGCGCAGTGGATAGCGTGCCCGGCATCTGTTGTTGCGGACCGAGCGGTCGTGGGTTCGATGCCAGTTGACAGTACCTTTTTTTTTCTTTGCCATCTGATTGTGTATATTTTTTCGACGTCATTTCCGTGACGGAAATACGCCACTGAAGTCTTGGTGGACCCCGGCATAAAACACTTTCGTGTTAAAAAAGATAGAAAGAGCGAGTAGCAATAAACAGAAAGACACAGAGAGAAAGAGATGAAGAAAGAAAAATAGAGAAAGAAGGAAGGCCGCCCAGCTGCGCTGTTCATTCAGGCTTGGCACGCCTTAATTTTTCTTCTAACGCGCGGCCTACTTCCAGTGTGATCGCGAGCGACCGCGCGGGCACGTGGCGGCATTTCGCGACGGCCGCGGTAACTACGCAGCTACGATGCTCCAATCAGCCAATGGCCGCGGTTTATGGCGCGATCATTTGGGTTTATGGCATCATTTGTCAGAGCAAGTGATTTCCAGTTGACTTTGAGAACTATTTGTAAGTTCCAGGCCGCATGATGCGCTATAATGTTTGGCCTACGTGTTCTCCGGATCCTCGACTATCGATCGGCAGCGTTTTCCGACTGAACATACTGAAAAAGTGTCGCAGGGCCCCCTTTAACCCTTTCGTGACCGTGGGAAAATTGCCGACATTTTGTGTGCTTTAGTAATTATTTTTGATTATGAGTAATACGATAGATACAGTGTAATATTATATATCGACATGAAGATAATGATAGTACTTTTTAATGGTACTAATTTAAAAAATTAATATTAGAGTGTAATATGCAAGAATAGTTATGAAAAACATGATTTATTGAACATTGCATGTGGCGCTCCCAACATGAAAGAAAAAAAAAGAAAAATATGAAAAATACAAAATGTTTGCTCAACAGTTTTCTATATTAAAGGAAAGCTTGAATGATCCAGCTCAAAAACATATTAGTTACCTTTTCTTTTTGTCGGCCCAGTGAAAGCTACATTCTTCCAGCAGGTTGCACGGTTATATTTTTGCCCTCTACAAATTTTCCAGACAAAGTAATCCAATAAATATAATTATTAAGTAGAATAAATTTTCTATTGGTCCGTAGGTATTTTAGCAAATTATGCTAAACAGCAGCACAGAAAAAAAATTCGGATCCCAAAAAGTAGGACACGGCACCAAAACATCCTAACGTATGGCTTCACCACACGCAACAAAAATAGCCTAAACTTGCAAGCTTCAAAACAGTCTTCACATTTCAGTGTCTGAAACTATCGAGATAGATGGAACCATGTCTGAAAGCTATAACATGTAAAAAAAGTTTTTTTTTTTCTATGGTCGGTGTGCCACTAGGCAAAACAGGCGTTACGTCGCCAAGTTTCTTGACGCCCGGGCTTGAAACACATTTTGTATTTTCTCTGCTTCGTCAATCAGTAGGACTTGTTGTAAACGTACTTGTTTTGGGGACGCGTGGTTGTGGAAGCTCGAAAATACCCATAGTGAGCGGCAGGAAAATGAAATTCAGCATCTCTGCAGGCGTGATTATTTCACAAGAAACCAGCATAAACGCCATACACAGCAGCTCCAAATGATTGCCAATAATTTTTTAGACGTCAGCGATCATACTAGTACTCGTAATTACACGGCGCGTGCACGAATGAGTAATTAAGGAACAAAATGTGCTGTGTCCCTGACAGTACTAATAGCCCCTTCTAAAATCTCAGTATGCTTTTCTGCAAGACACTAGTGTACTGCGGCAAAAGTGGCTTAAAAAGCGTTCTGCGCGCAATAAAACAAGCATCAGGAAATTTGTGAACTACTGTCCTTTTCTATTGCGATAGCAACTATATGGACACTCTCGACGAGTTTTTGCTGTCATCTCCCGTATAAAGTCCAAATTGATAACATATCACTGTGCATAGTATGTTCTACCGCGGGTAAAAGCGCGCGAGTGCGGGCGACGAATGCGGCTGAAGCATATATCAAACGAGCCAGCCCATCTCCGTCGTTCGGAGGGCGCATGCGATAACACCACTCCGCTCGAAAGGGGGGCGGGTGTCGCTCGAGCAGCAACTTTGAACTTTGATTCTAAGGGCGCGGTCGCGATCGCTGGCGCGCGCTATCTCGGCAGCCATCAGCGGGCGGCTCGTATACCCTTCTACGTGCTGCGCTCTCAATGCGAAGACACTGTGCAGAAAGAGCATCTTTCCCTGGAGCGGCCGTATTCTCTTACACCAACGTTTTGTAGAGTTACGCGAGATCGGATACAAAAGAGTTTGCTGCCAGCCTCACTTCGTATAACATTACAATTTGTTGCTATCGCATTCATTGCTTCGCCCTTGCGGTGAAACTGACTTTTTTCTTTTCTTTCGCGGGGGGGGTGGGGGGGGTTAGGGTTAGGGTCTGCGCGTCTGTATTGGATGACGATGCCCACACTGCAGATGACCAACGCGGCCTCCATTTCTCGCTCAAATTTGCGCAACTGAGAAAATTTTAAGCTGGTCGGGCATTTTGGCGCAGCGTGGCGCAATTTTAACAAATTTCAGTTTTGGCTCAGCTTGGCGCAAAAATAAGGAATTGTATCAAATTGGCGCAATTGTTGCATCCCTGAACAACATTTCCGAGAAGGCCTCGCTTCCGGGTCATCTGCCATTTTCGCGAACGAACCAAGTAAACCGCTAGCTTTGAGTCGCTGTTAAAAATCGCCGCCGCTCGAGAGGAAAGCTAACTACGCAGGAAACGATACATTGGTGCTTACAGAATGGGCTAGATGGTGCAATTAGTTACTAGGAGCACCCGTATTTTTAAATTATCACTCGGCGCGTTCGAGTCGCCAGTGTGGGAGCTAGCACCTCATGAAGTTATGTGCCTCTTTTAACAGCAGCCCAGCAAAAGCAACTTTACAAGAATAAAATAACTGACACTGACACTACAGATTCTCTTCTTTAGTTTCCTTTTTTTTTTTACATAAAGCAGATGATGTGTCTATATCAGGGGGGGGGGGGCTTTCCCATATCCCATATATGGGGGCTATTTCTGAAGGGGATTTGGCGTCTCGATTAGAGAACTATATCGATGCCAATCTCCAGAATACCTAAATTCGGGACTCCGATTCTGAAATATAGAATTTTTGTTCCATGGTTATGTTCTAACAAATGGTGACCGCAAACAGCGCTTCATAAAAAAAAATGCTTCAGACCAGTCACTTCTGTGTAGCTTACCCAAACGAAGTGTTATTAATCGCAATATTCGAGAAAGTAATGCAGGTACCACTCAGCAAAGTCTGAGAACATTTTTCTTGTGAAGCACGAAATGACTGCTAAAGTTTTAAATGCGCTCGCATAACCACGCCGTCGGCGTTCCCCGCCAAGTTCATTTCTGGTGCGCACGGGCAGCTGTCCAGTGCGGGTTGAAAGCACATGGATTAATTAAGGAAATAAAATCATATAGGACGAAGACAGTCAGTGTGGGGCGCGTGTTTGCGACTCCTGGTCTATATATCAATGTTTATTTGCATTATTACTTCGCATTATGTTATAACAGACAATGCCACACCAATTAGGCCAACCCACCATCTTCTTAAATTCCTTCAGCTCATTTGGTCTTCTTTGGTTCCAGGTGCATTGGTGAAAAAGTTACTAGAAGAGAAACACTTCAGTAAGAATGGAGGGTGAGCCACATGGCAAGTTTGCAGCCATGTCTAGAAGGAAATGTAATGCAACAGTAAAAAAATACTTTATTGTTTCAAAAACAAGCACAAATTTCGAACACAGCTGATACAGCTAAACTTAGGGCTCTGAAGAGGAGACAATAGCTACTCACGTTGTACCTCCTTATAATGAAGAAAGTTTAGAAAGATTAAAGAAAAATGTTTTGAAAAAATAATTTAAAGGATATATCATTAGAAGTAACAGCTATGCCCATTTATGTAATTAACTTAATTAGATTAATTTCCATAAAAACTCACAAGGCTGAAGAGAAAATAATGAAAGATGATAAATTAAGAAAAACAGTAAACTGATACTGTTTTACAGTGAGGCATGAGGGAGTTTTTCTCAGCCTCTAAAAAATTTTCAACAATATGCAAGCTACTGACTCCCACCTAAAAAAAGATGGTATCTATACAGCTACAATTACTAAGGCATTGTTTCATGATATGATCTACACAATAACATTGCATTTAACAAAAGAATGCAGGAAGCAGGCACATGTTTCTCATACCCAAAAAGTGGACAAACAAATCCATGAAAATTTGTTACAACACTGACATTCACACAAATGCATAATCAATAAGGATTATGCAATACATGCTCAAGCACTAATAAATGTGTACTTCTATGCAATTCGGGCCCCATGCCAATCATTACTTCAATTCCACGTTGCATATTAACTGTAACATGCCGACTTCAGTGAGGTCAGTTTGCAATACAGGCAGTACGTGTGGGGCTGTATGTGAGCTGGCATTGCAGCAAGGTATAACTAATTCCTTTGCAGTGAGTGTGACAAGAAGCACACTTGCTACTGAACAGCCATAATCACACTGGATCCTGTATTTTTAATTCAGTGAGGATGTGGAATTATCAATAAAATATAGCACGATGAAAAAACCTATAATTTACTTCACTGTACCTGATATTTCACTTAAGTATTTGTTTTCCCTTAGGCAACATATACTCAGCATTCGCAATGAACAGATTAGAGTGATAAATGGCTGCCATAGTCAATTTAACACTGATTTGTTAGTCCACTGTTCCATTATAAGTACGGCACTCTAATTTCGTGGTTATGAAATTCTTGACTGTATAGCTTAAACACCTGCTGTATGCTAAATGTGAGTGCTTCCACGAACACAGTCGAGCTAGCCTAAGGCAGCTTTTACCTCTGAAAACCATCGAGATTTTGCTGGAAAAACAAAGTTTGAACCAGTTTCTCATAACCGGGTTGAACTGCAATTTGCAAGTTAGTGCTCATGTCTCGTATGAGCGCAGGTTAGGTCATATGCATGCTAATAACGTAAGCTAGCAAGCCTTAGTAAAGAGTTCAGTGCTTTGTTTACAAACACAAGCACAAAGCTGCCTAGTATACAAGTGTAAACAGTGTTCATAAAAAGTTGGCAACGGCCCTCTCAATGTCAATTCCAGACAGTGTAGAATAGACACTAACCCTGCTTACGTGCATTGGAACACAAAAGCAAATGTAGTCCATGAAAGCGTGCTTATATTACAAATCACTTGCAGCAACTACGTAAAGCCACGTAAATCACATGCACAATCTAAGCTTTATAAAATTTTCACAGACATATGTAATGAATATCACGGGATGTTTGCATGTCTGTTGCTATGAAGTGTGCTGTGACACCCAAATATAAGTAGCACATTGCCAGTTGAAGTTTCTCTCGTAGGTGAACTTCCATAAGCTCTGTGTGCCAAGAATAAAACTAACGAAGTAGTACAGACTGCAATACAGACATAATTCAGAACAAAAACAATTTGAATGTTTTCCCTGCATCTGACTCTATAGTTTGTGCTCAATGTTAAAATGTCACATCTCCTTTTCTACATAACTATGCAATAGAATCGTGGTATTTTATTCACCTACGAGTAGTAATTCAAAGAAACTGTTCAGAGATACAATAAGTAAATGGCATAACTTAACATACACATACTACCTAATAATTAATTTAATAATAACATTTAATAAAGTTTTGTATCAAAGCCATTCGTTATTTACAGTTGGCTTAATAAGTGCCACGCTACCCTATTAAGGCAACTTGAGGGTTGAAAAAAATACTATGATTGAATAGCAAAGTCATACTAGGGCTATGCACTAATCTTTATCAAAACCTATGCTGCCATTCATTACTCCTGTGGTTATCATGAGGCTTATATCCAAACACGCCTAATTTAAAATTAGATTAACAATGTGTTCATAGTTTAGTGAAACAATGAATAAAATTGCACATAAACTAAAAGACTTCATACTGCAACAACCATCTATCACACTTCGTAGTGAATTACTGTCTCAAGCTGACTTACTCGAAACACTCCGAAAACTAATAATTGTCCGTGGTGAAGCTCTGCCGACGTTCCACAGGCACTGTATATAGTTCCAGCACTTCCAAACAAAACAATTTGAAAGACGCACAGTTCACCTGAAGTTGCAAGGCATTTCGAAATGTGAACAGCATTCACAAGCACGACTGTGTCATGGCGACGCTTGGGAATCACATAGTTGCAGTTCAGCGTGGCATGTGAATGTCGTAGAAAATTATTGCACTGTCCTGAGGTAACGGCTCTTGAAGGCAGAAGCTGATCATGGAGTGTTTTTTGCACCAAACATTCTTTTTGCTGAAGCTGTCTCCCACTGAACTTTCATAGAAGTTGGGTTTGCTTGAGAACTGGAGTTAACTGGCTTGATCCATATCTGCATCAGATGGAAGAAAAAGAAATCTGTCTGCATTAATACACAATACTGCAACAGTGATTTGAAGCACATCCTCAAGCTGCTTTAGAATTTAGCTCATACTTTTATTCCTGGTAACAGCTAGCTCATGATCACCTTTAATGCAGCCAAAGGAAGTGATGCCTGCATATGTATACAGTATAGTCGAATACCCAAGAAAACCAATGAACTGAACGTACTTTGAACTGTGGGAACACATAGCCTCTATTTGTTCATGACAAAGTTTTCTTACACTGCCTTTACTGCGATTTACTCTCATGCTGGCACCCACATTTTCTCAATGGTCACATTTTACACAAAAAATTTTACAGTATCTGTTACAAAGAACTGCATGTTACCTTTGTGCATTATGCATTGCATAACTTTTGTCGGCACAGACTACAAGAATTCCAAAGAGTTTGTCCAGAAAAGACTATACATATAGTGGTTTTCAAGATCCCTGTAAGGTTCAAAATTGTATGCCAAGATAGTTATCTGCCATCACGCCGTCTTCTATTTGGGTAATATTCCTGATCTACCCACATTAAGTGGTCTACTATAGCATAAGTATATGATGACAACTTAAAGACTGCCTGCAAATTGAATGCAGAGTAGTCCTTCGGTATAGATGTTAGGAAAAAAGCTCAATATTTCTCAGTATGGTGTGCCATTTGATCCATGAAATCTATAAACAAAGTTCCATGAACTAAATGTTCTGTAGAACTCTGACGAGCTTACATGCATTTCATATACCCAGGAGTACTGGAAGTAAGCTGTTAGCCACAATCTAGCTGCCTGTGAAAACACTCCATCAAACCACTGGTTTTTGCAGGTCAATGTTCATCCCATGCCACACATAATGTTCAGTGATGAGTTTTTGGGATGCTTTGATAGTACCAAGATGGGAGAAAGACTGAAGCTGTTCAAATATCCATTGGCAAAGTGAGAATTGTACAAAAGGCCTCTGTGGGCCAATTGACTAGTGACATGTTATGGCTACAGTAGCGCTGGGCTGGGGGAGCTTTAAAGAAGTCACGAATTACCCCTCTGCAGGGTGCCCACCCTGTCCCACGACTCGTGGGACTGCCCTGTGTTGAGGGCTATTGTCTGGCGTCCCTCAAGAGATACGAAAATCTCCAAAAGTACCATGCATTTCACACTTTATTATTATTGTTTGGCAACCCCTCGAGTTCAGTTGCATATGGTCAGCATGTTTGTGGATGTGCTGGCTGCACGCCAATGACTCCTTTAATAGTAAAGGAGGCATTGTTTGAGCACTTCAAGCTTAAAAAAAAAACGGCGCAAAAGGAACAAGGATGACACAAAAACACAGGACTGGCACTCTCGTGTCGTCCTTGTTTCTTTCGAGTTCTGGTTTTTCTTCTGAAGTATGAACCAACTTGCCCAACAAATCGTTTCATTTCTGAAAACATCAGCTAGCTGCGCAGTTTCCAGCAGCGACAAATGCTTCTGGCACGAGCTATAGAAATACGACTTCAAGAACGTAAAACCAGCGGTGTGGAGTACTTCCCAGGCTCTTAATCAGCGATGTGTGGAAACTGAGCCACGACTTCAAAGCGACTACACTTTGTGTCGCCAAATTTTTATGTTTTTATTAATAACTTTGTTTCATGTCAGAGCATATTACAGTGATGTGTAAAACTGTTTTGTCTACTCAGATATATACTTGAACTTCAACTTGTATCAGTTTCCTTATTTCCCTATGTCAGAGATGATGAAATACTGCAAGAAAACATTTGTTGCCAAGTTAGAAAATTAATTATTATACATTTAATTTCACATCATGCCACGTGAAATCCCCCCTGGTGCTATTCTGGTGCTATTCTATGCTACTGCTATGCAATATTATGCCTATTAACATGACTCCTTGCCTGAGACGATGCCTGTAAGGGTATTTTGTTTGCAAAGTAAGCTTCAAGCATTGCGATGGCTCTGTAACAGAACACTTGGCTGCCACACAAAATGCCTGGGTTTGATTCTGGCTGGAAGCCTAATTTTTATTCTTTGCATTTATCAGGATTTTCCACTCACGGTCAATGCTACTGACGCCGACACCAATATACAGCAGTTTCTACAACACCAGCTCTTCTAACATCATCACATTAAAAAATCCTGGCAGTCAGCAGTTCAACGATAGAGAATGACCGCCGCCGTAGCTCAATTGGCAGAGCATCGGGTGCGATATCCCACGGTTGCAGGTCCGGTCCCTGCCGGCGGCAAGTTGTCTTTTCGTCCACTTTATTTTCTTCACATCTGTATCACAATTACTACGATACACTTAAAACAGTACCATTAACGTCCCCAATACCTTCCTTGGATTCATTATCTGCTGGTTTTCATCAAGGTTATATCGCAGAACATGTAACAAACAAAAAGAAATAAAAAAAGAATTGAATCACCATATTCTCAAGAAACCAACAGAGCTTCCTGCATAGCTCCATGCCACTTTTCAACTGGCTGCCTACTTTACCATTTGTGAAATGAGTAATTAGAATGAACGTTTGTGTCCTTTTCGCTCGCTTGGCTTGTGCTACTACTTTTGCATATGCAGATCCCGATGTAAATGCAAATAAAGGCACGCTGAATCTCGCATACCTCGCTTAGAATGGCCCAATGACTTGAGTCGTACTGAATATTCAGTCGCAGGGTTCGCACACAGCCTATCTCAGGTGGCAGCTTTCCTTCAGCAATCCCTGTGCTGGCTTTGAACTTTCCAACTACATAGAATCCATCAAGTGTCCTCGTAAGTGGCAGGATCACTGGCTCGTAGTCAAGCTGCACTTCGACTGTTGTGTTGTAGAACTTGTCGTCCGGATGCTCTTGGTTTCCACTACGGAACAGAAACCTGACAGATAAAAAGGCAAAGTAGTGAAATTTATGAGTTCTTCAAAATGAGAGTAAGTGTAATGCAGGTGTAATGCACATTTTTATGCCCTGCGTGGGCAAGGAAAAAAGAAGGGGAATTCCTCAAGGGGCTGGTTTCCTTGTTAGAGACAGCCATTTGTAAGTTGGAGAATGACACACATGCACCAAGAGGGATGCCATAACGGAGGACTTAATTTTTGACAGCTTTAATTATATGACATGCACCTAAAGCATGATACATAGCACCACTCTGTATAAATGAACTTCACCTGTGTTATCTAGGAAACGAATCTGTCACATCATGATCTAAGTAGAATGCTACAGCCATTAAGCCATCCAGCCAGTTTTATGTAAATGTGTGTATTATGATAGATCGCATGTTTAGCACAGTTCGCAACAATGAAGACAAATAAAAACAGAAGGAACATGGCCGAGCACTTGATGTTGCCGGGAGTGTTTTGAAAATGGCGTGAACTAAAAATAAGCACGCTTATCGAGTTTGTCTTGTTGTCAGTCAGGGAGGCAACGCAGGAATTTATAACCTGCATGTTTACGCTTCCCGGAGTGCTCAGCAAGAGCGCTATACTGATCTTCCAGGTTCTGCACGTTGTTCTTGTGTGGGCAGATTCTGTTATAGACCGTTTTCACGAAGAGGAGGAGCGTAGCCTCGAACCGGTTCATTTTCACCGCTCTCCCCCTCTCCACCGCGTGTCCGACCGTCCGGTCACTGCCGCTGGTGTGTGCGGATTCACGCGTTTTGCATTGCGTGGCGCGTGAGAGGTCAGTGTGTTTCTATTTTTCGACGTGCTAAAGCAATTGTGTTGCCGAAAATCGAAATGTTGGACGATAACAGGTCGACACGTCACCACTGCGCTGTGTTTGACTGCGACAACAGCTGTCGGAAGCGTAAACGACTGGCAGGCTAGGGATGCGAAGTGCACCGTGGCTTTCAATGACTTCGCTTCTTGTATGTCGCACGCCTTCTCCAACAAAGAGTATATTATATGTGATGTCTGCACTTATGGCTATTTCTTCAAGCCATCACACCAGCTTGTGATTGTGCTTGTGTGTTGGTACACTTTATCATCTGCACGAAAGAGAACCAATGTCAAAGCTGACGATTAATACACAAAATGTTTGGACAAGAGTTGTTCTCTCATAACATCAACATCTCTGATTGCTATGCTACAGCGCATGATTTACAATGCCTGCGGCTAGAAAATGTTCCATCTTAGTGCGTGCAATTCCGAGATTATCGAATTAGCACTTTCCAATCGACATGACAGAAAGGTCCGCATGACATGTGTTTTTTGCGCAGATACGCACCCTCTAACATTTCGTCGAGAAGCCCGTCCTTTCTTGACTTGTCACTTTGGTGACACTAACTGGGGGTAGCGTTATGACAACCGTACTTTTTTTCTTTTTCCTTCTTTCCGCGCGGCAGCCCCGGTGTCGTGAATAATCGACCCTAGTTCGTTTAAGCCAGGTCGTTAACTGAACACGTGCGCTCGTCGTAATGCTTCTCGAATACTCGCAAAAAGAACAAAAAAAAACAGAAAATGATGTTACTAAAACGGGGCGCCATTTCGTCGTATCGCTAGTGGCGGCTGCTCGCGCCGAAGCGAACTTATGCCGTGCGTCCAGATGTACAAGAGGCTTATTTTAATTTTATCGCCGTGTTGTTTCATCGCCGAATTTTGAGCTCACCCATCGTACATCTGTTTCTTATCCTGCGCAACGATCAGAGGCCACGAACTTTTAACTACGACGACGACCAGAATCAACACAGGCATCGGTGTTTGTGCTCCCTTCGTTCAATGAACTTGTATTGCAACGTGCCAAGCGGAACCAAATGGTCTGTTAGGGATTAGAGTTACGTTGAACTTGAATACCACGGCAAAGAAACCCTAGGGTCACCATAAACACTAGCGCACGCACCTAGCGTGCAGCGAGACAATAGCCTACGTGTTCGCTCGTCTCCATTTACGTTTCACCGACTACTTCGAGAGTTGTCCTAGAAGTTAACGCTATTTTATAGTGCGTATTCCAAGAACCCCACAAGGCTAGCTATAACAAAACGTACAACGCAATTACCAATTTACACGTACTGCTTTACACAACTTTTACACAACGGCATTGGCATTCTACTCATCGTCGGCGCTGCTGCGGGAACGTTTCGGCCGCCGCTGCTTGCTGTTTCAGCCCCGTTTTGAAGCTGACAGCTTAGCCATTACTTACTAGCGCCTTTACACTCACGAAGCGTTGCTGTGTTTTGCCCGTGTACCGCGAAGAACAGCAATACCGTGTGAACTGAGCGTATACGCTGCATACACCGCCGCGGAACCCCACACACCGGAAGGGCCGCGAAACATCGCAGACGCTAGACGGCGCTGCGGCTGTGGAGAGCTTTAAAAATGGCAGCCTCCTTGTGAAATTGGTGTATAGAAGCTCTTGTTTGCATCAATGTAAGTGGCAGGGCACTCCAAGCAACGACCCCCTGCCATTTCTCCCTGAACGGCAGTCATTCGGCTGCGGCCCCAAATAAGTGAGCATTGACAGTGGATTGTGCACTATCTTGATGCCTTCTTCCGCAAGCACACTCAGAACGCGGCCGCTAATTCTGAGAACTTATGAAAAAGTGATGCGCCAGATTGACATGGCAGCATCTTGTGCAACCCACGGTGTGACACACAGTAGACAAAAGCCTCTGGGTGCCCGCCTCACCTCAGCTCAGCAGTTACAGTACTTTGCTCCCACTTCTTGTCCTCCTCTGGCTTGCAGATCGCTTTTACGTTACGAAGGAGTGTCAACACCACTCAAAATTTGTAGTCAGTTTGGCCATTACAGCTTAACTGTAAGCACCAGTCGCTGTGCACTGGCTTTCTGTACACAGAAAAGGTCACCCACTTGTCATGCCACTGTACCGAAACATCTAGCCTGCTCTCGTTCCACACTGGACTGGATCAACGGGTCTATGGAGCTGAGATTGATGAGGAATCTGTGGAGTGTCATCATCTTTATGATGCAAAAGCAATCAACATACCTCACAGAAACTTTTGGGTGCCAAGTTAGCCTCAACAATCTTCCACCTAACAAGAAATATTTCTGTTGAAGACGTTTTAATGCTGCATATAAAGAAATTGTAAGTGTATCTTTGGCTACCTAATGAAATTGCAAGCTTAATTTTCAATCACTAACTTTAGGGAGGGGACACGTAATTGCGTAAGTGAAGCTGAGAAGTCGCGATGTGGAGTATGCTTTGTAGAAGTAAGACTTGTCTTACTTCTACAAAGCATACTCCACTTCACTACTTCTCAGCTTCAATTTCACAATGGACCTTTTTTACGATAGGTAGAGCGCCCCTATCGGCGAGAGCCAAAAGCAAATACGGTGGCTTTCCAGTTGACGCGACAACGTGGGAGCTTGTGCGTTCATTTGCTCCCATGGCCTCAGAGACTGCGCCCTCGCAGGTTTCGGAGGCCATGCACCACCCAAGATGTTTCGGGGTGGCGCCGTCGAAGTATTTCCGCCGTGCATGCGCAGAAAGCACAGCAGAAATACTTCGACGGCGCCACCCCGAAACATCTTGGGTCCATTACGTGTCCCCTAAAGCTAGTGATTGAAAATGAAGTTTGTAATTTAATTAAGTAACTGAATAATTACCATAAAATGTTCGAGCAAGCGCCTCCCCTACCGTGAAGGATAATCCGACCAGATTTGGAGGGGGGCGCTTGTTCGGTCCCGGACTGAAATTCAAGATGGCGGCGGGAAGCAGCTAAAAATAAAAATGCCCATCCATGTTTCTAATGAAACGCTTTATTTATTTACTGTTTTTATTCCCGCTCGTCACTATCAAACCATTGAAACAGCGACCACTTTGACCAATATACGACCGGCCACATGACAACGAAATTTCATAAACACGAGATACGCATTCAGTGTACTCGTTCTTGTGGTTCTTTTTTACAAGCTATGCTCGTCTTGAAAAAAAGTGGCCGCAGGGGAGGAGGAGGAGGGGGCGCTTGCTCGATCACTGGCGCCTATTTCAGATCTCCCAAAATAGGGAGGGAGGTGCTTGCTTGGGTGGGGGCGCTTGCTCGGCATTTTACGGTATTTAAAATTTTCTTGCTGCTATTGGTGTCCACCTAGCCACAGCCTACCTGCAAAAATGGCAAGGACTTGACTGGTTTTTTTAAGTGTTCTTCATGAACAGACGCACTGGGTCTTACATGTAATACTAGGGTACTAACATCTACGAATTTGCTTGCCTTGAGATAAAAATAACCAAACAATCTGATGCTATATTTTTGTGATGACTTTAGGGATGCCAAAAACCACAATGTTGATAAATAGCTAGAAAATAAATGTGCAGCCATTCAGCTGTTGTGAACGCAACGCAGAGCCTCCAAATAACACCAAACTTGTGGTGGTACTAGAGTGCCAGATGAGCACCAATTAACCTTAACACATTTATTTTTTTATGCGCAGATTGTTTTAGAATCTTTGTTCCAACGAATACAAATGCAGACAGTGACATGTAGTTATTTTGCAAAAGCTAAAATCAGTTATTACTAATGCAAAAGCCCAACCAATTTAATTATCCCACTTTCAGAGTACCATATTAGTGTTACTGAATTGTGGCCCACAAGAATTCACACCGTTTCTCATGGAATCACCACCTGTCACTTCCCTTTCTGCTCTTCAGTGTTCCAGACTGCGTAGAATAGTGAAACAGTCACCTATAAGATGTGGCTTATGACTAGAGGCCGACCAGAGGCCGGAATTTTTAGGCACTAAAAAAGCTCGTTTTAGGCACCGAAAATAGGCAGGCAAAACCACGTTTTAGGCCTCCAATATCGTAAATATAGGCGCAATAAACTTTCACGTAAATGCAATGAATTTCAAATGAAGACATGCGTGAACTCTATCTATGACAGGGAAACAAGAATGTTATTGCTTAAGATGGCACAAAGGCGCCAACAGTTGAACATAGCTGTGCAATTGTGCTTTGTCCCACACGGTTCGCAGAACACGGTCTCTCCCGTGTTCTGCAGGGTGAGTCAAGTGTCCACTGTCGAATCAACACACTCCTGGGTGTCTTTTCGGCATGACTGAGAAGGGCAGAGCAGGAGAATACAGCCAGATCACTAAAAGAGCAGAAGGGAGAGATTCCTCGTATTGGCCGGGTCGAATCGCGTACAGCCTATTTCTCCCCTGGCATTGAACCACTGGCATAGTCAAGCGGGGAAGTGGGGGGAAGGGTTCAACCCTCCGGCCCCCCGAAACTTTTCAGTTTTGCGTATGTGTATATACACGCACACATACAAACACATGCACAAACATATATAAACTATAGGTGAAACCTGCCCTCACCCCCCCCCCCCCCCCCCAAAAAAAAATTTTCGGCTACGCTACTGCGGTGAACACCCTAAAAAGTAAATTACAAACAAAACAAAAGCTGCATGCACATCGCCTTCTTTTTCTTTTTATTGCGATAGCAATTATATGGACAGTTTCGGCTGGAAAATGTCCGTCCCCGTCGCCGTCATTCCCCGTATATGTATAAGTATGTATATATATAGAAAGGCCACAAAGAAAAATAATTAAGAAATTCTTTCCGACGTGCGGAATCGAACGGGTGACCTCTCGCTTTGCAGCCCGTCGCGTTAGACGTTAGGCCACGACAGCACTGTCGCTCAGCCTGCTAACGGCAAGCTATTTATATACACCATGTAATTCAGCATGCTTTCTTAGTGGCCACATAGATGGCGTGACGTGCGCGCGTGTTGCGCGCTTTCAAGATCGTCGCCCCGCCCCTGCGAACGCCGTTGTTGTTCACTCTACAGGGCGTCGTCGCTTTCGTGCGCTTATCTCAAGGAAAGAAGGGGCAGCCGGTGGGGTGCTTCGCTTCGCTCACTGCCGCGGCCACGTTTGCGAAAGGAGCGCGCTGTTCAAACAGAATTAAGTAACAACTGTGACAATTAGTTTGCGCTCGTCTTGTGTGTACCTGTTCGTTTGTTTCGTGCGTCCTGCTTTATGTTTGAGCAGTGCGCTTCAAGTGTCGAGCTGTGACGCATTAGTTCGCGTTCGTCCTGTGTGCGTTCTTTTCGTGCGTCCTTTGGGCTCGAGCGACGCGCTATCAATTTCGAGCTGCTTTCCGTTCTTCGCGTTACATTACAATTTATTGCTATCGCAATCATTGCTTCGCCGTTCCGGCGAAACTGTGACTTTTTTTTTTTCTTCCTCACTCTCCTTTCCCCTGACAGCTCTCGGCGGTTTCGCATTCGCCAACCGCTCGCCGGCATGTCCCACTTGACTGCTGCTAGTGGTTGTTTCCGGGAGTTGGTTGAACTAGAGGACTAGGTTGAAGCCCATAGTTCCCAACAGTCAATGTTACGCGGTAACATGAATAACGGTCTCAGATAGCACTCAGGAGCGAAACTTGAGGTAAATAGTGTTTATATAAGTGCCAATTTTCAAAAAAGGCATTTGTAACCATTTAGGCACAAATGCCAAAAATAGGCATTTATAGGCGCTATAAAAACACTATAAAAACCCTTCTTAACCTCTAATTCATGCTCATGTATGAAAATGGCGCGATAGGAGCGCAAGGAACAAAATAGGCATTTGCCTAAAATCCGGTCAGTACTTATGACACATACGAAGTTGAAAGTAGCCTATAGTGTCTTTTCAGGGAAGGCTGCAGGGCCTATCAGAAAATGTCATTTAACATATTCAGCATGACTACCAGGTATTGTTGGATGTCACCATGCTTCATTTACTCTGCCTACAGTAACAGTATGTATGAACTGGCAAAACATAAATCAAAAGAATAAACTAAACTCATAACTATTGACGGACATAAACTAGTTGGATGCCATCAAAAAGGAAACAATCATTGCTTCGCACATGCAATATAAAAAATTAGTGCATTAAAAATAATTCTCAATACCATCCTCACCAACTTCTCAAAGATCACAAGCCTTCCCAAGCTACATGCTCACCGTTCTATCCGGATGGGTGGTGTGAACCGAAACGTGATGTTGTCCCCTTTCTGGGGCATCAGGGCCCAGAAGAAAGTGGCGCCCTGGTAGGCTCTGGCAAGGTTGTAGTTCTTGTAGGACTTGAGTGAGGTGGTCACCACAGCTGTTGGGTTCGCATGGGCAACGTGAAGTGCCAGCTTGCCAAAGTGGCGGTCCTGAGTGTGGGAAAGGCAACAAGACAAGAACGTATTGCATTACTCCCCAAATGTTTGGTAAGCAGTTCATGTACAGGGTCGTCCACATCTAAGGTGAACACATCGTTAGTATTAAGGCCTCATGGAAGCTGATGTTCAATACATAATTCGGAAAACTATTAGTATTGTGTTTATGGACACTATTCTTAGACGTCATATAACAGACATTTCCCTCATGAAGTAGAATTTGCGTTCTAATTTTACCGGCTTGAATACTAATGAGGTGTTCACCTTCGATGTGGTCAACCCTGTACATACTCCACCTCAGTCCAACTCAGCTATCGTAAGAGTCACAGGCAGTGCAAGTCAGATAGCTTGCTGGGCCAACTCCAAAAATTGTTTCAAATGTACTCATGCATGCCACACTGCTGCCGTCTGCTCACGCAGGTATGGGACCAAGCAAATGCATTTAGCAATCACAGAACAAACAGTGCAGTGCCTGAACTTCTTCAATTATTTGACAGTATACCGAATGTTGCATGGCTAACAGCGCCAGGGCATCAACAGTTGTTCCAAAGACGCTAAGTCATGTGCAGTAAGTCCCAAAGTGTACCTTGTTTGACAACTATCAACTAGCTTCAAGATTCCCTATTACTGTGACCTTTTGTCTTCTTTGGAGTGGCAGATTTTTGCGGCCCTTCAGCCTGAATTACGTGAAGCTTGGCAGAGAGGTGGAATTTCACGGTGCAACCCGCCATGGTGGTCTAGTGGTTATGGTGCTCGACTGCTGACCCAAAGGTTGCAGGATCGAATCCTGGCCGCGGCGGCAGCATTTTCGATAGAAATTAAAATGCTTGAGGCCCACGTACTTAAATTTACGTGCACGTTAAAGAACCCCAGGTGGTCGATATTTCCAGAGCCCTCGACTACGGCATCCCTCATAATCATATTGTGGTTTTGGGACATTAAACTCGAGCAGTTACTATTATAATGTCATGGTGCATACAATTTAATGCCGGGCTTAAATGCATTGCCTGTTTCATCTAAAATAAATCCCAAGCGTATGCTGTCTACAGTTACCCCCGAAAAAAAAAAAGAAAAAAAAAAGCTTTTGTTGCGATAAAATTGTGCTGCAATCTTTGACAGTCACAGCATGAAGCACTTTGTTGTTATAATGAGAGACGGCACTTCTCTTTAGTGTGAGAATTTTCATTGTCTATCCAGTGATGCTGCCCACAATGTGCATTTACAATTTATTAGCCCTTGAAATGCAGAAAACATTGGCCACACGAGAGCACAGTGTGAGTGCTGTCCTTTTCTTTTTATCGCCATCGTTATCCCCAATGACTTTTGCATTTATACAAACTACCCCAAATTTCTGTTTACTTCAATTCCAATTTATTCTGGACGTACACACAATCCATTTACCTGAACAATGTAGTGAACCAAAGTAAAAGTGGAATAACACCCGTGTGCAAAATTTCATAAATGTATAAACCTGTGGGTTCAAAGAGTCACTATATTCTGTGCATAGCCGTAGCTTAATACATATAACAAACACGAACATAACAAAGCGAACTAAAAATGTGTCGTCAGTATCAGCATGTAGTGAATACATGCTTGTAATAAACAGTGAATATGAAGCAGGCATTTTTGTGTCAGGTGTGCCTTCACTATACTGACGCTTTACAGCTTTTACGTAAAGTTAAGCATAAGCATACAACATGAACTGTTATCCAGGCCAGACACTAGTAGAAGGTATTGTGCTAGTGTTGGATTCAGGCTGAGTTCTGATATTAAAGTCCATATACATCTCTACCTCAGAGATCTTGCTCATGTCCTAATAGCGCTTCCCTTTAGATTGAGCGTTTCATGATATCTGCCATGTGAGGAAGGTAGTGGAGGGCGCACCGGGCTTCTTGAAGTCTGTTTTGATCTTATCTCAAGTGGGGAATGCATATTTAAATAAAAGCTGACCTTGCCCCTCGTCACTTCTTTTCATCTTTTTGAACCATTATGCAACATTATAAAAGCTCACTATTTGGCCCTCGTTACTTTGGACAATCAGATAATTTGGACTCTTGCTCTGCTCACAACAGTTATGTGCATCATTTAATGGCATCAAACTCAATTTGGCTTAGGATATATCTGACCACACCCAAGCTAATCCAGATGATCTTCGGTGCATGCAGAGTACTGCAAACGTGCAACACAAAAGAGCGAAAACGGTGCGAGTCTCCAGCCAAATGAGGCAGTGCGGTCCACATCATCATAGTCATCAGCAGCAACAGTACGATAGGTTAACAGAGAGCCAGAACACCTTGTGCCTATTTGCGTTTACCATCATCGTGTGACACCACATTAGTCCCGTACATTCAAAGTTGGGTGGTCACCGTCTATGATAGTGTTGTTAGCGACGTAGGTTTTATCTGCAGCAGGTCTCGGATTAGGACACAGGTCATGCATTATGGCCACTTTGTGAAGGAAACTAATAATAATAATAATATCTGGGGTTTAACGTTCCAAAACCATGATATGATTATGAGGGATGCCGTAGTAGAGGGCTCCAGAAATTTCGACCACCTGGGGTTCTTTAACGTGCACCTAAATCTAAGTACATGGGCCTCAAACATTTTCGCCTCCATTTGTGAAGGAAACTGAGAGACGATGAGAACTGCAGGTTGCACGGTGCTTTTATGTGAAGTAAGAACAGAATTTATGGATTCATTCAGTAAGTAAATGTGTGTTCATGTAGTAGGAACTGGCTCATTTCTTTTTTTTTTTCTTACTGCACCATAAGTAATTTGACTTTCCATTAGTTTGGCCATTTTTCACAGCACCGTGAAATTTGAATAAGCAAGTTTTTACTGTAATACATTTATTGGTCTGTCACATAGAAAAGGCTGTCTACAAGCAGTGATGAAGTCATAAACAAAGCAGCACTACTTTTTTGACCAGAGAGTAAGGAGTTACCTTCAGTTTCTGCAATTTGCCTTTCAAGGATGAATGCATGCCCACATGCTGGAATAGTGACGGCTTATAATGGATCCATATGGTATCTACTCTCTTCCGGCATTGTTTCTGTTGACAAAATAAATACAACAAGCATTATTATCTCAATGTTCCACAACACTGCTGGAAACTTGAGTGGTACTTCTTGCTGTTCCATAAAGGTTATAGTTCCAAATCAATAGCATGAAAGCTTAAACATGGACAATCGTTTTATGACTACATCTATGAAAGCAATCCCTGACAATAGGCTAACATACATTCCTATGAAACTTTTTGAGCAATGGTGAACTCCAGTTGGGAATTTGAAAAAGCCATCTGAACCCTCAAGTTAACATGCATGAAAACTCTAGACTTTCCACAGAAAAACAAATCTATTCCATGCTGCATCGTGTGAAAGTCGACAGATGTAGCAGGTTTGCATATTATTTCTGCTGACAATGTTCTTTGGTTCAGCAAAGTGCTAGGGTAATTTCAGCCTTACTGCTACACTGTCACCATATATTGGTGCTTACAACTGTGACTGGCCCATATGCTAGTAAGTAAAAACTGCATCCAACACACAAAAACTAACATGAAGTTTCACGCAGATCTTTCACACATTGCTAAGGCCATGAGAAATTCCTCAGCACATGAAGGTGACACAACACATTCTTAAAGTCACAGCTGAAACTCTGTTCTGATGGCAATGAAGGAAAGCATTATTTACCTTGTCATTAAAAAAAAAAGATGAAAAGCTAATGTCCAATTAATTTTGACCTTCTGTGGTTCTTTACCATGTACCAAGTCTAGGTACACACTACATAAACATTTTTATGTTTTGCGAACTAACTTCAGCACTGCAGTGGAACATCATGCCCACAAAAGCTGGTGCCACGAAGAAAGATAATACAGAAGGAACCAGGGGAACACACAAACCCTCTGAGGATTGAAAGATCAGACAAATAAATGCCCCTGCTGGCATCCCAGTGCCCTTGAGAACCTAGAAGAGGAGCTACTGCCAATCTCACTGATACTTTGTGGTAGTAGTGGGTGTGCTGTTTGCAGCAATTTGTAGTATGTGTACAGTGTAGATAGGGGGTGTGCACAAAGACACCTAGTGTCTCTGCATTCATGCTAGACAACGAACAAGGTGATCAGAATGTTTGCCTAACGAAGAATTCAAGCCTTTGAAGGAGTAGAAGGTTAAGCAAGTATTGGCAGCATACACAATTTTTCCTGTGTACCAGGAGCCAAGGCAGTGATGGCCAAGACCACACTTGCACATGACCTAGTGATGCCACATACTCATAAAAACATCACATAATGACGAATATTGCAGGTATGATAGAAAAAAAAAAGGAATGTGCAGCATTAACTGCAGGTGGCCATGAGCCATGGTGCGGCAATTTGTGAAGTTGTAGTTCACAATAAAAAAATATGCGTCAGTGGATGAAGGAGCTGTAACAAAGAGATGAAGCTGTACAGCTTTGCTAGTTTGGACACCAATGAACAGAGGCTGTTTATTGTAGCACTTGGCTATGTGATATGCCTACTCGGGAGTAAAACCACATAGGCTATGAACAGAACTGCCATCAGTTTGTTAGAAGTAAATATACTTGATACTTACGGGGTCATGATCATTTCGGCAAACCATAGTGGAAACCATGTTGTCTAGAAGCCAGTCAACAGGCTTGTCATTGTAAAATATGAGAAAGAAGGCCACAAACTTGGACAGGTCCACACACTTGAACAGTTTCCCTGCAGAAAAATAGTTTTATGTCTTAAGAACCTGCAGATCCTGAACATGGTTGCAGTAAAGACCACACAAGTTTTCACAGTCCATTTCAGCCCACTTGTTATACCACGGTCACACTGGCAAATTTAGTGTCATTTTGAGCAAGTGCACTTACGTCCCTGGAATGTCACTTTGGTGGCGCTATGCTACTTTAGAAAGGGAAGTGTACTACGGAAATGATGGTAATGGTGATGGGTACTTAAGTAGCACAGCAGATATTTGTTATTTCAGGCAATATTTATGAAGTAACAATGTGTTACAGCTATTAACAGCCCTTAATATAAACTTTACATACAAAACGGGGCGGCTGCAGCCATTGCACAGCGTGTGCTGGGCATGCCCCGGCGGTCGTGGCTGTAAACTGCCTGAGAGCGAGAATAGCAGAGTAGTTTTTTTTGTGGTATAGTATGTTTTAATACATAAGAATATTCCTAATAATGAAAACGATAGTTTAAAAATACTATGAACTCGACCGCGGATAATATCATATCTGTTCTCAAGCCACTGCTACCGAGGCTAGACACTCCGTCGCAGCGAAGTGAGTTTGGCAGATGCACTCGCCGGCAAGTGCGCTTTGCTGCGAGTGTCGCTAAGCGTTCCCGTGTGACAGTGTGCAAATTACACTAGGGATGAAGTGCACTCCCTTAAAGTGCACTTAAGTTGCCCTATATGACAGGGGTATTACAAAGTGGCTGAAGGTATAGGCAAAGGAGAAAAGAGTGATACTAGACTTAAGAGTTCTCAAATGCTTGAAGTGTGACATATACTTAGTCTACATGTTACAAGAGGTCTCGTCGACAGACTGGGAACACACTTTTATTATGTTTAAAGTGTCTCAAGGCTTCTGCACATCCTGTTTGAATGCAGTGTTAGCAGAAATGCTTTGTGAGACAAGGCAGCAGCAGTCCAGTTTCTCACTTAATTCTGGTGAACAGAATTAGTCATGGCATCTGATGATGTGAGAGTTCTCAGCATTCAGCTTCAACTAATATTATGAATGTCAACCTCTTGTGTTTCTTGAAAAATGTGTGTTTCTGCTGATGTTTATCACTTTGCTTTGTGTATTTCTATGTTAATATTGCAACAAGTGCGAATACTTGTCATGTTGCTGCTGTTATTGTACAGGGAGGTGGTACCAGTCAAGCTGCCTATATGCAGCTTTTATCCCATCATCCTTGCTGTTTATACATGTATTGTAACCATGTAGCAATAAACTTCAACTTCAACTTCAATTTAGTAACAGAAGCAAGCACCATCTGTTGCTTACCTGGCACAAAATTACACAACATAAATCGGTTATAAATGCATGCAGAGCCTTTGTGGTTCACCTGGCATACTAATGAAGCACTAAATGACTTAAATCGAGCAGTGTATGGATGGCTGTGTTGCAGGTTTATAACAAAAACAGCTTGACAACACTTCCAGGAAACACTAGCAATTCATAAGCATTCACCACCTGTTCCAGTGACAGCAACATCACCTGTTCAAGAATTTTCACCCCCTAAGAAAGCACTGTTTATCATTCAATGCACGTATAATAAAAAATATTTGCAAATGATAGTGAACCTGACATAAAAATTATGAAACATAGTATGTGTTTTTAATAGCTGCTGCGAACTCGCATGTTAATAAAAAGATAATATGTGCAAATACGACAACCCCCGATTGCTGTCTAGTAAAATGTTGCTGAACTACCGATAAACCCTAGCTGGCAGAAGTCGAGGATCATCCAGTGCCTCTTGTTGGCTATGTGATTGTATGCAGCATCCCTCATTTTTGTGATGTATCCAGGCTTCGTGAGGATGTCGTCCTCTAGCTACAGACAAGGAGAAGAAAGCAAAAACCTGTAAGCATGCTACAGCAAGAGTGACAGAAAAGGACAAGCTTTAATGCCTCCATCCCACCCTGTGAAAGTGGACGTACTGCGAAGCTGGGCATGGACATTATAATTACGATTAACCATTTGGAGGACTTGATTTGATCACGTGTGGTGATCTCCAGCAATGGCCTCCAGTCCCGAGCCAGAGAAATCTTCAAACACAGTCAAGACGAGAACAACGTGCTATGCAGTACACACATCAAGTGGCACCATCTCTCTTACTTTCCTTTGCATCAGGTGGTACGACAGAAGGATGCCCCCTCCTCTGATAATCTCACCAAAATCTGAGATGGCAAAGCACACACTAAACTTTTTGCCACCTTCTATGCTTCACGACATGTGCCAAACCAGCCTGGGGAGAGGAAAGGGAAGGGAGTACTTAATTTATTACACTATTATTATTATTATTATTATTATTATTATTATTATTATTATTATTATTATTATTATTATTATTATTATTATTATTGGGAGAGTGCTTGAAGATTTCTGCACCTCTCCTTGTATTACTCCACCTTCAGGATTGGCCCACCTTTTTTTTGTGAGCACAATTACGATAACAACATGAAAAGTCCCACCCAACAAGACATCTCCATTTTCACTGCAAAAAATCATTAAAGGTTTCGTGCTGTTAAAAAATATTCAACTAAATGAAAATGAATGCATGTGTGAGTTCACGGTTACGCGATGGTGAAACAGTTTCGCATCATCCGTGAAATCATCTCGAGCAAGATTTTCGCTTAATGCACTAAGTCGGCAGGGTGCAACAAGAATAGAGCAGCACACTCATCTGGAGGCCATTTCACATGATGAAGCTTTCATCACACTGGACTGCATTCATCATACCATCACTGCGATTCTCGTTTGCCAAAGCAAAAAAAAAAAAGCATAGATACAGGAACAAAATCCATTGAATCTGCACCAAGAGCTCTTCCATGGTTCCTTTTGGCTACTGTGGCTCAGAGGTACAGGTATCCCATTTTTCCAAAAGGTAAAGGGTGGTGTCAACTAGCTGCACTGAGGGAGAGGGATGCACAATAATAAATCGGTCATCACTGTGATAAAAATTGGAAGCTTATCCATGCAAGGCTCATTCCAGTAGTACAGTACATCTACAGCAAAATTCAGCCAGTAATTGGGGCTGATAAAGTATGTGGCCTGGGGGAGGAGTGGGGGATGGTGGGTTATCACATACTTATCATTATGCATCTCCAACATTGACACAATGACATCATTAGGACAAATAGCTGCAAACGGCTGCATACAAGAACCATGTATTCTTGTGCTGACGGGTAGTTATGACCTAATGCACTCATTAAAACAAATACTATAGAGCCCTCAGAGTGATTAAGAAACATTCACATAATTTCGTACTATTAAAGAAATCTCAGTACATAATATCATAGCATACAGGTTTTAGCATTGCACTTAGGAAGTCATTCTGTGCACCCCACAAGTGCTTGCATCAATGGTGTGACACTGGGCATTACACAATTGGAACTGCGAGC
Organism: Rhipicephalus sanguineus; assembly: GCF_013339695.2. NCBI lineage: Eukaryota > Metazoa > Arthropoda > Arachnida > Ixodida > Ixodidae > Rhipicephalus > Rhipicephalus sanguineus. The sequence continues at coordinate 22,720,171 of NC_051177.1, read as the reverse complement.
ATGTAAGATGGGGCTCCCTAAAAATTTCAACTGAAAATTTCCGTTCATTAATCCTCCTTTTGCCTTCTACACTTATACGATCAGCAGCAGCTACTTTTGAATAATGAGCTTTCTTTCTGCCTCTTTCTACAACCCGTATTTTTCAGGGTGTGCATGTCCCTCCTACCATTCCAGTTCAGCCATTCCTACAGAAGCCTCACGAAAGGCATAACAATGTGCATACTCACAATGCTCATGTCTGGCAGAAATTGTGCATGGCATAAGAAGGGTGTAGGCAGGACTGCTGGGCTCAGAGGTTTCAAATGAGTGAAATAAAGCTTAGAAAAGGGTGCCAAGGTAGCTTAGGGAATCTCCTGCTGTTTTTTTTTTTTCTCACTAGGCTAGCTAGTTAGGCACAAGCGTCGTGCCTGTGGTTACAAACTAATTTCAGGATCAACTAAAGATCCTGCCAATATGACTAAAACAAGTGTGTCTGCAAGCAGCATTAGCAGCTTTGTCGCTTGATCCTGTTTGGCAGTGCTCAATATTTAGAATTGTAGTCACCGAGTTTGTAGTTATTGCAAACAAAAAATTGCAATATGACCGCCACGAGAGGTCCTTTGGCTTAAGCAGCAAATGAAAATCATTCATGTGCAGGACATGAATGATAATGCGATTCAAATAGACTTTTACAACTTTTACAACCAGTAATCCTTTGGAATTACCACAAGACTTAATATGCAGTGGATGGCCATGTCCAACAATTACGACTGCGTTTATGGCAGCCAAAAGGTACACGACAGCTTCCTGGGACTCTACGTAAGCATCTGTAACAGTTTCATCTATACTATCTAAAAATATGCAGCTTGCTTGGTAATTAAAAGCAAAAAAAAAAGAAAGAAAGAAAAGAGCATATACAAGCAGATGCCATTTACTAATAAGATTGCTTGTACTGACCTGCACGTAAAATGTCCCCCTGCTTTGTGCGTACATCATAAGGTACGCAAAGTCCAATGTCTGCTTTGTCCTCCACCTGCACATTCAGGCAAGCACAGTATCCCTTAGCAGTATTATGTCCAAATCACACATAACCTTCAGCTCACAAACCTTAGTGGAACAGAACGGCAGATGGAATGAATCAACTCAGCTTTACCAAGAAAGCAGTATTAGGGAGCACATACGCACAAAAAATTTAACAATATTCTCTAATGACAATTAAAACCTGTGTTCTGCGGCAAATGAGCAATGAGATGAAAACTATCTAACAACACCCGTTTTTCAGGACCTCTCCATTCAAGGAAACAAAGGCAAAGGTGAATTTGATTAGGCTAATTTATTTATTTCACCAAAAAGTTTTGCAACGTCTCCTTGTTCCACTAATGTTTAATTTACACCTTTGTTCGTTACTGTTGGAACAACCTGAAGTGTGTGGATAAGGTTTCTTTTAAAATGGCAAGATTGCAATATTTGCCATTCTGTTGTCCCCACTGTGCTCTCAGCCTCCCATATTTAGCCTTTAAAACAGATCACAATAATACAGTACAGGGCACGCACCGCCTTCATAATTTCTTTTGGTTGGATTTTACTACATTTCACATGTTAAATGCGATTTGGCACCTGAAAAGCAGGCACTAAGATTACATGAGTTAGTAGCTATGCTTGCTGTTCCTCCATAAATACAGTGCAGGGATTACACAACTGTAGCGGTTGTCGAATAGTGAAAATGGGAACTAAATAGAAAAAGTTTAGAAGAATGTTTTTTGGATATTGAACATTTTCTCCCTTCTAGAAAAAATAAAAAGAAAAGGTGGTGTAAAGTCCATTAGAAAAAAAAAAGTGTTACTTATAATATTTGGCACATGCATATTTGTGCGTATTGGTTTAGGCTACATAGTGCATCATGAAGGAAACAGTAACGAAACGTGGGAATGTGTACTGCACAAGCATGTGCTTATAAAACTTGTGCTTGTTGAAGAAGGAAAGCACTGTAAATTTTTTTGAAGCATACAGGCATGGTTAGGTGGGCTAACTAATAACGTGCTTTGTAAAGATCAAGACAACAAACTGATGAGCTGCACAAAAGCCAGGCATCTTAATTTGATGTTTGCAAGTTATTCAGTTTAAGTGGTCTACCTTATGCCTTCGTTCAAGATGCGCATCAAGTACAGCTCTCCTGCAGCATGACCATTCAAAGCAGCCCCCACCATAAGTGCCCTGGCATAACTTTTATGAAATCCTCTGCCTTCTGCATCAGGAGGATAGATGGCACTGCTTCTGACCTTTGTTGCATTGAAGATACTATAGAATGTGTTCTCTGCCACCGTCTTCACTACAGCGTGCACAGGCTGTCACTTGTGACTGCACTGTATCATCTCAACAGCAAGCTGCTATCGGAGCAGACAACAATACTGGAATGATGATGTAAACAGTCACCACACCAGAAACTAGTCAAGCTATTATTGAAGTTCTTATGTGGCACTGGCCTATTGGACACATCTAAATTCTCCCGTTTCCCATCTCCTCTATTTTTTGCACATCTGCTTTTTGTCTCCACTTTTCTTCCTTTTGTCTTCCCCCAAGAGTTTAGTGGCAAACCAGAAGTCTCTCATCCGGTTAATCTCCAAACCTTTGCTCCATTTGTTGCTCTCTCTCCCTCACTTTTTCCCTCATATGTGAAAAGAAAAACCCACATTAAGTCCACATATTTGAACAGCAGATTCTCACTTTGTGCAAGAATCAAGCAACAAAAATTGTTTGGTTCATATGCAAAGTTTTGAATTGTCAGTATAATATATAAGTTCTGTTCACTCACTTCACGCGGATGAGTGGGTCCCCCAGCGTCTCCGGCAGGTGGTCCATGTCTGGGTAGAAGGACGCTGGCGGGGAGATGATCTCCAGAAGACCACTCTCGACATGTTCGCTTAACCTGTTCACATAATACACCAGGGACAGGGAACAAAACGACGATTCATTATTGAGCTTTAATTGGACAAATAACTCTGGCAACCTGCACAGGTGCCTTACCCACATTAATAGACGATTACCTGCAATGTCTACTTGTTATTTCAGCTTTTGAACAAATATGCATTGAAAGTAGCAATGCATATGTTGTACATTTTCCTTTCATTGTGTCATGTTTGTAGAATGCTTCGAGAAATTTATTAGACCTAGTTTCATTTTTCGTGAGTGATACATTACAGTGCCCACTGAAAACTACATATAAGGCATTAGTTGCTTTTCCATTGAAATCATGTTTTACAACACCAAATCTCCTTCCTCATCAGACGCATGAAAGCATCGGCTTATGGAGCACAGTTTAAAAGAAGCCAGCGCACAATCACAAGGCAGACAATCAAAGATAACACAGCGCTGTTTTTGTTGCCGAAATAATCAGCACCATGGTGTTGTCCTTCCTTGTCTACTTAGGGGTTGTGCACTTGCTTCTTTTACAATGTTGCACCAGCAAGCGCAAGCATGACCCTTTCAGGGTCAAAGACGGGTCCACTGTTAAAGGGAACACTTACACGAAATGCATGTCTAGATTTCGTTCCCTTGGAAAAGCATCGTGGCTCAGATTTGCATACGACTACTGGTGGTTGACATTTCTGACTCCTTCTGACGGACTAGTGCCGTGAACGAAGGCATGTTACCACGCCCACTTGCATTCAGGGGGCTAACAATATGAAAGGTGCTGATTTGAGTGTTCCCTTTAACAGTGGACTGTACTGTACATGTACGTCATCGCTTGTATGTTTAAAAAGCACGTCTTTTTTCAATCATTTTTCTTGCTTGGCATGTGTTGCCACATTGCGGGAATACATGGACATTTTTTCTTGCGCTGATGTCACAGTTTTTTTCATGCTTTACTACAGGCCTGCTATCATTTGCGCATCCGGTTACGCGAGGCGGCTAGTTTCGGTTTCATTCTTTGGGTGGTTCCCGCTTCTTGCGCCCGCAAAAGTGAGGGCTATCTGGTTTATAATGTCTCAAAGGGTGACCGCTTTGTTGCTCTCTCGTCTATTGCTCTCCGAGGCGCGATTGAGCCTGTTTCCGTGCAGGCGCCGACTTACACAAACGATGCTGCTGTGGTTGCGTTTCCTGTTTTGCGGACTCATAAAAGCCGCTCCCGTCTCGTTGGCGATAAGATGAAGGGTTAGCATAGGTTTCTCACTTGTTTTTGCTTTCCGGATGCACGCACAAACATACAATTTTTTTCAGTGCGCTCACCCACGCAGTTTGCTTGCGCTATGGAAGTGCATGCCGGTTACTCTGCTGCAAGTGAGTCTAGCGGTGATTCCTCCGAATTACCGCTCGACTGCCGAGTCAGAATCTGATTCATTGGATGTCAGCCACCATGAGAGGAGTTACTTATGAGTTAAGACTGGTAATGTTGCTGAACGAGCGCCATCTCAAAAGCGTGCGTGGCGGGACGATGCTGATTGGATGAAAGGTGACTTTTCTCCCTCCGTGTTTCCATTTGATGCCATTTCATGCACTTATTTTAGTACAGTTGTGAACTGTTTATTGCAAAGCATCAGTTTTTAACAATTGTACAAGCTTCTCTTTTAATGTAGCTTGTTGTTACTCATGCATAAACCATGTGTATGTAAAAACACAAATGATTTTTTGTCCCACTTTATGGTTGCCCTAAAAAAATTACGACGATTTTTTGACATAGATTCGTCTGAAGAATTTAAATCAACAATAAACCCTGGGGGGTCGCATTTGGTGAAAAAACTTGACGCTTAAAGGGTTATAATATTTTCATTCATGCATATTGTTTTTGCCTAACTGATGTATCACTGATGCATAAATGCAATTTAATTGCTTAAATTCCTTGCTCTTTGGGTTCCTTATAAATAATCTGTCATGCACCCGTTCCAGAGGAATCACTTTATTTTGGAATTTTCTTAAAGAAGATAACAGCAAATTCTCAGCAGTTTGCTGCATCTTTTATGTTTGCTTTTATAGCAACTAAAGGATCAAAATAGCGGCAGCTCCAACAAGTGAATCCCCGTCAAAGACACAAAACCACAGAGGCGAAGGAAGCTGCAAGCAAGCAAGGAGTTAGAGCTCATTACGATACTGTAACATGAACACAACAAAACTTTTGCCAAATTCAAATCGGTCAAGCCAACCACACAGTGTGGCAGCTTTATTCTTTTTTGCATGTTTTCTATGAAAATCTGCATTCTTAGATTTTTCTTCATTCTTCTGGCACATGAAAGCATGCATGCCAAGGGGCAATGCCCGAGATGGTTTGTGAAGTTTCAAAAGTACTCAGATACTTACTCCTCTTTGATTTCTTTGGATTGCGCCATGACGTAACTCAGGTCAGTCTGTAGGAAAGAAAAGTACACAAGTCAGAGGGACAATAAAGTAGCATTGAGGAATTTGTCGAACTATCTCAGACACATGCACAATTCTTCCGCGTATGTATAAAGTGCAGCATTTTATACAGATATTCAGTAAGTACCTTGTCATTGGCTAAAAATGTCTCTCTATTCAAATATCTTATTTGTTCATGTTGGCTTTTTGACCAACTCTTAGCATGTTCACAAAGACAACATGTACTTTAGCAGATTTGACATGTCCCTCCAACTTTTTTGTGAGTGCATGTACTTGTGCTCACCTTACTCCTTTTATGGCCAGTGTAATGTGTATGTTTAAAGAACATTCGGAATGCAATACCAATGAGACCTAACCTCATAGATAAAACAATCAAATGGCTAAACACTTAAATGAAGTAACATGCTTCCACATTACAATCATCAGTGGTAGGTCAATAGATGGAGACTGTGAACTCTTCATTCACAAATACCAAAAAAGCGATGCTGTCAAGTTCGGGTACCCACTTAACTTGACATAAACTAAATATAAACTATAGACTATAAATACAAATTCTATGCTGCAGCCAGAAACTCATCTTACGAGAAATACTCCATCTTTTAAGGTAAGTGGAACCTCGCTGTAACAAAATAGCAGACAAAAAATATTTTAATTATATCCAATATTCGTTATAAGCATGTGTGCCAATATCGTGATCATTTCTATGTGAAAAAGGCGCAAAGGTGGCGCCAGGGGGGTTAGCTTCCCATTCTAATGGGGGGGGGACGTGACAATCACACACCTGCCCCTTCCACCTCGTATAATGTCCAACAAAACATAATCGGCTGAGTTTGATGGACCATCAGCGGCTCGACGTGCATACACATTGGAACATTGAAGGAAAACAATAACTTACATATGCGCATTTCGCCCCATACGACCGCTGTGTTATATTGGGACTTGAACTTTAGCTTGCCAACAGTAGCTCAACGAAGACAAACCGCTGACCAAAACCCGCCCGCCCAGGACAAATACACAGACACAACGGCGCCTAACTAAGCACTTCGCTGCCCAGTGGCGAATTTTCGCAAAAGCTGGACATGGAGGTAGTTAGCCTTAGGCGTAGTATATACAATCATCATGGCTTCGATGGGGGTCGGCAAAAGTGAATCAGTGCCGTGTCTACGTAGTGGCAACAATGTTCACGTCCCACATGCTTGCAGCCTTGCACATGTGCATCATGTCCAAAAAAAAATATTGAATACCATAATGAGACGACAGTTGGAATTGCAGTTTAGTTAACATATTGGTGCCACCGGAAATATCGAATAAATGCAGTGATGCTACCGAGGACTTCTGATTTGGAGCAATTTTTCGGAGCAGCGAAATTCCATTTTGGAGCACTTTAGAGCAGCAAAAATTACCATATTGGAGCCCTTTGGAGCAGATAATTTTGCATCCTCGAGTGCACTACAGAAGCAAATTGCATTAACATTCAAGCACCTGAATAATTATTATGGGGCTCTTACGAAGGGCTAGAAATAATTCGACTCATTGCAGATCTCATGGAAAAAGCCATCTCTGGAGAGCTCCATATTTCACTCGATAATGCAAAAATAAGGGCTTATGCAGCTTGAGTGTTCTGGAGTAACCTCTTCAGGCGATTATTTTCGACACTAGCAAATAAACAGAATACCGGATCAATAAAATTGTACTTTATGAAATAATACTCTAAAGTACATCTACGTGGTTATCAGCAGACAGTGGTAGACAAACACCGTAACGTACAACAGTGCCTCAATGCTAGAGAGTCACACTCTCCCTAATGCATTCCCCTAAGACGACTCCAAGGCGAAAGCCAGGTCCTTCTTCTTCTGAATCGATGTGTTGATCCTCCCCCTCCCTCTGTGCAAGCTTTCTGCAAGTCACCTGGTTTTGCACTACCTCTATCATCGGCGCACCGATCACAGAAGCAGTGCAAAGCAACGATGTCATGTAATGACGTCATCACGTGACATTACGGTATATGACGCCATGATGACGTCACCAGTTTTGACGATTTATGACGTCATGATGACACCATCACGTGATTATTTTTTGCATCAGTCGATTGACGCCGCCGACGGTCAATTTTCGTGTTTGATGAAGCATCTAAGGCTTTTGCAATAATATTGCGTATTGATCGTTAACAGCCTGACCGTTAACAACCTGGCCTTCCATACCAAACTGTCCTACACCATGTCACCTCTGTGCCGTGCGAGAAACAGCTTCGCTAGTCATCCACTTCACAGAGTGGAATGTCATTTTAACATATGGTGTAGTAGCGCAAATTCGACGAGGACAAAGAGCTGCTACACCATATGTTAAAGGGGTCATGAACCACCTTTCCAAGTAATGATCTAATGACCTCAGTATCTGAGTTTACTGCCTCCCGAATCGATTGCCGCAAAAATTTCTCGAATCCGTCAAGAATCAGCGGAGTTACGGGGGTTTGGCGCTCGCTCCCAGCGCTTTCTCTCTTTTCTCGTGCCGACGAGCGCACTGGAAGCTACACAGGGAGGGATGGCACGGGGGAAAGAAGTTACGTCAGCGCGCGTCATGAAACGCGATCACTCTCCCGCTGTGATTCGCATGCGCGAGTGCGGCTACCGTGTGGAGTTAGCAGACTGAAAAGTGCGGTGCGGGCAAGTGGCGGCACCCCGTGGCAAGAAGCATCTCGTCCGGCTATCGGCCAATAAGCATGCTATGTCTCTTGCGACGTAAACTGGCAGATCCGGGACGTCACCATGCAGACGCCCCGCCCACCGACGAGAGTGAGAACCGGCCTCTGTTTGAAAAGAGGGGGCCTGAGGAAACGGCAACTTCGCGCTCCGCTTGTGGCCTTTACGCGGCGCGCGACTAATATTTTGCAGAGCAGTTCATAGCCGTGTCAGCTTTCCGCAGGATGTGTTTCTTCAACAAGCCCAAGGGGTGCTTCATGACCCCTTTAAAATGATATCTCACCAACTAGCCCAGCTCTCAACCCTACTGAACAGAGTGGAATGGCTCATTTTTTCCCCTTTTTATTGTGATAGCAATTATATGGACACTGTCGACGCGGGTTTTTGTAGTTGCCGTAATTTTCCGCATAAAGTCCAAATTGATAACATCACCCCGCGCATTCTACTCGCGAGCGCTAGCGACGAACGCGGCTGAAGCGGAGAATAAGCGAGCCGGCCGTCTCCGTCGCACGGACAGCGTATGCGATAACATCTTCCCGCGTGCGGGCCTGCCGTCGATTGGTCATCAAGCAGAGAGGAAACGCCCCGCCCGTCTTTCGTAAGGAGCATGACGGGACGCCAGGAGAGGGGAGGGTGGGGGGTACTGCATTGCCCGAAGGGCGCAGACGCTGGTGCGCGCGCTATCTCGAGGCATCAGGAGACGGCTCGTAAACTTGCTGTGCTCTCAACGCTTACTACGCGTTTAGAGAACTCACAGCACGAAAACCGCTTCGGTTCCTGGAGCAGCCATATTCCCTTAAACTAGCGTTTTGTTGAGTTACGCGAGATCGGATCCAAAAGAGTTAGCTGCTAGCCTTAGTTCGTATAACAATACAATTTGTTTGTATAGCATTCACTGCTTCACCCTTAAGCGAAACTGAGTTTTTTCATCTGTCAGCAATCGACACTAGAAAGCGATGGGCGGACGTGTAACATGGCGTAGCGCTTCACAGTGGGCCGTTAGCGACGTGCCCGCTACTGACAGCTGCGCATATTAAAACGCAACTGCGGCTGCTTCGACCAGGAGGCATGCTTTTATTAATGAAATGACATTTTTTTTTAAAAAAGCAAGCAAAAAAATCAAATTGGAACCCTAGCACTCACGAGCTCGAAAGGGCAGGGCCTTGTAGGGGGTATTTACCGCAGAGTGATTACAAACCCGGATGTGCTGGGGGAAGGAATTACGAAAAAGCTCTTCTGGATGAAGATCCATGGGAAAAGTATATCTGAGGAAAAGTGTCAACGCAACCCCACAGTTCACGTGCTCTTCCATAGACGCGAAGCACGGAAAATTCGATATTGCGATCCCAGATTTCATTCCGCGATGTCCAGAAACAGAAGTGACAGACAGTTTAGCGACACGCGTGTATTTATTACTGAACATGGTTTTCATTATACGTGCCGTGCCACGCTTGAAACGAGCTACCAGCAGCGTTTCAGGAACAGACGACGTCCGCCGATGGATCGCCGCCACACTTTCACGCTGCTGATTAGCCTATAGACGTCACGAGCCACTGCGTAGAGCGCGTATTGCTGTCGAGCCGACTTGCAAAACAGAAGCTGCGTCGGCACCGTGCATGGCGTCATGGCACGCATGCGCGAGCGCCGTTTATTCAGCGGAATAATTCTTGGTCCGTGGTTGTAACTTTGACCGGCCCCGAGATCAAGCTGCCCATACTTTGACGCGCCCGCGGTGCGATTGCCGTTGATAGACGCGCCCAAACCCGAGACTCTGGCGCAGTTTGGCGCAAATTTCGTCGATATTATCAGGATGGCGCAGTAAATACAATTTGGCGCAGTTGGCGCAGGAGTGGAATCACTGAATAAATGTGCCATACAAAAATGAACAGTTAAAAATTTGTCCGTGAGCGTACGTGATATGTTTGCACACACTGACGGGGGTACACGTCAAATAAATGTGCAGGAACGGAAAAAATGTGTCTGAAAAGTCGGTCGGCAGCTGTATGTGAACTTCAGGCGACATACCTTGAGGGTCGAGCACGTGCTAACGAAATTTTATTTCGTTATTGCTCTGGGTCACGCATTTTTAGTATCATTATTGTGGTCGACCACATCTTTCAATTTCGTACACATCCAATAATTAGTCAATGCAGCAGTGGAGAAACGCACCTCCGCGATGAACACTACGATGAGCGATACAAGTCTCTCCTCGGGGCTCATGTTGTTGATCAGGTTCTGTAGCGTGGACATCAGGTAGCTTTGAACCTCTCGCCTTACGGTGGGCACACCCAGCACCATGGTCGCTGCGAGAACACAGAGGCGCAACGGTGAGCCTAACGCGACGCCTCGGCAAACAAGGACAAAGATGCGTAGAATCGTAGAGGTAAAAATAAAACGGAAATACCATCATGCCACGTGCCTGTGCTTGGTGTCTGTGAAGTCCAACAACATTCGTAAAGAGCATAAAAAGGCAGTCCGATCAGTTGAGATGACTTCGCGTTGAACTGTCGTTCTTTCCATTGGCGTAGCCAGGGAGAGGGGGAATGGGAGGGGGGTTCAACGCCCTCCCCATTCAATTTTCCATGTGTATATATACGCGGGCACAAACAAACGAATGCCCGAACTTACATAAAGGTTAAATAACCCCCCTTCCCCCTCCCAAAAAAAAATTTCTGGCTATATGCCCCTGGTTCTTTAGTGTTCAAGAGATGCCTCTCTCCAGAATACCACATATACACGACAATTTCAGCTACTGAAGACATAAACGCTAAGAAACAGCTCAAAATCAGAAGCATGTGATGAAAATAGCAATGTAGCAAAACGTGCCACGTACAAGTTGAGGCATTTTGCTGCTTCTATTCTGCTATTGTTATACAGATCTCATGAAACATGTCGCATGCACACTCTGGCGCACCCGATCCAATCTGTACTGTGAAATTAATAAATACGTGCGAAGAATAGGCTCGAGCAGAACTTTATCTGGCCAAACTACCCCTACCAGGGGCGTAGCTAGGATTTGTTTTTTTTTTTTTTGAACCGCACTCTTCCCCACCCCTACCACCATCAGCTCCTTGTTTTTCTTTCTTTTTTTTCTTTTTTTTTGTCCATGGTTGTTCACTATTTTTTCGGGTTTGCTGCTTTTAGAAGCCTTTGACCTTGTGACCGGAATATGAGCTACACTTCATATGGGCTCCCTTCATAGGGGTTTCACAAATGGAAACCACGGTAGCGCCAACAAATGCGTGCGTGTTATACGGTTTGTTCGATATCTAAAAACGCTAAAGTACGATTCGCACGAATTCCTCACGTCAGTTCTGGTACTGGAACTAGATTTTACAGGTATACACCGGCTTTACGTACTGTTTCATGCAGAGGAATTTCTAACAGACTTTTCAAGCTGGGATTTAACCAAGCACGCGGACTTCGGATTAAAGTGCTTTGCACATAACACAGGTTACGAGGCGGAATGCGCTGGATTATAGTCCCGTTCACAGAAAATTTAGTGCAAGTTCTCTTTAGTCAAAACAAAAAAGGCACAAGACAGGTCACTATGGCGTGTGTGTGATTGGATCCCCGCTCACACCGGACGAGCGATTTCGCATGCAGGAACTAACCGTGCAAACTGAGAACAACCAGGAGTCCGAAAATGTTGGCAGCTCCCTCGCATGTATAGTGCCTGTGGCATCATGAGCACGAAAACGAAAGAGCCTGTGAAGCACGCTGCTCTCGACTAAGGTATACGCACCTCCACTTCGTCCCCTGGAGATCTTGACAGCGGGTCTGATGGCGTCCGGACCCGCGGTCAGATGCGGCAAGAAATTGTAGATGGCCGGCAGCTGCAGGTCGAGGGGCGTGCCGTCGCCTAGGCTCCCGTTGCGGGGCACCAGGTGCTGCTGCAGCGCCAACACGTCCTCCCAGCGCTGGTGGTTCAGCATCTCGGCATGCCGCAGTCGCTCCTGAAGCTCGGCGACGCGCTGCACCAGCGCGGATTCCTCGGACATGTCTGCGCAAACAAAACAGTTTGGCGTCTCGTCAGCTCTCTGGTGCACTGGACAGTTGTTAACAGCACAGAACACTAAAAGAACTTTTTGGACTAGTTGGTAGTTCATTTTGTTATAAAATTAATCGAGCGCAAAAATGGCGCATCACAAACGCCCACACCCGCATATTTTACTCAATACTTACGTATTTTGTGTGTGGTGTGTGTGTGTGTGTGTGTGTGTGTGTGTGTGTGTGTGTGTGTGTGTGTGTGTGCGCGTGCGCGTGCGCGTGCGTGTGCGTGCGTGCGTGCGTGTGCCATTTCTGCGCTCGATTAATTTCATAACAAGTGA